>NC_140956.1:56569532-57235002 GCF_014529385.1 Adiantum capillus-veneris
ACATACATATCATCTTCTACAAATGGCTTTGCCTGCATTGCTTAACACATCGCAATCCTAGGTGGAGTGGTTGTTCAAACGTGAGGCTAGCACCACACAACAAATGGAGGCCAAAATAGTTATTTGTTAATGCACAAATCGAGGACATAATGATGGCAACAACCACTCAAAGTTACAAGGTGTTCCTATCAACCGTAGAGATGGTGGGCCTTCAAATGATGGTTTGATGAACCATGGTAGACCTCACGTGCACTCCCTTTGTGTTGGGTATGGACTTCATTGCACCTCACGTCTACACTTTTGTTATACATCTTGCCATCTCAAAGATCCAATTTTAGATTTTATGTGCATACTTGATTTAAATACAAAGATGAATCTTTATACCTCAAAACCATGTGTAAGACATATTGTGTAAAGTAGTCAAGGATTATAAATCCATTTATAAAACGTAAACATGAGTATTTTTGCAAATGGATCATGATAATGACATTAATAAGATAAAATTCAGTTGCAAGTTGATGTTTAGTTACTAGCTCGATTCAGAAAAGCCACCAAACTCCACACTTCAAAAGGACTTACATCAACTTTTATCAAAAGAAAATTTACAAACCATTGATTATCATTTTGAGCAGTGGGACTAAGCATGCTTTAGAGCCCCACATCTGACATCCTTTCTAGTCAATTCTTTTCTTTCCTTGCAATTCTCGCATTAAGTGAGAGTATTATATTATTAAAATAGAATAAATACATCCTAACCTCATGCCAAATTGGTTACGAGGGACATCACATCATAAGCAAAGACCGTACCAAATCCAACTAACAAGGGAGCCACCCTAGCATGAGAGAAGATACAACAAACACTCACTTTTTGCTTTTCTTCTTCTTTTTTATCACATTGGAGCTTTTTGACGATCCAACAACACTCAGCAGGTGGCGAAGGAGGTCAATCTGTTGCCCAAGATGACCACCACTTGCCATTGTTGGTACTTGGGTTTCACTAGCTGACTTGGCCTCATACAAGGACACACCAATAATGTTTTTTTCTCTTGCTTTTTTGTCATAGGTGCATTGGCATCTTGAATGACTACATCCTCAATCACATCCTTGTCACCTGCTTTCTCTGTTGAAATGCTTGCAGTCTCCACAACCCACTTCCATGTGGTTTTGCTCTTTCTAGTGAATTTTTAATTTAAAGCAATAAGCAAGATATTACAAATGAAAGTTACATAAGTTTCAAGAGGCATACACCTTATTTTTCATGTTTAAATTATGGAGTAAATGAATGAAGAGAGCATTTTGAGGCAAATGGAAGCTAATAAAATTTTTGCTAAACATCAAGTAAGTAAAGTTCATGGAAACGTGTGTGTGTGTGTGTGTGTGTGTGTGTGTGTGTGTGTGTGAGAGAGAGAGAGAGAGAGAGAGAGAGAGAGAGAGAGAGAGAGAGAGCAAATATGGTTTATGTAGCAAATATAGCCAAGCACATTGCAGCTCCCTTGCGTTCTTTTGTTGATAATGAATGGATAGAATAAAGCTAATTAGATGAGTGATTGTGGCAAAATGATGATGAGGATGTAGCTCCAAAACGAACTAGAGCATCGCACGACAACGAAGCCGGGCCTAGTAGTAGGCCTACAGAGGAGAGTCTTCAGGCGCCAGCGCAGCAGCAAATGGCCAATCAATCCCAGGTGGGTGTCCCATTATTCAATTAAGTCTTTAATTAGTTTAAGTTCTTTTATAAGTTAGCATTGCATACGTAGAAAAGATAAACTGGCTGAAACGGAAGGTAACTTCCAACGTGCATTTTTTTATAATGTAGGAAAGAATTGTTTGGGTTAAAACTGGTTGAAATAGGAAAGATATGATTGATCATCCTTAAGACAGCTTGTCTCAAGACACCTCCGGCTCCTTAGTATAAATTGATGATAATAATTGGCTTTCTAGCCACAGATAAGTCGGTTACCCCCATGAACGATGAGTTTCTACTCCGTGTCATGTCTTGATGTTTCTACATAAGTTATGATACCGTTTTTTATCCTAGGGGAGCCGCCCGGTTGTATGGGCAACTGGTTTGGTGTATGGGCACCCGGAACCTTGGGTGGGGGTTTATCCACCTTGGATTTGAATAAGGAATGGGTGCCGTTTTTCACCCTTAGGTGGTCTTGAGACAAGAAGAGTACTGGTCATGGTTATTATGGATAATGTTTTGATTGACAGTACCCTGTCTTAAGTTTAAAGATGTATGTTTTCTAAAAGAATGCTTTCAATGCTGTCTTCAAGGAATTACTGTGATGGAAAGTTAAAAGAAACCAATATTTTAAATGTTAAAACAATGTGATAATAAGATAAATGAATCTTGTGTGAGTGTGGGGTGGTAAGTGGGGATTGACTAAGGTTGTCAATCATGGACGGGTGGACATGATTAGTCAGGTAACTATCCATCCCTGCGCACTAAAACGTTTTAGAAACTTCTTCATTTGGAGAGGAATCCACCAACGGCTGTGCCCTCACATATGTTAGGGGGAAAAAAGCGTTGGCTAAGGAAACCATAATCTGAATGATGAAGTTATAGGGCCGGAATAAGATTTTTTTTTTTGTAGGCCGTTTGAATACATTGTCCTGTTTCCGCTGCGAGACAGGACTAGGTCTGCTTCTAAGGCTATAGACCCAAGCCATTTTCAATGGTAAAGGTCTATTCCTTGGATTTTTCTTGTTTAGAGACTTTGATTTTTATCAGACCTAGAGACCTGTCAAGGATGCCATCCCGATCTTGGTATTGGCGGGTTTACACAAATCATAACCGTTACAGCATCAAACGACATATAAACGTTATGAAACTTCTAGGACATGTTTATAAGACCTAAGCACACATGCTTGTGATCTCACATCTCACGTTAGGTCAAGTGAAAAAATCACGATTATTAGCAGGAGTGAGTTTTTGACCTAGTCGTTTTCGACCCAGAATGCATCTATATAATACCTCGCCTATACTTATTTTATGATTTTTAAGCTTAAATTCTTACTTATGATAAAATTAAGCCACAGGTTGATGATGCCAAAAGCTACGGATTACCATGAAATGCTTACGTCAACGCGTAGAGCTCTTACTCATGGTTGCAACGCAACAGACGGCACTATAATGTGACAATTGGAAGAAAGAGAGTAGGAAGCACGAGAAGGAGAGAAGTGAGCACCGTTAGCTCACGTTGTGTTCTATTATCCAAAACTTATAAAATACTTACAAAATTTGGCTTTTATACGTTAGCCAAGGTTTCTGTGGTCACAACTAATAATTTGGGAGCTCTAAATAAAGATAGGTTGATATAATCTGAAAGCTTGTAGCCTCAGCTCATCAATTACACTATTTATCTAGAAAGTAGGAGTTACAACATTCTCGCTTTATCAAAATAATAAGTTTTTTTACAATAAAAGCTCCGAAAAATGTTAATGGAGTTAGCTTGTTGCTAACATTGCCCCCCTCCTTGACTGTGTTGTCCCTTGACACAGGTTCATGGACTGAAGTAATCTTCGGGTTGACAACTGGTGAGGTGGTCTTTAAGCGCATGGAGGGGTTTTCATATCTGATTTGTCTTTCTTTGTCTGGGACTTGCAAAAATTGCATGGTGACTCTGTTCTTAAGTTCAATGGCTGAATAGCCATCAAACCTTGATGTAAGGTTGTTGATCACTCGCCCAATATCTTCGTTCACCATGTGAAGAAACTTGTATAGAATGCCACTTCAAATGCCAACATATTGCTAGATGGAAGAAACATACATCTGGCAAAGAAGCCATAGAGGACTTCTTTTGAAGAGTGTCCACTTAAATCATAGCGTAGACCTTTGTTTCCTTCCAGGAAAGACATCCATGGTGCTCTTGCTTTCTCACACTCCTGAAAAGTTTGAATTCAGATGAGAAGAATTCTGCAGATCTTATAAAGCATTGCACATGAGAGGTCAAAGAGGCTCTTGAAGAAGGTCATGGCTCCCATTAGGGTTTTCACCATGTATTCTTCAGTTATGGTCCCTACTCTGGAGCTGGTAGTCGTGGGTAATTTAACCATGTTGGTCTCTTATTCTTTAGTGCATCGTGTGCCTACCATATCCCTACCCTTGGTACATGATAGAATGTTGGGTCCTTTTGTAGGGTTGCAAGTGCTCTTGTGAACAGAATTAGGTATCTGGAGTTCTTGTTCAACCAATTTTTTAACCATTTTCGGTAGATATCATTTGAGCCTTCTGCCTGCATATCCTTGTAAAGTCTTTCCTTAACCTGAAGTAGTTCCACCTTTATCAATGGGTAGGGCAGTTATTGCTGATGCCATTGAGCATTGATTTGGTTGGGAGTGAGCTGAGTTACATTTACTGAGTGGAGAACTCTCAACTCCCAATCCATTGCTTCTTTCCATTCATCATCTGCTTCATGGAAAATCTGCTCTTTTAGTGCATCTTCCTTAGCTTTAAAAAGTTGAACCATTGGCACTTGCTTGGCTCAGTGATTTGTACTTGAAAATCTGACTCTCCTGCTAGCCCTTCTGACGGTTGTGTTTCCATATCAGCAAAAGAAACGGATGGTATGTCGATGGCTAGTTGTTCACAGGTTTTGGCCTCATCCTAAGTTTTTGTTTGTCTCTCTCTTAACAGTTGATTGACTCTCTTCAATTCTTCTATTTTCTTGAGAAATTGCTCTTCTCTTTGGACCCACATCAATGCAATGTATCATCTTTGCGTTTGTTCTAGCTTCAACTCAAGTTCAAGGTCCTTGTTCCTCTTTTATAAAGTCTTGTAGACTTCATTTGTTCCCTTGATTGAGGCTACAACTGGGTTTTCTCTTATCTATCTTAGAAATGCCGCTTGATCATTGATCCGCTGCTCGGAGTACTGCAAAGAAGCATTAGCTACATCGAGCTGCAATTGGATCTTTTGTACTAACAAAGTAGTGGTTAAAAGTTCATTGGTTACTTCTGTAAGTTGTTGATATTTGCTTGTGCATCAATCGGATAACTTTGTCAGGAGCTCTCTTAGCTCTTCCTTCTCTTTTTGTTGTTTCTCCTTTGCAATTTGGTGTATTGTTGCTTCATTTTTCAGCTCTTTAATCTGTCTTTGAAGATCTGCAATGATGTTCATTTGGTCATCTAGCTCTCCTTGTAGAGTATCAATGACTAGTTCTAGCTCCTGAGCCTTGGCACTACAGCTAAGTGTTGTTGTTCTCATCTTGTCTGTCATCAGCTGCATTTGCCTTGCATACTCATTTACCTGCATGCTGACTTCATCATTGGTTTCCCGGTGTTGAGGTTCTTCTTAGGGTTGTTTAGAAATTTGGGTTGTGTTGGTTTGTGGCTCTTTTGTTGGTGCAGTGGTTTTGGTTGTGGAGGTGGTTCTACTTATCCTCCTTGAGGCTTTCTGAACGCCTCAGTTGTTTCTGCTTCTTGAGGATGCCTCGCTATAGAGGAAGGTCCTGCTGCAGTTGTTTTGTCTTCCTTGGGTTGTTCAAAATCTGTTTCTTCTTGTCATTCAGGATCTTTTTCCTTTGCTACATCGTCTTCCTTAGATTTATCCATTAGTGAATGGCTTGGACTCGGCATGGGCTGATCTTCTTGTTCCGTAGTTGGTGAAGAGGGTTGTGGAGACATCTCTTCGTGGTCATCATGTGACTCACTTTGTTTAGCAATTTTCCCTTGTCTCTGTTGCTCATCCACTTCTTTCATTGCTTTTCTTTGATCTTCTAGAGCTTCCTTCAACTTTAAAGCTTCAACTTCCGCATACATCCGCTCAAGCAAATCTTTGGGATCCTCTAGAACCTTCTTTGCAGGGTTCTTGGTTCTTGGTCCCTTTACCTCCCTTGGACTCCATTTTTTGGGGTCTTCACCTGGAGCTTGGGGGCTCCTTTTGTATGCTTGCTTTTCTCTTTCAATTCTAGACTTCTTTTGTTGTGTCTCCTCTTGTGAGTTTCCACTGCTTTCTTTTTCATTGCTTCTCTCCTTGCCCTAGTTTCTTCGTTGTCAGAGCTTTCATTGCTATGGGCTTCATGGGAACTTTTTGCAGATTCCTCATCTAATTTGTATACTCTCTTTGTTGATCTAGTGGTCCTTGGAGAAGGTTGAGTTGACACGATCCAAGTATTTTGATATGGGACTGGCGGCAAATTGTCGGCCATTCCAATAGCATGATATGCTATTCTTGTTAGCACTTTTGAAGTGCCCAGATATGTGATATTTTCCTTGTTCTTTGTGCCCTTCATTGTTGTAAGCACATACTATGTGTGATCTATTGCTTGCCTGGTTGTCGACTTTAATACTTGAGTGAAAGTAGTTGCAACCGCATGGTTCGGAGTTGTGTAGAGTGGCGGTCTCCTTGATAGGAAGTGGAAATGTTGATGATAGAGGTGAGTTGGTTCCTCCACTTTCCTTTGGATGAGATAAAAAAATGTGGAAACAACAATATCTTTGGTAAAAGTACCCTCTATCTTTACCTTCTATTGGCCGCTTCAGTGCCTCAACCACTATTTCTTTAGTGATCACCACTTCAACCTTTTTCCCCTGTTGATCCGTGATTTGGGCCAATCCATCTTCTTTAATTGTGGATAGCAATTCATATGATTTTTGGAAATCCACTCTACATGGTTCTTGGTCATAGAAATCTTGAAGCCCCAGCCTTTTGTTGGCTTCCTTGGTGTCTAGCTTTATCGCTACATCATAAATCTCCTTAGGTAGCATTTTCAATTCTACTTGGTGTCCTTCTTCACACTTGAATATGCCAATTAAAACTGTTGTGTTGTTTTCTTCGAGTTGTTCTTTAGACAAGTAGGTTGCTTTTGTTGTCTTCACTGAGCTTGGATCTAATTGCTACAGTGGCAACTCCTGCAGTTTATCTTTTTGGGACACCCTTTTCTTTGCCTTCTCAGCCGCTTCCATTGCTTCTATTAAGTGAATGTAGTGTCAAAGTTATAAAATTCTACAAATTCCGCTTTCAAATGCCCCGAGTCTGAATTGCTGGCAAATGATATCCAATTTTCTTTAGATCAATTTTGGAGCATGTATAGATGCATAAAAATATGTAGAGATCAAAATCATGTAGCTCATGCAAAAATTGCAACACAAGTAAATAATCACGATTATTAATAGCTGAGGATTTTTTCTAATTTTTTTCATTTTTGACATCATAGGCTTGAAACATATGGCATTTAGGTACTTTGAGTGAAGTGTGGGCTCATTTGAGTGCATTGGGTGGAAATGGTGCCAAATTTAGGCTTTTAGACTTTGAGACAGTAGATATAAAGAGATTTTGAGTTTTTGAGATCCAAACTTGCTCAAACGTGATTTGTGGGCTTGGGACATCATGTTCTTTGGTCCCATAAGGTCAACGTTGCAAATTGCATCCATTTTGGAAAAAAAGTAAATAATCATGATTATTAACCTTTTCATCAATTTGTACTTTTTTTAGTTGCAACTTGGTTCTAGGCATGATGTAGAGTCTGTGTGTGAGATATGTGGTGATTTGGATCAAAAAATGTGACAGTTAACTCAAAAATTGGATTGAAAAGACTTTGGTGCGTTTGTTGACAAATTCAGAGTTTTTCTTGATCATTTTGGTCAAATGAATTCCTAAAATGAATTTGGCAAAGTTCGGTCGTGTCGGCATCACTTTGTGCTCTCGTCGACTCTGAAATTACCAATTTTTGTGACTACTTGTCATGTAGAGTTGGTTAGTCACTTTTGAAGCTATGGACTTGTCCACTACATAGTCCTGGTGCTACTCATCCATTTTTGGCCCATTCGGAGTCAGTTTGACTTCATATGTCAGATTTGACACTTTGTAGCCTTTGAGTTGTTTTTTATTGTTTGAGAGCTTGCCTTGACTGTTTCCATGAAACCATCTAGGTACATTGTGTATAGACCTAGTCTATAAGCTGCCCGTGGGGTCAAAATCCAATTCTCATATATGGCAAAAACCTATATTATTTAATTGGGACCCCCTCAACCCTGCCAAATGGTCATCTGGTGATATGAAAGTGTTCTATTATATTGGGGCATACTACAGTTCAAATCTTGTCCAATTCGGTTGAGTTGACTGGCCGCTATGGTCACTTTTGTGTTGTAGGACTTTGTGCACAGCTGCATTTCTAGGGTTTTTTCCTGAGCCTAGACTTGCTACCCGGACATATAGAATTTTTGATTGATAAGTTTAGAACTTACCCCTCATGTATCCTATGAGACGGCGCTGTAAATGGACGATTGTAGACTCCGAAAATCGCGTGGGAAGAAGGCAGAAAGTTCTCTCCTCCAAGAGTGACTAGTGGAAATGAGGTGATTTTGGGCTACCTTGGATATCTATACTCAGACTTCCCAAACTATTTTTCCTTGAATTCCCTTGTTAGTCCTACTAGGCCGTGAAATCTATGTTAAACTCAAAAATTTCTTCAATCGGATTCCATTAGCTGATTCTGCAGGAATTTGCGAAAGTAGGCCTTCGGGGCCTAATTTAGGCTTCCCACTTCCATCCGTCGATTCAATTGAATTTTTTTGTGCATATCCGCCTTGTCCTTCTTATCATCAGCATATCTTCAGTTTCTTCATCTGAGCTCATTTGCTATTTATTATTAATTTTTTACCTATTTATTGAAAAAATCAAAGAAAATAATAAAATACGATTAAAAAAAAGTGAAGAATCAATAAATAAGAAAATACATTGAGAAACATTGCTTTATTGGTTTTTGGTGGATTTCTCCATTTTTAAGTCCCAATATGAAGAAAAATGATGAAAATAATAGAAAAAGGCCATTTTTTGATAGTATATACACTATTTACACTCATCGGGGAGATGTTATCAATTAAATTTTCCATGTTGATGATTTTGTAATGGATTATTAGGTAATTTTACAAAAAATTACACGCTAACATCCAACTTTTTCCTCCCTCTTCAACATTGCCCTTAATTACTTAGTTCCCTTCCACCCCTCCTAGATGGCGTACTCGGGGATGACTCTGTGCATGGGTTGAACAATCGTGTCTATGCATAACCTTGGTTGGATCTACCATGCTTTGAAGATCAATGCAATTCAAACCATTATGTTGTGCAAGAGTTGGGTCTTGAGTAATTAACTTAAGGGTTTCTGTGGCCGAGGTTTCCAGTTGTTGTTTCCTAAAGAGAATCTTGTAGCTTGTGCTCTTTGCTTTATTGTACCGTCAGGGTACTTTGGCATGTTTTTTAGTTTTTAGTTTCAATGATGATGGAGCTTTAACTCGCCATTTACATCTTAGTTTTTCTTTGATGAATTGTTGTGGTTGAGTGTTTTGAGTCTTAACTCTCCATTGCTTCATCGGATGTACAATTTACGGAGAAGATAAGTGCTCCTTTTTCCTCCAAATCCATCTTGTGTTAGGTCCCCTACTCGACGATGCTCTTCTTTGTGTTTTTAACTTTGGAACCCTCTTTGGTACAATAGATGATGTTTTGGGTACCCAAATTTAAAACGGCTTGTCCTTATGTTGTGCTTTTGGTACCTAGATACACCTGACTCCTTGCATGCTACTTGTAGCATTTTCTTGTCTATAGTATGGAGAAGATTGATTGCTTCATGGTTTCTTTTGCTGCTAATCTTTTTTCCATTCCTCTTTGCTTGGTGCAATTGGAACAATGAGTTGGCCTCCTTTAGGTGATAGCTTGAGTTGATTGGTATCCCAATTTGGTACTGCCTTTTACGCCCGCATCCATGAGATTGCAAGAATCATTGTTTCATTCATGTGTTCATCTGGTAAGCATACAAAATGATGAGGGCACAAACATCCATGTACTATCACATTTAAGTTGACTACTCCCAATGTCTGTGTTGGATTCTTGTTGCATCCTTTGATAGCCAATATTCCTGATGTCAAAGAATGATTCGTTGGTTTCTTGTACGTGGAATAACTGATTGCATTTACTCAAGCTCTTGTATCGACAAATGCATTTGTGCTATGATTATTCAGTTGTACGTTGATGCTAACCTCCATTCCATCTAGCCATTCATCATCTGTTGACACTGCATCCTTCTGCAATTCCCATAGTCATTCATCTAGTTCTAGAGTGTTGATGCAAATAGTCATTTGTTGATTTTGGAGAGTAGCTTTCCTTTTGAGTACTCAAAGTTGAGCTTCCTCTTGTGCTTCATCAATGATCTGTTGTCGTTTCATCTTTCTCTGTTTTGCTACATGCATCTTCTCTAGCAATTCATTGGTTAGTGGCAAATTATACTTCTTTAAACGGCATCCACTAATCCAATTAGCCATTGGTTCACCATCTAGAGTGGACAACATAACTGCTCCACTTGGGGATACATCTTCAATGATAAATGGTCCATTTCCCTTTTTCTTAAACTTGAGAATGTGTTGTTTAAGGGAGTAGACTAAAACAATTTCTATTGGCAGTCCATATCTTGTGAACACATTCTCATACAAGAATGCGGTTGTGGTTCTAGCATCATTCTTTTGGGTTTCCTTAGCCTCTTCCCACTTGGTCAAATAGTCCGTAGCTACAATGATATATTGATCTTGGGTTCTATAAGCCGCTGGTTGTATTGGCCTTACAAAATCTATTCCCTATTTTGCAAAAATTTTAGTCCCCATTGGTCTTAAAGGCATGCTATCTACACGGGTCGGCATTTTTGCTTGTTGACATGCATCACATCCTCAAACATATTTGTTGGCATCTGCAAAAAGTGTTGGCCACCATATGTCTGCCATCAAGATTTCTCTCGCGGTGGTTTCACTAGAAAAGTGACCTTCAACTAATCCAGCATGTGTTTGTTCTATAATGGGAATATATTCATCTTCATTTGCAAAAAGACACAGATGTTGATCCTTCCCTGTTTGATACAATTGGTTTCCAATAAGAGCATAGTCTCTTGCTTCAGTTTCAATTGCTCTTTGGCGGTGTTTACTCATATCCTCGGGAAATGTTTGGCTTGATGAGTAAGTAACTAGATAGTTACTTTACTTAGGAACGAGTGATATTTGGAGCAATGTCACATGAGGTATGGGTGCTTTTTTTGGCATTGAGGACATTTTATTAACAAATGAGTGAACATCACTTCTCATGGTTGGCCAAAATATTCCAAGTCTCAAGATCCGTTGGATAGTTTGTTCTTCTGCAAAGTGAAGTCCCACTATGGTAATATGTGCTTGACTTAGGTATAAGGTTTTCTCTTGAAGGTTTTCCATCCTGATTTCTTTTGTGTAGCCTTCCAACTAGTAATTGATACATAGACAATTGCCTAGTTAATTTGGTTGTAATAGAAGTGGTATTTTCGAATCCACTTGAGCTATGGTCATCAATGAAACCATATTTTCTGACCATTAGTGTATCATTTCCACGGAGCACAGATATGCATATGGTAGATCATCGTCTACCCCTTTCGGTGGTTCTCATGAAATAATCCTTGATAAATAATCTACTCTTCGGTGAGTGGTGCCCTTTTTCACAACTACAGTGAAATCAAATTCCAAAAGAATAATGAACCATCTCGCTATTCTTCATGTGTTGCATGGCTTGTTGACCAAGTACAATAAGGCTTGGTGGTCCACAAAGAACACCAATTTGTTAGCTAATGTCTATACTTTTTTATAGCATAGATCATTCCTAATCCTTCCCTTTCGGTGGTTGTATAGTTTTTCTCTACCATATTCAACTGTCTACTAGCATAAGAAATAGGAAAATCAAATTTTCTGTCTCCTAGTTGAGCTAGTACCCAATGGAAAAATTGGAAGCATCTACATGTATGTGGAATATTTTATTCCAATCTGGTGCTTTCAATATTGGGGCTAAAATGAGATCTTGTTTTAGCTTCATGAAGGATTCTTCACACTCATTAGTCCATTCAAAGAGTGTAACTAAGTTGTACATGGGTTTTGTAATTATATTGTACATGTAAATGAATCGTTTGTAATATCCACAATGTCCCATGAAAGCTTGAACCCCTTTTACTGT
This sequence comes from Adiantum capillus-veneris, assembly GCF_014529385.1. Taxonomy (NCBI): domain Eukaryota; kingdom Viridiplantae; phylum Streptophyta; class Polypodiopsida; order Polypodiales; family Pteridaceae; genus Adiantum; species Adiantum capillus-veneris. The sequence goes on from NC_140956.1 coordinate 56,581,492, forward strand.
TGTTGGTCTAGGCAATTTAGCAATAACATGAATTTTATCCATATCAATAGATATGCCATTTTTAGACACTACTCGTCCAAGAATTTTTCCTTGTTTGCCCATAAATGTGCGCTTTTCAGGATTTAAGCAAATCCTATAAAGTGTACATTTTTCGAATACCTTTTTGAGGTGTTCAAAATGATCAGCCCGGATTGATGAATGTACACATAAATCATCCATATATACTTCCAAGAAATTTCAAAGATATTCCTTAAAAGCATGGCTCATCAATCTTTAAAAGGTGTAAGGAGCATTAGTTAACCCAAAAGGCATAACCCAATAGGCAAAAATACCCCATTCAGTTGCAAAGACAGTTTTATGTTGATCTTTGAGGTCAACCAAAAGTTGATTGTATCCCAAAAATCCATCTAAAAATATGTAAGCTTCTTTTCCTACAACTCGTTCTAAAACATGCTCAGTGATTGAAAGAGGAAAGTTGTCTCTAATGGTGGTTTCATTCACTTTCTTGACATTGACACACACCCTTAATTTTTCATTTTTCTTGGGTACTACCACAATTGGAGACACCCAATCTGTGTGTTCAATTTCATAAATGAACTTGGATTGCTTGAGATTTTCTATCTCTTATTTGATCTTTCTGGCAAATGTTTCATTGTAAGTATATGGCCTCTGTCTGCTTGGTTTTGCATCATCTCTCATAGGTATGGTATGCTGACAGATTTCTGGACCAACACCCTTGAGATCCTTATAAGACCAAGCAAAGATATCTTGGTATTCTTTCACTAATCTTAACAAAAGCTCTTCTTTCTCTTCCATCAGGTCGTTTGCAATGTAGGTAGGTCTAGTCTCTTCTCCTAGTTTGGCTAGATCTATCTTTTTTGCGTTTTCAGGTCCTTCATAGGAATCACCGTATTTTCTTAGTTCCCTAATAGGTTGTTCGACTATGATCTTTTGGTCTTGGAGAGTATATTTCTTGTAATGGGATGGAACACTCATTACATCCTTACCTTCCTCCTCGGTGGTTTCCATTTCTGTGGTGTACACCTCCTTTAGAGCTTTCTTTAACTCTTGATATTTCTTTTTTTGTTCAACTCGTGTATGGTTGAATCCTTGTCCTTGTATTTAGGTTTTTCTTGAGTTTCCTTTCGCGTTTTTCTTGATTTTTTTGATATTTCTTGCTTTTCCTCCGAAGGATATCTACCCGTGATTTTGTCTTTGACACAATCATATGCATCTATCTGCATCAGAAACTGTGTTCTACTAGAGACTGATAGCATGGGTTTAGATTTCAAGTTTTTGGTGTCTCTTTTTCTTCTATACCATTTTTGTCTTCTCGGTTTCTAGTTTGGAAAGTCAAATAAATTTTCCTCCCCTCCTTTCATGAGTAGTTTAGATCTCACATGTTCTTTTTCCGACCCCAAATCATCTAAGGTAGTTGAATGTTCTTCTAACTCGTCTGTTGCATCATAGTAGAGGTCTGAAAAGACTTGTTGAACTTTCATTAAGTCCTTGGATTTTTTAAATTTTTTTTGAATGTGAAGGGTTGAGGTCATTTGTATGGGAATTATGTCATAGCTGTCCTCGTTGCAAAATTGAGGAGGCATAGAAGTATTTACACACATATCCATTGCTGTTAAAATTTGAGTCCACTCAAATGGCTCAAACAAATGCTCCGGAAAGGGTTCATGTATATAGGATTCATCTGTGAAATCCCTTTATAAGATACATTCTTCTCGTTTTAAGCTCCCATTTTTTGAGGCTCCACACATCCAAATATGTGTGTCTTTGTTTAACCAAGATGGAAGCTTTGTTTCAGACGAAGAGACTGGGTCAAATTTTTGTATGGACATTTTGATAACATCTCTATAGTGTGATCTTTTAGATTAACCCCTGTCATTGATCCCACTTGCTTCGAGTACAGGTAGTTGTTTTCCCAATCCTAGATGAGATGTACTTGTTACATGAAAGGTCTTCCCAAGATGATTTCATAATTGAGTTTCTTTCCAAAGTCCACTATTGCAAAAGTATGTTGATAATCAATTCCACAAGAACTAACTATCACTTTTTCAAGCTGTCCTAAGGGATTTTTGATGTGTCCAGCCAATTGAAATTTCATTCGAGTTTGTCTAATGGTTGGTTTTCCCCATGATTCCCATACTGCTTTGGTGGCTATGGCTATGCCTGCCCCACTATTCAGTATTTCCATGGTTGCTATATCATTATATCTCACTAAAAGGGTTGTGTTTCCTTCTTCCCCTTCGTAGTATTCTCCGACTTTGCTCATTGGGACGGATCTAATCTCTTTGTTATCCAATTTGTGTTTCAATTTTCCCAATTTTTTTTGCGATTAGCCATATTATCCCCACCTTCTCTAGAGTTTTTTGTAGACCATTCCATAAATATTGTCTAATTTTCAACAGTTCTCTTAAGGTAAGAGTGCATTGAATGGGTGTAGACATGATTGAATGGATGTTGTCTACCTCTAGGATCTGTTTTGCTCTTTTTATGTGAGTGGTTTTACACACTATGGATTCGTCTTCGTTATCTCCCAAGTAAGAGGGTAGTGTTTTCAAAGTCATTGCTTTAGACAGTCTTGAAGCTTCAGAGCCGCAATCCCCATACAAGGATTGTACATCCATGTCCATATCAGGAGGTAGATTGTCTAACCAAATTTCCTCTATAGGAGTTGACTTCAAAGTTAAGCTCCCATCATTAATCTCTCTAAAATTTTCCCATAAGTGTCCTGGCCAGTCTTCTTCCACGAACGGAATTCCTTCTAAGGCATCTTCACTGTCAGGCACTAGGAGTTCTAGCTTTTTAGTTTCAAGGTGGGGTTCTACCACCACTTGGGATTTCTCTTTATTGGTTCCTACCACAAGCTCCTCAGGTTTTGCTATACTCTCAAGCTTGGGTGTTTGTTTTTCCACTATCTCTTGATTAATTCTTACCAGATTTTGATAAGCTTCAAGCTTAACTGCTTCCATATCTGGAGAAGGATAGTTTTTCCATTTGTTTTCCATGTTTTGGCCAGCTTTAAGTCCTGCTTGGTAAGCTTCCAAGGCTGCATTGAGTGGCTCAAAAATTTTGTCTACCAAAACTGATCCATCTAAGCCATCGTCTCAAAAAAAAAAGATAATAATAATAACAATAATAATATTCAAGTAAATGCGGGTGAGATCCAAGCTCCACAGTTTACCCACAAGTCACTTCCGGCTTACTCCATGGGGATAGGGACATAACCAATGTACAAGAAATTAACTTTTTCCTCTCAAGAAAATTAGCAAAATAAAAAAAAGAAAGAGAAGATAAGGATAAGGATAAGGTGAGTAATAAATTGCTGAAGAAGTTTTGAAAAGGAAGAGAAGTGAGGCTCTCAACCATCTTCTCTTATCTTCTTCAAATTTCAGTAGCTCGAGTGAAATTGTTGAACTCCCAAGGCATGGACCCCGTACAACCGTCAACAATTTGACTCTACCTATGTGGCCTTCCCTTTTCAGGTACTTCGGAGATCTAGTTTTCTATGCCCAACCCAAAATAAATCTCTATGATGCCTGTCCCAACCTAGATATGAACACATCCAACTCTCTCACTTATGAATTTCTATAGTAAGTAATTTATCTTTTAATGTGTTCCAGGAAAGACCTCTCTATCAAGGTCACTGGCTAAGTGTAGCAAAGGTTCATTTTCTTGTTGGCCACTGGCTTGCTATATTTCCAAAATAAAGTTTCCAGACCAGACTCGTGGCATTGAAGTGACTGTCCTAGAGAGCCAACAAGAGCAAGTAAAAATTTCAATGTGGGACATGGCAGGCCAACTTCAATATCATTCTTTTCATGATAGCATGCTTCCAGACCTCAATGATAGAGCCATTCCCCCTATATTTTTGTACGTTTGGAATCCCTTTAAACTACATGAAAATGGAAAATTTGAAGAGACTATATCAATTTAGAATTGATTTTAAGTATTGGCTTCAATTCATAGCTTCCAAAACTCCCAAATACAAATTGTTCAAACCCCAGGTGATTGTTGCTATATCGAAGGTAGATCTAGGTCTTCAAGATATGCGATTATGGTTGCATAGTGCTTTTAGGACAGTCCAAAAATAGTTTAAAGACTATAGTTGTTTTGATGAGAAGGGTTCTTCCAAGTGGATGCAAGAGATCCACAAAATGTGTCAAGACTTGCATGACATCTATTTAAATGCACTACGGCCATTTTGAGTAAGGCACCGGATGATTTTAAGTTTGTGTCCGAGAAAAATAGCTTTTTGATAACTTACTCCATACAAAAGATATTCCGCCTCTCGTCACCAAAGACCGGTTTAACATGATCACTCAAAAGCGCCTTGGTATTGAATCACAAGAGATGTGTGAGGTGATTGCGCTCTCTCTTAATTGAACCCGAGATTTAATTTATGTTTCTTCCCTTGATCTTGTGGTAATCGACACTCAATGATTTTGTCAAAAGGTCATGGGTTATCTTCTACACTTCAAATATGCCAACTTTTGTAACTCAGAGCAGGGTTTTTTTCCTCTCCTAGACTTGCAACACTTTTTTAAGGAGGAAATGAGTTTACGAAGGCCAGTTAGAAAGCGGGATATAATTGGATTATGTATGATTGCATGGACTAGATATAATTGCATGGACTAGGTATGATTGGAACTATCTCTTTCAAAGTATGAAAACTTCTAATTGTTTTTGTAGTTTTGACTCATTACTAAGTTGTGCCTTGTTTACATTGATGATGATCAAGGGGGCATCCAAAGCAGAAAAATCTATAAAGTTTTGAGGAAATGCCATAGTGAAAATTATAATGGGATTGCGCTTGGCTTGCCCAAGAGATTACAATGAAAAGGATTTCGATATATTCATTCCAACAAGCCTATGTGGAAATGCTAGTCAGAGAATTCTCTCAAGAAAGTATCTTAAGCTTGATGATTGTTGTATATTTATTGGGAGAAGATGGGATGTTAAAGATTCTAACTGCACATTCCTTGCACCTAGAATATTTTCAATGGCTCAATTGACAAATTCTCTCTTTTGTGCATACGTGTGTGTGTGTGTGTGTGTGTGCGTGTGTTTGAGAGAGAGAGAGAGAGAGAGAGAGAGAGAGAGAGAGAGAGAGAGAGAGAGAGAGAGAGAGAGAGAGAGAGAGAGAGAGAGAGAGAGAGAGAGAGAGAGAGAGAGAGAGAGAGAGAGAGATCTTACTTTCCACAACAACCTCTCTACTCAGCACATACATGTGAACCTTCTGCAAGATGTAATGACATTTGGCTTTGAAGGTGCAAAAGTCTTTGTTGAGTTTTGCAGATTACAGGGACAAGACAACTTCATAGATTGCATAGTTCTCTTTATCCATGCAGTAAAAAAAGCTTTAGAGTGGATGCATGAAAATGTTATGGTGGAGATGAAGAAGGTATTTGTAGATTCTAGAGGCATTCCAAGGGTGGAGCTTGTACAATCTGTAATACAACCAGTTGGTATACAAGGCTTGAAGGAAGAAAGGGATAGAAATGTGGTTTGTATAGTGGTTTTTCAAGACACTTTGATGAGACATATACAAAACAAAGGGAAAAGCTCACCCAAGATGGCATTGAGAGTTTTGTTTACACTAGGAAGACAGATACCTTAACCCATAATCTCATAGGAAATTTTCTAGGAGACACAGAAGCTACCAAGATGGTTGAATCAAACAGCGTATTCTTGAGTGAAGCTGCAAGCTATGTACTCCTATTGAATCCTTCTACTTATGGTCATGCTGGACCCAAAGAAATGAGGCCGTATTTCAGCTCAAATGTGTAGACAACTCTATCCCTTTCATCCTTGATCTTAGAAAGATTTCATCCCTTACCCTTAGTCAAATGAGAGATGTGGCTCCCTTCCTCTCTTTAACATTCAAAAGTGCCACAGATGGCAATGTTGGAAAGATTCTATGCTCAATTTTTACTTCAAAGAGAGTATAAATATGGCTTTCACCTATATGAACCTGTAATGTTTGTATTTTTTGAGAAGCCTCTCTCCCTTCCTATGAGCCACAGTTGTAAGCTTTCCTTTTTTTAATAAAAATTCCTCTCTTCTTCAAAAAACAAGTGTCAAAAAACAAGTGAAAGGGTCCTGGTGGCTTTCTGATACAATAATAAAGTAATAAAATCATTAGGTTGAGTTTAATTGGAATCAGTGTCCGGGAAGGATTGCCTTAGCTTTGCCTTGAGCCGGTTGAAAATTGAGACTAGCCAGTTGCAAACCATTGTAAAGGGAAGAAAAAATGATGAAATATGTGAGAAAAGAGTTCAAAAATCAGGCACACAATCACGATTTCCATAGCTTGGATACTCTCTCTCACACACACATGTATGTGTGCGACTATGGACGCCTATGGCTCTTTGAAAAAATGCTAAGCAAATGCATGCACGAGGAAGACACTCCTAGCTACACTCCTGTTCTGCCAATTTCATAGCACGTGTTAGTGCTCATTGCTTGACAAAAAAAAAGGGAGGTTTGAAAAGCCATTGAACTTCAAAAAGCACACTTTTTTTTTTGCAAAACTCACAATTGTGAGTGGATAGTATTAAGAACATTAGAAATATACACCAACCTTGAGGTCAGCGGACCGAGCCTTGAGGGTCAAAGGACTACAAGTTTTCTGCTTGACATAGAGACCACAACTACTCCTAGGCTTTACTTATTACAAGATGTTATGTATTGTTCTAGACCAGTCCTCTGAGGCTTGTTTGCCTCTGATCATGTGGAATCGTCACTCTGCTCTCTTGTATTATTTCACCAAAGCTTGCCACACAGCCAAATCCCCCTCAAACACACGGTGGTTCCTTGCTTGCCAAATATGGTGAAAGAAGTAGTACTTGATTATTTGAGTGCAGACGAGAAGAGCAGGACTTCCCAACCTGTTACTACCAAAAAACAAATCATTCTTGAAGAACTTAATTTTCCATGTCCTTTGGATCCACTTGCATATTTGTCGAGCCATGCCATTGATTGCCTAGCATCCTATGAAAAGGTGGGCTAGGTCTTCACTAGCTATTTTGCACCCCGAGCAGCGATCGGACCCGATTCCTCTTTCTTGTATCTTCACGCCCGTCGGCAGTGCACCCCACATCACTTTCCACAAAAATATCTTCATATACTGAGGCCACCTTGGCTTCCAGATGTTCTCCATGACTCCCTCCCATCGTTTTTCCATCCATTGCCTCTTCCATAATTTGTTGAGGGGGCTACACCAATTAGCCTCGTGTATTGATGCATGGTAAATTCCTTTAGAATGTGGTTTCCAAAAGAGGCTACTCCCGGGCCATCTCCAAGTGTCCCATTCAAAGTTGGATTCACAAATTGGCATCACCACCTTATCAAGCTCTTTCATCACCTTGTAGACTAGTAAGATCTCAAAGCCATTCATTTGAAATTGGGTGACTAAAGAATCAACATTTTTCCAGCACTTCCTGTTGCCATCCCAGAATTGCTCAAGTTGAACGAGCCCCTTATTATTCACATTCCTGGCCATTTCTATCCAATAGGGGCTATGCGGCGGCCCCAATATTCTAGAGAGCCACGGGGACTAGTGAAAAATGGAGTTCTTAAAGTATCTGGTTACTTCCCCCCATTCCAAAACCTCAGCTACACTTTTGCACTTCCTCATTAGCTCCCCTGAGAGTCCACCAGATCTAAGATAAGACCACTTTGGGGTGAGAAGTTTGTCGTGCATCAAAACCCCCTTCCACTTTCCCCCTTTTGATCCCAGTTTTACTGCATCAAGCATTTGCTTGGTCATGATAGCCCAAGCTTGGTCCTGTTTAGCCAATGAGACGATAAACTTGGCACAAAGGGCCTCAATATGGGATACACGGTTAAGAATGTTGAGCCCTCCTTGGTCTAACGGGCAAGCAACTACCTCCCATCTAGCCCACTTCCATGGCCGGGAGATTTTTGTGTTGTTCTTCCAAAGAAACCTTTTCACTGGTTTTAAGAATTCTTTCCAATTACAGTTAGCCATCTTGAGCATGGGGCTGAGGAAAGAAATATATGGGATCATAAAAGTATTAATCACTCTAATCCCGCTTTGGAAGGGGAGGAGAACAAACTCCCATCGTCTCATTTTTGAACTTATTTTTTCAAGGACCCATTGAAATATTTGCCTGTGGGTTACGTCCGCCCCAATGGGGGCTCCCAGGTATCTGAATACACTCCCTTTTGAGATAATCTCTCCTGTCCAGACTGTAGGGTCAAAAGAGTCGTTCTCCCGACAGGGAATTAGTCTTGACTTCTCTAAATTGCACTTGGATCCCAAGGCCACGGCAAATGTTTGCACAATCACCGGAGCTCTCCTGACAACTTGAGGACGCGCCTTCAAGAATAGGAGCGAATCATCTGCGAACATTTTGGCCAATAGCTAGTCGTTGCCCGGTAATGCCAGACGTTGAATCTCTCGCAGCACTGGCTTCGAGCATCGTAATGAGAGGATGCAACCCGATGGCAAAAAGCAAGGGGGCCAGGGGACATCCTTGCTTAATGGACCTTTTAACCTCAAAAGAGCCCACAATTTTGTCATTAAGTAGGAGCTCTGATTGGATGCCGATGCCTAGTGTGCGTATGAGGCCACAAAGTCGAGGCCCAAAGCCTAGAACTCCCATGACTTCTTCTATATAAGACCATTCTATTCTATCATAGGCTTTGTTGAGCTCTAGCGGCACAGTAAGATGCAATCTTGCTTAGAGAAGGATGCATACTCTATTCCTACCATTGCTGCCAAGATATTGTCATATATAGATCTCCCTTTAATGAGCCCGTGTTGATGGGGATAGATGATCTGACTCAGGAGGGGGGCAATTCTGAGAGCTATCACCTTGGCAATAAGTTTGTATGCTACTGACATCATCGTAATGGGACGCCAGTGTTTAAGTTGAGAGCAACAGATCTGTTTGGGGATGGGCTTGATAAGCCCTCTCTTAACACTTGCATCCAACAACTTGATTGGCCTTCCGTGTGACTGGACCCTTGAGATCATCCCAAAATTCCCTACAGAATTCAGTTGTCAGTCCATCCCAACCTGGGGTACTTTTCATCGCCAAGAGCTTTTAGTGCCGTTGAGCATTCCTCCTCAGAGAAGGCCTTTTCCATGAGGTTGGCTTCCTCATGGGGAACCTTCTTTTCAACACTCCCAAGTAAAGAAGCTCAGGCTTCTTCCACTTCCCGAGATTCGGTCTCTAGATGGCCCATAATCTGGATGAGATACTTGAGCATAAGTCCAGCCATCTCATCTTGGTTTTGAATTGTATTCCCTTTCTCATCATCTAGCACTTGCACACGACCTCGACTCTTCCTCACTTTCAAAGCCCTAAAAAAATGTTCTTGGTTAGAAGGCTCTAGTTGGAGGAAAGTTTACCTAGAGAGAAATCTTGCCTTCTTGATTTCCTACAGCTGTTCGTTGGCCAGGTGAGATTTAGCTTCAAGCCATCGCTCATCCTCGGTAGCTAATCCGGCAGCCTTCCTAGAGGCTAATTGAACTATCTACTTGTGAGATGTTTGATTTGTACCTCATTGGCTTTTTTAACCCGAGGACCCGAAGTTTTGATAGCTTTTTGAACACTCCAAACAAATATATTCCAAGAACTAGGTTTGTTCAACCCCACATCTTTCTTGAGCTTTCCCAACGCTTTCTTGGTGATGCTTCTGAAGAGAGGGTTTTTAAACAGGTGTGACCCTTTAACGAGAAGCTTTTTCTCCCCTCTCAGGGATTGCCCCCCCCTTTATCGTTCTAGAGTTGTAAGTGTAATGGCATGTGATCGGAGAGGCTTTTTGTTGAGATTAGCTTCATCTCTAACGTCGATGAGATCCTGTCAGTTTGATGAGAGCAGTAGCATCTGTCCAATCGGGAGGTAGTACTGGCGTATTGAAGGCTTGTGTAGGTGAATCCAGGCATGCTGTTCCATGGGCCCACTTCCCACAAGTCAATCATAGCCCACTTCTCACATAAGCTCAATCATTTAGACTTTTTTGAGCCAGCCAGTAGACCGGCGGAGCCTGTTTTGTCCTTGCTTTTCTAGACCATATTGAAATATGCAACCATTAGCCAGTCCCCTTCAATCAAAGTATCCCTGAGCTGCATCCACAATTTAGCTCTATCCTTTGCATTGCAAGGGCCGCAAACATTAACTATGGTGATAGGTTGATTGTCCTATCTAATTCTAACATCAAGGAATCTTCCAGAGGGGTGGTTTAAAACCATCTTTGGTTCCAAGTCTGTGTCAGTAATGAGCAAGACACCACTGAAACCGTCGCTTGCTTCCCCATAAAAGATAAGTTTTTTTCCTACAGCTTGTTTTCTCTTGCTAAGAGCATCCAAATGGTGCTCTTAGATGGCCCAACACTTGACTGCCTTCTCTTTCTTCACTTCTTCCCAGAAGAGAGTGCCCTTCCTCTTGGTTTTTAATCCCTTCACATTCCAAGACTGAATAGAGAGAGTATCTATCATTGGGAAAGGGGGACAAATTCATTGGCCTCCAGGAACTCTTCAACAAAGTTCCCATTCAGGTTGTCCTCTTCTATTGGCTCATTTTCTGCTAGAACCTGCATGGTATCTAGCATGGACGTGGAAAGGTCCTCTTGATTCATCTTCCCCAAAACTTTGAATATGTTGTCATATAGGAAAGGAGGCTTTGGGACATCCGGCGGGAGACCATTGATTTGATCTAAGGCCCTAGCCTTTGCTTTGAACCGTTTACATGAAATATGAGATACTTGTTGCCAGCCCTCATCTTTTGACCTAAGAGTTGGAGACATCATGATCTTTTGCATTACTGGGGTGGCCATTCTTTGTTGAGAGGTGGATGAAAAGAGATAGCTTTGGGTGGTCTTGCCCTTACCCCGGTTGCCATGATCTTGTTTCTCCACATCTTTATCTATGTTGTCTTTATTTTTCCCGCCCTCTACCTTGCCAAGATTTTCATTAGGCTTCTTTGTTGGATCTACTGTATTCGTGCCACCCTGTGGGGTAGCCTGTAATTCACTACTCTCATCTGTAGGCTTTAGCACCTCAGCAGGACACACCCTCGCCTAATGCCCAAATTTGTTGCATTTGAAGCAGGCCCCATAGAAAGTGTTAAAGTTAAGAGGAATGATCTTTAGTCCTGCCCCAACGTTCACCACCAAGTTCTTTGGTTGTGGCTTTTGCAGATCCCACCAGATATAGACCTTGTTTGCTGTGTTGGGTTAAAGGCCCGTGTGCCCGGCTGCCCGTTGTTCAGCCGCCCATGTACAGCCATTCATTTACTCATTCATAATAAATATAATCATAACTACACATTGTAGTGTGAGTACCGCCCCGCCACACACTGTGTCTATCTCCTTCTTCGTGTTGGCTCTCTGTGTGTGTGCTCTCCGATCCCAACAAGTGGTATCAGAGCTTGGTAGTGAGAGCATTGAGAGCTTCATCATCATTGTTGAGTGTGTTGAAACTTGCTGCTGTTTCATTGCCGTTTTTTGGTTTCGCGCACGCGCGCATTTCTAAAGAGCAGAAGGTTTTTCTGAGCTTGGCATTGGAAGGTTCAGCACTCCGCGAGTATTTTCAGTAGGCGTCCTGGGGTTTAACCCCCCTTTCGGAGCCATTCGTGCCATCAGAAATCCCATCCGAGCTACAGACTAGGAGCTGCGTTTTTCAGCTCTCTTTGGTAGTTTTCTGCTGCCAGAGCTTCCATAGCCATTACAGGTGCCATTGTTGTAGTGTCTTCCACTTACGTGAGCCCACAGTTCATTTGAGAGTGTGTAGCCTCTTCTTGGAGTGGCCTCATACACACAGAAAGAGTGGGAGTTTTGGCGACATTGTCTTCTTCGACTACAGGTACAGGTACAGGTACAGGTACGGGTACAGGTTACAGGTTACAGGGAGCTTTGGATACAGGTCTCTTCTGTGGTTACAAAACATGTATTTTGACTGTGGGACAGCCATGTATATGGTTGTGGTTTGAGTGGGAGCTTCTACTCTTCTCGGCAGTCTGTTTATGCGTGTTCTTGAGCTACAGGTTTACATCATCTATGTATGTTGATGGATGTGGATATGGCAGTTTGACAGACACTCTTTATGCATGATATTGTGGAGATTTGGTTCACTTATACATAGAGCGGGTTTGCTCTTGCTTGCAGTGTTGCGGTTTGAGTACGGATAGGTGCTTGGTTGACAGTAGAGATTGGACTTCGTTGAGCTTGTGCATTGGTTATATGCTCACTTGGATCCATTTATGCTCACGGATTTGTGTAAGCTTGGTCAGCTTATGTCTCTATTGTGGTTATTCAGACATGGAGTATGTTTATGCCTCTATGACAGCTCATTGTTGATGCATTTTGTGGCACAGTTTGCCTAGGCCGGTTGAGTTACAGGTGTCACGGGTTTATGCATTTGTTTGTGGATTTCTACGTACGTTTTTTGACCATATTATGGGCTGATTTATACTCTATGCGTTTGCTCTTTGATTGAGCAGCAGGTGTTGTCAGATTTGCAACACTACTTTGTTGTGGCAGTTTGTTGGTTGGTTACAGGTTTCTCATTGTTGCATTCTTGTTGTAATGGGCACTAAAGACGACACAGTTTTCAATATTGAGAAGTTGGATGGTGCTAACTTCTCATATTGGAAAGATCAGATTTGGGATGTCTTGGTGCAGAAGAAACAGATTCGACCTCTAAAGTTGCAGGGAGTTAAGCCAGAGAACATGGAGAGGGATGATTGGGAGGAGTTGGATGAGATGTGCAGGTCTACCATTAGGCTTTCCCTTTCAAAGTCTGTTTATTACAATGTGAAAGATGCACAGGGTGGAGCTTATGAGCTATGGCAGCGGATTTGCGATATGTATGATAAGCATTCGGCTGCTTCTATGGTGTATTGGATTAAAAAGCTTATTGATTTGCGAATGGAGGAAGGTGCTTCCATGAATGCGCATTTGAATGAGTTCAATACAATTTTCAGCCAACTTGCTACGCAGGAAATTACGTTTGAGGAAAATGTAAAAGCTATGTTTTTACTTGTCACGTTGCCTGAGTCATGGGACACATTTAGGACAGCCATAAGTAACTCGGTTCCTGCGAATGAGTTGACAAGTACTAATGTGGAGTCTAGTCTTCTCACGGAAGAGATTAATCGAAAGAATAATGCAGGTAGTAAGTCTTCTAGTGCAATGGTTGTCAGAGGCAGGACTATGGACAAGTATAAGTCCAACAAGGGTAAATCTAGAAGCAAGTCCCGTGAAGGCACAAGTAAAAAGGATGTGGAATGTTTTCATTGTGGTAGAAAAGGCCATTTCAAAAAGGATTGTTACAAGTGGAAAAGGGAAAATGGAGATGGTAAGAAGAAAGACCATGATGCTAAGAACAAGCCTAAATCCAATGTCAAGATTGAGGAGTTAAATGCAACACAGGGAGAGTGTAGCTCTCAAGATGACCATGTATGTGCTCCGACTAGTGCTACTAGTGAAGAGCTTGGTGATGTGTTGCTTGCATCCTATTTTGATGACGCTTTTCTTCTCACTCATGAGCGTAGTATGCCTATGGATTGGGTCATTGACAGTGGTGCTTCTTTTCACGTTACGCCTCATAGGTCGTGGTTTCATGACTACGATGCTTCGAGCACATGTATTGTCAGGATTGCCGATGGGCGTTCTATGCAGATTCATGGCATTGGGGATATTCATTTGGCTATGCCAAACTCTACTACGTTTGTCTTGCAGCGTGTGCGTCATGTGCCGGCTCTTGCAAAAAGCTTGATTAGTGTGGGTCAGTTGGATTCACTTGGTTTCAATGTATCTTTTGGTGATGGAGGTTGGAAGATCACTAAGGGCAGCCTTGTTTTGGTTAAAGGTGCTAAGAGGAATACGTTGTATTCCCTTTGTGTAGCTAGTGTGGCTGATCACATTGTGGGGATCACTGAGCAACCTCCTGCTTCTTTATGGCATCAGCGTTTGGGGCATATGTCACTAAAAGGTTTGAAGTTGTTGGCACGTGCGGATTACATTCCCGTTTCAGATTTTGGTGGTTTTGAGTTTTGTGAGCATTGCCTTTATGGTCGACATGCTCGGTCTTCTCATAAGAAAAGTGTTCCACACAGATCTTTGGAAAAGCTAGCTTTGGTGCATAGTGATGTATGTGGGCCGATGCCCAATGCTTCTCTTGGAGGTGCTATGTACTTTGTTACGTTCATTGATGATGCTAGCAGGAAGGTATGGGCATACCCCATTCGTAAAAAGGATATGGTGTTTGATATATTTAAGCAATGGTTGACTCTTGTTGAGAACCAATCAGGTTGTAAGTTGAAGTGCTTATGTACGGACAATGGGGGTGAATTTATGTCTCATGCTTTCACAACATTATGTGTTGAGAAGGGTATACGGCGCGAGCTTAGTGCTCCCTATACACCTCCTCAAAATGGTGTGGCAGAGCGCATGAACAGGACTATACAGGAAAAAGTCCGTAGTATGCTTTCTATGGCTGGTTTGTCAAATGGATTTTGGGCTGAAGCTGTTGCCACTTCTGTGCATTTGATAAATCGTTCACCTAGTGTTCCTTTGGGCTTCAAAGTGCCTGAAGAGGTATGGACAGGTTTGCCACCTTCGTATGGTCACCTTCGTGTTTTTGGCTGTGAAGCTTATGTACATGTACCTAAGGCAAAACGCAGCAAATTGGATCCAAAGAGCAAGAGATGTACCTTCTTGGGTTATGGTAGCTCTGGTGAGATGGGTTATCGATTGTGGGATCCTATTGACAGGAAGATTGTGCGCAGCCATGATGTTGTTTTTCATGAGGACTTTATGTATAGAGCATCACCGCGAACGGTTGAGGTTCGGCGTGTGATATTTGAGGAGGATGGTCATCGGTATGATGGTCCCATGGCTGCTCGTGGGCAGCCCATTGACCCTCAAGTGGGAGATCAGCCCTTGTTGGGAGATCATGTAGATGTGGGACAGCCAGATGCACCTCCTGCACAGTCTTTGAGGCGTTCAGAGCGGCGTGCAAGACAGCCTCAGCGTTTTGTGCCTTCTATGGATTATGTATTGTTGACTGATTGCGGGGAGCCATCATGTTATGATGAGGCCATGTCTAGTGTTGACAAGCTCAAGTGGGAGCAGGCTATGCAGTCAGAGATGGATTCGTTGATCCAAAATAAAACGTGGGAGCTTACTCCTTTGCCAAAGGGTAAGAAGGCACTACCATGCAAGTGGGTTTACAAGATAAAATTGTGTTCAATGGATGCAAAGCCTAGGTACAAAGCAAGGCTTGTGGCTAAAGGATTCAAGCAACAGAAGGGCATTGATTTTGACGAGATCTTCTCCCCAGTGGTGAAGATGTCTACTTTGCGTATGTTGTTTGCCTTGGTAGCTACAGAAGACATGGAGTTGAAGCAAATGGATGTAAAGACAGCTTTCTTACATCCGGACTTGCACGAGGATTTGTACATGGAGCAACCAAGTGGGTTTGTTATTCATGGTTCAAAGAAGATGGTATGCCGGCTTCTTAAGACCTTGTATGGGCTGAAGCAATCATCTCGTGAATGGTATCGTAAGTTTGATGCATTCATGAGTTCATTGGGTTATGTACGCAGTTATGAGGACCCATGCCTCTATACTCGCAAGGCTGCAGATGGTAGTCTTATTGTTTTGGTTTTGTATGTGGATGACATGCTGATCGCAGGGAAGTGTATTTCTGATGGGATGCCTTGAAACATAGGCTACATGAGACCTTTTCCATGAAGGATCTTGGGGATGCCAGTCATATTTTGGGTATGCGGATCACTCGTGATCGTTCTCGCAAGATGCTCTTTCTTAGTCAGAAAGAGTACATTGACAGGGTGCTTGAGCGTTTTCATATGGAAGGGGGGAAGGCCATTAGTACCCCGTTGCCTCCATATGTAAAACTCAGCCATGATGACTGCCCTCAGACAGATTTGGAGACTACAGAGATGTCTCAAATTCCCTATGCGTCAGCTGTTGGTTCCTTGATGTATGCCATGGTGGCTACGCGTCCAGATCTTGCTCATGCAGTTGGTGTGGTTAGCAGGTACATGTCTAACCCGGGCAAGCGTCATTGGGATGCAGTGAGAGGTATTCTCAGATACTTGAGAGGGACTTCAGAGTTGTCCCTATGTTATGGTGAGAAGGATATGTCTGTTTACGGATATACAGATTCAGACTATGCAGGGTCAGTGGACTCGAGGAAGTCTACTAGCGGCTATGTGTTCACAGTTGCAGGTGGACCGGTTTCGTGGGCATCACGTTTACAGCCATGCGTTGCTTTGAGCACTACAGAGGCTGAATATATGGCTGCCACTGAGGCTGCCAAGGAGGCCGTATGGCTCTCACGACTAGTGGGAGATCTTGGTATGGCTTGTGATGCTCCGATTCTACATTGTGATAGCCAGAGTGCCATAGCATTGGCACGGAATCCTGTCTTCCATGCGAAGACAAAGCACATTGAGGTGAGGTATCACTTCATACGAGAGGTGCTAGAGGACAAGCGCATAGAGCTTGTCAAGGTACACACTGACGATAACCCTGCTGATCTACTCACGAAGTCGTTAGCCTCACAGCGGTTTGCACACTGCAGATCGCTGATGGGTATGGCTTGACTTCTTTTGCTGTACTTTGGCCACTTTAAAGGCACACTGCCTTTAAGTGGGAGATTGTTGGGTTAAAGGCCCGTGTGCCCGGCTGCCCGTTGTTCAGTCGCCCATGTACAGCCATTCATTTACTCATTCATAATAAATATACTCATAACTACACATTGTAGTGTGAGTACCGCCCCGTCACACACTGTGTCTATCTCCTTCTTCGTGTTGGCTCTCTGTGTGTGTGCTCTCCGATCCCAACATGCTACTACAGCTGAGGCTCTAGTAGATGGGACAAAAAGTGGATCACCAAGCATAATTGAGAGGCCCTTCAAATTCTTCCTAAGCCATACGAGGAGGTTGACAAACTCCACCCATACTGTGCAGAGATCCTTGAATGCCTCGTTAGATTCAAACTGAGGGTCCCAAGGGAGCACGCACATCGGCGCGCGATTGAAGAACAACGGGCTTTTTGCCAAAACCTTCTCAACCATTGCATTGTCGTTGAACTGAACTGACACAAATCCTTTTGCTATATATTGGGTGAACATTATCAAGCCCTATTGATTCATCACCAGTGGACTGCAAAGCCAATTACAAAGCTCAATTCTATTGGGAACTCTCCCCCTAAACCCGAAGACCAGGGTGGAGTTTGCAACCTTCGCAAGCTGTTTTTTCACTATGGCAGGGGGAACAACCACCGTAACGGCATCTTCCACATTGACACGCTGCGGGAGTGCCTTCTTAAGTGCTTGGAAAGCTCTGTCCCCTTTGGCCACTTCAGCAGCATCCTCCTGCATCGCTGAATCTTCAATGACAGTGCACAGAGGATTGCTGCTAGGTCTTTTTCCACCTACGTCTTTCTTTGTTTCAGTTCCTCCTTACTCAGATTAGTAAGGGATATTTGATCGCTATCATCGGCGCCCGGTTTCGCAGGGTCGCCGGTAGGCTCGATAGCCTTCAGAGCGTTGGGGATTGCTCTTTTCCTGCCACTACTTTGGCGTAGGAAGGCTTAGAGGAGCATGCCATGTCGCAGTGAGACGGGCCTCACCGACACCAAGTTACAAAAGGGAAATATAAATATTCTTGATAGTAATTGCCAAAGATAAAGATCACGCAGTGGTGGGGGAGATGTTCTACCTTGCTACTTAACGCACCGCGCGTGTTTCTCAACTCACGGCCTCACAGAAAAGGGATAACTTAAACAAGGAGATAGAACTCGCTAATTCTCCACATGCACATGCGCTTATAATAAAGGCGATTATTAAGGCTTATAATCGCGATGCAGACAATCCCTCAAGTGATTATCATCTCCAAGTGTAAATAATCGCAACCACAATGTTAATAATCGCTATAGACGGAGGGGGGCTTGGCATTTACAGGAGGAGAAGCGGGGATGCTTAAAGTAGGGGAGTCGGGGACGCTCAAGCTTACCAAACACTGCAGAGCTCAAAGCACTTCTTTGTGCTCAGTTGAACTAAGGTAGAAAAAAAAACCAGCCGCAAGCTCGTAACCCTAAGGCGAAGCTTAATGAGCAAGGCTAATCCTTAACGAGCATACCTGAAGCTGAAATGCTATAGCAAAGTCTTTCTGAGGCCCTAAACCATCATGCATACCTGACCTGAAGCTAAACCATCGTGCCTCGCTAACTTCAAAAAGCAAAGGTAAGCAATCCTTCAATTGGCTTTAAAAGGCAAAAGTAAAGTATGGATTGAAAGAAAAAGTAGAGTCAATCTATTTTTTTTAACTTCACAAGTTGAAAGTTGAAGGTTGAAAAGATTTCTAAGTTCCAAGCTTCATAGGAATGAGACACGTGGAGGGCTTCTTTGGCCTCGAGAATTTTAAGCTACATTATATATAGTATAGATCTCAAAATTTTATGTTTCTTTGGAGGAGGAAACACGATCGGCGTCCGCTTAATAAAAGAGACTTTCTCGAATACTAACTGGAGAATTAAGCTCTAGAATGCAAGAAAAGTCAAGCCATGTGAGGCTCTGAAATAAAATGTTAAAAAAAAAAATCGTTAATATATATATGTGTGTGTATAAATATAAATATAAAAATAAATAAATAAATAAATATGTATGTATGTATATGTATGCATGTACAAAATTTACTAGAATAATGCAAGGTGAAGCTTCACTTTAATATTCTAAAACAATGGAATTCAAGAAAAGTAAAGACGTGTCAAGATGTGAAATGAAAGGTGAAATAAAAAGATCCTTTCAATATTTTAAAATCAAAATAACATTAAAGGTTAAATTTCAATCATCATTGAAAACATTGTGAAAGTATGCCTAATTCCACTCTACTCTAAGGTGTCTTTTAGAAAGCAAAACAATTGAATCTACAAACTACTAGGAAACCAAGGCTTGAACCCTTTGGTCAAAAAAGTCTATTTTGACAGAGAAAATATTGGACCATTGTTCAAAAATGTGGTCCACATGCCTAGAGAAACAAGTGAAAGAGTCACGATGGCTTTCTAAAAAAAAAAAAAAGTGTTAAAGTCATTAAGAATGAGTTTAAAGGAAATTGGTGTTCGGGAAAGGATTGCCACAGCTTAGCTTTGAGCCAGCCGGTTACAAAGCATGGTAAAGGGAAGAAAAACAATGAAATATGTGAAAAAATAGTTCAAAAATCTTACAAATTTATGCTAGTATTTTCAGTTCTCTTCTTTGTGATGAGGAGGAAATTTGGCTGACGTCGCTTATTAAAAGAGACTTTCACAAATATTGATTAGAATTAATTTCTAGAATGCGAAAAAATTTAAGTCATGTGAGTCTTTGAACTGAAGTGTGAAATAAAAAGAACTCATCAATGTGTGTGTGTATCTATAGAATTTACTAGAGTTATGCAAGGTAAAACTTCACTCTAACATTCTAAAACAATAAAATGAAGGAAAAGTAAAGACATGTCAAGCTGTGAAATGAAGGGTGAAATAAAAAGATTTATGTACTATTTTCTTTTTTCTTAAGCAAAACTCACAAACTGTGAGTGAATGAATTAAAGACAAAAAGAAATACATAGATAACCATGCTCAATCCGAGCCATGGCTGCATCAGTACAACACACCATCTTAAGACATCGACCATCGCATCCCGAACCTCTTACATCAGCTGACCAAGTGAGCCACCCTACCACCATCATAATTTCACACATAAAACAAATACCCGAAACACCAGAATGACTGCCACACAAGGCACTTCCATTGCCAATAGAAGAGCCTGTCCCATATAGCTCCGGGCACAAAACACCAGTCAAAGCAAGAGAAGAAGAGAGCATACCATTGCAGTAAGGGCGGAGCCAAAAACTCCATCACCAACGAGACTCCAACAATGCAAATGCACTCGGGGGGAGTCACGACCGACGAGTGCCAGCCAACCAAAGTCAGTCAAACTCTAAAACCCATGTATACAGGCTTAAATGTTATTTCATCTTTAAAATAGTATATAGATCTTTTTATTCCACCCTTCATAGTGTTGGGCTTGACTTTACACTAAAAACACTGAAAGTATGCTTAACCCAACACTATGTGAAATAAAAAGATCTATGTACTATTTTAAAGCTGAAATAACATTTAAAGTATGTTTCAGGCACACTAAAAACATTGGGAGTATGCCGAACCCAACACTCCTCACCCAACACTCCTCACCCAAAATCCTGTTTTTGTTTTTTGCAAAACTCACAATTATGAGTGAATTATATTGATCAACCCAAAAAACTACAAGGTCTTGTCATGCTTGTGTTGAGCCATGACATCATCCAAGGACCATAATTACATCGGCTATCACGACAGTCATCCCTACCAACCCGCCCCCTTATCCTTGATACACAAGGTCCATAATCACGTTCTTCTGAGATCTTTTAATTATCGATGGCCAGGATTTTCCCCAATCCTAGGCATTCCATCTACTGACAACAAGACACAAGTAGTCCTAGACCAATCCTCCGAGTGTTGCTTGCACCCGAGCATCCATATTAGCGCTTTGGTTTCTTGTATAATTTTTGCAAAGCTTGCCACCTCAAAACCTCCTTCAAACACACGGTGATTCCTTGTTTGCCATACATTATGTAGTAAGAAGTATCTGGCGATTTGAGTGCTGATGAGGAGGGCAGGACTACCTGAATTCTTACCTCCAAGGAATAGATCACTCTTGAAAAAACCAATTTTCCATGCTCTTTGGACCCACTTGCATATTTTTCCTGTGAGGCCTTTGATAGTTGGGCATTCCATGAATAGGTGGGCCAGGTATTCACTAGCCAACCTGCACCCCAAGCATCGATCTGACCCAATCCCTCTCTCCTGAATCTTCACCCCTATCAGTAGATCATGCCAAATAACCTTCCATAAAAATACCTTCATGTGTTGCGAAACCTTTGGCTTCCATATGCTCTCCATTACTTGCTTCCACCTTTCCTCCAGCCATTGTTTTTTCCATATCTTGTTAAGGGGTCTAGACCAATTCTTCGTACACATCATTATATGATAAATGCCTTTAGGATGGGGTTTCCATAAGAGACTGCTTCCGGGCCATTTCCAAGCATTTCAATCAAACTCCAAATCACAGATTGGCATCACTATATTTTCAAGCTCTTTCATCACTTTGTGGACAACCAAGACCTCCCAACTATTAAGTTAATATTGGGTAACCAAAAGGTCAATGGTTTCCCAACACTTGTTGCCATTGTCCCAGAAGTGCCCAAGTCGATTCAGACCCTTATTATTCAGCTTCCTAGGTGTCTCTATCTAGTAGGGAGTTTGTGGCGGATCTACTACTTTGGAAAGCCAGCGAGACTATTTTTTGACTATGTGTATAGAACATGCCAGAAACAAAGATAGCCTACGTGATCATCCATTGCCAAAGATACACAAAGAGTTCAAAGAACACAGTTTTTCATAGGATTTTCTTGGGGTGCCACTATAAAGCGGGACTATGGTGGTACAAAGGTGGGGAAGCTCTTGCAAACAACGACTTTCTCTTTGGGGTTTTTGGGATTAACATTTGAGGGTTCGGTGTCATATAGGAAGTTTAATGAGCTACCTAAATGGGAGAAACAATATGTGTCAGGTATTCAAAGTGAATTGCAGAGATGTGATGTTCTTGAACCAAATGATGTGATTTCATGGATCTTTGAAGAGGTCTCTTATGTGGATACTATGTCAGAGCTAGAAGAGATCATGCAATACAGGTTACAAAGTGGAACTAACATAGTTAAAGTATTCAATGGACATGTATGAATAATTGGACTTATATGAAGCACTTACTCATATAAAGGATGATTTGGGTGAAGCAGTTGAAGTCTAGGAAGAGACAAAATATAAATCTATTGTTGCAAAGAAGGTGAGGCCGGTGGCTACACCTCTGCTAGAAGGAAGTGATGGAGTAATGGAGAAAGATTCTCACCAGCCTATATTAAGAGACCCAAAACACATTGGCCATAAGTTTACTGAAGAGACATTGAAGCAACTGAAAATCGGACAGGAGGATTTCCTTACTAAAGAGGAGATCAAATGCTTTCGAGAGATTCTTGGGAATCATGGTAAAGCCTTTGCTTTTGATCCAGGTGAGATTGAATGTGGAGTTACAAATGTTGTTTCTCCTATGGTTATATTTACTGTTCCTTATATGCCATGGAGTTTACGCCCTATTCCAGTACCCAAAGCTCACTTGTCAAAGCTCATTGATTTGTTAAATGAGAAGATAAGGATGGTAATTTTGGAACCATCATGTGCACCATACTCTAATTGGTGGTTTACTGTTCCAAAGAAGAATGGTACCGTAAGGTTCATTCAGGATATGCAACCAGTCAACAAAGTAACAATCCGCAATGTGGGTATAGGACCGATAGTGGACGAGTTTGTTGACACCTTTGCAGGAATATCCATCTACTCTATGGGTGATCTTTACTCTGGATATGATTAGTTTTAGCCTACTTTGGAGAGCAGGGATCTTACTACAATCCGTACACCTCTTTGTTTAGTAAGGATGTGCACTCTACCACAGGGTGCTACTAACTCTGTAGCTCATATGATGAATGGTATGCATAAGGTGCTAAGGGATTTTATTCATCATGTTACTATGCCTTTCTTTGATGATTTTCCGATCAAGGGATGTGAAGAAGCGTTCAAACATGAGGTAAAAGACCAGAGAGAGTGCCGACAATTTGTTGCCTAACATATTGCTGACTGTGATGCCATTTTATCTAGGCTTGAAGAAGTTAACTTGACACTTTCAGGGCCAAAATCAATTTTTGGTGCTAAAGGGGTTTTAATTGTGGGATATATGTGTGTCCCAGATGGAAGACGACCAAGTCCAGCTAAAGTTGAATCTATATAGAAGATGAAAGAAACATGCACATCGGTCACACACTCTTACCAGCAAGAGGGATGGAGTGATCAAGAGGACAAGAGGATTAGAAAGAAGGCTTATGGCTACTTTTTAAAGGATGGTCATCTGTGGAAGCATCCAAAGCGTTCAAGAGGGGTACCGCAACAAGTTGTTTGTGATAGAGCAACTCAATAGTAGGTGATTAAGGAGTTTCATGAAACCTTATGGGCCAGACATAGAGGGGTATGGGCAGCTTTTGTCAAAATTAAGGACCACTACTGGTGGAGGGGAATGTACAAAGATGTTTCTCAATTTGTGGAGACATGCTTAGTATGCCATCAGTATTCTAATGCACGGCATTGAGATGGATTACATCCTACTTACCCACTAGCTATGCATTACAAGTGGGTAGTAGATTTGATTACAATGCCATAGGGTGTTTGGCAGATGAGGTATATTGTTCTTGCTAGAGAAGATCTCACTAATCAGGTTGAAGGAAGAGATTTGCGAACAAAGGCTATAAGTGCTCTATGCAAATTTTTGCTTGAAGATGTAATTTCTACGTATGGCTGTGTTGGAAAACTCACTGCTGACAAAGGAGAGCTAGATGAAGATGAAGCTCATGAGTTTTTTGCTCGTTTGGGCATCAAATTGGCTCTTACTACAACATACAATCCAGAGGGTAATGGGAAAAGTGAAAGAGGGCATCCGCCTATTGTTAAGGCTTTAGCAAAAGCATGCCAAGGACATATTGGTGATTGGCCTAAGCGTCTACCTTTTGCTTTATGGGCTGATCGTACTACGCATAGTTCAGTTACAGGTTATATGCCATTTGAATTTATGCATGGGCAGAAACCCATTATGCCTACATAGTAGGCAATTATATCTTGGACTATAATGCCATGGGAAGTAGATATGTCTACAGAAGATTTGGTTGCTTTATGTATTGGCCAACTTGAGAGGCGTCAAGAAGATATTGAGCAAGCCAAAGAAAAGCTCAAGGAGGCAAGATTGAAGAATAAAGCATCATTTGATGAGAAGCATAGGCTATGGTCTTATGCTATCAAGGATGGAGATTGGGTACTTGTTTATGACAGTAGCTTGGAAAACCAATACTTTGCTATGTGGAAGATGGTCAAGCGGTGGTTTGGACCATATGTGGTACTTCATGTTTATGACAATGCAACATATAAACTATGTGAGCTCGATGGCACTGAGCTTAGAGTGCCTACTGCAGGGAAAAGGATCAAATTGTTCAAGAAAAGGGAAGGTGAGTTTAGTTTTGAGGATCAGATATTAGATCAACAATCAAGGGATGATGATGATATGTATGCATCGGATAATGTGTCTGATGAAGCTCTTGATGATGCAAATTAAAAAGAAATATGGTTGGCACATACAAGTGGATGTGCAGGTTGAGAAGGGATGGATGTTGTGCTGCTCCGCTTCCATGATGGGAAAAAGAGCAAAGGAATGCAAGTTAAGCTTATTTGAAGCCTACACATTTACTAAGCAGTGGTGAGGGCTTGTTAACAGGGCAAGTTTTATGGTTAATGTATGTTAGATGCGGATTTGAAGGGCCAACAGATGCCTCAATGATGCTAAAAATGAGTATGATTGAGGTGAGCACAAATGGGAGATTATGGTCTAGAATTATAATGCTTGAAGTGCTCTACTGTCTTGTATTTACGGCTCATCGATTGGAGCTATGATGCAAAAGTTATGGTAGTTTGAACTTTAAGTTGATGTAGATCCGTACCAGATTGGGCAACTACAACTGAGGAGACAAAAAGAAAATGAATGCATGGGCATGAAGTGCTCACTTTGTGCAGTGTGTTTGTCTTTTTAGATTAGTGATCGGATTTACGGTTGCCAAGATATTGGTCGTTGTTCCGTACCAGTCTGGTTCGCTCGGTCGGTGTGCCCTCTGGAAGTTTTGAGCTTCAGCCAGAGTTTTGGAATGCAATAGAGTAAGTGCTCAAGGAGAATCTTGTCCAAAATGTTATCTCGTGCAGTGCATTGATAGTAGCAGGGTATACTACCAGCACCAGCACTACGATAGTCTACATGTACGCCAAATGTGGTGTACTTCTCATAAAGCACAAAAGGTGCTTGAAGAGCTTCGTGTTAGGAATGTCATCTTTTGGAATGCAATGGCGGGATATACCCAACAGAGGTAGGGCTAGGAAGCTGGCTATTTTTAGCAAATGCAAAAGAGAGGACAACTCTCCAAATGCAATCATGTACACGTGTATCTTTAAGGCAAGCGGCACTATGCAAGATTAAATGGGCAAGGAAGTTCACGAGGATAATGTCAGTCCAAATTTGTCGGAAGCAATGCCTTGGTTAATTTGCATGCCAAATGCGGTGCCCTTATGAGTTGAAAGACCAAGGGCTGCCCAAAAGCCAAGTCAAAAATGGCCGCCCAAGGAGGTATGGTGGCCACCCACCCATAATCTCAAAGCGGGTCAATGGCCGCCCAAGGCAAGTAGCCTAAGGGTTTTTTTTAAACATTGTGAAAGGGGCATGGAGATGGTTGAGGCAGCGGGCGGATGCTTAAAGAGGGAGAGTAGGACTCGCAGCAGGCCTCAGACAGCGGTGCCCACCAAGAGTAGAGAGATGCTCAGCTTGCAGGGGCGAACCCATTCGATGCCACTTGCGGTGATTTTGGAGGAGGTCGAACGCGGCTGCCACATCATCATTTTATGATTCACACGCCTTAGCAACAACCACAACGTTGTTGCTAAAGGCTTAAAAAAGAAGAGCATGAAGTTATAAGGATAACGGGAAAGGGGATAAGGCGAAGAGGAGAATAAGGGTAACGAGGGGAAGTAATGTAGAAGGAGCAAGAAGGCAATCGAGTAGGAGCTCTGCTTGAGAAGGAGCAAGAAGGTGAGCGAGTCGGAGCTCTACTTGAGAAGGAGCTCGGCAAGGCAAGGAGAGAGGAGGAGAAGTGCTTGGAAGGGAGGAGAGCGGAATCGGAGCTCTCTCTCTCTCTCTCTCTCTCTCTCTCTCTCTCTCTCTCTCTCTCTCTCTCTCTCTCTCTTTACGAAGCTTGGGTCTCAGCATGAAGTGAATATGAACCAAGAGAATACGGAGCAAGCTAGCCTTTTTTTTCCCTATGACGACTAAGCTCAAGGTTTTTCTCTCTCTCTCATCCTTGACCTCAACCTCGACCAAGGTGTGCAAGGATAAGCGGCAAAGGTAACGAGGGAAGGAGAAGATGGGGAATAGCTTGAGAAGAAGAAGAAGAGCTCAGGATCTCTTGCTCTCGACATTCAAGTAAGAAGAGAAAAGTGAACGAGTGAAAGGTATTGAGCAGAGGAAGGAAAGCTCGGCAAGAGTCGGAGCTCGACAAGAAAAGGATCAGTAAGGCAAGAAGGTGAGAGGATAACCTCTCTCTACCATAATTGAGAATTACAAGGGACTAGGTAGGGAATATTAACCAGATACTTCCTTCCTAATTAGATTCAAAAGGCTCTAATGGCAAGCATAAGTGGAAAAAATGCAGTGTTGGTCTGATTGGAGAGCATTAAACTCTCTAAACTCCATCAGTGCTGTTAACGGCAAACATTTGTAATTGAATTCCACTTTGGCTAATTATTAACAGCTTAAAACATTTAAGTTGTCAAATATAGTCATTTACAGTGTCGTCGGTGTCTTTTGCTTTGAGTTGTGCATCTTGTCTCTCTTATTTCCCACATTGAACAGCCCATTGCTGACCCCGGCTCACCTCGCGAACCCATTATCCCCAATAGTGGGCATACTGGAGGCTTGTGTAGGTGAAACCAGGCGTGCTGTTCCATGGGCCGACTTCTCATAAGTCGATCATCACCCATTTTTCACACAAAATTTTCTATTTAGACTTTTCCAAGCCAGCCAAAATACTGGAGGATCCTGTTCTATACCTGCTATTTTTTACCATATTGAAGTCGTCAACCAACAACCACTCACCTTCAATAGGAGTATTCCTAAGATGCATCCATAGTTTAGCTCTATCTTTTGCATTGCAAGGGCCGTACACATTCACAATGGTGAATGGATTCCCTTCCCATCTAATTCTAATCCCAAGGATGCTGCCGGATGGGTGGTTTAGAGCCAACGCTGGCTCCAATTCTCTGTCCGCAATGTTGAGGATGCCATTGAAACCATTACTTCCTTCTCCATAGAATACTAGTTTCTTTCCTATAACCTGCTTTATCTTGCTATGGGCATCTAAGTGGTGTTCCAGAATGGCTCAACAATTGACTGCCTTCTCCTTTTTTATTGCCTCCCAGAATAGGGTACTCTTCTTGCGGGTTTTCAACCCTTTTATGTTCCAAGACTGGATAGTGAGAGACTCCATCATTACTGAGGGGTTCATTGGGATAGAGGAACGAATTCTTTAGGATCGAAATCATCCCCCCCCCCCTTCTCCTTGGTCTCAGGAGAATCCGGGGGTTCCAAGTCGGAGGATTTCTTTTCTTGCAATGCTGCAAATGGATTGTGCAGTGGGACAGTGAACCCCCCTCCTTTCATAGGGGTGGAGGATGGATTAGATCCTTTCACCTCAAGTGTTCTCACAACTTGCATCCCTTTGGAGTATCTTGCCACTGCCTTCACCCCTTTGTCTCTTTTCAAACCAGGGACTTGAACAGCCATCACCGTTGTCACTGTCATGAATTTCGGGGTAGCAGCGGGAGTAGTGATCATATTATTATTGCATGCACCTTCGGACATTTGTTGTATGGGAATCAATTCCTCCACAATATTTTCTTGCATCTTTATGTCCATCTTGTCACATACCATACCTTCTTTATCCTTCCCTGCATTTGCCCCTTCGTTACTGCCTCCTTGCTTCTCTAGCCCTTCCATTGGGGTTTTTGTTTCACTAGGATCTTGCGCTGCTGGAGCTGCAATACCATTAGACTTCAAGGGGCAATCCTTGGCGAAGTGACCAAAGTTGTTGCATTCAAAACATGCTCCAAAGTATGTTCCAAAGTTTAGCGGAATAGTAACAATCCCAGCTTCGACATTGATTACCATGCTCTTAGGTGGCATTTTAGACACATCCCAGTCTATACAAACCCTGTTTGAGGTTCTGCCAAACCCTCTATTGCTAGTTATAAATAAGGGAACACCAAGCTGACTAGCAAGCATCCTGAGATTTTTCCACAGCCAGCTAGGCAGTTGCACAAACTCAACCAAGACCGGATGAAACCCTTGTAGAGATTTAGCTGAGTCGAACACTGGCTCCCAAGGCACCACACAAACTGTAGTCCTATTAAATACTAGGGGCCCTTTATCAAGGATCTTTTCCACATCGGAGGACTTTTTGAATCTCACTAAACCAAATCCTTTAGCTAGGTAAAAAGTACTTTCAACTACTCCTCCATGACCAAGAATTTGAGGGCCTTAAATCCATTGAATCATCTCAAACCTGTTCGGGATTCTTCCACTAAACCCAAATACAAGCGTTAGCTTAGCTTGCCTGGCTAATTATTTGTTGATAAGTGCTGGTGGAATCGCTATAGTAATAGCCTCAGAAACCTCCACCTGTTGTGGCAAAGCCTTTTTAAAGCATCTGTGAAAATATGCTAACATCTGTGAAAATTTGACAATATCTTCACTTATGATCAGAGCGTCGAGTTCCATTACCAAGTAACACAGACACCTAGGTGCCAAGAGAACTTTTTTTTTTAATACAATGACGATATTCATAGTTGCTATAGCAACACCTTAAGTGGGTGTAATGAAGACTAACTCTAGAAATAAAAAACTATTATTAACAGATAATAATCGCGATTCTAGCATTGACAATAATCGCTTAATACAGGGCTTTGCAAGAGAAAACAAAATAGGTGTGCAGAAGATGAGACGAGCATTGGCAGGTCACGATCTGTAGGCTAGGGTGATGGAGCAAGGTATACAGGGAGTTTAGGGTATGCAACTAAGAGCAACGTTAACAGAGCACCTTGTCAAAGTGGAGCGGATCATGCAGTGAAGAGAGATGACACTAAGAGCAACGAGCAACTTCTCCCTCAGCTTATTCATGCCATCGCGTGAGAGTCTTAGCACACTCGCGACAGTCTTTGAAACCCAACACTCCTCTAAGGCTTCTTTTAGAAAGCCAAAAAGGTGGTGTGTAAAGACTCATGAGTCAAGGGGTGTAGTCTCTTTCATTGAAAACTAAACAAGGTGAAAAATTCACTATGGCCTACATGAGATTATTGACAAGAAATTCAAAGTCTTCTTAAGAGAAATAGAAAGTGACTCTATTATTTTAAACATGCAGTGTCACAATACAATATATATATTTTTTAAATGTGTAACAATAAACTATTTACATTACAATATATTCCAAAAGCATTAAAAAATAATGTTTGACACAAAACTCAATGTCCCTCTTTAAAGACAGAGGTACACAAATGTCAACACCCTCTCACAAGGCCCTATAAAAAACAAGTGAAAGGGTCACGGTGGCTTTCTAAGACAATAAGAAAGTGATAAAACCATTAGGTTGACTTCAACTAAAAAATTTAGTGTTCGAGAAAGGAATGTCTCAGCATAGCCTTCAGCCAATTGAAATTCCAAACTAGCCGATTGCAAACCACGGTAAAGGGAAGATAAACCAATGAAATATGTGAGAAAATAGTTCAACAATCATGCAAATTTTAAATTTTTGCTAGTATTTCTAGTTTGCTTCTCGATGAGGAGGAAACTTTGCCAACGACAGCTTAATAAATAGGACTTTTCCAAATATTGACTAGAATTAAGGTATCCGAATGCAAGAAAAGTCACTAAGGACTCCTTATGTAGTCCAAAAATCCCTCTCTCAAACCTTTACAGTTTCAAGCTTCCCACACGCTCTCCTTTCTTCTGCTTGGGATGTAGACGTTATAAAAGAGTTGATTTGATTTTGGAGGCTTGTGGCCTTTACCTTTCAATAATCTCTCTCTCAAACCTTCACACTGAAGCTCTCCTTTCTTCTTATTGGAATTTAGTCATTATAAAAGAGTTGATTTGATCTTGTGGCCTCTACTTTCAATTTAAGCCTTTGAAATTTTGGTATCTAAAGGTTTTGATTTGGTGTCTTTGATATTTGAATATTTTTGGCTTTCTAAAAGAAACCATTAGTGTTGTGTTGCTTGAGGGAGACATCGATTGTTTTCAATGCATGATGGAGACTTACCTTTCATTTCCCATTCTACATGTATGCACGTCTTTACTTTTCTTGCATTCTATTGTTTTAGAATGCTAAAGTGAAGCTTCACCTTGCATAATTTTAGAAAATTTTACACACACATACACACAACCCACAAACACATATATATATTTTTTTGTATTTTATTGTTTTAGAATGTTAAAGTGAAGCTTCACCTTGCATAATTCTAATAAATTCTATACACACACATATATTAATTGGTTCTTTGGTTTTCAAAAGGCCATAGGAGAGTGGATGGAGAATTGGTGCACTTTCTAAACCGTTGAGTAAGAATCATGGATTGGTGACACGTGTGAATTGAGCTTGTTTTATAATATATATGGGTCTTTTCATCATTGTAACTTGGTCCTTTCTTTTAATGATCCATTGAATTACTTGTTATATAAAGTTTATATTTCTTTTGTATAATGTAAATGGTTTTTCAAGTTGGTCTCTTTATCTAATGCTCACTTGAATTTTTTTCTTTTTTAAATTTTTATTTAGTTTATAAGTTTTATAAAAGTTATATATTTTTTTATATTGTAAGTGCCGCTTTTCATCATTGTAATTTGGTCCCTTTATTTAATGCTCACTTAACTTGTTTTAATTTTTTTTTGCTTAGTTTATAAATGGGTCTTTTCATTTAAGGATATAATAATTTTCTTGTCAACTTTTTGATTCAAAACATACTTTTTTCCTTGTAAATTTTCTTTTCATTTACAGAAAATTTTTAACGTAAAATTTATAAATTGTCCTTAAATGAAATAATTTTTTCACCACTAAGATTTTTTTTCAGCTTTTGGTTTTGATATTTCACCATATTACTTTAGTGCATGTATTATTATTAGGGATTAGCTTTCGAATTTATTTACAACTAAGATTTTTTTTCGACTTTTTATTTTGATATGCAAATGTCACCTTGTTACTTTAGTGCATGTATTATTATTAGGGATTAGGTCTAGACATTTTCAATCTTCATTTCTATCTTAAAGATATTATGCATTTTTTCATTTAATAGCATGCATCATTTTATTGTGTAATTTGTTTTATTGATATATTTATACAAGAATTATATCAATTCTTAAACTCTCACTACTATTTTATATGCTTTATGTTTTCATGAGATCAATTAATATAACACTCATACATAAGGGCATAAGAAAAAGCGAATTTTTTGGTGCAATTTCTTTACCATTAAATTGAATTGCTGGATGTTCTCCATGTGGCATTTGAACATTCTTGGATTTTAATGTGTACATATGGGAGTGCTTTCCACTCTCTCACTTTGTTGGAGTCTAGGTAGAGCTCTCTCTCTCTCTCTCTCTCTCTCTCTCTCTCTTCCTTTTGTAGGCCATCGTAAATCTTTACCTTGTTTTATTTCACCTTTCATTTCACAACTTCACATGGCTTTACATTTCTTGCATTTTATAGCTTGATTTCAGTCAGCGTTAACGTTCGAGAAAGTCTCTTTTATTAAGCAGCTGCTGATCAAGTTTCCTCCTCAAAAAGAAGAAAACCGGAAATACTAATAGAAATTTTGAGATTTGTAAAATTTTGGACGGCTTTCTCACATATTTCATCGGTTTTTCTTCCATTTACCATGGTTTGCAACTACCTAATCTTGATTTTCAATCAGCTCAAGACTAAGCTGAGGCAATCCTTTCCCAAACACTGATACGAGTTTAATTCAACCTAACAATTTCATCACTTTTTTATTGTTTTTGAAAGCCGTCGTGACTCTTTCACTTGTTTTATTTTTACATTGAAGTTTTAACTGTTAATAACCAAAATTTTAAAAATCCGTTGAAGTCCATTTTCAATGTTCACATCAAGGTGTCCGATAGATATTTCTCTCTTTCTGGAAGGGACTCTTGTTTGGATTACATAGGTAGTCCTTAGTAAAGGGTGGATTTTTGGGTGCAAATCTGGACCATTGGAAAATGCTTTTCGATTCATGCCACATGGCGAGTTAATGATAATAAATTTTATTTTAAATTATTCTTTTAAAGCACTTGTGAGAGTGTGTTGATATTTGTGTACCTCTCTTTAAAGAGGGACATTGAATATTGTGTCAAACATTATTTTCTATGCTTTTGTAATATATTGTAAATTAAATAGTTGATTGCTGTCACATTTTTTTTTCAAAAAATGTAATCTTTTATTTTGATACCGCATATTTTCAAATATGAAAATTTACCAAAATACCCCTCTAATTTGTGGAAATCTCCAAAATACCACTCAAATTTCAAAAATTCTCAAAGTACACCCAATATTTTGTCATAAATTCCCAAAATGCTCTTCAAATTTTCCAAAATTCCCAAAATACCCCTGGTTGTGAGATTAAACATTTCTAAAAATTAAAAAGGTTGTAGTTGCTTATAAGAAAAAGACTGATTGTCTATCAATACAAGATGCTATAAGTAGAATTTGAGTTGGTTATATAGGTTTTGGAGATTAATTGCTTCATTATTTTTAGACATAGTTGCTTTTTTTTGCTATGTAATTTATGATAAATTATGTGCTAAGCACTCAAAAAAATCTCAATTTTGTTAAAAAGGAATAAATAATAAAAAATATTGAACAATCCAACAAAAAATAGATATTTAGGGAGTTTCCACAAATTAGAGGGATATATTTTGATAATTTTCCTTTCAAATACTAGCGTCACTTTCTATTCTTTTCTCTCACAAAGAAGCCTTTATTATGAAACTCTTCTCAATAGCCTTATGTAGGTCATACTGAATTTTCACCTTATTTTGAAGTAGCTCAAAAACACTTATGGTATTTTGTGTTCCCTTATTAACCAACAGATAAGCACACTAATCCAATTTGTTACAAGGCCTCTTTTGGGGTCCAATATTTTTCTAAAGGAGGACATTTGTTAGCAAAGCTACCTCATTGAGAAGATATAAGTCCTTTGATACATGTAAAGCACCACTTGGTGGAAGCACCAAAGGATGACTACTCTCTACCTCCTCCATTGTGTCCTGGTAGTTCTCTAGATTTACATTCAAAAACAATATGAACACATCCCAATATTCCACCACCTGAAAATTTTGATTATGTATAGGACATTTGATGTCATTCCTATGCAAATGAACCGGTAGCTTGAAACTGCTCCTATAGAAAATATCTTTCTTAGAATGCTTAGAAGTGATGTCCTTATTATGGGCATATCAAAAATTCTCAAACTCAAATATGTTGTTAATTGTCTATTATTGGATGTAGGTCTGAATAAATTCTACAAGAAATGTCTTGCACAAGTCATCCACTTTGAAGACAAGGTTAAAATTGGCTTGATGTCCTGATCATGTTTTGGAAGGTCACTTCGGTAAAGAAAATGGAATTGCTTTTCCTTGGGTACCTCGTTAGAGCAAGGCAGCTCCTCCTCTATCTCAACTTGGAAGGGATCCAATTGTGAAAGAGGCAAGAAAACCTATAATAAAAGGGGCTGATCTATAGTTGCATCTTTGCATTGTAAACGGTTCAACCCGTGAATGCTCTCTTTGTAGGAAGCATGTGCTGGCTCCACTCTCTCACATGAGGCTTGAATGTTGGAGTATATTGTGTGGATGGTACCTACTCCATCTGCAATCTACCTCTCTGATCCATCTGCAATATGCCTCTTTCAAGGTCCGTCCCACCCTCGGGAAACAAGCAAGTGGCATTTCCCACATAGTTGATTTGGTCTCTCTCTGGGGGTACAAAAGACAACCTCCAACGAATCTCCTCCAGAGGTAAGGGCTTGTTGCATTACTGTGAGAAGTTAGGATAGGTTATTTAGGCGTTTGTAGAGCTCTCAATAGAGCGTGGATCAGGAGTGGCTTGATACTCTCTCTCTCTCTCTCTCTCTCTCTCTCTCTCTCTCTCTCTCTCTCTCTCTCTCTCTCTCTCTCTCTCTCTCTCTCTCTCTCTCTCTCTCTCTCTCTCTGGCGAACTAAATTCGAACTCCGCCAAATGTGCAACTCTTTCACATTAAAATTTTCCCTCTCTCCCTCTCTCTCATCAAACTTGAAGAGCTCGTAGTCTCTTCTCTCTCTACTCTTTGTATCTCGAAATCCCTCTCTCTCTCTCTCTCTCTCTCCCCCCCCCCAATCTCCTAATCTCCCTTTGTATATCTTCTCTCTGTAAATATTTCCCTCCTCTCTCCCTACCCCTATCAATCTCCAATCTCCTACTTCCCTCTCCGGTTTGGTCTCATAGGTCATTTTTACTTTTTAAAGACATTAATATATCATTTCATTTCTTTTCATATCTCTCTCCCTCGCCCTCTCTCTCTCTCTCGAAATATTTTCCTCCTCCTCTCTCTCTATCCCTATAAATCTCCGCATCGGCTACTTCTC
This sequence comes from Adiantum capillus-veneris, assembly GCF_014529385.1. Lineage (NCBI taxonomy): Eukaryota > Viridiplantae > Streptophyta > Polypodiopsida > Polypodiales > Pteridaceae > Adiantum > Adiantum capillus-veneris. The sequence continues at coordinate 56,615,942 of NC_140956.1, forward strand.
TCTCTGTCCCTCTTTCTCTCCATTTCTCTCTCTATCCCTATCCGTCTTTTTCTCTCTACCTATCTTGCAATTTCTTTTCCTCTCTCTCTCTCTCTCTCTCTCTCTCTCTCTCTCATACCCCAAACAATTCCATCTATTTTATCTTACTTTATTTTATGCACCCTGACATGGTATCAGATTCAGTTTGTAACGGTCTGGTACCGGTCCCACAAGTCATTTTGACATTTTGAAGATGTTAAAATATCATTTCATTTCATAGATCTGTGTGTGTGTGTGTGTGTGTGTGTGTGTGTTTCCCTTTCTCTCGCCCACTCTTTCTCTATGTATTTTCCTATTTCAAGGATGCTATACATAATTTGGTATTGCAACAATGTGGAATATGTCAATGCATACTTAGTGTATAAATCACATTGTGATAGCATTTTAGATCTTGAGGGAGGTTTTCTGTTGTATGTTTTGAACTTGAAACATAATGCTGCAGTTATATAGTTATATAGCTCTGCAATTTAAATCCAAAAAGTGGTCTTTGTAATTCTTTTTTTTGGGACATAAGTGTATATTGTGAAAGTTTTTTTCTTTTAAGTCATTGCATAAAGGGTTGAACATTGTCTTTTCAAATGTTCATTTCAAAATTACATGAAAAATGTTTTACATGGGTCATACCCGCGGTGCAATCATAAAGTAATATACTCTCTAAAATTTTTGTCATGAAGAAAAATAGAATGAAAGTAGAAGAACTACTAGGGTAGCTGGAATAGTATCGGGTAGCTAGAAAAATGACCTATGGGACCAAACCCTTACAAATTGGTGAAATGGATATATAGATAGAGAGAAAGGGGGAGAAATTGACAAATGAGAGCAAAAAGGTACAAATGAGAGCAAAAAGGTACTGAGAAGGAAATATACAAAAGAGGAGAGAGAGAGAGAGAGAGAGAAGGAGAGGAGGAGGAATGAGAGAGAGAGAGAGAGAGTACTTTTGTTAATCTACTTATTAAAATTTGTCGAGAGCAAAGGGTTTAAGGATAAGAGGGGCCATGTCGCTACGAAAGACAACGCCGTCTTATTAGTTGCTCAAAAAGGTGGTTCACATGCGTAGAGAAAAAAAGGTAGCGTGTAAAGACTCAACGGGTGCAATCTCTTTCATAGAAAACTAAAAAATCTCTCTCTCAAACCTTTACAGTTTCAAGCTTCACACACGCTCTCCTTTCTTCTTCTTGGGATGTAGTCATTATAAAAGAGTTGATTTGATTTTGAAGGCTTGTGGCCTTTACCTTTACCATATGTACTACTTATACTATTGGCTCTACTTTTTAAGTTTTAATTTAACTAAAGATTCCTTCTCCTTAGCTTAGCAAAAATGTACTCTGTCGTTTCTCGCATGTTCCTGCGCAAACAAACTCTTGTCTTCTGTCCCTGCACATACACATGATGAAGGCCCCCTCCCCACCAACAAGTCCCTCCTCTCTTCAAATGCTCCTATCCATCCTTCCATTGGACAAACATGCTCCTACCCGCCCTTCTCTCCATCGATATCCTTACCACCATGATGTCCAAGTGCGAGATTTTGTGCTTGCACACAAAGTTGCGCAACACCTACACAGGCGTGCAATCTCAATCTCTCTCTCTCTCTCTCTCTCTCTCTCTCTCTCTCTCTCCTAGGTGCCCTGTACAGTTTTCCCACTCCCTTCAACAAGCAAGAAAGAGCACATGGCAACACCCACCCCGCAAGATCGCAGGCTCCATCGAAATCACATCACTCTCCCCCCGTCCGCTGCAGCTATGTTCCCTGCTGCTCTGAGACATCACGCAGAGAATTTACTTATGTCCCCTACTCGAAGCAACAAGAAACCTGCGTGCAAGAATTGACTGATTCAAACCTGCGAGACCATGACACTCTGCAGCCCCTGCATCGAACCCTGTGAACTCATGTCCTACAAGAGACAAATAAAGCGATCACCTATACGGACCTGCATGAAAGAGTCAGAGAGAGAGACAGAGACGGAATGGACATGTGGACACATGAGACCATCGCGTGCGTTGAAAGCAGGGACATAAAAAATCTCCATCTCCCTCTCCCTCTCCTCCATGTGCACCACCTCGCAAGCCTTGGCTTTACTTTTCCCTTCTACTACCGTTTTTTTTCTCAACTTAAGTGGGAATCTCAGTTGATTCTCCCTAATGAGACTCGAAAAGAACGTTTTGGGCACCTACTCACTCTCTCAAACCTTTCACTCTCTCAAACCTTTACACTTAAGCTCTCTTTTCTTCTTCTTCGAATTTAGTCATTATAAAAGAGTTGATTTGATGTTGTAGGCTTGTGGCCTTCACCTTTCAATTTAAGCCTTTGAAATTTTGGTATCTAAAGGTTTTGAATTGGTGTCTTTGATATTTGAGTTTTTTTAATTTTTGCATTGAAGTTTTAACTTTTATGAACCAAAATTAGAAAAAGCCATTTAAGTCCTTTTTCAATGTTCACATGAGGATGTCCCATAGATGTTTCTTTCGTTCTAGAAGGGACTCTGTTTTTTTGAAGTAGCTCAAAACCACTTGTGGTATTTTGTGTTCCTCAACAGATAAGCACACTAATCCAATTTGTTACAAGGCTCTTTTGGGGTCCAATATTTTTTTAATGGAGGACATTTCTTGGCAAAGCTACCTAAGAAGATATAAGTCCTATGATACATCTATACTAATAGATGATGGGGGAGGGAATTCCGGCTCTCCCTCTTGCCACATGTCATCCTCTCAGGAGGTCGGCCAGTGCAGTCTGAGCCTCAGGCCGGAGATGGAGGAAAGAGAGAGAGAGAACTCACATGTAAGTACTGTATCACCACTCTTTTTTTAACCTTCGCGACCTTTTTTCATCCCAGGGAAAATGTCACTATGTGCTTTGCACTGCTCACCTCATCTTCCTAGGCCTTTCTACTCAACGGCTCTTTTGCCATTAGAGTTTTCAAAACCCCTGCGGCCCTGCCCATCTACAGTGACCAAAGGCTTTCCAGTGTCCAAGCCCCTCTCTCTCTCTCTCTCTCTCTCTCTCTCTCTCTCTCTCTCTCTCTCTCTCTCTCTCTCTCTCTCTCTCTCTCTCAAGGCGGCGAGCAGAGTCGAACCACGCCATGGTGATGTTGAATCTCCATAGAGGCTCGATATTGCTGTTCAGACTGAGCCTCCACTGCTGCTCGCTTGCCTGCTGTGTAGCCCAATCGAAAAGATCCCACTTTGACTGGAGCCTTGAGAGAGAATCACATAATGAGGCCCTGCCAAGTGCCACCAAATAAGCGCCTCTCAGGCTCTCAGTAATGCCGCCCGTGATACTGACCGCCGTCGGTGCCTCCTCTAGCAACACTGACTCCTCACCTGCTCCTGCGTCCACACATGCTGTGTGTGTGTGTGTGTGTGTGTGTGTGAGAGAGAGAGAGAGAGAGAGAGAGAGAGAGAGAGAGAGAGAGAGAGAGAGAGAGAGAGAGAGAGAGAGAGAGAGAGAGAGAGAGGAGTTGCTTGCACAGGTGTGTGCAGCCTCCATCTGCTCTCAGTAGCGCTTCCTATATTGACACTGATGGCCGTTGATGCCCTGCTCTAGCAATACGGTGCCAATACCACCTTTCAGCTACTTAGTGCGAACTCCTGCTTCTGTGCATGATGTGTGTGTGCGCGCACACAGGTGCACGCAAGTGTGTATGCACATGAGAGGAAGAGAGTGTTTATTGCAAGTGTGTGGGCGAGTCGTGCAATAGCTAGGGCCGGGGTGCCGTCCTTGATGGTTGATGGTAATTGGTGGCACGAGAGAGAGAGAGAGAGAGAGAGAGAGAGAGAGAGAGAGAGAGAGAGAGAGAGAGAGAGAGAGAGAGAGAGAGAGAGAGATCCACATTGCAGAGGAGTGCGAGGTCTGCATGGTCGATTCGGCCATGCTGTAGCCCTCATGGAGCAGGCAAGCCTCTTTCTCTCTTCCTCTGTCTCCACCGCCTGTGCTGTTGGCTTTTTCTCCACTCTCCAAAGCGAGGGAATCACGGTATCTAACCCTAGATACCATTTAATCAAACCACAAAACCACAAAAATTTGCTCCTCCCATTCGATGGTTGCGACCACCTGCGTCCAGCGTGACCACCCGGCTCCGTTTCAACCTCCTTCACACCTGCCTACGTGTTGCGATCATGTGCTACTTGCCAAGCAGAGGGCAAAACATCATCTCGGTGAACGATTTTGCCAAGATGTTCAAACATAGATCTCCATTTTCATAAGCATGAGACTATGTAAAATTTGGGGGAGGGGATTCCGCCCCCCCCTTGCCACATGGCAGTTTCTCCTTGCTCCGGCCCGTTCTGGCAGTGAATTCTACGCACAGAGAGAGAGAGAGAGAGAGAGAGAGAGAGAGAGAGAGAGAGAGAGAGAGAGAGAGAGAGAGAGAGAGAGAGAGAGAGAGAGAGAGAGAGACCATCAGCTTTGTAGTTTGGAGTCTGGACTCTGGACTGTGCGAGACTTGTTCTCGATAACCCCAACCGAGAGGGAGGCGACGACTATGCTCTGAGCCCACCAGCCTAGCAACTCTGCTCTAAACGAGAGAGAGAGAGAGAGAGAGAGAGAGAGAGAGAGAGAGAGAGAGAGAGAGAGAGAGAGAGAGAGAGAGAGAGAGAGAGAGAGAGAGAGAGAGAGAGAGAGAGAGAGAGAGAGAGAGAGAGAGAGAGAGAGAGAGAGAGAGAGAGAGAGAGAGAGAGAGAGAGAGAGAGAGAGAGAGAGAGCGGTTGTATTGTTTGTGTGAAGTGAGACAAAGCGCAGCTATAGTTCACGGAGACCCGAAGCATGCACAGCAGCAAAGAAGATGAATCTCATGCAGTCCAAAGACGCTTAGTAGAGACGCACAACCCGGCATCTCTGCCAGAAACGATTCACTGGCGTATTTTCCTTCAAGCCGATGCAGGCCATTGAAGATACGTAAGGAAAATGGGAAAGACCAACTCAAGAGGAAAATGCAAAGGCTGAGGGTGGTGAGCTGAACGATGACAGCCAACTTGGGTTGGTGCTGAGTAGGGGAGGGCAAAGTAAAGACCTGCTAGCTAACGCGGGACCCACATGTGGCAACAAGATGCGAGATGAGAGGCTAGAGCCGAGACAGACGTAGATGTGCAGGCGGGGGAGAGCAGTGAATCGGTTTTTTAATGTGAAGGCCTTGCAGAGAAGGCATCCAAGCCTGTATGGCATAGTGGCTTAAGGGAGAATGCTTCCTATGAGCTCAATGAAGTGAAGACTCAGATTAAATTCCTAGAATGAGCAGGCACAATAGCAAAGAAGACACGGCTAATGTAGTCCCAGTGGCAAGAAGTTGTTTCACCCACTGCAAGCCATCATGAGGCTTCTTCGCGCGTATGGGCGCCAAGAATCGTGGTGAGGTTCTCACGCCTTCAAAGATGCTCCTTTTGGCATCTTTGCTAGAAATGCTTCAATGGCGTATTTACATGCAAGCATATGCAGGCCAAGGTTCAGGTTCGATACTCCATCTCCGATTCCCAAGACTCGTCGACGGTTCTGCCAAGACCGACCATGTGGCAGAGCGTGACAACGTTCAAGTCACCAAAAGAGGGGGGATGCTACATGCGTGAAAGCCACACACACACACACACACACACACACACACACACACACAGAGATTGTAGCAGTTTCTCCTCCCTTCAATACTGTGCATCCTACACTCAAATTAGCTTGATAGGAGAGTTTGGCTACGGAGTACATTTTTGCCTCCCTTCAGTACTGTGCATCCAACACCCAAACTAGCTCATTGGGGTGCCCACTATTTCCTCATGATACTCGGCCCCACTCTGCAGCTTTCACCTTCCAAGTCCTTCACTACAGACGCATGTAAGTGCCTCTCTCTCTCTCTCTCTCTCTCTCTCTCTCTCTCTCTCTCTCTCTCTCTCTCTCTCTCTCTCTCTCTACAACGGCCTTGGAGTACGGTGTGCACTTTCTTACTCCTCTCACGTTGCCCACTAGGCCAAATTAAGGCCGCAACACACTACCCACCAGCCCAAGCTTGCGCAATGAGCAGGTTTGAAAGGCAGTGGCAAGTGGATAGAGCAATTGGGAGTAAGCCAAAGGCAAAGCCCATGGGTGTTAGAAAATTAAAGGTGGGATAGCACCTTCATAGGTGCAAGACTCGACTATCATCGAGAAAGATCAAGCCGCAGAAGCCCTACATAAAACATGCCATACAAGTAGGTGTTGGGGGGGGGGGGGGGGGGGGGGGGGGCAACACGCAGGTGGATGGTGCAGGGTAACTGAGTGCTAGGTAAGACAAGTGGGGAAGAGACATAGGGGCGACGTCGACAATTGCCACATTTGTTCTCTCTCTCTCTCTCTCTCTCTCTCTCTCTCTCTCTCTCTCTCTCTCTCTCTCTCTCTCTCTCTCTCACAGACTCTCCACGACTACGACGCACTATAGCTGCCATCTCTATTGGGGAAAATCCTTGCAGCTACTATTCAAAAGTGGATCTTTGTAGCTATTATTCAAAAGCTAAACATGTGTGTGTGTGTGTGTGTGAGAGAGAGAGAGAGAGAGAGAGAGAGAGAGAGAGAGAGAGAGAGAGAGAGAGAGAGAGAGAGAGAGAGAGAGAGAGAGAGAGAGAGAGAGAGAGAGAGAGAGAGAGAGAGAGAGAGAAAAGAGAAGAAGAAGAAGAAGAATATATCCCACTAGCCTAGATCTCCCTAATCCATTCAACGAGTCTTAAACAGCAGTGAGTTAGGTACATGTGTGTTCTTGACGTGTGCATGCAGACAAGCAACGAGTTGAGGGAAACTAAAATTGGTAGGCAATTAGGTTGCGGATGGCATGTTGGTCGTTTGAGCTATATGCAAGTGAGCACATCGAAAGATTAGCAAGAAAACATGAGTCTGGATTGTTAGTGGGAGAAACAGAACACGACAAAAGAACTTTTGTTGGGCCGATTTCATTGGCCCCATGTGTGCGCTTTCTAGCTAGAAGAGGTAGCCACTGAGCTTTCTCAGTCAGTGGCCAGACAAAAAATGGAATATACATCACTTCCTTCAACAAGGCTACCTCCATTGTCTATGTGGGTTGCTTTGGTCCACATGTATGCCAAATGTGGTGCACTTCATAAGGCACAGAAAGTGCTTGAGAACTTTCATTGGCCCCACCATGTGTGCGCTTTCTAGCTAGAAGACATAGCCACTGAGCTTTCTCGGCCAATGGCTAGGTCGGTGTGCTTTCTAGCTAGAAGACATAGCCACTAAGCTTTCTCGGCCAATGGCTTGGAAAAAAGTGGAATGCACATCACTTCCTTCAACGACCGGGGCCACCTCCCTTCTCTCTATGCACTGCCTTGGTCGACATGTATGCCAAATGTGGTGCACTTCATAAAGCACAAAAAGTGCTTGAGGAGCTTCGTGTCCGAGATTTTGTCTTTTGGAATATATTGATCATGGGATATGCCCAACTTGCCCAACTGAACACAATGGCTTTGCATGGGCATTTGCTTGCAACTTTGGGTCTAACCACACACATTTCAAAGACCTTTCTATTTTGCATTTCTGTCTCTGGATCTTCTCTGTTGGTTGCAGCTCATTCCAAGACATAGGTGAGCCGTTTCAAGGCGCCTACGAAGGCATAGAGCTTCTACAATGCACGCGCGCACACACACACACACACACACACACACACACACACACACACACACACACACACAGAGAGAGAGAGAGAGAGAGAGAGAGAGAGAGAGAGAGAGAGAGATAGAGAGAGAGAACGTTGTCTATCAACACATCAATGTAGAGGGAGAGAGAGAGAGGCCTCATGTGTCTGATATGAAATGAAATGTTATATTAAACGTCTTCAAAGGCCAAAATGGCTTATGAGACCAAATTGACACAATCTTGAAGGATCTAATACAATGTCTGGTACAAAAAAAGTATGATATAAAGTGAAAAACTAAAATCATTATCATCATCAACATCAATGTCTAAGGATGCCCAACATCGTGCATTGTCCAAGAAAGTATTGCATCGATTGTTGAAGAGTATCGTCAATGTCCACCTCTGTAAATAATCATATTGGACGTCTCCCATGTCGTGCTAGAATAGTCGTGAGCGCTCTACAACAAATCAGGGGAGAGAGAGAGAGAGAGAGAGAGAGAGAGAGAGAGAGAGAGAGAGAGAGAGAGAGAGATCTGCTGTGAGCGCCAAATCATTGGCTTTGTGTCCACATAGAGCGAAAGAGGATTTGCATGTAGGAGTGTGGAGGACAGGAGGGGAGAGAAAGAGAGTGCACTACTGTGAGCCCCAAAGTTTAAAATAAGGATTGAGTTACACCCGATGCAGGCAAGGATAAGGAAGAATACCCAACCTCCGACCTTTGGTCACTCGACGAGACAACAAGTACGAGAGAGAGAGAGAGAGAGAGAGAGAGAGAGAGAGAGAGAGAGAGAGAGAGAGAGAGAGAGAGAGAGGTAGGGGCCGCTACCGCAAAAGGAGTGAAAGGGCCACGTGTCACCAAATGCGACCTCCACTATTTTTTAAACATTCACTATCTTTTTTGATTCCAACGTCCACAACCTCTCAAGCCCATTTCTATTCACTTCCCCATCTGCAATGTCCGAGATCTTTGGGAGCCCCCCCCCCCCCCCCCCCCCCCCCTATCTATCTCTTTGTCTGTCTCTCTCTCTAAGACATGCCTTGCGGTTTGAAAACAAGGAAGCACAGAGTGCATTGGTACTCACTCTCTCTCTCTCTCTCTCTCTCTCTCTCTCTCTCTCTCTCTAGCAAGGCAGGGCAGCTACAAGTCGGTGAACAATGGCAAACCAATTCCAAGTTGGGAGAGCCAACCAAGTTTAGGTTGGGAAGCTAGGGCACATAGCTAATATGCCCTACAATACTGTTCTCTTAGGCGGACAAGGTGGTGCTAATGGCATGGAGTTTGGCACACGGACTGAGTCGATCGTGGTGCTATTAAATCTTCATATAGGCGCATGCAAGTGTGTATGACCTCATCCACATAGCATCGCCAGAGGCAGTGCTGCCGCCGAAGGCGACGCCGTTGTACTAGTACATGTAAAGTACCACTTGGTGGAAGCACCAAAGGATGTCTACTCTCTACCTCCTCCATTTTTTCCAAGAAGTTGTCTAGATTTACATTCAAAAACAATATGAACACATCATAGTATTCCACCACATAAAAATTTTGATTATGTATAGGACATTTGATGTCATTCCTATGCAAATGAACCGAGATATCCTAAAACTTCTCCTATAGAAAATATCTTTCTTAGAATGCTTAGAACTGATGTTCTTCTTATGGGCATATCAAAAATTCTTAACCTCAAATATGTTGTTGATTGTCTATTGTTGGTAGGTCTAAATAAATTCTACAAGGAAATGTCTTGTACAAGTCGCCCACTCTGAAGACAAAGATAAAATTGGCTTGATGTCCTGATCATGTTTTGGAAGGCCACTTTAGTAAAGAAAATGGAAGTTCTTTTCCTTGGGTACCTCATTAGAGCAAGGTAGCTTCTCCTCTATCTCAATTTGTAAGGGATCCAATTGTGAAAAGAGGAAAGAAAACTTACAAATGTGAGGGCCTTGGGGAGGTAGGTTGTGGTTACAACTAGAGAGTATGAGGAGTAGGAAGAATTTCATATTTATAAATGTCTCAAAAATTCCATCATGTCATTTCAATTGCCCTAATAATTGTATTAATAATGGTGCATTGAATGCAACACACTGTCCAAGGCAAGCTTGTCAACCACACAATATGACACGTGCTTGACTAGGTGAGTTACATTAATGATTCTACCTCCATTTCACACATAAAGCACCCTTAGTTTCATTGTGTCATGACAAAATATCTATCGTGCCACAACGCAACCTAAATGGTGTTGTCCAAATGTGGAATATGTCTTATATACGGATGTCAATAATTGTGACCTTCATCAAGAACAAAAAGTACTTGTGTGTGGGGGTAACTAGAAACACTCAATGATTAGAGTAAGGGAGACCAACATAAACATTGCTCCACACTCACTAAACCAATTTCCATGAGCTCCTACACCATGATATACACATGGAATTTGATGGTACATGTTGATTCCTATCTTGTAGGCTTATAATCGTATTAAGAGAGGTAACCACAAAAATAGTAGAGAATACCAAGAGTGGATACTTGATTCTGTCACAACGACAAGTAGGAAGGATAGGAAAAGTTATCAGAGAAGATACCTGGTACACTAATCCTCTAGCCCTTCCCATAACTGCTCATGTGGAGCTATGTATGACCATGTTACTTGTAGTGGAAAATGTTGTGCAACATTGTTGTGTAACCTTAAAAAACCCCTTGGTTTGATCTTATTCAAGAACCCTTGGCCTTGGAGTGGCAATCAAAAACCCTTGGTCAGCTTTGCCTAGGTTGTAGGCAATGGGAAGGTCACTCATATACAAAATGATACTACTTAAACCACTAGGTAGAGGTGAAACATCATGGGCGGCCTGGCTACCATTAATGATTGTAATAAAATGATTTGAATGTGTCTACTATCCTTGGAAGTTAGAAAATTTCCTTGTAAGAAAAGTGTTAAGGGTCCACTAAGTGACCATGAACACGTTGGTACAGCCAAATGCTGTCGATGGTAGAAATGGGCCCAAGCGGGGCTATGTGGTCGAGCAGATGCGGGCCAAGGTGATAATGCAGCTGTGAAGTGCGACTGCAGCTAGGTGGAAGTGGAGATGTATGCTTGATGTGGCTTTTTAGGCCGACGGTATGCTGCAGATGGCCAAACAGGGAGATGGCCCTATATACCCGAAGTGGTGGTTTAGTGTGCCAAAATGTGGTGCTCGGTGTGATTTTCGAGCAGGTCCAGACGGCTCGTCAAACAGAGCCCGTATGTGAAAGATATGGAAGTTTGAAATGGGGTGCGTTGCAGATCCTCGCCGGATTGGGCGGGTGTATGTGATTGGTCAAAGCTGATGCGAGTTGATATACTCGAAGTGCTCGAGTTGTGATGCATGCCGGTCTTTTCGGATTGGCGATCGGATCTACGAATAGCAAGTTATGGGCCGTGGAAGTTTTGATAGGGGTCAGTTTCGAGGCGGCAGGGCCGCATTGGGAAATGTTCAATTTGGTGTTTTCTTGAGCTCGCCACGTGTCTGGTGGATAGTATGTAGCATGTGATGCTAGTCGGAGTCGACGGCATCTGAATCGGATTCCGGAGCATGGAGGTATGCTCGGCCGAGGTCGGCACTTCGTAGGGAACGCGGATGATCGGATGCTTTTTCCGATGTTTGGAACACGCCGTTTGAGACTGTCGAGGCATCATGACATGGAGCCGAAAAATGGATCTCCCATGCAACATAGCCGGAAAAATTATTCGACAAGCCCGGGCACACGGAGCACCGACCACATGAGAGATGGGTGATTAAAGTCTTTGGCTATAAATTCAAAGGGAAAAAGGTGACCCTTTAGCTTTGGTGGAGTTTGCTCAAAAGAAAAAAGAAAAGGATTCACGAAAAAAAAAGCCTAAGCTGCAGTGGCGCTAGGGCTAAAAAAGGAAAGTTTTTTTTTCCTTTTGTTGGTGGAAGCTAGGAGCTGAGGTAAAAAAAAGAAGAAGGCAGCGTTCTTCGGGCTTGACCTTTTATCTTGGGGAGAGGGAGAGGAGAACTTCCTCGACGATTTTTTTGAGAGCTTTGGAGTTGCTTGTTCGTTTGGAGCCATGGAGAGCTCACGAAGAGCAATGGCCATGGAAACCTTCAGGCCGGGCTTGAGCGGGGCTCGCCCCTTTGATCTTTAGTGTGGCAGCGATGATGGTTGTACAGTGTTTGGTGCCAATGAATGAAAGAAGGCCCCCATTGCAGTGAGTTTTGTGTGTCGTCTCGCCCCCCTTCCCCCCCTCGCCCCTTTGATCTTTAGTGTGCCCCGGTTGTAGCGATGATGGTTGTACAGTGTTTGGTGCCAATGAATGAAACAAGGCCCCCATTGCAGTGAGTTTTGTGCGTCGTCTCGCCCCCCTTCCCCCCTTCTCTTGTGCTCTTGTGTGTGTGCGTGCGGGCGTATCGGCAGGTGTGTGCCACCCCGACGGAGTGTTGCAGAGAGAGAGAGAGAGTGTGGTGTGTTTTGAGCGTGTGGGAGATCGCAAAGCTGGTGCATTGAGGTGTGCGGGTTGTGTGAGTTCATGTGCGTCTGTGTGAGCGTGTGTGCGTGCGTGGTCTGGTGAAAAGAGCGAGTCGAAGGTGCTCGCAAAGTGGATTGGGGTGCAGTGTGTGCCCTGGGCTATAGGAGGCATTCCGTGTTAGCGCGCTCGGCGTGCTCCCCATTCCCCCTCTCCCTCTTCTGGTGCCCCCACTGAGGAGCGCGCTGATAGCTCCCCGGTGATGTGATTTGAAGTAAAGATGTGGCAAAGCAGTGGCCCGATCTTCAGCGAAAGCGAGGATGCAGATGATTGGCTGGCAGATTTTGAGCTATTCCTGCTATCATTGCAGATGACGTGTGATGAAGACAAGGTGTGTACGGTGCCCTTGGTGCTACGAGGAAAAGCAAAGCTTTGGTTTGATGGTCTGCAAGCAGCAGACAAACAGGTTTGGCAGGGATTTCGAGAGCAGTTTCTGCTGCGGTTTCGCAAGGTTGTGTCGGTGGATGAAGTGGATGTCAGGATCAAAGGCCTGCGGCAAGATGTAAGCGCCAATTTTGAGGTTTTTGTAGCGGAGTTTGAAGCTTGCTGGAGGCAGTTGGTGGCGGTTACACATGTGGTTAATGGCGACTGCTTCAAGTTGGAAAAGTTTCTAGCTTGCTTGCATCCGGTGGTTCGAGAAAAGTTGATGATGAAGAGCCTAAGTGCTATGGTGAAGCGGTCCAGGTTGCCAAGGTCAAGAGCCGCAAAGTGAAGAGGAAAATAGAGCTTGGCTTGCTGAAGTCGACAGATTGTGTGCTTGTTGAGGCGGCAGGGTGTTCTTTGAGCCCGTCAAAGATCGTGCCGGTTGTGCGAGTTGAGGAGCCTGTTGAGGTAAGGCTAATAGTGGATTTTTCTTGTGTGGAGATGCCTGTTTGCAAGGTGCCAGTGCCTGTGGTGGATGAGCTTGCCAACGAGGGCGAGCCATGTGTTAAAGAGAGCCTGTGTACTGAGAAGATGGCAGATGCCAAGTGTCAAGTTCAGCTTGACGAGGAAAAGGTGAAGCCTGTTCTTGTGGAGTCTTTGCTCGAGAAGATAGCAGATTGTGGCCATATTGTAGGTGCCGAGAGCCTGGAGCTTGATGATAAGAGTGTGCAGGGCCAAGTTGGCAGTGGTCAAGCCTTTGTGGAGCTTAAGAGTGAAGATGTAGCCACCGACTCGGCCTATGGAAGTGGTGATGAGAGTTCGAGCTCGAGTTTGTGGGATACAGGTAGAGAGGACGAGTCCACGTCCTATGGCGAGGAGACAGACTCCAGTGAGCTTGAGATGGTGCAGATAAAGCTGCCTTGCTATGTGCATGAAGAGGTGATGGTTGCCACTATGGCTGAGGAGCAGGTGGAAGTGCCCAAGCTTGGGGATGATGGTATGTAGATAAAGGTCTTGTGTGGCACCATGCTAATGGTGATGTTGGTTAAAGTGGCGGTGTAGTGGGCTTTGATAGTGAGACAGGTTCGGAGCTTGGCCGGGAAAGAAAAAGCTGCCATGGATATGGAAGGAGAGCAGGTTGAGGAGGATGGTCTACAAGAGGCATTGGTTGAGCCATGTGGCTCTATTTGTGTGGATGAGCATGAGGATCCAGTGTTTGAAGCCACATATATGGAATGCAGCGAGGAGCTGGTGCCGGTAGAGAGGCCGCTGGGTGATGGACAGGTGCCTTTGGCCATGGATAGCGAGGAAGAACACACTATGGATGCAGCTAGGCCATAGAGCGAGATGTGCCATTGGGTCTTGAAGGCTATGCTTGTCAGTGTAGCAGTGCAGTGGGCAATTTGCCAGTTACATAAGTCCGTGGAGGGTGCCTCCACATTAGATGGCTGGGTGGGAGGGTCAGGTTTGTCAGGTTTTTCGATCTATGGTGGTATGTCGGTTGGTGTGGCCGTTGGGCAAAGTGGTGAGCACGGAGGTGCTCTTTGGGATGCTTGGATGCAAGTGGCTGTGTGGAGCAGTGAGGATATGTGGCGTGCATCTTGGGTGCACTATCGTGTTGGTGTTTGGGCGCAGCACTATAGGGAGCTGCTACTTGTGGATAGTAATGGCCAATGCCAGGTGTTTGACCCTGGAGGGAGACAACAGGTAATGCAGGGGGCTGGGCAATCCGCATGATGAGCAACATGGAGCTATGTATATATTGTACATACAGTTTGTGGTGTGGTTTGTGGTTTGCTCAATGTTGGTGTGGTTATGCCGTTGTGGTGTGTAGTGAGTATGCTTTTGGTTGAGCATAAATGCTCAACGAGGGGGTGGGCAATGATGATACAACCAAATGTTGTCGATGGCATAAATGCTCAACGAGGAGGTGGGCAATGATGATACAACCAAATGTTGTCGATGGTAGAAATGGGCCCAAGCGGGGCTATGTGGTCGAGAAGATGCGGGCCAAGGTGATAATGCAGCTGTGAAGTGCGATTGCAGCTAGGTGGAAGTGGAGATGTATGCTTGATGCGGCTTTTTAGGCCGACGGTATGCTGCAGATGGCCAAACAGGGAGATGGCCCTATATACCCGAAGTGGTGGTTTAGTGTGCCAAAATATGGTGCTCGGTGTGATTTTTCGAGCAGGTCCAGACGGCTCGTCAAACAGAGCCCGTATGTGAAAGATATGGCAGTTTGAAATGGGGTGCGTTACAGATCCTCGCCGGATTGGGCGGGTGTATGTGATTGGCCAAAGCTGATGCGAGTTGATATACTCGAAGTGCTCGAGTTGTGATGCATGCTGGTCTTTTCGGATTGGCGATCGGATCTACGAATAGCAAGTTATGGGCCGTGGAAGTTTTGATAGGGGTCAGTTCCAAGCGGCAGGGCCACATTGGGAAATGTTCAATTTGGTGTTTTCTTGAGCTCGCCAGGTGTCTGGTGGATAGTATGTAGCATGTGATGCTAGTCGGAGTCGAGGGCATCTGAATCGGATTCCGGAGCATGGAGGTATGCTCGGCCGAGGTCGGCACTTCGTAGGGAACGTGGATGATCGGATGCTTTTTCCGATGTTTGGAACATGCCATTTGAGACTGTCGAGGCATCATGTCATGGAGCCGAAAAATGGATCTCTCATGCAGCATAGCCGGAAAAATTATTCGGCAAGCCCGGGCACACGGAGCACCGACCACATGAGAGATGGGTGATTAAAGTCTTTGGCTATAAATTCAAAGGGAAAAGGGTGACCCTTTAGCTTTGGTGGAGTTTGCTCAAAAGAAAAAAGAAAAGGATTCACGAAAAAAAAAAGCCTAGGCTGCAGTGGCGCCGGGGCTAAAAAAGGTAAGTTTTTTTTCCTTTTGTTGGTGGAAGCTAGGAGCTGAGGTAAAAAAAAGAAGAAGGCAGCGTTCTTCGGGCTTGACCTTTTATCTTGGGGAGAGGGAGAGGAGAACTTCCTCGACGATTTTTTTGAGAGCTTTGGAGTTGCTTGTTCGTTTGGAGCCATGGAGAGCTCACGAAGAGCAGTGGCCATGGAAACCTTCAGGCCGGGCTTGAGCGGGGCTCGCCCCTTTGATCTTTAGTGTGCCCCGGTTGTAGCGATGATGGTTGTACAGTGTTTGGTGCCAATGAATGAAACAAGGCCCCCATTGCAGTGAGTTTTGTGCGTCGTCTCGCCCCCCTTCCCCCCTTCTCTTGTGCTCTTGTGTGTGTGCGTGCGGGCGTATCGGCAGGTGTGTGCCACCCCGACGGAGTGTTGCAGAGAGAGAGAGAGAGTGTGGTGTGTTTTGAGCGTGTGGGAGATCGCAAAGCTGGTGCATTGAGGTGTGCGGGTTGTGTGAGTTCATGTGCGTCTGTGTGAGCGTGTGTGCGTGCGTGGTCTGGTGAAAAGAGCGAGTCGAAGGTGCTCGCAAAGTGGATTGGGGTGCAGTGTGTGCCCTGGGCTATAGGAGGCATTCCGTGTTAGCGCGCTCGGCGTGCTCCCCATTCCCCCTCTCCCTCTTCTGGTGCCCCCACTGAGGAGCGCGCTGATAGCTCCCCGGTGATGTGATTTGAAGTAAAGATGTGGCAAAGCAGTGGCCCGATCTTCAGCGAAAGCGAGGATGCAGATGATTGGCTGGCAGATTTTGAGCTATTCCTGCTATCATTGCAGATGACGTGTGATGAAGACAAGGTGTGTACGGTGCCCTTGGTGCTACGAGGAAAAGCAAAGCTTTGGTTTGATGGTCTGCAAGCAGCAGACAAACAGGTTTGGCAGGGATTTCGAGAGCAGTTTCTGCTGCGGTTTCGCAAGGTTGTGTCGGTGGATGAAGTGGATGTCAGGATCAAAGGCCTGCGGCAAGATGTAAGCGCCAATTTTGAGGTTTTTGTAGCGGAGTTTGAAGCTTGCTGGAGGCAGTTGGTGGCGGTTACACATGTGGTTAATGGCGACTGCTTCAAGTTGGAAAAGTTTCTAGCTTGCTTGCATCCGGTGGTTCGAGAAAAGTTGATGATGAAGAGCCTAAGTGCTATGGTGAAGCGGTCCAGGTTGCCAAGGTCAAGAGCCGCAAAGTGAAGAGGAAAATAGAGCTTGGCTTGCTGAAGTCGACAGATTGTGTGCTTGTTGAGGCGGCAGGGTGTTCTTTGAGCCCGTCAAAGATCGTGCCGGTTGTGCGAGTTGAGGAGCCTGTTGAGGTAAGGCTAATAGTGGATTTTTCTTGTGTGGAGATGCCTGTTTGCAAGGTGCCAGTGCCTGTGGTGGATGAGCTTGCCAACGAGGGCGAGCCATGTGTTAAAGAGAGCCTGTGTACTGAGAAGATGGCAGATGCCAAGTGTCAAGTTCAGCTTGACGAGGAAAAGGTGAAGCCTGTTCTTGTGGAGTCTTTGCTCGAGAAGATAGCAGATTGTGGCCATATTGTAGGTGCCGAGAGCCTGGAGCTTGATGATAAGAGTGTGCAGGGCCAAGTTGGCAGTGGTCAAGCCTTTGTGGAGCTTAAGAGTGAAGATGTAGCCACCGACTCGGCCTATGGAAGTGGTGATGAGAGTTCGAGCTCGAGTTTGTGGGATACAGGTAGAGAGGACGAGTCCACGTCCTATGGCGAGGAGACAGACTCCAGTGAGCTTGAGATGGTGCAGATAAAGCTGCCTTGCTATGTGCATGAAGAGGTGATGGTTGCCACTATGGCTGAGGAGCAGGTGGAAGTGCCCAAGCTTGGGGATGATGGTATGTAGATAAAGGTCTTGTGTGGCACCATGCTAATGGTGATGTTGGTTAAAGTGGCGGTGTAGTGGGCTTTGATAGTGAGACAGGTTCGGAGCTTGGCCGGGAAAGAAAAAGCTGCCATGGATATGGAAGGAGAGCAGGTTGAGGAGGATGGTCTACAAGAGGCATTGGTTGAGCCATGTGGCTCTATTTGTGTGGATGAGCATGAGGATCCAGTGTTTGAAGCCACATATATGGAATGCAGCGAGGAGCTGGTGCCGGTAGAGAGGCCGCTGGGTGATGGACAGGTGCCTTTGGCCATGGATAGCGAGGAAGAACACACTATGGATGCAGCTAGGCCATAGAGCGAGATGTGCCATTGGGTCTTGAAGGCTATGCTTGTCAGTGTAGCAGTGCAGTGGGCAATTTGCCAGTTACATAAGTCCGTGGAGGGTGCCTCCACATTAGATGGCTGGGTGGGAGGGTCAGGTTTGTCAGGTTTTTCGATCTATGGTGGTATGTCGGTTGGTGTGGCCGTTGGGCAAAGTGGTGAGCACGGAGGTGCTCTTTGGGATGCTTGGATGCAAGTGGCTGTGTGGAGCAGTGAGGATATGTGGCGTGCATCTTGGGTGCACTATCGTGTTGGTGTTTGGGCGCAGCACTATAGGGAGCTGCTACTTGTGGATAGTAATGGCCAATGCCAGGTGTTTGACCCTGGAGGGAGACAACAGGTAATGCAGGGGGCTGGGCAATCCGCATGATGAGCAACATGGAGCTATGTATATATTGTACATACAGTTTGTGGTGTGGTTTGTGGTTTGCTCAATGTTGGTGTGGTTATGCCGTTGTGGTGTGTAGTGAGTATGCTTTTGGTTGAGCATAAATGCTCAACGAGGGGGTGGGCAATGATGATACAACCAAATGTTGTCGATGGCATAAATGCTCAACGAGGAGGTGGGCAATGATGATACAACCAAATGTTGTCGATGGTAGAAATGGGCCCAAGCGGGGCTATGTGGTCGAGAAGATGCGGGCCAAGGTGATAATGCAGCTGTGAAGTGCGATTGCAGCTAGGTGGAAGTGGAGATGTATGCTTGATGCGGCTTTTTAGGCCGACGGTATGCTGCAGATGGCCAAACAGGGAGATGGCCCTATATACCCGAAGTGGTGGTTTAGTGTGCCAAAATATGGTGCTCGGTGTGATTTTTCGAGCAGGTCCAGACGGCTCGTCAAACAGAGCCCGTATGTGAAAGATATGGCAGTTTGAAATGGGGTGCGTTACAGATCCTCGCCGGATTGGGCGGGTGTATGTGATTGGCCAAAGCTGATGCGAGTTGATATACTCGAAGTGCTCGAGTTGTGATGCATGCTGGTCTTTTCGGATTGGCGATCGGATCTACGAATAGCAAGTTATGGGCCGTGGAAGTTTTGATAGGGGTCAGTTCCAAGCGGCAGGGCCACATTGGGAAATGTTCAATTTGGTGTTTTCTTGAGCTCGCCAGGTGTCTGGTGGATAGTATGTAGCATGTGATGCTAGTCGGAGTCGAGGGCATCTGAATCGGATTCCGGAGCATGGAGGTATGCTCGGCCGAGGTCGGCACTTCGTAGGGAACGTGGATGATCGGATGCTTTTTCCGATGTTTGGAACATGCCATTTGAGACTGTCGAGGCATCATGTCATGGAGCCGAAAAATGGATCTCTCATGCAGCATAGCCGGAAAAATTATTCGGCAAGCCCGGGCACACGGAGCACCGACCACATGAGAGATGGGTGATTAAAGTCTTTGGCTATAAATTCAAAGGGAAAAGGGTGACCCTTTAGCTTTGGTGGAGTTTGCTCAAAAGAAAAAAGAAAAGGATTCACGAAAAAAAAAAGCCTAGGCTGCAGTGGCGCCGGGGCTAAAAAAGGTAAGTTTTTTTTCCTTTTGTTGGTGGAAGCTAGGAGCTGAGGTAAAAAAAAGAAGAAGGCAGCGTTCTTCGGGCTTGACCTTTTATCTTGGGGAGAGGGAGAGGAGAACTTCCTCGACGATTTTTTTGAGAGCTTTGGAGTTGCTTGTTCGTTTGGAGCCATGGAGAGCTCACGAAGAGCAGTGGCCATGGAAACCTTCAGGCCGGGCTTGAGCGGGGCTCGCCCCTTTGATCTTTAGTGTGCCCCGGTTGTAGCGATGATGGTTGTACAATGTTTGGTGCCAATGAATGAAACAAGGCCCCCATTGCAGTGAGTTTTGTGCGTCGTCTCGCCCCCCTTCCCCCCTTCTCTTGTGCTCTTGTGTGTGTGCGTGCGGGCGTATCGGCAGGTGTGTGCCACCCCGACGGAGTGTTGCAGAGAGAGAGAGAGAGTGTGGTGTGTTTTGAGCGTGTGGGAGATCGCAAAGCTGGTGCATTGAGGTGTGCGGGTTGTGTGAGTTCATGTGCGTCTGTGTGAGCGTGTGTGCGTGCGTGGTCTGGTGAAAAGAGCGAGTCGAAGGTGCTCGCAAAGTGGATTGGGGTGCAGTGTGTGCCCTGGGCTATAGGAGGCATTCCGTGTTAGCGCGCTCGGCGTGCTCCCCATTCCCCCTCTCCCTCTTCTGGTGCCCCCACTGAGGAGCGCGCTGATAGCTCCCCGGTGATGTGATTTGAAGTAAAGATGTGGCAAAGCAGTGGCCCGATCTTCAGCGGAAGCGAGGATGCAGATGATTGGCTGGCAGATTTTGAGCTATTCCTGCTATCATTGCAGATGATGTGTGATGAAGACAAGGTGTGTACGGTGCCCTTGGTGCTACGAGGAAAAGCAAAGCTTTGGTTTGATGGTCTGCAAGCAGCAGACAAACAGGTTTGGCAGGGATTTCGAGAGCAGTTTCTGCTGCGGTTTCGCAAGGTTGTGTCGGTGGATGAAGTGGATGTCAGGATCAAAGGCCTGCGGCAAGATGTAAGCGCCAATTTTGAGGTTTTTGTAGCGGAGTTTGAAGCTTGCTGGAGGCAGTTGGTGGCGGTTACACATGTGGTTAATGGCGACTGCTTCAAGTTGGAAAAGTTTCTAGCTTGCTTGCATCCGGTGGTTCGAGAAAAGTTGATGATGAAGAGCCTAAGTGCTATGGTGAAGCGGTCCAGGTTGCCAAGGTCAAGAGCCGCAAAGTGAAGAGGAAAATAGAGCTTGGCTTGCTGAAGTCGACAGATTGTGTGCTTGTTGAGGCGGCAGGGTGTTCTTTGAGCCCGTCAAAGATCGTGCCGGTTGTGCGAGTTGAGGAGCCTGTTGAGGTAAGGCTAATAGTGGATTTTTCTTGTGTGGAGATGCCTGTTTGCAAGGTGCCAGTGCCTGTGGTGGATGAGCTTGCCAACGAGGGCGAGCCATGTGTTAAAGAGAGCCTGTGTACTGAGAAGATGGCAGATGCCAAGTGTCAAGTTCAGCTTGACGAGGAAAAGGTGAAGCCTGTTCTTGTGGAGTCTTTGCTCGAGAAGATAGCAGATTGTGGCCATATTGTAGGTGCCGAGAGCCTGGAGCTTGATGATAAGAGTGTGCAGGGCCAAGTTGGCAGTGGTCAAGCCTTTGTGGAGCTTAAGAGTGAAGATGTAGCCACCGACTCGGCCTATGGAAGTGGTGATGAGAGTTCGAGCTCGAGTTTGTGGGATACAGGTAGAGAGGACGAGTCCACGTCCTATGGCGAGGAGACAGACTCCAGTGAGCTTGAGATGGTGCAGATAAAGCTGCCTTGCTATGTGCATGAAGAGGTGATGGTTGCCACTATGGCTGAGGAGCAGGTGGAAGTGCCCAAGCTTGGGGATGATGGTATGTAGATAAAGGTCTTGTGTGGCACCATGCTAATGGTGATGTTGGTTAAAGTGGCGGTGTAGTGGGCTTTGATAGTGAGACAGGTTCGGAGCTTGGCCGGGAAAGAAAAAGCTGCCATGGATATGGAAGGAGAGCAGGTTGAGGAGGATGGTCTACAAGAGGCATTGGTTGAGCCATGTGGCTCTATTTGTGTGGATGAGCATGAGGATCCAGTGTTTGAAGCCACATATATGGAATGCAGCGAGGAGCTGGTGCCGGTAGAGAGGCCGCTGGGTGATGGACAGGTGCCTTTGGCCATGGATAGCGAGGAAGAACACACTATGGATGCAGCTAGGCCATAGAGCGAGATGTGCCATTGGGTCTTGAAGGCTATGCTTGTCAGTGTAGCAGTGCAGTGGGCAATTTGCCAGTTACATAAGTCCGTGGAGGGTGCCTCCACATTAGATGGCTGGGTGGGAGGGTCAGGTTTGTCAGGTTTTTCGATCTATGGTGGTATGTCGGTTGGTGTGGCCGTTGGGCAAAGTGGTGAGCACGGAGGTGCTCTTTGGGATGCTTGGATGCAAGTGGCTGTGTGGAGCAGTGAGGATATGTGGCGTGCATCTTGGGTGCACTATCGTGTTGGTGTTTGGGCGCAGCACTATAGGGAGCTGCTACTTGTGGATAGTAATGGCCAATGCCAGGTGTTTGACCCTGGAGGGAGACAACAGGTAATGCAGGGGGCTGGGCAATCCGCATGATGAGCAACATGGAGCTATGTATATATTGTACATACAGTTTGTGGTGTGGTTTGTGGTTTGCTCAGTGTTGGTGTGGTTATGCCGTTGTGGTGTGTAGTGAGTATGCTTTTGGTTGAGCATAAATGCTCAACGAGGGGGTGGGCAATGATGATACAACCAAATGTTGTCGATGGTAGAAATGGGCCCAAGCGGGGCTATGTGGTCGAGAAGATGCGGGCCAAGGTGATAATGCAACTGTGAAGTGCGACTGCAGCTAGGTGGAAGTGGAGATGTATGCTTAATGCGGCTGTTTAGGCCGACGATATGCTGCAGATGTCCAAACAGGGAGATGGCCCTATATACCCGAAGTGGTGGTTTAGTGTGCCAAACTGTGGTGCTCGGTGTGCTTTTGGTGCAGGTCTAGACGGCTCGCCAAACAGAGCCCGTATGTGAAAGATATGGAAGTTTGAAATGGGGTGCGTTGCAGATCCTCGCCGGATTGGGCGAGTGCATGTGATTGGTCAAAGCTGATGCGAGTTGATATACTCGAAGTGCTTGAGTTGTGATGGATGCCGGTCTTTTCGGATTGGCGATCGGAGCTACGGATAGCAAGTTATGGGCCATCAAAGTTTTGACGGGGGTCAGTTTCGAGGCGGCAAGGCCACATTGGGAAATGTGCAATTTGGTGTTTTCTTGAGCTCGCCAGGTGTCTGGTGGATAGTATGCAACATGTGATGTTAGTCGGACTCGACGGCACCTGAATCGGATTCCGGAGCATGGAGGTATGCTCGGCCGAGGTCGGCACTTCGTAGGGAATGCGGATGATCGAATGCTTTTTCCGATGTTTGGAACACGCCATTTGAGACTGTTGAGGCATCATGACGTGGAGCCGACAGATGGATCTCCCATGCAACATAGCCGAAAAAATTATTCGGCAAGCCCGGGCACACGAAGCACCGACCACATGAGAGACGGGTGATTAAAGTCTTTGGCTATAAATTCAAAGGGAAAAGGGTGACCCTTAGCTTTGGTGGAGTTTGCTCAAAAGCAAAAAGAAAAGGATTCACAAAACAAAAGCCTAGGCTGCAGTAACGCCCGGCGCCAGGGCTAAAAAAGGTAAGGTTTTTTTCCTTTTGTTGGTGGAAGCTAGGAGCTGAGGAAAAAAAAAGAAGAAGGCAGCGTTCTTCGAAAAAAGGAGGGCTTGACCTTTTATCTTGGGGAGAGGGAGAGGAGAACGTCCTCGACGGTTTTTTTGAGAGCTTTAGAGCTGCTTGTTCGTTTGGAGCCATGGAGAGCTCACGAAGAGCAGTGGCCATGGAAACCTTTAGGCCAGGCATGAGCGGGACTCGCCCCTTTGATCTTTAGTGTGCCCCGGTTGCAGCGATGATGGTTGTACAGTGTTTGGTTCTAATGAATGAAAGAAGGCCCCCATTGTAGTGAGTTTTGTGCGTCATCTCGCCCCCCTTCCCTCCTCTTCTGCTCTCGTGTGTGTGTGTGCGGCGTATCGGCAGGTGTGTGCCACCCCGACGGAGTGTTGCAGAGAGAGAGAGAGAGAGTGTGTGTGTGGTGTGTTTTGAGCGTGTGGGAGATCGCAAAGCTGGTGCATTGAGGTGTGCGGGTTGTGTGAGTTCGTGTGCGTTTGTGTGAGCGTGTGTGCGTGCGTGGTTTGGTGAAAAGAGCGAGTCGAAGGTGCTCGCAAAGTGGATTGGGGTGCAGTGTGTGCCATGGGCTATAGGAGGCATTCCGTGTTGGCGCGCTGGGCGTGCTCCCCATTTCCCCTCTCCAACGTATTGAGTGATTTTTCATTCACAAGCTGAGCGTACCTTGAACATGGTGCTTCTATAGACAGAAGTGGTTCTATGTATTAAGCAAAAGATCCTCTCAATTTAGAATCTTATTCACGAATGGATCATTAAAACTATCATATCTCCCCATTGAGAAAACTATTGGTAAAATTCCAAAGAAATTAGTCATACTAGGTCTACGCGCAGATTAACTGGAATCTGCCGAGATCCGTCTCCCAAAACAATCCTCTCTCTCCTCTCTCTTCGTTCTCTCTTCTCTCTCTTCGCCCACATGCCTCGCTTGCCTGCACAGGAGCTCCATCGCCCACCTCAGTCCCTGCGCAGCAGCTCCCTCACCCTTTTTCGTGACTGCACCGCGCTCATGCCTTGTACCTGCGACACGCAACCAGTGCACCACAGCTCCCCATGAGTTCCTCTCTCCCTCTCTCTCTCTCTCTCCGAGCTCCTGGGGATCGCAGACCTCGCCATCACCCCGTCTCTCGCTCTCTCTCTCTGGCGTTCGCAGACCACACAAAAATCTACTACTCTCTCTCTCTCTCTCTCTCTCTCTCTCTCTCTCTCTCACGTAGACACGCACACAGAGCGTCGCATAAAAAAATCTACTTCTCTCTCTCCCTCTCTCCTCCACCTGTCCGGCAAGCTGTTCACGTCTCCCTTTCCATCGATGACCCAAGAGGGCATCTCCCGAATACCCTCTAATCATAGGTGCTTCAAAATTGGGGTAGGTATTCTTTGGTTTTTTTGTTTAAGATATGCCTTACACTCAGAGTCCATGTCCAATATTTTTTCCAACCAATGATAATGTTCTTTTTCAAAACTAAGGGTTTTGACTTAAGACCTGAGGTGACTTTCCCATAGTCATTCGGCCATTTACAAGGTGTGTAGAATTAGAGAGGCTGAGAGGGCATGACAAAATATATTACAATTGAGAATCCTCATTAGCAGAATTACATCGCTTCTTTTGAAAAAATGAGCGAGTGCAACAAGTTTTGGTGTACATCCGCCTTTTATGTGTCAGTGCACTATGTCCACCAAACATTCCCCCCTTCCTATTAATTGCACGTCCTCATGCAATCGGTTGTTGACTATCTTCTAGTAGTTGATAAGTCGCTTTTCTAACATCCCGTTGAGTTGCTTGAACTTTTGTACCCTTGCCTTGATCTCCACTTTTGTCATCAACTCTCTAAAAGGATTATTTCTCAGAGTGCTCTGATAGGCTATGTGTTGGGATGGAAAATCTTTGGTCATGGGACTATATATAGAGGAGTCTACTTCAAAGAATCCTGTCATGAATGCCTCCTCAAAGGTCTACATGAAGTGGGAGGGCCGAAACATGACTCTTGCATGTAATCCTGTGATGACATTTTTGCGTGGGATTTTTGTCTCAATATTCTAGCAGAGCCCTCTTGTGCCTTCCACAAAAACCTACCAGGGATGCTTTGTTGCCTCTATATCATTGAATTCCAGTATGCGGGTGATTAGCAGTTTGGCAATTTTCACAAGCATGTGGCATACAAGATCTCATATCTCCTTCATCATGTTGATGACCCCTTGAGCGTCTGAACCATATACTTTTCTGATGGGGATTATTATTGCTAGGCTTTGTTATGATTGGGTAATTCAACAATGCCGGTCTCTTGCTTTGCCATGAGTAAAAGATTTCCTAGGATCGTCATCTCTTGATGGGATAGTAAGTTGGGTTGATCCTGAGATGCTGCGGAGCATTTCTATAGTATGTTTCATCTGTTGGTTGCTGGTCAAACCATTTCTTTCGCCAGAGGGGTTGAGTGTCAATGATAGTCTAAGTTTGTAGTGCAGTGACAGGAACATCCCTGTTATCCCCTTTTTTGTTTGGCTCAAGGGTAGGTAGCATTTTCTGTTTCCATAATAGGGCCTCTTGCCTCATCAATGGTAGGGCAATCATCTCATGCCCGAGATTCTTCACCACTTCATCTAGAGTGACCATGAGCAGGGCTGCTCACTCCAATACTTTGAGCTCATATTGTAGATACTCGTTGTGTAAACGGTCTTTGACTTCTGAGATCCAGCACTAAATTTCTTCTTTTGCCGTATCTGGAATGAATGTCATGGCTGAATCTTCAGATTCCTCCGTTGCTTTTTCTATGCTTGTACCTGGCATATCCATTTGTTGAGCTTCGAAAGTGAAATGCTCAAGTCCTCTTGTTTGGTCAAACTCCATTGGGGGTGTTTGTTTGGGCTTTGCTTGTGTTGCCCTTAGAGCATCCAAATCTTCATGTGCCTTTGCCAACTTGGGCCCTGTAAGAAGTTCCACGTCGGCTTAGAGAGAGAAAATGAAAATTTTAAATTGTGCATTTTATGTGATACTTTTCTGCACCAACAAAAAGCCAAAATGAAATTCCTTGATAGGTAGCCACCGTCTTTATCATTCTTATCCTTTGTTCTCTTGTAAGAAATCCAACTAACCGTATGACTAATGATTTGAAATGCCAACTTACAAGTGTTCCCTCGAAAAACATAAGCCATAGGAACTCTATCAACTCTAAACATGAGAATATGGCCTTCCCTCCCAAAACTTGAGATATTTCATGAGTTTCAAGTGTCTGTCTATTTCTCTATCAACTCTAGGAATGGAGAACGCTTCTTTTTCGGATGAAAACATCAATTTGAACTTGCAATCCTCAACCATTTCATCTTCAACACTTACCCAAAGAAAGAACACACATCATCTTCATGTTGATGTATTGCAAGAGTACGCACCGTTGTAGAAACGTAGGAGGGAGTCTTTCTTATCTCAACGAGAGAAAGAACTTAGAAGGACAAAAAAGGAACATCATTTGGATGTGTGGACCAATGGGTCTCTTTATCCAAAGGATCCTATGACAAATGTGCCACCTCCTTTTGCTAATATTACTAACCTCTTACATTTCACAGGTGATGGCAAGGATGGGCTATTGGGATACACCAAACATTTGGAAATGAGAGGATTGAATGCGGAAAGGAAACCTCCTGGTGATGGAGAACATGCAGCTGAAGAAACTTAATGAATCATGCTCTCGTAAGATTTCATCAAACAAAGAGACAATCCAATGCCTCGAGAAGAAGATCACAAGTTTGCGAGAGAAAGACACCATGCTTGGTAGTCGAAAAGGAAAAGGAATTCTATGCAACATTGAGAACATGAAGATTGGTAGTGATGGCCTGAAAAAACAAATACGAACCTTAAGGTAATTCAAAGTTTGCTTTTTCTTTTGTATCTTCAATGTGCTTCAGTAAGAAAAAGATACACTTTCCTATACATGATCATAACGCATGGTGTTTTTTTGGCAGGTCTTTGTTGCATCCAAACTCGAACGGTGTAGGCTTCAATGAAAGAGTGCATTACAGCCGTCTAGTTTCAAAAGTAGTTGAAGAGATGATAACTCAGAAAAAATTTCGTAAGTTTAAAGAGAGGCTCCTTACCTCCATGAACGAGAATCAACTGGAACCAATGGAAGTGCAAGCAATACTTGATGAGAGTGGCATCTCACAGAAGGGATACATGGCACTCTTTAAAGCATTAGCTAAAAAGTCTCAAAATAAACTACAGAGAGGATCATTGCTGCCAATTCCATCACATGTAAAGGCTGCTCGCCGACACGTAAACAATGAGGTGTTTGAGAAACTTGGGTCACCATTTCATATTGAAGCAACGTTCTTAGGCAAGGGCGGCAGAGAGGTACAATTTAACAAGCACAACAACCTCTTCGTTGATCTTGAAGCATTGCAAAGGTATGTCATTCACTTCTTTGACATCAATCATATCGAGAGGAGTGAGAAGGGGTTCTCAAGTTTTTTTTTAAGCTCGACGAGTGCGAGGTCTTGAAGAACAAGAAACTGGAGAGAGTCACCATTACCCTCATGAACAGAGCTCTGGATCCATCAATAACGAAAGAGGATTCACGATATTTTAGCGTGCAATCCGAAAACAACATTCTAACTCTATGATCATTTTAGGTATACTTAGTTCACTCTATAATAACAAAAATATTGATTATTTGGTTGTTGATTTTCTATTTTCACTTTTCATTGCAAGTTGATAAGGAAGATTTTGAAATCCTAAATTGGGTTTTTAGTCAAACCTAAATTCCTTCTATCATCAGCGATCGAACAAAGAAATGGAGTCGTACTTTCATTGGAAGGATTTGGTGACTATACAGTGGAATGGCACATGGCAGGTGACTTAAAGACTCTTAAGTGTATGTACAACATAACACATGGAGTAGCTGTGGCAAATCCACGCTTATATTCCATGGCTGATGCACAATCTCTTGAGAGTGTGCAATGGAATAGAGCTCCTAACAGACATCTTCAAGATAAAACTTTTAGGCGAGTGCTTGATATTCCTCTAAGTAGAGTTCACGTCTATACACTTCATGCACTCTGTTGAATAATTGAAAAGGTGGTTCATTTGTACATATGTTTTGCATGGACATTAAGCCAGAGAGTGAGTCGAAAAAAGTGATCAAATCATTAGAAGGAGTGCTCTCAAACATTGGTTTGCATGGAGGCAATGTCAAAATTGAAGAGGACCCTAAGATGTCTCAAAGTCGTTACAAGGTACCTAGAAAAGCATCGATAGGCAGCGTGAAGGCCAGAAGCTCTCTTGGGTTTAGCCTGAAAGATTCAGATAGAGAAGATATGAGAAACATATTCAAAAAAGGGAAACAACTACTTAAAGTGATTAAAGACAATGCTGGTGGTGGGGCAATCCAAAATCACAAGGCGAACGTGTGGAAATCACTAGATAAAATATTCACTACATTGAGCAGCATTCTTGGGACCAAAGTAAGCTCACATCATTTCAAGCAGACTTGCTGGATTGAAAGAAGTCTTATCTTACAGGTTGGGGTGGGCAACATATCACACATTACATGGTGGGTTAGCATGATACGTATACAAACAAAATTTGAAATTGGACTCTACTCACCATTTTGTTTTATTTCAATGCAGCACATACTGTTCAACCATGGTCCATACTTTGCCAAGACGTACGGCTCACTATCAATATGGTCCACACAAGGCATGAAAAAAACCCACTACATGGCAAGAATAGGCACACTAGACATGGGGGAGGAAAGGATAAGGCCAAAAGCCTATTAGAGTTACACCAATGCACTTATAGACGACTTATTCATAGAGCAAGGCAGAAGGAGCTTCTTAAGAGTTCATAAATTACAGGGTCTTTACAACACATCCGCAAAAAAACAAATGTCTTGGGAAAATTTAAATGCAGGGGAGCGCCATGTGAGGTGGCGTTAATCACGAGTCAAAAGCGGAAAAAGATGTGGACCTGAGCCCATCGTTTTTATCCTCTTCGATGCACCTCCTTCTTCCTCACTTTGTACCTCTTTGATGTGCAAGCCTGTAGACGAGCTCGTTCCTCTGTTTATGGAAGCATCCCCACCGGCATCAGGTGCCTTCTTTCCCTCATAAACAGCCACTTGTTTTCTGGATCTAAGCTGTCCGGGTCTTCAACCCCTGCAGTAAGAGCCTGAGATGTGTAGGACATGAAATAGGGGGCTCTAAGTGCTTGGCACCCATACCCAATGCCAAAGACACGTAGAGAAAAATGTTTCTCAATCATAATTAGTCTTTCTACGTTTAGTGGGAGGGGGGTTCCCACCACACAATCTTGTAATAACTTTCATTGCAATCAGTAGGGACTTTGCATTGTCCTCAGAGTATTCCTTGTGGTATCTTATGATCTACAAAAAAATATTAAAACATTTATGGGCCGTAAGTGAGATAAGTACAATTGCCAAGTACTTGAATTGTTTCTACAAACCTTTTTGTGTTTGAAACGTCTGATGTAGTGAGACAATGCCGCATCCTTGCCTTGTACTCCAGTGACAAGCCCTTGCCATGAGCCTCCCTCTTTAGAACCTGTCAACAAAACGATTGACCATGATATTTCATCAATGGGCCATCTCAAATACCATCTGAATGCCTTTAAAAATTACCATATGATTCTCGTCCATTTCCAGCATCGACCTTCCCACAAGTGAATAGACTTACTATTCAGTGCCTGAGCTCTGGGTGCCATGGGCCTACTCATGTTTTCCAAGCTGAGTTGTTTTGTTGTCGATTGGAACTGCTCATCTGTTGGAAAATTGGCCTCTCAGGACTTTGCTTCATTGAATGTATCTTTGATAAGTTACCACCCTGAAGTGAACTGTGAGTCATGGACAACTGTGTCAGCAAGAAGATGTTGATCCACTCGATCATCATCCACAAATCCCATGTCTACCTCACAAAAAATTTCAATTGCAGCTAGGTAGTAGTCCTCCCGTATATTCAACTCATGCATTATATCTTTGAGCAGAACGTAGTGGTGTCGCCCGCCATAGAAAAGCTGGGAGCACAATTCAGAGGCAAAGTCACTTCCTTATTTGGGCTTTCTTGCTTGCATCCTAATGCTGCATTTGCAAGAGAAGAAAGAGTTAAGCCCACATCAAATGTTTCCTTCAATAGCTCTACCCGCTCTTCTTCTAGGTAAAACTGCACCTCCACATCCTCTACCTCTTCCTCTGGCGCAAATGGGCAACTACCAAAAGTTGATGATTGGGAAGTCTCTGACTCACCATCCGTATGCAAGTACAAGTAACAGACAAACCCGTGGTTGAATTCCACTAAGCGACACTTTTTTAAGTGCTTCATACACCTGTCTTGTACAAGCAGTTCATTGGAGGGACACTTTTCTAGACAGTGATTCACTCTCCTTGCTGCACTCTTGTCAGGGTCAAGGTCGGTTGGGTGCACATATCTCATGCCATCAATTGTCATGGAATTGTCACAAATGACTGCCTCATACTATTGCAAATGGGCTTGTAGGTACTCAAATGAGCAATCTATGATCCTCTGTATAGAAAACTCTCCATTAAACATTCCTGATAGTTTTGGTGCACAGTGATGAGCACAAGCGTTGTATAAGTATGTAAATAGTTTTTCTTCACATGTATCCTCGCCCACATTGTCTATCTCCAGGACTATGATCCCCATGTTTGAAATAAAAAGCAAGCCAAAACTACCATTTAAAATTGGTATGTATGTGGTGTCATAACGAAGCGAATATTGGGCATGGAGTATCCCTCAAGGTCTCTATTCACTTGGTTTTGTCTCATGCGCTAATGTCATAATAGGTGATGTGACTAGAGTAAGCAGAACCAGGCAAATAGGGGGCCCAAGTTGAATTTACGATGTACCCACGTCCATTTGAAACAGGTGGATTGGAACAGAGCATTTAATGTTATCAGTAAAAGATATGTAGGCCTACTCACTCACTATGCCCAAACATAGCATTGAAAAACAACTTAAGAACGGTCACATAAGAAGTCATTATTCCAACCATGCCTTGAACCTCATAACGTTGCATGGAGAATCTCAACTAATACGTACGATTTGTAACTATAACAATCTTGAGGTTGCAAGACTTCTAATCTTACCCTAACGACCTCGAGTGTTGTTCCCCTTGTGCCCTAACCCCGTTGTCGGGGATAATGTGTTCAAAACAGGTGCCGGGCCTCTGGCTGTGGGAGGTGCGAGAGACTAGATGCAAAACACAAAGCAAAAGACCTTAAATGCTCAAAAATTGACAACCGGAATGTTTTAAGCTGCTAGTGATTAGCCGAAGTGAAATTCGATTACAAATGTTTGTCGTTAACGGCACTAAAGGTGTTAGGAGAGTTTAATGCTCTCGAATTAGACCAAGACTAGAAAATTTCCACTTATGCTCGCCATTAGAGTCTTTATAAGCTGATTAGGATGTAAGTATCCGGAAAAATCCCCTGCTTGATACCCTATTTACTTGAGAGCGAGTCTTCTCCAGTTTACCAGAAGACCGAGAGAGATAGAGCCCTTTGATTAGCCTTTTTCTTTCCTTCTTTGGTAGCCGAGGTGGAAAGAGAGAAAGAGACTTCGTTCCTCTCCTTGCTTGATTTAATAGTCAAGGACGGAACAGAGAGCTTATGAGAGAGAGAGAGATCCCACTCTTGGTCTTGCTTTGCTCTTCTTCTCCACTTCGTGATGCT
The DNA here is from genome assembly GCF_014529385.1 of Adiantum capillus-veneris. NCBI lineage: Eukaryota > Viridiplantae > Streptophyta > Polypodiopsida > Polypodiales > Pteridaceae > Adiantum > Adiantum capillus-veneris. The sequence goes on from NC_140956.1 coordinate 56,647,520, forward strand.
TGTCTCAACAATCCCTTGCTCCTCGGTTGTTCGCCTTCTTGCCCTCGTTTTCCTATTTCTTCCAACTCTCTCCTCTTCGTTGATGCCCCCTTATAAATAGCCCTCTTGATTTTTTTCCCACCACGCACTCACGGCTTCGTGAGTGACGTGGCGTGGGATCGGCCTTGATGATGTGGCAGATTCGGAGCTGACCAATGCAAAATCCGCCACTTGTGGTGCTGCAATTGAGCGCTATGGCATGGCGAGGATGTTCCTCTTCTGCTTCGTCTTCATCTGAGCCTCCCGCAAGCCACTATGAGCTTCTTTCCTGCACTCTGCGCTTGCCTATGCTACCTGCTATGCTTCTTTTTTAAATTTCCTCTCCTTCCCACTAAATAAAATTAACTCTTAAGGTCTTTTAGGCCACCTTGCCTTTGGGCGGCCAAGGTAATTTGGCTTGGGCGGGCAAACTATTATTTTTTTAAAGGCCATGGGCTTTGTCCCTTGCAAGTTTACCAAGGCGCGAGCATTATTTGTACTCAATGCACTCCACGAGACTTCAATTCGGACAATAATCTCTCCAAGATCTTTTTGTGCTTTCGTAACGGCACCACATTTTGTACACATATCAAGAAAGCATTGCTAAGTATCATATTAGGCATACTTATTGGCCAAATATTCATCCAAGTACTGCATTTGGCCCGGATCCAGTGCCAAGCCATCCATGGCTTTCTTGTCATCAATGTACTACAAGAGATGGCATACCAGGCATGATACTCCTCAAGCACTTATTCTTTTGCATTCCAAAACCCTGGCTGCAGCTCATTGACCGAGCGGATCGGAGTGGTACGGAACCGGCCCCCGATGAGGCTTTATCGGCCAATATCTTGGTAACTGGAACTTTGATCACTGATATGAAAAGACCGACGCGCTCCACAAAGTGAGCACTTGCGTCCGATGCATTCATTTCAATTCTGTCACCTCAGCTACAGCTGCCCAATCTGGTATGGATCTGCAATGGACTTGAACTTCAAATTGCCGTAACTTCCTCACCTTAGCTCCAATCGACGAGCCGTAAAGACAGACCGGTAGAGCACTTCAAGCACTATAGGTCTAGATCATAATCTTCCATCTGTGCTCACTTCAAGAATACATATTTTTGGCATCATTAAGGCATCTATTGGCCCTTTAAAGCCTCATCTGGCATACATTAATCATTAAGCCTGGCCTGTTAACAAGCCCTGATCACTGCTCACTAAAGGTGTAGGCTTTAAAGAAGCTTATCTTGCATTTCTCTACTCTGTTTCTCTTCATGGCAGCGGAGCTGCACAACATCCACCCCCTTTGAACCTGCACAGCCTCCGGTCTGTGCCAACTGCACTTTAATCTACATTTGCTTTAGGTACTTTAAGCTCTTTCCATCATCAGACTCACATAATGAAAAACGAAATAAGGCTTATACCCTATCATCAATTTTCTAGCTTAATCATTAAGTAGCTGCCCATCAAAATCTCTGAACCATATCTGTCGTATCTTCAAAGCATTCAATTATGGATAACCTGTTTAGTGAACCCCGCCAGACTCAAGTGCTCCAGTTAATGATGCACATGGCTTTACCATTAAGCTCACTTTAAGGAACCCTGTCAAGCTCAAGTATGCCTTACTCTGTCTGCACACGGAATGGCCATCATGTCCTTTACCTCAAGTTCTGGTAGCAGAACCAACTCAAAAGATGTGAAGATACTTCATCAATTGTCCAAAGAAATCAGCTGGAAGCCAACCATGTAATCTTATTGAACGCATAACCAAACACTCTTCTGACTTAACATAATCTAAAAAACAAAACCTTGCATCATGCAGCTTGCTACATGGCATAATGTATCCTCTGCATCTGCAACTTGCACTTTAGTAACCCCCAGGATCAAATGGGATAATAAGGAATTTCCCACACATTGCGACATCATAATATCCACATGAGCATACATTTCCTGTATCAATCAACATCAAGCATTTCTTGTGCAGATATGCTACCTCTATTTCAAATAGCATGCAATTACTATGCATACTGATTAGTATCTATCCATATTGAATCTCCTTATGAATATCCTTATAATCTCCTGGATCAAACACCATCAAGATCACATAGCATTGATGGGCTCCGCAATATACTAGAGCTTCACCTGAAGCATAGTGCAACACCCAGATCCCGTAAACTGTTGGCAAATTAAGATCCTTACCAGAAAGCATTAAAGAAATTTGACTCCCTTTTACTGGCAGCTAAGACATCACTGACATAAGCATCAATAGGAATAGCATCCAAATCCAATCACATTTGGCACATTGTCTAAGGAAATGAAAAACCATGTGCACCTTATGCAGTATCAAGGATGATTTAGCATCATCACCCCCTCTAGCTTCATAGCCATCACGAAAAACCTTGGGAGTGACCTATATCATCAGACGAATTTTTACCTATTGGGTTTTCATCTCGATCATGCAAAACAGCTTTATACTGTAGACCTTCATCCATAACATCCTCGGGAAAATCACCCTTGGAAGTCTCAACATTAATCAAAATTGTAGGAGTTATCTCCTCATGCAGCCCATGTACAAGCATAGATGTAAAATCCCTGTCTACAATCTGTTCACAATCAGCATGATCCGAGCAATCTTCATACTCATCCATATCATCCTCTGCTTCCTCATCTGCACTTAGCAATACATTATAGAACTGTAAAGGCTCACCTAGCACCCCCTATGAAGAGGTATACGCATCAGAAAGCTCTCCTATACTGCCATGAACATCTCCTTCAGATCTAGAAAAAAATTCACCGATTATAGCATCCTCTTCTGTGATAGCAACATCTGCAAGCATATTGTTAGTAGAAATCATAGGTTCATTGACGTCCTCAGGCTCATCCTGTGCTGGGTCCACAATTTTAGTCACTTCATCAGCTACTACTGTGTATATAATAGCTTTATTTATGCACGCATCTACACCAAACATGTTGTCCTGCTCGGCTATAGTGCTGATAGTTTTAGTAATGTCCTGTAGAGGCTCATCTGCTTGATGAACTCCTTCAGAATAACCCATGTCAAGGTCAAAAACTTGCGAACCACTTGCTGTAATGTCTATGTCTTCACTGGAACCATTATTAGAGGTAGCGTCCATGCGAGCAATCTTTGAAAAAAAATCATGTAAGCCTGTTTCAACATCAAATTCATCATTTACCTTTTCTTCGTTGCTCAAAATAAGCTCCTCTCAAATTGAATCTGCTACTTCCAGCGCAACATTTTCTTTGGCTTTACTTCTTGTAGAAATATGCTCCCAGAATTCATCATAGTTGAGGATCTGCATTTGATCCCCTTCACCTTTACTGAAGACAACCTTACTTTGTTCAGTAATCTCCTTTATTTCCCGATCTAGAATCCTTGAGCTTTTGTAAATAAATTCCTCTGCAAAATACTCCCACCATGTGGGATATTCTTTTGCCAGTTCTTGAACCTGCTTTTTAAAATCCGAGTTTACAACCTGCTCAAAAGCTGCAATCATCCGATCTTCTGGAACATTTCGGCTCTTCATCTCAGCTTCGTAACATGCAATAAAACCTTCTGGATCATAAACTTGAAAAATATAATACTGCTCCCGAACAGCAACAAGTACTAGCTATACAACATCATCAATCTTCTTTTTTATCTGCATGGCTTTTGCTTCCTGTACGTAGATACCCCTGAACCAATTCCATCATTCTTGGCAAATCTGCAACAACTGCTAGATTTTTATCAAATCCATTGGCACTAAAATCTTCAATAAACTGCTTTAACTATTCTAGCATCTCCATCTTAACCTCCCACCCCGGCTCGTTTCGCCTCAGGTACACCAAAGATGTCAAGGATAATGTGTTTGAAACGTGAGCCGGGCAGGCGCCGGGCCTCTGGCTGTGGGAGGTGTGAGAGGACTAGATGCAAAACACAAAGAAAAAGAGTCTGAAAACACCTTAAATGCTTAAAATATGACAACCAGAATGTTTTAAGCTGCTAGTGATTAGCCAAAGTGAAATTCGATTACAAATGTTTGCCGTTAACGGCACTGAAGGTTTTAGGAGAGTTTAATGCTCTCGAATTAGACCAAGATTGTAAGATTTCCACTTATGCTCGCCATTAGAGTCTTTATAAGCTGATTAGGACGTAAGTATCTGGAAAAATTGCCTGCTTGATACCCTTGTATCTCCCAAATACAGTAGAGAGAAGTTAAAGTCTCTCCTTGCTTACTCAAGAGCGAGTCTCCTCTACTTTAGTAGAAGGACGAGAGAGATAGAGCCCTTTGATTAGCCTTTTTCTTTCCTTCTTTGGTAGCCGAGATGGAAAGAGAGAAAGAGACTTCGTTCCTCTCCTTGATTGCTTTAATAGTCAAGGACGGAAGAGAGAGCTTATGAGAGAGAGAGATCCCACTCTTGGTCTTGCTTTGCTCTTCTTCTCCACTTTGTGATGCTCGTCCCAACAATCCCTTGCTCCTCGGTTGTTCGCCTTCTTGCCCTCGATTTCCTATTTCTTCCAACTCTCTCCTCTTCGTTGATGCCCCCTTATAAATAGCCCTCTTGATTTTTTTCCCCACCACGCACTCACGGCGTCGTGAGTGACATGGCGTGGGAGCGGCCTTGATGATGTGGCAGATCCGGAATTGACCAATGCAAAATCCGCCACTGGTGGTGCTGCAATTGAGCGCTATGGCATGGCCAGGATTTTCCTCTCCTGCTTCGTCTTCATCCGAGCCTCCCGCAAGCCACTACGAGCTTCTTTCCTGCACTCTGCGCTCGCCTACGCTGCCTGCCATGCTTCTTTTTTAAAATTCCTCTCCTTCCCACTAAATAAAATTACCCCTTAAGGTTTTCTGGGCCACCTTGCCTTTGGGCGGCCAAGGTAATTTGGCTTGGGCGGGCAAACTATTATTTCCTTTAAGGTCATGGGCTTTGACCCTTGCAAGTTTACCAAGGCGCGAGCATTATCTATACTCAATGCACTCCACGAGACTTCAATTCAGACAATAATCTCTCCAAGATCTTTTTGTGCTTTCATAACAGCACCACATTTTGTACACATATTGGGCAAGCATCGCTAAGCATCGTATTAGGCATACTTATTGGCCAAATATTCATCCAAGTACCGCATTTGGCCCGGATCTAGTGCCAAGCCATCCATAGCTTTCCCGTCATCAATGTACTACAAGAGATGGCATACCAGGCATGATACTCCTCAAGCACTTATTCTTTTGCATTCCAGAACCCTGACTGCAGCTCATTGACCGAGCGGATTGGAGTGGTATGGAACCGGCCCCCGATGAATCTTTATCGGCCAATATCTTGGTAACCGGAACTTCAATCACTGATCTGGAAAGACCGACACGCTCCACAAAGTGAGCACTTCAGCCCGATGCATTCATTTCAATTCTGTCACCTCAGCTCTGCAGTTGCCCAATCCGGTACGGATCTGCAGTGGACTTGAACTTCAAATTGCCATAACTTCCTCACCGTAGCTCCAATCAACGAGCCGTAAAGACAAGTCAGAAGAGCACTTCAAGCACTACAATTCTAGATCATAATCTTCCATCTGTGATCACTTCAAGCATACTCATTTTTGGCATCATTAAGGCATCCATTGGCCCTTTTAAGCCTCATTTAGCATACATTAATTATTAAGCTTGGCCTGTTAACAAGCCCTGATCACTGCTCACTAAAGGTGTAGGATTTAAAGAATCTTATCTTTAATTTCTCTTCTCTCTTTCTCTTCGTGGAAGTGGAGCTGCACGACACCGTAACACAGTGGCTTCAGTGCGCACATAGTTAACAACACACAGGTAGAGAAGAGCGACCTGGGAGAGAGAGAGAGAGAGAGAGAGAGAGAGAGAGAGAGAGAGAGAGAGAGAGAGAGAGAGAGAGAGAGAGAGAGAGAGAGAGAGAGAGAGAGAGAGAGAGAGAGAACCTATCTTTGCAATATCCAATGGTGTTGAGGTGGATGGTGATGTCGCAGGTCGTTGAGAGCAAGAACTAAAAGGTGGCGAGGGGGAAGAGGACAAAAAGACAAAGGCAAGGGTGATGGCGACGCAACAACAAAGGACTTAAACCAGGGAGGTCGCCCAACGCAGGATCGCCACAGGTGGCCAAGGGGAAGAGCCCAAAAAAGGCGAAGGCAAGGGCGGTCTGTTTGTTCTACTTGGAGATGGAGATGGCGACTACAACGGCGATCGGCGTCTGACTCTAAACGGTCACTCGAAAAAGACATGTGGGTTGTGCTCACAACAAGGACAACTAGTTTGGGAGTAATAAACGGGCTCAGATTCCCATGCAGTATGATCTACCAACCGCAATCTCGGGTGTAATCATGCACATAAGTGAAGTTGTCACCCTCACCGAGGTGAGCATACTAAGTTTAGAGGCAGTACCCCCACCAAAATTTTTAACTATACCCTCGTCCCAGATGAGCGCTCATGCAGTGAGCAAACAGTAAAATCTTGAGCGCTCTTCTACCTCTTTTTGCATCCTCTACTGCCCAACGTTTTAACCCTGTCCCCGTCCATGCTACGCAATGAGAAAACCATCTCTTTTGTGCTCCTAACCCTTTTTGCGCATCCTCCTCTTACTTTCTAGTGGTCCCATCACTTTTTTGGACTCATGTTTTGCAATGCTTTGGTGACACAGATCTCTACACACAGTGAAGAGGTATGCTACTACACTTTTGTGCACTTGTATTTTGTGAGGTCAGCACCAAGCGAATAAGGGAAGGCAAACTCTGTTCGTTGCACCCGTTCGCTTGGTACTGTCCATCGTTGCTTGGAGCACCTTCTGCGTAAGGGATATTTGATCTCAGAATATGGCTCAAGTCTTTATTAATGATGTTTGTACAGAAAGCTCGTGAAAGCGCCAGACCTAGGAGAGCGTTTGCGAGCAAACCAACAACACCATGACACAGATTTCAAAACACACTATAGAGGTATGCTATTATAATTTTCTGAGGTCAGTACCAAGCGAGTACAGGCAACACAACCCTATTTGGTGCACTTCTTCGCTTTGTGATGACCTTAGAAAGCTTAAGTCCCTTGTGCAACAAATGACAACGTTTTTTGTCATGCTATTTGTAGAGATTCCTCGTGCAAAGGCCACGCCTAGAAGGACAATAGATGACTCTTTGCATGCTCAAGCAAGAAGACGTTGACATGAGGCACACAGAGGTGTCCTGCAAGAGCTGCGAAGAATTGAATGACACATGCAACCGGCCATTCCATGTCTTCCTTTCCAGTGAGTAGTGGAAGAGATTTGCGAGCATTGGAGAGTGGGCATGCAATGGGCCAGCAATGCACTTCTTTGCCTACAAGAAATTGCAGAAGACTACCTCATCGAATCCTTTAACGAGAAATGGATATATCCTGGCTGCCCATGCACACCATGTTACTATCATTCCACGGTATTTTGACTCTTTTCGGAGGCTACACTTTTGCTACGATGGGCTGCTTCAGCTAGTACCTATCCGGGATAATAGATCCATGGATATTCTTAACATCCCCTCTCTCCATCCTCGTGCACACAGAGAGAGCCTTCTAGGGCTGAATTAAACAACAAAAGGACACGATCATAGGTCGAGAGAAACGACATAGATGGGCAGGTTGAGCCAGCCACTGAGGGGCATGAGCAGGCCAGGGTGGATCCTGAGGCAGTCACGGAAGAAACAAAGACAGTTATGGAGGAACGAGCTACAAAGAAAAATGAGCAAGGCATGGAGGATCTAGAGCCAGTTAGGAAGGAGCATGTGCCAGTAAGAGAGGAAAATGTGCCTTCCAGGGAGGAGAATGAGCCAACCACGGATAAATCTCAAGAAAGGCAAGGGAAAGCCTCTGCTTCACGAGGGCCATCCAACGAGGAGCCTTTACCAGAGGACTTAGATCAAATCAATGAAGAAAACAAAGAGGAGTTGCAAGTTCTGATAAGCTCAGCGTCTCTGCATGCACAGATACTGCTGCCTGGAAGGTCAGAGGAGTCCTGTATTTTCAACCTCGACCAACAAGACTTCCTGTGCATGTGTAATCTCTCCAAATCCAATGCAATGGATGCGGTCGTCAACATTGCTATGTGGTACTTCTCAAGCTCTTTATAAGTCATGCTTGGTTCATTAAATGGCTCACTTGTGCTAAGACATGGGTCAATACCAAGCGAGTCAGTGGCTTCTGGAACTGGATAGATAGACCACTCGCTTGGTATTGACCCGTGTCATTGTGGCAGTCGTCAACATTGCTATGTGTTATGTCTCAAGCTTTTCTTTATAAGTCACACTTGGTTCATTAGATGGCTCTCTACCACTAAGACATGGGTCAATACCAAGCGAGTCAGTGGTTTATGGAATTCAATAGGTACAAAACACACTCGGTATTGATCCATGTCTTTGCGGCAGTCATCAACATTGCTATGTGTTATGTCTCAAGCTTTTCTTTAAAAATCACGCTTGGTTCATTAGATGGCTCACTACCGCTAAGACATGGGTCAATACCAAGCGAGTTAGTGGTTTATGGAATTCTATAGGTACACAACTCGCTCGGTATTGACCCATGTCTTAGTGGCAGTCATCAACATTGATTTCTTTATAAGTCACGCTTGATTCATTAGATGGCTCACTATCGTTAAGACATGGGTCAATACCAAGCGAGTCAGTGGCTTATGAAATTCAATAGGTGCCCCAATCACTCGGTATTGACCCATGTGTTTGCGGCAGTGACATCCCACTGAAAAGTATAATCTCTACCATTCATTCATGTTAGGCACACTATCTCGCTTTTGCCTCTGATATTCAGAAAAAATATACGTAATAGATCCGCTGATCTCTCTTATACTGCAAAACAATGGAGTTCCCTTGCTCTATTGGGCTAGTTTAGCAGAGTCAATTTTGATCTAGCACGTTTTTTGGTCATTGCATACAATTAATCATGAGTTTCTTCTTGCCTTGTAAAAACCATGTTGGATTTAGGATTTTTCTCCTCATCCTTGATGGTTTTGATGTAGTGATCATTGGAGTCTATTGTTATTTGACCTTGAAGATAAGATTGTCTACTACGCAAACTCTGGGCAAAGCAGGTTGTTTCATGGGCGTGTAAAAATATAAGGCACATCTGGATACAGTTGGAAGTAGTACCTCTTTGTAATGTGTTACTAACTCAAGTGGTTACGTATATAGTACCGTGAAAAAATTTGTATGTTGTGTAGAGCATGTTTTGTTAGAACATGATCTAGGGACTACCATGTGGCACGAACGGGTCATCGTGCCCATGTAGGTTGATGACTATAGCTAGGACGGCGAACGTGTTTGAATGCCTTGTTGCTCCTAAGTCAAATTTTGGATGTACCAAACGTAAGTAATCGTGTTGTTTCATTGTTTGTTTGCTGCAATGTTTGTATTAAAAGAAGAAACATCTTTACTTACTTTCTTAGTATCATGCTTCTATAGAAACTTCAATTACATAACTACACCCCCAACGATGTGCGACATTTTTTTGTAATGGCCATCCAGCATATTATAATCTCGGTAAACAAACATACAACAGAGGAAAGCGCGAGAGTTGAGGAGTTCAAACAAGCTCGCATTGACGAAATGATGCAGCGCTACCAGCAGACTCAAGAGGAGGTTTGAAATATGAAAGAAGCAATCAATCAATATTATGTGGATGCCGCAAAATTAGAGTAATGTGCTACACATCAGCAATGGCAAGAGCAAGAACAGAGGGAAGCTTCACAGGTGCAAGATGCATGGGAAGCCATGGAAGAGGCCCATGATTTTGAACGATGCGAAAGGATACCCGAGACCAACATCCCCCAAGGGAGACAAATCAACAACCAGGGAAGAGGGCAAGGGAGCAGTGGCATCAACCAAGAGAGAGGGCAGGGGACCAGTGGCACCAATTGGGGGAGAGGACAGGGGAGCACTAGTAGGGGAAGGGAGTAGTAACTACCTCTCTTTGTATACATCTTGACAGAAAAAACACAACTTGTAAAGTTTTGAGACAATGAAAAGTGTACGTTTTTAAGCATTATTTGAGCGGCACCAAATGTCTCTGTATTAGTCATTTTAAAGAATACATCCTGGTTTGCATGGCATCAATGCTCATTGCATGCACAATGTATGTGACCTAGCTTCCGGTGGAAGCAATTAAGTGAAGTGTATTTGAGATGGACTCTTTGCACAATGTTGTTTTCTCCTTGTTTCTTGGAATCTGAGAAGAAGAAAGAGTTAGATTCTATGTCCCAATGTATTAAAAACAATCAAAATTCATCCATTTAGTAAGAACCTTTCTATTGTTGAGATTGAATGCATACAATTCTAGCAAAAGTGAAAGTTCTTCACATGTAAGATCTACCATGAGTTGTGCAAGAGTTGTGCTTGACACTGTCTTCATCACAATAAGTAGGTTGTCTTGAAAGTAGATCTCCATTGATAAAGGTTTGTTCAGAGGGCTAGACTCTGTATCTTGGTAGAGTGGAATAAGCTACCCACTCTGAAGATGATATCTAAAATAGTGAAACGATACTATGAAATTTTGAGAGCTTATAATAAACTTGCAAATTATGGACTTCTTTTGCAAAATACAGATTTTTCCCTGTGACTGTTTTCTATCCCAATTATTATCTAAAAAGTCCAAACAACTCTCAGACTTGCAAATAAACATTGTTGCGGTAGTTCTTATTTGCTCATCGAAGAAGAAATCTACAAACACTTCAAGAGGCATAAATAGTGCGAGTCAAACTATTTTTGTAGCAATTGAATACTTGAGAGACTTTTGTATATCCTGAAACAACCTATTACTAAAGCTTTCACTTGTTTGCGAAGCTGGCAAAGGCCAATCCTTGGTGTCAACGGATAGAAGTGGCAAAGGAGCTACACGACCCCAACCAAAGGAAGTTCTCAATTCCAAATATGACATATCATAAAAGAATATTCCATTATCTGTAAGTTCCTTGTGTTGTCTTCCTCAGTACATTTTCTCACCAATAAATGCATGGAAAGCATAAAAAATCCCGACTATGCTCTCAATTGGTTTCCAGTCCGTCCTATTCGATGGATAAATATCTGAAGCATACCAAAGATGATATCCACCACTTAACCTTCGAATATAATCATGCACTAAGTGAGATGCTCAAAATAACTTACAGTTGGGTCGATGCCGTTGAAAACTTGGAGCAGATGTTTGAAACCTTAGGTTTGCATGCTAGAAAGCATGTTGTGTGAGGACCTCTTTCACCCTCTTGCTTTGTGCACACACTTCTCTTTAACTTGTCCCTTGAAAGCCTCCACGAAATCATTGCGTTGCCTCCTCTTCCTCCTCCTAGTTTGCAGTAGTACCCAACTTCTGATAGTTATTCGAGATGGTACCCATGCTTGATCAATTGTAGTATAAGTGTTAAAATTTTTCACACAGTCAATGGTAGTGCTAGGCCTTCGAGAAGTAGTCATGGTGTGCACTAGAATACACAGAAAAGTTAGTGCAAATATAAAAAAGGGAAGAAATTTTTGAGAGGGAAGTAGAGCTACTCAAAGTAATATTTGGGCGGGAACATAGATACTAGAGTCTTCAATGAAGTTCTGAAATTCTTCGGTACAGAGTTAGTACGACTTATGGCATTTATGCCTTGAAAGCGTGAAATTATGCAATTTGATGAGCAAAAAATATATTTTCTCCCTTTTTTCTAAAAGAGCTTGGCTCCAAAATGTCGATTCTCAACGTAACGTAAGCCTCTTCCTCATTGGTTGAGTATCACTCTCTCTCTAGAACTGAAAGGCCCAAAAGTGAGTCCAACTTTCTCCTAATGTTACTTTATTTTATGCACCCAAACATGGTATCAGATTCAGTTTGTAACGTTTGGTCCCACCGGACATTTTGACATTTTGAAGATGTTAATATATCATTTCATTTCATCCATCTCTCTCTCTCTCTCTCTCTCTCTCTCTCTCTCTCTCTATTTCCCTTTCTCTTGCCCACTCTTTCTCTATGTATTTCCCTACTTCAAGGATGCTATAAATAATTTGGTAGTGCAACAATGTGGAATATGTCAGTGCATATTTAGAGTGTGAATCACATTGTGATAGCATTTTAGATCTTGATGGAGATTTTCCATTGTATGTTTTGCACTTGAAACATAATGTTGCAGTTATATAGCTCTGCAATTTAAATCCAAGAAGTGGTCTTTGTAATGCTATATTTTTGGACATAAGTGTATATTATGAAAGTTTTTTTCTTGAGTCATTGCATAAAAGGTTGAGCATTGTCTTTTCAATTGTTCATTTCCAAATTACATGAAAAATGTTTTACATGGGTCATACCGCCACAGGGGGTGCAATCATAAAGTAATATACTCTCTAAAAATTTTGTGATGAAGAAAAATAAAATGAAAGTAGAAGAACTACTAGGGTAGCTCCAACAGTGTGGGGTAGCTAGAAAAATGACCTATGGGACCAAACCGTTACAAACTGGTGAAATTGAGATATAGATAGAGAGAGAGGGGGAGAAATTGACAAATGAGAGCAAAAAGGTAATGTGTGTGTGTGTGAGAGAGAGAGAGAGAGAGAGAGAGAGAGAGAGAGAAGGAAAAAGAAGCAGGGATACAAAAACAAATGGCGAGAGAAGAGATAGAATTGGAGAGATAGAGGGATAGATATGGAGAGAGAGAGAGTACAATTTGTACTCAATATTATATTGATCTCACACGTGTCATCTTGACAAATACATTATGAGATTGCCAAGATTTGTAGGCTTTTTCACCATCACCTTATAAGAAAGGTGAATTTAAAGTTATCAAGGTGGGATTACACTAAACCTATGGCAAGGGGGGGGGGGGGGGGGGGGGGAAGAGAGAGAGAGAGAGAGAGAGAGAGAGAGAGAGAGAGAGAGTACTTTTCTTAATTTGCTTATTGAAATTTGTCAAGAGCAAGGGGTTTAAGGGTAAGAGGGGCCATGCCGCTGCCGAAGGTGGCACCGTCTTATTAGTTGTTCAAAAAGGTGGTCCACATGCGTAGAGAAACAAGGTGAGGGATCACGAGGGCCTGCCAATGGAAGGATTTGTGGAGGTGCTTTTAGGAAGTAGGAAGAGGGGAGGAGCATTGAAGAACGAACATGGATATGGTAAAGTGCAGAGCTACAAAAATAGTGAAAACTCCTAACCAGCTTCGTCTTCAAAGCAGGCTATATCATACAAAGGTTGCAGCTGAATGATGGCAAAGGACACCATTTTAGAGCAAGCGAAGCTCTACTGGCAAAAATTCGCTCAAGAGGGCTATAGAGACCAACTTAAGAAAAATGGCCCTCACTCAATTATCTCCATCTCCGCTACTGCCATTGTCAATTGATGACGACTTTAATGTAACCATTTTGTGATGAAAATCTGGAGTGCTCACAATTTTGGACCCTTTCTTGTGCTTTACGAGGGGAATCAAAGATTGAACAACATCTTTCATAAGAGGACGATAATCTGCCTCAGGCTGAACACACATAGCGGCTATGGCAGCTACCTGCACAAAATTTTTTGTCATTCAAAATCCTTCGGTTTCTGCTTTACTATTTTCTATCCAGAATCACCCATTTCAACACCTACAAACACAAATAGCAAGCAAACTTGAATTAGGTCCTTTACTGCAAATTGTCCCTCCATGACCGGATCCTTCATCTCCACAAGCTTGTCCCTATCTGTGAGTCGCGGAAGAGCCTGGAAGCAATGTCACCTTAGAAACGTGTTGAAGTATAGAATGCTCATTCACCCATTTGAAGCTTACCCAAGATACAAGAACACCCTGCCTAGGTGGCCTTTTCATGTCAACTGGGACGCGTCCTGTGAGAAGTTCTAGCAAAACCACGCCATAGCTATATACATCAGACTTCTTTGTCAAATGCCCCGTTAGTGCATACCTTCAGAGACATTGGAGCACATCAAGAAACTCTGAAAGAGCTCAAAAGATCTACAAAGCCTATACATAATTTCTCTTCATTCTTACTCTGGGGCAACATAGCCGTGGGTTCCCAAAACACGAGTTGAAACCAGCCCTCCAACCTTGTTAGCTAAACCGAAGTCGGACACTTTGGCAATGAAATTGGAATCCATAAGTATGTTGTTGCTTTTGAAATCGCAATGTATTACCGGAGGACTCACGCACTCATGGAGGTACTCAAGACCCTTTGCAGAGTCTAGAGCTATTCTCATGCGAGTTTCCCAGTTGAGAATTGGAGGATTGCCAGATGTTCTTGCACCATTTAACGATAAGTTGAGAGCAAAACATGGAAAATTGAAGTATGTTTGTTAAAACATGTCGGGAGCTAACATAGCATGAGCCTCAGATTGGCTCCATTAGTGAACACACTCTCCACGCTTTTCATTTCTTGTGAAGGACATAAGTTCAGGAAAACACGAGGGCCCATACCATTTGAATACAAGTGTTCTTGAAGGTTTCCATTCGGCATGTACTCATAGACCAGTAACCGGTGATCTTCATCGGCGCAATAACCAAGCAAACCAACAAGGTATGAAGGATGAAGGCGGCTGTCATAATAATCAATATCTAATTCTCCTAAATGATTTTCTCATGTTAAACTGATCATTTAATATGGGGAAGTGCCAGGGGAGAAAAAAGATAGAATATTGGTTAAGCTAGCAGACCGGCCACACTAGGGATCCAAAGGAGGGAAAATAGGGATCCAAAGGGGGGGCCATCTGCAAAAGATCCATGTGAAACAATGGGCTAAAAAGACCCTAAGGTTCAACCCATTAAGACTTCCAAAATGCTAAGGTTCCAAAATTCAAAGGTTATGTCCAAAGGTCAACCTTAGGGAAATTGGACGCTTTGTGTGTGACCAAAAAAGTCTTTGTACATCCCTACTTGGGAGGGGGCGAGCCTTTCTTCTAGGGGATGAGAGAGAAAGCCACACACACACACAAGCTCCCTTTACACAAACGGAATGAGGGACACATGTCAGCTCCCTAGCCCAGATGCCCACAAGGTGTGCCCAATTCCTATTGGATGGCTTTGGAGGTGGACCAATGAGATTTAGGCTAGAATAAATCTAGTTTAATTAATTTAAAAACACTTAATAAAAGAACCAATGAGAATTAAGTCCTCTAGAAGACTATTGGACAGTCTCCCAAGGGGTCCAATGAGCATTCAACAGCCCAATGGCTTGCCTGATTCCTATTGGCCAAGAGGCAAAGGGGTCCAATGAGAGTTTAGTTTAATTATTAAATTACCTAAAGCTCTCACAAAAGGGGAAAGGGGGACACATGTCAATAGGCTATCACTTATGCTGCTTAATTGTCATTGGCTTGACTTGGGGAGGTCCAATGAGGGTAGAGCAAGAGCAAATAGCAAGAGGGCTCGCCCAAGAGAGAGAGGGGGCTGATTTTTGCAAGGCATTATCACACACACACACACACACAGTCTATGTGTGAAGCAAAGAAGACTATCTCTTCCCAAGCTTTAATTGAGAGCTCATCACCTACTCCAAGCTTGTGAGATAGAAGCCTACATTGACACACTCTTGGCATGTGGATGCAAATCCAACCAAGAGCCAAGCTTCAATGCATGCTCATCTCCTCTACCAATCTAATTACTAAGCTAAGCTATGCTAATATGAGTGATATGTGAGGAGATGTACATCTTTCTCGTAAGATACTCCTTCTTCCTCTCAATCTACTCTCATACCCTGCTAGCTCTCACCATCTTCGAAGGTGTGTGAGGTCTTGGGTCTGAGAACGGGGATAATTAAAGTTGTGTTTGCTAAGTGTTTTGCTTAGTGCATGAAGCTTTCATCTTCATTGCACTAGCTAGTCTTGAAGGAACACAAAGAATTGTATTGTACAATGTCTCTCTTGATGGGAGAAACCATAATACAAAGCCTTTTGGAGGGGGGCCCGGCTCCATGCAAATCCGGTCCTCAATTGTTGTCAATAGCTTAATTTCTCTCTCTTTTGAAAGTATTGTTGATGCTATCTAACTAGGTGTTATGCTTTTTGTTGCTCTCTCCACCCAAGCACTCTTGTAATTCTCATTAGGAATCTATTCTAATGAAATGCCCACTATGTTCATGCTAATTTCCGCTACACATAAGTTTTTAGACCATTAAATGTTATAGCGGCTGAGCATGTCAACCTGTCCCACAATTAGGAAAGGTCACCACTTAGGTAAATTTCACAAAATCACTTTTTGATAAGTGCTAAGACTGCAATTTTGCTCATACAGAATATCTTCCATCTTCCATAAACCTATAGCTAGCTTCACATAGAATGCTAGCATCCAACATATGCCCACTCACACCCACATGAACCGTACTCCACATGTAGACAAACATGTTTTACATCGAATACAACAATATGCACCTCTATGCGAAATTCATGATCGCCTTGCTTGCTTGACAGATCTAGCTGCTTGATGGCAGCTTGTCGCCTGTTTGGAAGCACTCCTCGAAAAACAGATCCAAATCCACCATGATCGACTACATTGCCCTGATTGAAATTACAGGTAGCTCCATGTAATTGTTTGAAGGTAAACACCTGAGACTCTCTCTGCTCCAAGCTTATAATTGAGACCGTGGTAGAATCTGACAATTGCACATTCTTGCTCTTGAACCCTGCTCATGCAGAGAATTACATAATCAGGAAGGCAATCTTGATATAAACCAAATATGCATTACATAACAGCAAAGAAACTAGTATCAAAGTGCGTTCTCTATCTTTGTTAATGCATGAAATGGCAACACACACACACACAAAGCTTGGTACCATATGGTAACGTACACACACAATTAACCTATTACATAGTTAAGAGCCTACACTAAACACAAGCATATTAGTGTATGCTTGTGAATAAAATTATTGAAAAAACAGAACAATGGTTTGGATGCTAGAAAGTTTGCCTAAGCCAGTGTTTTCTGAATAATTTTATACACAATTTGCAATTAGCATTGCACTAATGGGTTAAGAGATAGGACTGTGCATGCAACATCTCAAAAGTGTAGAGTTAACGCAGTCACCGAGGACCTCATGCTCTGCAACCGTGATGTCAACAACCAGAGAGAGGCCTCCCTCGCCCTCCGCAACCCGAGTCACTAGCTCCACAGCGCACATCGACTATCGAGCTTGAGTTGGACGCAATCGTCGAGTGCAGCAGTAGACTCCCACACGCACACAAACTTCTAAGGCTCGATTGTCCAAGTTGAACTCTAGACGCAAATTGCACGCTCTGCAAACTTGGTGGTCATCCAGGTGGACGTCATCGATTGAAGGACGCCCAAGCAAGCCCAACACTAAGGCCTTTCCTTAGCAGGCCAAAAAGGTGGTGTGTAAAGACTCAAGGGGTGGAGTCTCTTTCATTAAAAAAAACTAAGAAATCTCTTCTCTCAAACCTTTACAGTTTCAAGCTTCCCACACTTCCCACACGCTCTCCTTTCTTCTTCTTGGAATGTAATCATTATAAAAGAGTCGATTTGATTTTGGAGGCTTGTGGCCTTTACCTTTCAATAATCTCTCTCTCTCTCTCTCTCAAACCTTTACACTTAAGCTCTCCTTTCTTCTTCTTGGAATTTAGTCATTATAAAAGAGTTGACTTAATTTTGGAGGCCCGTGGCCTTTACCTTTCAATTTAAGCCTTTGAAATTTTGGTATCTAAATGTTTTGATTTGGTGCATTGAAGTTTTAACTTTTAATAACCAAAACTAGAAAAAGCCATTGAAGTCCTTTTTCAATGCTCGCATTAGGATGTCCCATAGACATTTCTCTCTTTCTAGAAGGGACTCTATTTTTTTGAATTAGCTCAACCACTTGTGGTATTTTGTGTTCCCTTATTTACCAACATAAAAGCACACTAATCCAATTTGTTATAAGGCCCTTTTGGGTCCAATATTTTTCTAACGGAGGACATTGGTTGGCAAAACTACTTGAACAAGATATACTTCCTATGATACATGTAAAGTACCACTTGGTGGAAGCACCAAAGGATGACTCCTCTCTACCTCCTCCATTGTGTCCTAGAAGTTGTCTAGATATACATTCAAAAACAATATGAACACATCATAGTATTCCACCATATGAAAATTTTGATTATGTACTAGTAAAATGGCGCCCCCTTTTGCGGCGGCATGCCCTCTCTTACCCTCTTACATGGGGCTAAGGATCTTGGCTTTGCTCATAAGTGGAGCTTGCAAGTGCTCCGTGTCTCCGTGAGTGCATTGCTTTGATCACATATCCATTAACCCCCTACCTCACTCTGGCGGCACACACATTGTGTGTCGATGCCATTTCCCACCCTCATCTCCAGTGTTGGCCAGCTATCATAGCATCTCTTGTCCACCCTCTCAAACACACCTATATTGCCTCCACGTCCTCCTTGCCTGAGTTTCGCTCTGCGCCCGCAGCCTTTGCTAGTTGAGAAAACATCCACCTGCTCATATGCTTCAGATCTGCCACGTTTTGTACCTGCCGCATCTGCAGCTCACCATAGCTACCACCCCGTCCCCGCCTTGCTTTGATCACATGCTTACCAATGTACCGACTTACCCTTACTTCTTAAGAATGGCACATTAGATAATGGGGGTGGAGTTGCAGAATCTATGGCAGTTTGGGAGGGGAGAGTACCCAATAATCAACTGTATGTAGCAAGGCCGTGTGGAAGGAAGCACAATGCCTTCAGGCTATGGCTATACAAGGGAAGAGAGGATCGGATACCAGGGGAATAGTGGATAAGAGAGGAATAGTGGTGCCAACCTTATCTTTAGAGGCCATCTTCTTAGTTTGAGGTCGAATTCAAATTCTCCCAACGGCACTGGCATGGTTGTGGCACTGCTCTAAATTCTCGTGGGCTCTTATTCTCCCAACGGCACAGGCATGGGCCGCCTGAAGGCATTGGTGTTGCTATAAATTGTTGTGGGCCCCCAATGGCCCCTTTTTATTGTCCGTAGCCCTCACCTCACAGCTATAAACACATGGAAAAGCTCTCTCTCTCTCTCTCTCTCTCTCTCTCTCTCTCTCTCTATGCCTGCATAGGCCTTTTTTCTCTCATTGAGCGCGTTGAGTGCAGGGCACGCTGTCGAAACTGGTCAGAGTGAGGAGGCAACGACATATGTCCGGGGGAGGGAGCTGGAAAAATAGATTCCACCCAAAAATAGAGTCCCTCATGTCCTGTAGGATGTGCGTGAACTTTGAAGGTTGAAGCAAGAGGGAGAAATGGAGCAGGCCCGTACTGGCACAAAGACACCGATTCACTGATATCCACCAGGCCTCTTCCCTATAGCGTGCACGCATTGCTCTCAGTTTGAAGCTTCGAAGTCTCTATTTTGCAAATATGAGACAAACGCCATGTCGTATTGATTTCATCTCTGATTGAAAGAGAAGATGACCATTCTCAATGCTTTGCTTTGATCCATACCTGTATTGATTTAGAGACAGCAATCGCCTAGCTCTGGCCGAGTCCGCCCCTCGGGACTTGGAGAGTTGGGACCGCTAGAGTGCTGGCACAAAGACACCGGCTCACTGAGATCCACCCGGCTTCTTCCCGATAGATAAAGCCGATGCATTTTTCTCGAACCCAGCCCGACTCCATGCCCGAGCCTCTCTCTCTCTCTGTCTCTCTCTCTCTCTCTCTCTCTCTCTCTCTCTCTCTCTCTCTCTCTCTCTCTCTCTATGAAATTGAAATTGAAACCGGCATGGTATTCTTTCCCTTGAATTTTCCAAGAGCACCGAAATTTCTCCTTTTCTCCTTGCTCTGAAGCTGCACGCAGGCACGATATACGTTGTCCGTCGACTGTTGCAGACCCTGAGCCTCTCTCTCTCTCTCTCTCTCTCTCTCTCTCTCTCTCTCTGCGAAATGCCCACCTACACCATCGATCGTTCATGCCTCCATTCCTATGAAACCCACATCTTGAAAGCTAATGAACCCAAAGTATCGGTGATCCTTCTGGCAATTGAAACGGGCACGGTATTAGGCTGAGATGCATTTTTCACGAAACCCAAGGAGTCAAGGACTCCAACAGTGCTAGAAAAAACCGGGGTCCAGTGTATTTTAACCGGTTGAAATCCTAAAATCCCGATTAGATTTTGAGCTTGCCTTGAAGAAAACCGGGCATTTTTCATAAGTTTTAGTGTAATTATCGACAAAAGCATTAAATTTCGACCGAAAAACCGGGAGTATTTCAAGTTTGCCCTTATTTTCTTCGGGCACGGTATTAGGCTGAGACGAATTTTTCACGAAACCCAAGGAGTCAAGGACTCGAGCAGTGTTAGGAAAAAACCGAGGTCCAGTGTATTTTAACCGGTTGAAATCCTTAAATCCCGATTAGATTTTGAGCTTGCCTTGAAGAAAACCGGGCAATTTTCATAAGTTTTAGTGTAAATACCGGCAAAAGCATTAAATGTCGATCGAAAAACCGGGAGTATTTCAAGTTTGCCCTTATTTTCTTCGGGTAGGAAAACTGTTTTTTTCTAGCCCTGGACTCCAGGAAATTGAAAACGGCACCATATTAAGCTACTGCCCCTACTGCACGTGCGCAGTGCGCATCTGTGACGTGACAGAAAGGGAGGCTCTCTCGCTCTCCCCTACTGCACGTGCGCGCAGGCGCTTTCTCTCTCTCTCAGACTCTCTCTCTCTCTCTCTCTATCACGCAACCGGCGGCCGGGGTGCGCGCAGGCCCTCTCTCTCTCTTAGACTCTCTCTCTTATCTCTATCTCTCTATCACGCAGCCGGGGACAGACTCTCTCTCTCCCCGTAATCGCCAGTGCTGCACGGATCTCTCTCTCTCTCTCTCTCTCTCTCTCTCTCTCTCTCTCTCTCTCTCTCTCTCTCTCTCTCTCTCTCTCTCTCTCTCTCTCTCTCTCAGCGCACTGTGACGCCCGTGCGTAGAGTTAGAAAAAAACCGGGGTGTAGTGTATTTTAACCGGTTGAAATCCTAAAATCCGGATTAGATTTTGAGCTTGCCTTGAAGAAAACCGGGCAATTTTCATAAGTTTTAGTGTAATTACCGGCAAAAGCATTAAATTTCGACCAAAAAACCGGGAGTATTTCAAGTTTGCCCTTATTTTCTTCGAGTAGGAAAACTGTTTTTTTCTAGCCCTGGACTCCAGAAAATTGAAAATGGCACCGTATTAAGCTGCTGCCCCTACTGCACGTGCGCAGTGCGCATCCGTGACGCGACAGAGAGGGAGGCTCTCTCTCTCCCCTATTGCACGTGCGCGCAGGCACTCTCTCTCTGTCACACACACACTCTCTCTCTCTCTCTCTCTATCACGCACAGGCGCTCTCTCTCTCTCAGACTCTCTCTCTCTCTCTCTCTCTCTCTGTCTCTCTCTCTCTCTATCACGCAGTCGGCGACCTTGGGCAGACTCTCTCTCTCCCCGTAATCGCCATAGCTGCACGGCTCTCTCTCTCTCTCTCTCTCTCTCTCTCTCTCTCTCTCTCTCTCTCTCTCTCTCTCTCTCTCTCTCTCTCTCTCTCTCTACGCACTGTGATGCCCGTGTGCAGAGCTCACGCGCCAGGGGATTTTGCTTCAGACATGTGTCGGGGGGGGGGGGGGGGGGGAGCCGGAATCCCCTCCCCCATTATCTATTAGTATAGATAGGACATTTGATGTCATTCCTATGCAAATGAACCAGTATCTTGAAATTGCTCCTGTAGAAAATATCTTTCTTAGAATGCTTAGAATTGATGTCCTTCTTATGGGCATATCAAAAATTCTCAACCTCAAATATGTTGTTGATTGTCTATTGTTGGTACGTCTAAATAAATTCTACAAGGAAAGGTCTTGTATAGGTCGCCCACTCTGAAGACGAAGTTAAAATTGGCTTGATGTCCTGATCATGTTTTGGAAGGACACTTCAGTAAAGAAAATGGAAGTGATTTTCCTTGGGTACCTCATTAGAGCAAGGCAACTCCTCCTCTATCTCGATTCGGAAGGGATCCAATTGTGAAAAGAGGCAAGAAAACCTACAAATGTGAGGGCTTTGGGAAGGTAGGCTCTGGTTACAACAAGAGAGTATGAGGAGAAGGAAGAATTTCATATTTATAAATGTCTCAAAAATTCCATCATGTCATTTCAATTTCCCTAATAATTGTATTAATAACTGTGCATTGAATGCAACACGCTGTCCAAGGCAAGCTTGTCAACCACACAATATGACACGTGTTCGACTAGGTGAGTTACACTAATGACTTGACCTCCATTTCACAAATAAATCACCCTTAGTCTCACTGTGTCGTGACAAAATATCTATCGTGCCACAACCCAACCTAAGTGGTGTTGTCCAAATGTGGAATATGTCTCATATACGGATGTCAGTAATTGTGACCTTCATTAAGAACCAAAAGTACTTGTGTGTGGGGGTAACTAGAAACACTCAATTATCAGAGTAAGGGAAACCAACATAAACATTGCTCCACACTCGCTAGACCAATCTCCATGAGCTCCTAGACCATGCTATACACCTGGAGTTTTATAGTACATGCCAAGTTGATTCCTATCTTGTAGGCTTATAATCGTATTAAGAGAGGTAACCACAAAAAAAGTAGAGAATACCAAGAGTGGATACTTGATTCCGTCACAAAGAAAAGTAGCAAGGATAGGAAAAGTTATCAAAGAAGATACCTGGTACACTAATCCTCTAGCCCTTCCCATATTGCTCCGGTGTAGCTATGTATGATCATCTTACATGTAGCAAGAAATGTTGTGCAACATTGTTGTGTACCCTTAAAAAACCCCTTGGTTTGATCTTATTCAAGAACCCTTGGTCCGGGATTGGCAACAAAAAACCCTTGGTCAGCTTGCCTACCTTGTAGGCAATGGGAAGGTCGCTCATGTACAAAATGATACTACTTAAACCACTAGGTAGAGGTGAAACATCATGGGCGGCCTGGCTACTATTAATGATTGTAATCGGATCCTTAAAATGAGTTGAATGTGTCTACTATCGTTGGAAGGTAGAGAAATTTCTTTTAAGAAAAGTCTTAAGGGTCTAATAAGTGACCATGAACATGTATTGATTGATTTTTCATTCACAAGTTGAGTGTACCTAGAACATGGTGCTTCTATAGACAAAAGTGGTTCTGTGTATTAAGCAGAAGATCCTCTCAATTTAGAATCTTATTCACGAATGGATCGTTAAAACTATCATATCTCCCCATTGAGAAAACTATTGGCAAAATACCAAAGAAAATAGTCATACTAGGTATTCTTTGGTTTTTTTTGTTTAAAATATGCCTTGCACTCACAGTCGACGTCCAATATTTTTTCCAACCAATGATAATTTTCTTTTTCAAACCTAAGGGTTTTGAGTTAGGAACTAAGGGGACATTCCCACAGTCATTCGGCCATTTACAAGGTGTGTAGAATTAGAGAGGCTAAGAGAGCATGACAAAATATATTACAATTGAGAATCCTCATTAACTAAATTACATCACTTCTTTTGAAAAATTGAGCGAGTGCAACAAGGTTTGGTGTACAACCACCTTTTATGTGTCAGTCCGCCGTGTCCACCAAACATTTCCCCCTTCCTATTCATAGCACGTCCTCGTGCAATCGGTTGTTGACTGTCTTCTAGTAGTTGATCAGTCTCTTTTTTAACGTCCGAGTGAGGTGCCTGAACTTTTGTACCCTTGCCTCAATCTCCACTTTTATTGCCAGGTCGGAAAGTATTTTTTCTCAGAGTGCTCTGATAGGCTATGTGTCAGGCTAGAAAATCTTTGTTCATGGTATTAAATATAAAGGAGTCTACTTCAAAGAATCCTGTCATGAATGCCTCCTCAAAGGTCTACATGAAGTGGGAGGGCCAGAACATGACCCTCGCACATAATCCTATGATGACATTTCTGCTTGGGATTTTTGTCTCCATATTCCAGCATAGCCCTCTTGTGCCTTCCACAAAAACCTTCCAGGTATGCTCTACTGCCTCTATATCATTGAATGTCGTTATGCAGGTGATTAGCATTTTGGCAATTTTCATGAGCATCTGACATACAAGATATGGTATCTCCTTCATC
Organism: Adiantum capillus-veneris; assembly: GCF_014529385.1. Classification (NCBI taxonomy): domain Eukaryota; kingdom Viridiplantae; phylum Streptophyta; class Polypodiopsida; order Polypodiales; family Pteridaceae; genus Adiantum; species Adiantum capillus-veneris. The sequence goes on from NC_140956.1 coordinate 56,671,532, forward strand.
ATGTTGATGACCCCCTTGAGAGTCTGAACCATATACTTTTCTGATGGGGGATTATTATTGCTTGGCTTTGTTATGATTGGGTAGTTCAACACCGTCGGTCTTTTTCTTTGTCATGAGTAAAAGCTTTCCTAGGATCGTCGTTAGTTGATGGGACAGTAAGTTTGGTCGATCCTGAGATGCTGCGGAGCATTTCTATAGTATGTTTCATATGTTGGTTGTTGCTCAAACCATTTCTTTTGCGAGAGGGGTTGAGTGTCAATGATAGTCTAAATTTGTAGCACAGTGACAAAAACATCCCTATAATCCCCTCTTTTGTTTGGCTCAGGGGCAAGTAGCATTTTTTCTTTTGGAAAGATTCTTGTAGGTCTCGGCTATACTCATCTGCAGCGAAGATCTTCCCATGTACCTTAAGTAGCAAGGGACTTTTTGATCTTCCCTCAATTACCTCGAAAGGTGCTTTTCCCGTGGAAGTATGTACAGTGTTATTGTAAGCATACTCCACTAAGGGTAAGTACTTCTCCCATTGGGATCTTTGATCTACTTCCGTTACATAGGCTTTTAGTAGATCGAGAATGGTTAGGTTAGCTATTTCACTTTGGCCATCAGTTTGTGGATGATAGGCCGAAGAGAAGTTTAGCCTTGTTCCTAAATTCTCAAAGAGACCCTTCCAGAAATTACTGGTCATTCTAGGATCTCTATCCGACACTATGGACATTGGCAAGCCATGGTATTTGAAAATTTGTGAAATGAAGAGGGTTGCCATTTGATGGGCTTTGATAGTCTTTTTGACAGGTATAAAATGAGCTTGTTTACTAAACCTATCTACTATCGTCCATATTCCCGTATTCCCATGGATAGACTTAGGCAATCCAAAGATAAAATCCATGGATATGCTCTCCCATGGTGAATTAGGGATTGGCAAGGGTTGAAGCAATCCAGGTTGCTTCCCTCTATCAAATTTTGTCTTTTGACATACCACACATTTGGAAACATACTCTTGTATGTTCACTTTCATGGTAGGCCAATAGAAATATGTTTCAATTCCCTTTAAGGTAGACTGAATCCCTCTATGCCCCGCATACGGGGGAGCATGAGATTCATACATTACTTTCTCACGCAGGGAGTTAGTAACGCATAGTCTATTGCCATAGAGAAGATAACCATCTTGTAAAGTAAATGGTTCTTCTTTCTTCCCTAATGTAAGGGCTGTAATCACATCTCTAAAATCGGGATCAATAGCATACTCATCTATCATTGAAGATAGATCATTGTGAGTTGCTATGGAAACCGCATTCACTCTCGGCCGTCTTGAGAGTGCATCAGCTACTTGATTATGCTTGCCACCAATGTGAGCAATATGAAAATGAAATTGCGAAAGGAAATTTGCCCACCTCATTTGTTTGTCGGAGAGCTTGGTCTGCATCATGAAGTACTTAAGACTTTGGTGATCCGTTCGCAGAATGAAAGGAGTCCCCAATAAATAGTGCTTCCATGAGTCTAAGGCATGTAGAACTGCAAGGAGTTCCTTTTTGTATATGCCTAGAGCTTGCTCAACAGGGTCGAGCCTTCGACTCTCATAGCCTATGGCGTGCACATACACAATGTATTTATTTTGTATATCATTACAAACATAGTCTCAATTTGTCACATGGTCATATGGCTTGACCGGGTGTGCCATCTTGAGCTATCGATTTTCACCTTCAGTTCTTCTAGTTTCCAAAGTGAAATATGGTATACCAATGTGTCACATTAGGTTAATGTAGGAGCTTTGATGCAAATATAGTCTCAGTTTGTCACATGGTCATATGGCTTGACCGGGTGTGCCATATTGAGCTATCGATTTTCACCTTCAGTTCTTCTAGTTTTCAAAGTGAAATATGGTATACCAATGTGTCACATTAGGTCAATGCAGGAGCTTTGATGCAAATATAGTCTCAATTTGTCACATGGTCATATGGATTGACCGGGTGTGCCATCTTGAGCTATCGATTTTCACCTTTAGTTCTTCTAGTTTTCAAAGTGAAATATGGTATACCAATGTGTCACATTAGGTTAATGCAGGAGCTTTGATGTGATATTTTGACGTTGTTATTTGCAACGAGATGATTGTTTGCGCTTTGCTCAAGATGAGTGCTCCGAACTGTGGTCAAGGTTCCTTTTAATTCTTATGGAAGGGAGAGCCTTCCGTTCTTAATGGAAAGTGCTATGATCACGAAGGCATTTCTTTAGTCTCTAAGGTCAACTCTCTGCAAGGTGATTAGTGAATTACCGGAGAAGCAGGTGCAAAGTATTGTGCAAAATGAGACGCTCATAGACAAAATGCTTGAAAAAGAAATTGTAAGTGCGGTCTCCAAGGAAACCTTTGCTATAAGAAAAAACAAAGCACTCCAGTCTGCTTATAGTAACATTGGTAACATGGAGAAGTACGTCCATGATTTATATGAAGCTCTTCACGAAGGTGTTCAGTCGATAAAGCTCAAAGGCTTCGGATTTGGCTTGGTGTGTAGAAAGAGAGAAGAGTAAGTGTTAGATGCAACGGAATGATTGTTTGCGCTTTGCTCAAGATGAGTGCTTCATAGTGTGCTCAAGGTTCCTTTTCATTCTTATGGAAGGGAGAGCCTTCCGTTCTTAATGAGAGAATGCTATAATCACAAACAAAGTGAATGGACACTGTGCGTGCAAGTGAATGAGACTGAGAGATAGAGAGAGAAGAGAGATACGACACCAGAGACTGTTGTAAAACCCTCCTCTGAAGGCCCCACTCTCGTCAGTGAGAGTGGTCTACTTATGATTACACAATCTGGTACAAATGGTATGCATGAGACTGATGCAAGTCTAGGCTATGTCGGTGATGACGAAGTCGACACTAGGGCTGAAATCTGAAATCCTTTTACTGCTGTCCAAAAACGCTATGGGCTGAAATCTGTTGCGGGTCCAAAAACGCTGATTTTTGGGGTTGTTTCTGTAGGTCTTTGACGCTGAAAATCTGCAGGTTTAGGGCTGAAAACTGAGGTTTCTTAGGGCTGAAAACTGATGGTCTTTACGGGCTGAATCTGCTACACTTTAGGTGAAAATTTTTGGTCTTAATCTGCTGCTGAAATCCAAAAACGCTAGGGCTGAAATTGGTCCTTCTGTCCGGGGTTCTACAAATGCAAAAACTCTAGGCTGATCTGCTGTGTAGCAATGGCGCTCGGGCTGACCTGTTATGCACCCACACGCAAGGGCTGATCTGATCCAAAACGCTAGCTTTAGGCTTGTGAAGCAAAAACGCTAGGTCTCTTGGTGGGGTCTGCTGAGAAGTTGCATGTTGAGCGTGGAGCTCCTGCTGCCTCTTCTGCCATTTAGTGCTAACTTGGGTTTGCTTATATATTAACTTACCCAATTTTCCCTACTCAGTTTCCAACAAAAGTCACTTACTAAATAAGTGAAAATTATCAAAAATAGGGAAAATAGGCTAAAGTCACTTGAAAAATTTCCAAATTGTCTCTGATGGAATCTGATGTAAATGCTCATGCTTATGCGATGTGCAACCAGAGGATATGCATCTACACTAAGTGACTGGGCATGCACGGTCTACGAATAGACTCACAAAAAGTGCCAGATCACTTCTAATCTAGACTGACGGGAACCATGCTATGTTGTAGCTTGTCCACGGACACATAGGGTTGGATGTGTCATGTGACAGTAAGCGTGCCAACGATATAGATACACAATATGTGTTATCTGAAAAGCTACGAAGGGAGCAAGTAAACCAATCAAGTGGCAAAGATGAGGGATGACTACGCTTTGAAAATATTGACTTAGAATTGTGCTCGGTACCTAGATAAAAGTACTTGCATAAAAAGATGATGTGCTCTATGAAAGATGTTTGTCAGACATGGCATGTGGACCAGTGAAATGTTGATTAAGGGATGCGCACTTCGTTTAGGAAAATTTGTTTAGACATTTCATTTTCATGTTTTGATTTATGTATTTTATGTACACGGCAGCCATATGACATGGACATGCCATTTTGTTGATTGTGCAGTATGAGAAGCATGACATACTAACAGTTGGAATGTAGTTTGATTTTGAGGGTTCTTAAGTTAATTTGGTAGGCTAGTTTTATGTTTTCATTTTGTGTTTGTTTTGTACATGATCGCCTATCGATGTGGACGTGGCCTTTTGGTAATCATGTGATTAGACTTTGTGATTGGAGGTTTCCTATGTACTATGATATGTAGGTCATACCTCCACTTTGAAGTTAGATTACTTTGACTCTATCGAAAATGTGCTTGATTTTAATGTGTAAGATAATCCTTAAATCCCACGTGGGAGCCCAAGATGAGGTGGACAATTTTTTTGGAAAAAGAAATTATGTGATGAAAATCCCATGTGGGAGCCCAAGAAAAGGGTGTACTGATTTTTTTTTAGAAATAGGTCTCCGTACAAAGGAGACTTTGGCAAAAATTTTAAGATATATATTTTATGTACAAACTCAAAATTAAATACAGATGGTGCTTTTTTAAAAGTTTCACTTTGCTTAAGCATAGACGTGCATTCATATCAAATATAATTGGTATTGTTCAAAAAGATTAATCTTGTAATGGGTTTTTTTGTAATGTGTTTTGATTGAGTGAAGTTTTTCATGGTTGTTTAAGAGTATGCATTATTTGTTATTTAAAGAACAATCCATTTCATATGTGTGCCTTAAATCCCATGTGGGAAGCCTACTAAGTAGGTGGCTACTATCATATGTTTTGAGATTGAGATTTGTATCAGTTTACAAGGTAAATGCTATTCGTTTTTTGACAAATTACATTGAAACTATTGGTTTATTTTAATTTAGTATTCATTATATTTTTTGCTTTTTATGGTTTGTTCTCTTAACATCTATTGCAAATGAAAACACACTACATTGTACACTTGCTGTTCATTTGTAGTTCATCATGTATTTTTACAACAGCATGCGCTTCTAAATTGTTATGTTACTAGTATACATAAAATAGTGGGTCATTACATTCCGTACAAAATCCGTATGAGGGGGGATGGCTCATTGCGAGAACGTCTGTATCTTTTTCGTATGTAGGGGGGTAGGTTAAGACTATGCGAATGGACCGTTAAAACTATCATATCTCCCCATTGAGAAAACTATTGGCAAAATACCAAAGAAAATAGTCATACTAGGTATTCTTTGGTTTTTTTGTTTAAAATATGCCTTGCACTCACAGTCGAGTCGACGTCCAATATTTTTTCCAACCAATGATAATTTTCTTTTTCAAACCTAAGGGTTTTGAGTTAGGAGCTAAGGGGACATTCCCACAGTCATTCGGCCATTTACAAGGTGTGTAGAATTAGAGAGGCTAAGAGAGCATGACAAAATATATTACAATTGAGAATCCTCATTAACAGAATTACATCACTTCTTTTGAAAAATTGAGCGAGTGCAACAAGGTTTGGTGTACAACCACCTTTTATTTGTCAGTCCGCCGTGTCCACCAAACATTTCCCCCTTCCTATTCATAGCACGTCCTCGTGCAATCGGTTGTTGACTGTCTTCTAGTAGTTGATCAGTCTCTTTTTTAACGTCCGAGTGAGGTGCCTGAACTTTTGTACCCTTGCCTCAATCTCCACTTTTATTGCCAGGTCGGAAAGTATTTTTTCTCAGAGTGCTCTGATAGGCTATGTGTCAGGCTAGAAAATCTTTGTTCATGGTATTAAATATAAAGGAGTCTACTTCAAAGAATCCTGTCATGAATGCCTCCTCAAAGGTCTACATGAAGTGGGAGGGCCAGAACATGACCCTCGCACATAATCCTATGATGACATTTCTGCTTGGGATTTTTGTCTCCATATTCTAGCATAGCCCTCTTGTGCCTTCCACAAAAACCTTCCAGGTATGCTCTACTGCCTCTATACAATTGAATGTCGTTATGCAGGTGATTAGCATTTTGGCAATTTTCATGAGCATCTGACATACAAGATATGGTATCTCCTTCATCATGTTGATGACCCCCTTGAGAGTCTGAACCATATACTTTTCTGATGGGGGATTATTATTGCTTGGCTTTGTTATGATCGGGTAGTTCAACACCGTCGGTCTTTTTCTTTGTCATGAGTAAAAGCTTTCCTAGGATCGTCGTTAGTTGATGGGACAGTAAGTTTGGTCGATCCTGAGACGCTGCGGAGCATTTCTATAGTATGTTTCATATGTTGGTTGTTGCTCAAACCATTTCTTTTGCGAGAGGGGTTGAGTGTCAATGATAGTCTAAATTTGTAGCACAGTGACAAAAACATCCCTATAATCCCCTCTTTTTTTTGGCTCAGGGGCAAGTAGCATTTTTTGTTTCCATAATAGGGCCTCTTGCGTCATGAGTGGTAGGGTGATCATCTCATGCTCGAGATTCTTCGCCACTTCATTTGGAGTGATCATGAGCACGACTGTTGACTCCAATACTTTGAGCTCATAGTGTAGATACTCCTTGTGTGAAGGGTCTTTGACTTTTGAGATCCAGCACTGAATTTCTTCTTTTGCCGTATGTGGAATGGATGTTGTGGCTAGATCTTCAGATTCCTCCATTGCTTTTTCTATGCTTGTACGTATCATATCGGTTTGATGAGCTTCAAAAGTGAAATGCTCAAGTCCTCTTGTTTGCTCAAACCCCACTGGGGCTGTTTATTTGGGCTTTGCTTGTGTTGCACTTAGAGCATCCAAATCTCCATGTGCATCTGCCAACTGCTTTCTCAAATTTTCAATATCTTTGTCTTTGTCTTTCTGCAATGCTCTATATCGTACTGTCATGATTTGTCTCTCATATTTCTCTTGAGCAAGGGACTCCTTTAGATCTTGGACCTCTTTGTTTAGCGAGGTTAATAGAGTTTTCATGCTTGAGGAGCTCGGCGTCTCGTGCAAGGCTAAAAGCTGGGTTAGAGTCTTGCTAATCACCGCATACAACTCTTGTAGTTTTTCACCCTACTCTCTTTCCCTGACCAACTCTTCCTCGGGTTTGATTTTCCTGCAAGCTTCCTTTGGTGAGATGTTTTGAGAAATGAAATTTTTTGCGAGCTTCTCCACTATTAACAGAACCTGTATATATAGCATACCATTTCAAGACTTCTATAAATCATGGAGGCAAAACTATAAGTGAATTCAAACAAACCCACTAAAAGTATGGTTTGGCAATAAGTTCTAAAATTGATAAGCTAGTTGTATGATTTATTTCATGAGATTTTCTCTACGAATTTAATTTCCTCTTGCCAATATTTTGACAATCCATTATCTTGTGGGATATCAAAGGCATTGCATGCTCTAGATATTCTTAAGAATCAAATATCTTTATATCAAACCATGCTAAAGAAGACAATTGAGACATAAACTACAAAGTAAATGACTGAGAGCTCATCATTGGAACCATGTAATTATTAAATACATATTTTAAGGAAAAATAAATCTATAAGATTCCAGCTTAGTGCATTTATGTGTGCTCCATGCAAAGTTCACCTTTTCCAAAAAAACACAAAACATAGGAGCATTACATACTGAACGGGTTACATGTCCGTACAAAGAAGGCTATTTGATAGAAGTCCTAAGGCATTGCCTCTCAAGAAATCTTAAATATGTGCACAAGAAAGCTTAAATATGGGCACAAACTTCCTTCCTTCAAGGACATGACAACATATTTGACACATCATTTTGTTATAGTATAGGTTGGTGTATGATCATATCCTCATTCTTATGTAAGCCTAATACTTGCAATAGACAAAATAGAGATGTTTTCATGCAAGGTAAGTCTTGCATTTGTCTTCTCTTTGCATGGAATCTTGACAAGTACACCAAGGTTCTACCTTAATGTGCACAAAATATTCCTCTTCACTCTCACATGCCAAGTGAAAAATAGAGTGTGGTGGGGGATCCATTGCACTCTCATTAATGGGTGGGTGCAAGATCAGGTGTACCCAGTTTTGGCAATTGGTTATTGAGTGTGATATTTAACATACCCCAAGTATTTGTTAATGTGGAGTCACTACTATATGTGCCTGCATGGCCAATTAGGATTGAGGGGCCAGACACAACACTTAAATGACACAAAATGTAAAATTCCTAGCTTTCACACATTTCAAAACCCTTAGATCTACACAATAGGTTAACTAAAGAAATGGAATTAATTGAAATGAGTAAAAGATGGACTTATGGTGCTTACTTTGAGTCAAATGTTTTTCTACGAGCAGCTTGCCATTAGTCCTAGAGGATCTATAAAATTCATAAGAAAAATGTAGTATAATTTTTAAAATATTTTTTTTAAAAATGATCTTTATTATTTTAACAAGCTAAGGTGTAGTTTTACAAAAGATCTACTAAAATCTAACCGTTGAATTGGATTTCTTGACATGAGCAGCACATGCCTTATAAGTGTATTTGTCAAATCATTGTAGGATCTTGCAAAATGAGCTTTTCATCTACACACATCTTGTATAAAAAAATTGGAAGCATAACCAACTAAGTCTTTTAATTAGGACAATTCATAAAATTATTACACACATGGCGAAGAAAATACCAATAATTCAAAATAAGCTCCTCAACATGTGCTTACCTAATGTGCATGTTAACTTTTGCAATATATGAGCAATATTCTATTTATATTAAAATCTCATTAGGATCACAATGATTTGACAGTGCGTGACATGCTAAACCAGGAGAGTCTTTAAACAAAACAAAAAATTATTTTTGTGAAAGTAATTGAAAATCAAGACTTTTCAATGTATTCTTGGCCATGTCTATCGTGTGGGCACTGATTCTTGGCCCTCGAAAGAGAACACAATGATGGTAGCATACCATATTATTTTCATAAAATGCTTGTTTTTACGCAATACAAGTCTGTAAAAAATACCCAAATTGGGTACACCTAGTCATGCACATGCCTTGATGACTATTGCTAGCATCATGGACTCAACAGTATAGACCCTCTTCTCCACCTCCATGGGAAATTCCACGATGCCACTTGGTTGACCTCCTTTTTTTAATGGCAACTACTTTTCCCTCTTGTCACTCTTCATTTGGCTTGTTGCTTTTCTACAAGATTCCCCTACCCTTGCCACAAAAGATGGATCATGCTTGCTACCCACCTTAAAACCAACCTTTAGCAATTTTTTGATGTGTATGCCCATGTCCAATTTCCACACATTTGGGTACTTTGGCTTATGGATTATTTTTGGCTCTACATCTAGTAGAAATTGGAGCCCCAACATAACCAAGAAAAAATCCAATCCAAGCTAATCATATTGCAAATAATAAAAACTAAAATATAAGCAAAGCTCCTCAAACAAGCACAACCCTTTGTGCAAACTCCAAATGCCCTAGGACAACAATTTCCATCCTATATGCATGGAGATAAGATCAAGGAATGACCCAACATAGATCAAAAACTATAACCAAAAAGATACTAGTTATCCTTCACAAACGTAAGCACCAAGGTAGAAGCATCTCTCTTGTAAAGAAAGATATTTTATCCACACTCTATATTTAGACACAGTGTAAACACCATCATATATATGTACCTTTAAGATTTATGAATAACTAAATACACATTCAGTGAAAGAAGTTAATGAGAACCTTCAACGGTACAAAATGAAAAAAGGCCTCATAAGAGTGTTGGGAATATAAAATAGAGACTTTTTCAATCCAAAAAGGGTAGTTAAAAAGCATATCGTTGTCCTCTCATATCTTGAGAAGAATCTGCAAGGCATGCTTTATCTAGCTCAACATCATCCTCTATCCCTAGATAATATCTCTTTAGTTCTCGACATGAAGGTCCAAGGCCTCCACATTCAACGAAAACATCCAAAATAACATTATCTTCATCCGTGATGTTTGCACTAACCATCTGTGGAAAAAAGAATCTCAAAAATATCTCTTTTTTTATAAGAAGAAGTTTTAAACATTTGCTTAAAAAAGGAACTTAACCATTATCTTCCATACAAGTTGGCCTAGAATAGTAGCAGGAAGTCAACTTCTTTTGTTGTTTGCTTAATTTGGTGGTTTCCTGCACAATGTTCATTGCTAACTTGCAGTTCGAGTGTATTAACTAGCCAACCTCAGTCAGTATGCTAACTAGCATATCCAGAATCCTAACTTACAATTCTAGTGTACTAACGAGCCAATCTAGTATGCTAAATACTAGTATACCCAATATGCTAACTAGAAAATCAAGTATTCCAACAAGCATACCAAGTCAATAGCATACCCAATATGCTAAGTAACAAATCTAATGCACTATCTAGCCAACCCATTATGCTAAGTAGCATATACAGTATGTTAATTAGGATATCGATTATGCTAGTTAGCATACCCAATATGCTAACTAGTATATTTGTATGCTAGCTTAACATACTGGGTATGCTAACTAGCATACCTAGTATATTTGTATGCCAGCTAACATACTGGGTATGCTAACTAGCATACCTAGTATGTTAACTAGCATATCAAGTATGCTAACAAGCATACCAAGTATGATAGGTAACATACCCAATTTGCTAATTAGTGTACCCAAAATGCTAACTAGTAGATCCAATGCACTATCTAACCAACTTAGTGTGCTAATTAGCATATACAGTATGTTAATTAGCATATCAATTATGCTAATTAGTATGTCAATTATGAAACTTAGCGTGTCCAATATGCTAGCTAGCATTACATACGAGCTAAGGGGTAGGCTACTTGTTGGTGTATCATTCTAACTAGATTTTGATAGGGATGGATGCTCAAGGAGCTTTGTTCAAGTAATTGGGGCAAGGTAGCATGTTAATAGCTCCAACGGCTTGCAATGGGGGGGTCCTCTGCATTAACGCGGATGACCCTTGCCCAAACAATCTTGCCCAATCTTGGCCAAGCATGGTGAAATCACCTAATTTTTTGCATTGTTCTAGCCCAACCAATCTCGCCCCTTCTTGGCCAATCCTATCGCAAATTCACTAAGTTGGCAATGGAGGGTCCTGTGCATTAATGCAGATGATCCCTTTCCTGAATTCATCATGCCCAATCTTGAATGAACACATAAAACTACATCCATTTTTCTAAGTATTTTTAAAGCTCTTAGGCACTAAGTTGGCAATGGGGGTCCTCTGCAATGGGCATCGATTTGCAATCTACTCGTTCGACTTTGGTGATATTATCACTCTCTGTGCCTCAGCCCTGGCAACAGGTATTGGCTATGTGCTGCTACAACTCAATCCTGCATCAAGATCTGGGATCTAATTGAGAGCAAGAGAATTAATGTGGAAGATCTGAGACCTGATTTCTCAAACTGGACAAAAAATGCACACGTTTTTTACTGTGTGAGTCTCAATTGTAGTAGTGATGGTGCCATCAGGGTCTGGTTTGTTGGCAGAATTTGAGTTCTATTAAAATTATTTTTGCTAGGATATGTAGGACAGAAACCTTCTTTTGGAGCTGTCATATCAAATCGTCACCCTGAAAAGAAAAAACGTGTGTGTGTGCATGAGAGAGAGAGAGAGAGAGAGAGAGAGAGAGAGAGAGAGAGAGAGAGAGAGAGAGAGAGAGAGAGAGAGAGAGAGAGAGAGAGAGAGAGAGAGAGAGAGAGAGAGAGAGAGAGAGAGAGAGAGAGAGATGAAATGTTATATTAAACTTCTTCAAAAGGCCAAAATGACCATCAAACTAATACAATCATGATGGATCTAATACAATGTTGCCGGATCTAATAAAATGTTTGGGTACAAAATAAAGATGGTGTAAAGTGAAAAACTAAAAACATCCTCATCTTCAATATCCAAGGATGCTCGACATCAGGCGTGGTCCGAGAAATTAATGCATCAATCGGTGAAGAGCATCCTCAATGTCCACCTGTGTAAATAGTTGTATTGAACATCTCCCATGTTGTGCTAGAATAGTCCTAATCTTCTAATGGAGCCTCCATTGCTGTTGCGGGCACCCACATAGACATGGGTGTCTAATTCTCCCGAGCTCAATGGCACTGTCAGCTAATATACCTCTGGTATAGGTAGGTTCTACAGTCTACTGTGAGGCTTGCTCATTTGACTACCAAGCCCCTGCTCTAAAGAAGTAAGTGATCTCCCTGTGTGAATGTCTCCCACTGTTTGATCTCCTCAAGGGACTCCTTGTGTCTGTGCAGCTCTAGCTAAAACAACCGGAGGCATCTCTGATCGTGATATCTCATGACTCTAGCCAATGGTCCAAAGCCCTCTCTGAATAGACAATAAAAACAACTTCATATCTCATAGTATATTGGACAATAAAAAATGTGATCTAACTCTGTCTCTGGCTCTCTAGGACACAGCTTGCAAATCGAAAAGAGAAAGCGAGACTCCGTCCTACAACACAACTATGGGTAATCCTAGCAACACTACGTACCTCCTTCTCCATTCATAGTGAACGACAAGTACCTTCATCAAATTTTTGATTAATTACCGAGACGAGAGAAGAGAAATCGAGATGCCATTCTGCAGCACAGTTATGGGTGAGCCTAGCAACACTACCTCCTTTTGCACTCACTATGAGCGAGTACCTTCGGAAAAGCAATACGCCGTCCTAATGCACCTATGGGTGAGCCTCACAACACTACCTTCTGAGCGACAAGTACCCTCATCAAATTTTTTATTAATTACATGTAGTTCATTGCAAGCACAATTTGGAATGTTGCAATTTATGTGGCAGGATGGTGGCTAAAAGCCACATCGAAGAACGCTACAATGAGGTTCATCCACCTATAATGTTCTTATTGAAGTGCACGAGCGAGAGCGTGTGTGTGTGTGTGTGTGCAACAATGAAGAAGAGAGGAGAAGAGGAGACCTTGTGTTTGCAGGGACTGCAACTCACTCTCTCCCCCTTATTCTATTATGTACATAATGAATAAGTATAGTGGGCAGGCACCTGGCCTAACCGGCCACATGGGGCTTTACCCAAACAACCTCCCACGTAAAAGCCAATGTGGCGATGAGAGAGAAAAGAAAACCGTACAAAACCTGTACAAGGCCCTCACAAGTATGACTTGAGCCAACGCCCACTGGCTCACTGAATCTGTGTGCATCTAGCTCTAATTGTAGAGGAATTATAGAGCAATCGACACCATACTCCTCACCAAAGCCGCACACATCCTGCAGGTATCTCACCATATGCTGCAAAGTACGCCTATGCTCAAGGCCAATGTCAGTCACTGCACGACTAACTGCTCCCACTGCAAATGCACCTACTACAAATGCAATCTCGGGTCTCGAGATGAGTATCTCGTACATGAGACTCCCGAATGTTGATGCAATCCTAGCAATATCTGCCAATCTGACCATCTCAGTCAAATCTGGCTTAGAACTCCACTCATGGAAATCACTCTGACACCCGAACTCCGATTCCTGAAATCCATCCTCGTGTCCATCGCATGTCACATGCGCACCAAGAGCATCTATCTAACCTGAACCCTGTGTGGTAAGAGCAATGCCTAGCTCTAACTCACATACATCAACCTCTGGCGTAAGCATATCCATGAATGAATGAATCACGGCTGAATCCGCAGCACTCAAGCCATCCATATCCGTCATTGTATCCACGAATGACATACCTTGTTGCACAACTGTTTGCACAACTGGCTCAACATGCTCACAAACTGGAGCATCATGCAACCTATCCGCAAAGGAGACATGCCTCGTCTCTCTGCATGGCTGCATACTCACAAAAATTGTGCCGTCTCGCACATGACGTACTCGCACTGCATGAATCATGCCAACACTAGCACCTCTAGGTATGACTAGCTGTCCGCGATGCAATCAAAAACTGTGCTCATCCAGCACTACCTGCCATCCGCTATCTCGTAAGTGACTCACAGACATCAAGCTCTGTGTCAAACCTGGCACATGGCGTACATCTCACAACACGTATGATGCACCACTTGGCAATGATAGTCTGACATCTCCTGCACCAACTATGTCATGCAATGAACCATCAGCTAGACACACATGTCCAAGCATACCACTAGCATATGTGCCAAACCACTCACGACTCGGCGTGACATGAAATCTAGCACTCACATCTAGAATCCAATGTGAAGGTAATGTGTCGTCAAAAACCGGCATAAGAAATTCAAGAGTAAACATGGAAGCAAAGGCGACATCTCCGTCATGTGTAGCCACATACGCTACATCTGCTCCCACATCATCCAAAGTGATAGCATCCCTCTTGTGTTGTCTCCTGCATTGTCTCATCCGCCGAAAACAACGCCTACGTACATGCCCTGTAGGACCACAATGCCAACACACAACATCTCTATCTCTACAAGATCGTCCTTTGACTGTAGGCATCTCTCTAGACTCATTTGTGCCAAAACCATTGCACAATCTTTGCCATAACTCTCTAGTTGTACATGCATCCAAAACAATGCGATAGACAGACTCACCAAGGTGTAACCTGATCGTCGAACGTGCAAGCTCATCCAAGTCCTCCCAGTCATCGTCAGTCATAGAATCTGGCCTAGCATCCATGCCCTGTAGTGGCAACACTTGGCCCAACTGAGTCAATGCATCATGCATACCTTCTTTCCAATGCTCAAAGTTTGAACCATCAAACTCTATATGGAAAAGCATAAACCCTAACAATGATGTACATGCCAAATCCATGGCGATGACCTGTGACAAGACCAAGCACAAGTTGATCAATTGACAATAGCCAAAGCCTGGCTAACTCATACACCAAGTACTGACAAAATACAACATAAGCTGGCATAAGCTGTCTAAGAGAAGTATCAGCAAATATGGCGATCAATGTAACGAAACAAAGTGAGCAAAACCACTCAAATGATGCCAAAACACCCGCTCAATCCAAGAGCACTATGTGGTAATCAATGAAACTATCATCAACAATCTCCCTCATGAAGAGATTACCACATGTATGTCAAATGACATAGTCCGGTGAGCAAACACTCTCACAATGTGATGCCAAAACACTATGGCAAAGCTACCACTAAGTGCCAAATGCAATCAAAACACGATTGCAAACCATGCGCATAAACAAATAAACTCGCAAGAAAAATCCGGCAGAGTTTCAACAGTATTTGGCTATCTAACCATAATAACCATACATGCCATAAACATGCTCAAAACCATGAGCCAATCATGCGCAAAATCCGCACTCAAGCATACATGAGTTGCCCCAAAGTCTCAACTCCTTAAACTTGGAAAACAATCCTGTAATCCGAAACACAAAGCGCATCAACCGCACTCTTCAAGCAAGGAATATACTAGCATAAACTTGGATGCAAACCAACCAAAATATGGCAAAAATTGATGCTCAAAATAACTCTTATTTCCTCGATAAATCACGGAGCACTATGTCCGAAAAGCGCACTACAAGCGCAACCACATGGCAATACAATAGAGCACCAGCCTATGCACTAACCGTGCATCAAATAAGCATCCACAATGGCTGCAAAATCAGCCTGTATACATGCCAAAATGCATGTCAAGTACCACAACGCTGTATACACAAAGCTCTCTAACGGCAACAAAGTACACCTATCTCGTATGCAACACCGCACAGCCAACCACTGAGCATAACAAGCTCACAATATCTGCCAAAACCCACAAATCTATGGCCAGTAGATAACTTGCATGGCAAACACAAAAGAGCAAACCACGCTCTCACAATTTGCAAATCACAAAACCAAAATGCCACCTGTATCTACAACGAGAACCTGTACGCCACCAGATACTGCTCCCACCTAACAAAAACTTGCAGCAAATACCACTCTCACATCTGATAGCAAACTATGTGTGGGATCCTTGACACACAATAAACAATTGTTGCTGCAGAAATTCAACACTCAGAATTTTAAAATTCTGATATGACTAGTGCGTCTAGAGCGTGCCAAAACCCCAACGTAGACTCTTGGATCACATGTATCCGAGTCCGAGTGTGAAAGCTATGCCAAAAACCTCCATTTCGGCCCAAAAACGCAGCATAAACTGCCATAAGAGGGCTGAAAAATGCAGCTCCTCAACTGTAGCTCTAATGAGATTTCTGATGGCTCGAATGGCTTCAAAAAGGGGGTAAATTGTCAGGGCACCTTAAAATGCAGGACACCTGTTGGAAACGCTCTCGAAAAGCTGAATTTGCCGATGCCGAAGTCGAAACCCTCTTTGCACTCTTGAAAGTGCGCGCGCGCACGGAAGCAATTTCGGGAATGAAACCAGCTCTGATACCAGTTGAAGTGTGTGAGCGAGAGCGTGTGTGTGTGTGTGTGTGCAACAATGAAGAAGAGAGGAGAAGAGGATACCTTGTGTTTGCCCCCTTATTCTATTATGTACATAATGAATAAGTATAGTGGGCGGGCACCTGGCCTAACCAGCCACATGGGGCTTTACGTCAACACTTACTGTGCGAAGAAGAAATTGAATGTGAGATTCTTACATTGCATCAGAATGAAAAATTTGCACAACGAATGGTGGTATGTATTTTCTATTACTTCCCTATAGCTACCATTGACTTGAATGAAATTAATTAGTTATATGGTCTTATGATTGGTTGCTTTCAATTGGTTCCTCTATTGACTTTTGGGCAATACTGATGAAAAGAAAATTCTAGGAGTGATTACATGAAACAGGGGTAGTGGCTCATTGGGTTTACCAAGAACTCGCCCAAACTTCGATTGAATCAATGGGTGTAGGTGTGTCTATTGCTAAAAAGTTTAAGAGGAAATTATGGTGAGCAATTAATCATATAGTGATGTTCAATATAGAAAAGAGGAGAGATAAAGATTGTGGTTAATGCTCATGCCAACATGATTGTTGGAATTAGGGTTGCAAAGAAACGCACACAACTTGGAGAAGATGAAGGAAGCTCAAGGCACACAATAGAGAGTGTGTTACTTAGTGTGCAATGGAAAGATGGATAGCCCTAGAATGAATGGTCATATATACAATGCATGGGGGGAAAAATCTCTTAAAGAGGGAAAAATTTCCCTGGTGATCCTAGTGTGTTCACACACATCACTACCACATGTATATGGTAAAAAATCCCCCCCTGGAGTGATGCGGTGAACGAGAGTTGGCACATGAGCAAAGGGAAGTGCCATGCACTGAAGACATGATCAATCCACAAAGGGGGGTAATCCCAAAGCTTTGTGGAAAGCTTCAAACTTCTCATGAGACAATGCCTTTGTGAAAATAATTGCAAGGTTGTCCTGTGTTGGCACATAAGCCAAGCTGATCTCTCCTGCTGAGAGCCTCTCCCTGACATAATGGCAATGCAACTCAATGTGCTTTGTGCGGGCATGAAAAACTGGGTACTCAGCCTCACAACTTGAAGTGGCCATGGTAGGTTGCTTCTTGCTCAACCATGATATACATGAACTGCCAAGCATGAAACAAAAACCACTTGTGGACACCCGCGTGTGAAAACAACCAACCCAATTTGAGTCCGAAAAATCATGTAGGTCTGGCGGAAAAATCCCCCCCTGGGATAAAACAAGCCAAGATGTAAAGTGCCACTAAGGTAGCAAAAAATCCTCTTGAAAACCTGTCAATGCTTAGACCCTGCGCTATGCATAAATCTGCTAACCTGTGAGACTATAAACTGAATATCCGGCCTCGTGTTGCATACATAAATGAGATTGCCAATAGCAGTTTGGTAAAGGGTGACATCAGCAAGATCACCATCATCATGTAGACTTAACTTCAAACCTGTTTCCATGGTAGTGGCAATAGGTTTGCAATACTCAAGTCCAAACTTACATAGCAATGTCTCTATGTAACTTTTCTGACACAAGGCAATACCACCATCACACTGCTTAAACTATATGCCCAAATAATGATGCAACAGGCCCAAATCTTTCATCTTGAAAGTAGCATTCAAATCAGCCTTAAATTCAGCAACAATATGTCTCTCATTTGGTCCAGTGATTAGTAAATCATCTACATAAAGAACCACAATGAGGAGTACATCACCCTCACGCTTTACATACAATGTGCTTTCTGTTGGAATGTTTACAAAATCCTTGTTTGACCAAATGAGTGTCAGATTTTACATACCAAGCACAAGGAGATTGCTTCAACCCATACAAAGCCTTGTTACATTTGCACACTTTGTCCTCTTGTCTTTTCTTGACAAAACGGCGAGGCTACGTTACATAAACTTCCTCGAATATGTCACCATTCAAGAAAGCAATAACAATGTCTGACTGATGTACATCCCAACCAAAATGAGCTGCCAATGCACATAGAAAATGCAGAGTAGTCATACGACAAGTGGGAGCAAAAGTCTCTTCATAATCTATGCCTTTTTGTTGTGCATAACCCTTTGCAACAAGTCGAGCCTTATGCGATTGATCTCACCATCCGGATTGCGTTTTAAATTGTAAACCCACTTCATACCAATGGCCTTTTTGCGAGGAGGAAAATCACATAAAGTCCATGTGTCATTTTCTATAACTGCATCATATTGATTGCATGGTAGCCATCCAATTTTTTGAATTCTGTGCTTCATCAAAAGACAGAGGTTCCTCCAACATCATGTAAGCTACACACAACCAAAGCATAACAATCTGATGCATAAGATGCATGGTGAGAGCCTGAAGGAGTACGACTAGACAAAGGTGCATCCAATTTACTGTCACACAATGTATGCACCAGCAATTTTGGCATACCTCTAGCCTACTCATTTTTAGCCTTTTCCTCATCAAGTACATCATGTACATTTGCATCAGTAATAGGCTGATCTGTAACATTTTTAGAAACCCCCATAGGCTGTACATTTGCCTCATTGGAATTTACATTTGAACTTCCACCACTAAAAAGAGGCAACAAAGTGTCATAATGTCCTATGAGCTTACATTACTGTCTCTATTACATGACAGCAAGGGATGAACATAATCTTCCACAAACACTACATCCCGTGAAACCAGAATACGCTTTGTTTGTGGATGATACAACCTATAACCTTTGCTTTCAGCACTATAACCAACAAAAATACATTTGACAGCCAAAAACTTTATGAAGAAGTTATACCATAGATGCCATGAAGTCTAGGGTTTAGAAGGAAGTGCAATCAAACAAGCCCCACTCTTTCTCTCTTGCACTCACACACACAAAGAAATAACACAAAAGAGAATATCAAAACAACACAAAGATGAAAACATCAAGGTTATGTCGTATCGTATCATGGGTAATATGAAAGGGTTAATAGATGAGTTAATGGCGTTCAATCTTTGCTGACCAAACAAGCTACGAATTGTTCTTTGGAATTGTAATTTTGTGCTTACCATAATATATATTTTTTCTCTAGTGATTGGAATTAATTGTGTATACAAATCCTCTTGGTTCATAGCAAGATAACTACACTTACATCAAAAGAAAAATTATAGTCTATAAGGGCTAGTATGATAGGATCCGGTGAAAGAAGTGTTTCATTGGGCCTTTCTGGGCCAAAGAGAAACACTATACGTTGCTGAAAGTGTATTTTACGGCTAACTTGTAATAGATCTCACAGAGTGGAAGCAATAGAAATTCACATCATGTGGATTATTCATCTAGGATAACTCTAGTATGTGCAAAATGTAGATATGAGAGAAGTGAAAGAGAATTTCCCTCCCAAGCCCTATTCTTACGGCTTACTTGTAATAGATCTCACAAAGTGGAAGCGATAGAAATTCACATCATGTGGATTATTCATCTAGGATAACTCTAGTATGTGCAAAATGTAGATATGAGAGAAGTGAAAGAGAAGTGTATTTTACGTCTAACTTGTAATAGATCTCACAGAGTGGAAGCGATAGAAATTCACATCATGTGGATTATTCATCTAGGATAACTCTAGTATGTGCAAAATGTAGATATGAGAGAAGTGAAAGAAAGAGAATTTCCCTCCCAAGCCCTATTCTTGCCCGTAGGCAATAAGGATATTGCGGGGAGCGATGTCCATGTAGCAAGGAGAACCTAGAATTTATAGAGAAAATGACTTTCTAAGAGTGAAAGAAATAGATATGGTTTGAGAGATAAAATTAGAGATATATGTTGGATTCGAGATGAAAATGGAAACAACAAAAAACCAACAAAATATCAAAGTAAAACACATCTTACTTGATAAACTCTTTGGCACCACTATGATAGAGAGAGAAGAAGAAGAAATATTTCAGCTTCGATGGATGCACCAAGTTCAAGACCTTCTTTGATTAGAGTTGATCTTCCAAGGATAGCTTACAAGAATGTCTAGTCTTTCTCTAGGAGCAAGTGTAGGCTTAGGTTTATGTTTAAGGCTAAGTACAATTAGGCATCAATCCTCTCACTCCCTCATAAATGGTTTTTAAGGAAGAAGAGGTCCCCTTTTATAGGTGAAGGGAACCCCCAAGGGTTACACAAGAAAGAGAAGAGCCAGTGTGAACAAGAACTGGCAAAGTTTGAAATGAGATGTCCCTGCATGATGTGGGCAGCCACCATAAAGAAATAAAAATAGGAGTATAAAATGCAACTCATTAGATACGACTCTCATTTTATATACTTTTTCCAATTTAGATTGAAACCTCGTGTAAAAAATGCACCCAAATCCCGGGGGATTCACTATTAGTAATGGAGGGATATCACCTGCGTGCATCAAAATTAGTGAAACCCCCCTATGTACAGTATCTTACATGCTAACCTACCCCCCTACATACGAAAAAGATACGGACGTTCTCGCAATGAGCCATCCCCCCTCATACGGATTTTGTACGGAATGTAATGACCCACTATTTTATGTATACTAGTAACATAACAATTTAGAAGCGCATGCTGTTGTAAAAATACATGATGAACTACAAATGAACAGCAAGTGTACAATGTAGTGTGTTTTCATTTGCAATAGATGTTAAGAGAACAAACCATAAAAAGCAAAAAATATAATGCATACTAAATTAAAATAAACCAATAGTTTCAATGTAATTTGTCAAAAAACGAATAGCATTTACCTTGTAAACTGATACAAATCTCAATCTCAAAACATATGATAGTAGCCACCTACTTAGTAGGCTTCCCACATGGGATTTAAGGCACACATATGAAATGGATTTTTCTTTAAATAACAAATAATGCATACTCTTAAACAACCATGAAAAACTTCACTCAATCAAAACACATTACAAAAAAACCCATTACAAGATTAATCTTTTTGAACAATAACAGTTATATTTGATATGAATGCACGTCTATGCTTAAGCAAAGTGAAACTTTTAAAAAAGCACCATCTGTATTTAATTTTGAGTTTGTACATAAAATATATATCTTAAAATTTTTGCCAAAGTCTCCTTTGTACGGAGACCTATTTCTAAAAAAAAACTAGTACACCCTTTTCTTGGGCTCCCACATGGGATTTTCATCACATAATTTCTTTTTCCAAAAAAATTGTCCACCTCATCTTGGGCTTCCACGTGGGATTTAAGGATTATCTTACACATTAAAATCAAGCACATTTTCGATAGAGTCAAAGTAATCTAACTTCAAAGTGGAGGTATGACCTGCATATCATAGTACATAGGAAACCTCCAATCACAAAGTCTAATCACATGATTACCAAAAGGCCACGTCCACATCGATAGGCGATCATGTACAAAAAAAACACAAAATGAAAACATAAAACTAGCCTACCAAATTAACTTAAGAACCCTCAAAATCAAACTACATTCCAACTGTTAGTATGTCATGCTTCTCATACTGCACAATCAACAAAATGGCATGTCCATGTCATATGGCTGCCGTGTACATAAAATACATAAATCAAAACATGAAAATGAAATGTCTAAACAAATTTTCCTAAACGAAGTGCGCATCCCTTAATCAACATTTCACTGGTCCACATGCCATGTCGGACAAACATCTTTCATAGGGCACATCATCTTTTTATGCAAGTACTTTTATCTAGGTACCGAGCACAATTCTGAGTCAATATTTTCAAAGCCTAGTCATCCCTCATCTTTGCCACTTGATTGGTTTACTTGCTCCCTTCGTAGCTTTTCAGATAACACATATTGTGTATCTATATCGTTGGCACGCTTACTGTCACATGACACATCCAACCCTATGTGTCCGTGGACAAGCTACAACATAGCATGGTTCCCGTCAGTCTAGATTAGAAGTGATCTGGCACTTTTTGTGAGTCTATTCGTAGACCGTGCATGCCCACTCACTTAGTGTAGATGCATATCCTCTGGTTGCACATCGCATAAGCATGAGCATTTACATCAGATTCCATCAGAGACAGTTTGGAAATTTTTCAAGTGACTTTAGCCTATTTTCCCCATTTTGGATAATTTTCACTTATTTAGTAAGTGACTTTTGTTGGAAACTGAGTAGGGAAAATTGGGTAAGTTAATATATAAGCAAACCCAAGTTAGCACTAAATGGCAGAAGAGGCAGCAGGAGCTCCACGCTCAACATGCAACTTCTCAGCAGACCCCCCCAAGAGCCCTAGCGTTTTTGCTTCACAAGCCTAAAGCTAGCGTTTTGGATCAGATCAGCCCTTGCGTGTGGGTGCATAGCAGGTCAACCCCAGCGCCATTGCTACACAGCAGATCAGCCTAGCGTTTTTGCATTTGTAGAACCCCGGATAGAAGGACCAATTTCAGCCCTAGCGTTTTTGGATTTCAGCAGCAGATTAAGACCGACAATTTTCACCTAAAGTGTAGCAGATTCAGCCCGTAAAGACCATCAGTTTTCAGCCCTAAGAAACCTCAGTTTTCAGCCCTAAACCTGCAGATTTTCAGCGTCAAAGACCTACAGAAACAACCCCAAAAATCAGCGTTTTTGGACCCGCAACAGATTTCAGCCCATAGCGTTTTTGGACAGCAGTAAAAGGATTTCAGATTTCAGCCCTAGTGTCGACTTCGTCATCACCGACATAGCCTAGACTTGCATCAGTCTCATGCATACCATTTGTACCAGATTGTGTAATCATAAGTAGACCACTCTCACTGACGAGAGTGGGGCCTTCAGAGGAGGGTTTTACAACAGTCTCTGGTGTCGTATCTCTCTTCTCTCTCTATCTCTCAGTCTCATTCACTTGCACGCACAGTGTCCATTCACTTTGTTTGTGATTATAGCATTCTCTCATTAAGAACGGAAGGCTCTCCCTTCCATAAGAATGAAAAGGAACCTTGAGCACACTATGAAGCACTCATCTGGAGCAAAGCGCAAACAATCATTCCATTGCATCTAACACTTACTCTTCTCTCTTTCTACACACCAAGCCAAATCCGAAGCCTTTGAGCTTTATCGACTGAACACCTTCGTGAAGAGCTTCATATAAATCATGGGCGTACTTCTCCATGTTACCAATGTTACTATAAGCAGACTGGAGTGCTTTGTTTTTTCTTATAGCAAAGGTTTCCTTGGAGACCGCACTTACAATTTCTTTTTCAAGCATTTTGTCTATGAGCGTCTCATTTTGCACAATACTTTGCACCTGCTTCTCCGGTAATTCACTAATCACCTTGCAGAGAGTTGACCTTAGAAACTAAAGAAATGCCTTCGTGATCATAGCACTTTCCATTAAGAACGGAAGGCTCTCCCTTCCATAAGAATTAAAAGGAACCTTGACCACAGTTCGGAGCACTCATCTTGAGCAAAGCGCAAACAATCATCTCGTTGCAACTAACAACGTCAAAATATCACATCAAAGCTCCTGCATTAACCTAATGTGACACATTGGTATACCATATTTCACTTTGAAAACTAGAAGAACTAAAGGTGAAAATCGATAGCTCAAGATGGCACACCCGGTCAATCCATATGACCATGTGACAAATTGAGACTATATTTGCATCAAAGCTCCTGCATTGACCTAATGTGACACATTGGTATACCATATTTCACTTTGAAAACTAGAAGAACTGAAGGTGAAAATCGATAGCTCAATATGGCACACCCGGTCAAGCCATATGACCATGTGACAAACTGAGACTATATTTGCATCAAAGCTCCTACATTAACCTAATGTGACACATTGGTATACCATATTTCACTTTGGAAACTAGAAGAACTGAAGGTGAAAATCGATAGCTCAAGATGGCACACCCGGTCAAGCCATATGACCATGTGACAAATTGAGACTATGTTTGTAATGATATACAAAATAAATACATTGTGTATGTGTGACACATAGACCCAAGGTATGCTAGACGTGTCTTGGCAAGAAACTACAGCTCAAGATAACACACCCGATCAAGCCATATGACCATGTGGGAAATTGAGACTATAGAATTTGTAGCTACATGGGAAAAAAGCTAACAGTCTTAAAAACTTTAACTCTTTTTATCGTAAAAAGAGACACTACACATTTGGTAAGAATGGATAGCTCAAGAGACCTGGTCAAGCCATATGGATAGCTAGAAGAGCTGAAGGTAAAAATCGATAGCCCAAGATGGCACACCCAATCAAGCCATATGACCATGTGACAAATGGAGACTATATTTGTAATTATATACAAAATAAAGACATTGTGTATGTGTGACACATAGACCCAAGGTATGCTAGACGTGTCTTTTGCCAAGATGCAAACGAACCGATCGAGTTGCAATCCAGACGTTCATCTAAGTAGAGGCCATAAGCATGAATAAATGCAAAAAAATCCCAACCATTTGAATGATCCTCATCTCAAAAATCTGAAGCATTCAAGACACATAGACCCCGTTTCCAAAGAGTGTAAGCTCTTGTTCAAAAGCAGAATCTCCATCTCTCAACAGGCAATGGGAAAGCATTAGGGCTTTGATGGAAAAAACCCAGCCATGAGTCTTACTTAGACGCTTGGAAATAGCCTGGACGCATGAACTCACATAAGACCTTGAATAGGACACCAAGTGGAAAACCTCTTGCACGTATTTTTCCCCCATCGGAGTGTCATCACGGCTCGTAGCCTTCACAATATCTACTTCAAGGTCAACCAAAACTTGCACGTGCTACCTTGGCTAAGGAGATGCTAGTCTGATCCTTCAAAACCCCCAGGGCACTGCAAAGTGACACCTGCATTGATGATGTAACACACAAGAGAAAATAAGTGCTGGCTTCTTTCAAGTACCTACCATTATACCATTTTTGGAGATTGCTAAAACTGTATCTTAGTTAGAGCGCATCACAAATAGTTTAGCTAAAATTATGTTTCCTCTTATAGATTATTTAAAGGATTATTAATATATATATAGTACGATGTTGAAGGTAATGTGACTATCTCTTGCATGCCCTATTGAGAAATCAATCTCACGATAAATGGTCATGAAATTACGAGACCGACTAAGGTGGTCGAGCTGAAGGCCTGACCATGTGGCTAGGTAAAGCATGTGATCTAGTATGTGTGGGTATCAAATGTTAATCTATTAAGGCCTAGCTCAAGGCTTTCATGTTGGAAACCTTCTTAGGTGATTTAACCTCCAATATGAGCATTGAACCAACATCGCATGCCCACACTTGTCGATGCTTGAAATATCTAGGATGCGGATGTGGCTTACTTTGGGCCATCATGCATTATGATAAAAACGCATGACACACCCAAAACTTTTAAATGCCTTTGAAGGGCTGAAGGGCTACCCCTGTTGATCTTTGTCCACCTTCCCCTCTTTGTGTTTCTCTCTCTCGCTACGTAACGTACTCAAGGCTAAGCTGAGACAAACTTTTTCCCAATGGCAAACTTTTCTAAGCTGCATCTTATTGTTCCTCTTTGGAAAACCAATTGTTTAGGTTGTGGTTATGACAAGGGGTTATGGTTCAACCCCTAAAAAATGTAGATGTGGGTGGGTTCGTGGGCGCAATCCTATTCAACTAGCTGTTGCGAAGCATCCATTGGGGCGGAAAAAAGGTTGCAAATTGAGAAGTTTGAAGATCACACTCAATTCAGTGGCATAATGCATTATTCTAGGTTAATTTGTTTAAAATTCATTTGAGTCGTTAGTGTGATAAGATTGAAGATTACCCGGCTTTTATAAATCTAGGGTGTATTTTGTCCTATCAGTCCTTACACATAGCTTTCCTACTTGTCTAGTGGAAGCTCAATTGGCAAAGGGCACTATTGATCAATGCAAGTGTTGCTTGCTCTACCAAATTCCACACAATCATGGGAGCATTTTGCTCACAAATGACAACCTAACTTATGCTAGAGGAATCACTCGGTGCATACAAGCAGACCAAGATGATTGATTAAAATAGAGAAGCTCAAAGGCATGATATAATTTAATTACTCACAATGCTATTATATATCACTAGTCGGGATTCGGGCACAACTTGAAACCTCTTGTGTCTTTGGCTGCAACACGCGCAACAAGCTCCAAGCCTCCAAGACGCAGCATCGAGCAGCTCAGAACCGACTCAGGAGCTCTTGTAGTAGGCGTAGCAGGCTGCAGCATAACTGGCACAACAACCGGGTGCAATTCTTCCTCAATCAGGTGGCGTAAGGCACCTTTGCTAAATTGGAAAAGTGCTCCTTTCTGCACCAATGGTGTTTCCAAGGTGTCGTGTGAGATTGTTGGCCACCAGATTGGGGTCTGGTAGGGATTGTTGGTGAACCATAGGGCGAGGAGGTATGCATCAAATGACGCAAGGCGCTAGAACCCAAATGTGCACTCCCAATTTTTGGAGTGCCAGAAAGAAGAGGGTTCATCATCGGTGGAGAAGAAGATGCCTACCACATGGAGCTCTGCAAAGCAGAGCAGCAAGGCTCGTGCTCTCGTTGCTCTCGACCCTCTTTTTGCTCGCTGCAGGCGACTCCTGCTCCTCGCCTCACGGCGGCTCTCCTGCTCCTCTCAACCGCTCCATTGCAATCGAAAAGCAGTGAAAGAGATGCATGCAGGCGCGAGTTGAGCAGTGGGCAGTGAGAACATTTAAGGGTATGTGCATTCAAACTAGGGCTAGAAAAATACATTTTTCCTAATCAGAGAAAATAAGTGTAAGCTTGAAATTCTCCCAGTTTTTAGGTCAAAATTTAAAGCTTTTTGTCGGTAATTACATTAAAATTTGTGAAAACTTCCCGGTTTTCTTCAAGGCTAGCTCAAAATCTAACTGGGATTGTAGGATTTTATTTGGTTAAAATACATTTGGACCCCGGTTTTTCTAACTCTGGAACTTCAAACCTCACATGGCCATAGAGTTTGGACAAACGCCCACAGTGCCCCACACTTAAAACTTCAATCTTGAATCGCGATAAGCAAACAAGTAAATACCTCTCAAATTTCAAAAATTCTCAAAATATCCCCAATACCCCTGATCGTGAGATTAAATTTTCCAAAATTCCCAAAATTTAAAATACTTTGGTCATGAGATTAAATGCCCTTCAATTTTCCAAAATTCCCAGAATACCCCTGGTCGCGAGATTAAATTTCTCTAAAGATTAAAAAGTTTTTTTCTTTTCATAAGAAGAGTGATTGTCTATCAATACAAGATGCTCAAACCAGAATTTGAATTGGTTATGTAGGCTTTGGAGATGAATTGCTTCATTATTTTTGGACCAAGGCTAGAAAAATACAATTTTCCTAACCGAAGAAAATGAGGGCAAGCTTGAAATTCTACCGGTTTTTAGGTCAAAATTTAAATCTTTTGCTGGTAATTACACTAAAGTTTGTGAAAACTTCTCGGTTTTCTTCAAGGCAAGCTCAAAATCTAATAGGGATTTTAGGATTTCAGCCGGTTAAAATACATTGGACCCTGGTTTTTTTCTAACACTATTAAGGAATAAAACGTAGAAAAGCTTGAACAATCTTACCAAAGTAAATACATAGGTACTTTGGGAATTTTAAAAATTTGAAGGGTATTTTGGGAATTTTGACAAGTTAGAGGGGTTTGAGCTTGGATTTAAGAAAACGAGGAAATTTACATAAGTTTTAGTGTATTTCAAGTTTGCCCTTATTTTCACCATGCCATGAAAGTACTTTTCGATGCGCACACACACACACACACACACACACACACACACACACACACACACACTTACTAATGTATTTAAGGTGGCTCAGGTAGTTGAATGTAGTCCCAATGTACCCCCCCCCCCCCCCCCCCCCCCCCTTCCTTATGTGTACGGTATGAGTATGAAATAATGAGGGGCTACCTCTATTGTATACACTTATGTACAAAATCCAAAAACCCCCCTATTGTACACTCACGTGGTACCGTACGGAAAAACACAGTGAATCCCCCGGGACCCAAATAGGGTATCTTTCTAGCAGCAAAAGTCTTCTTGTGGTCCCCTTATCTTATACTTCCACTTGATTCCAATGGACACCTCGTGCAATATGAAAGCATGACATTGCTCCTTGACAAAGGCTTACGCTATGGCCAAGGCTTGTGAAGGAAGAGTTGGTGAGTGGCCAAAACTGTTGCCATATGCTTTATGGGCTAATCATACAACACAAAGCTCAGTAATTGGCTATATGCCTGCGGAGTTGATGTATGGTCAAAAGCCAGTGATGCCGATTGATGATACAGTTCCCACTTGGAATGTACTACGATGTCGGACATTTGAATAGATTTGACAAGTTACACACGACTCTACAAATTGAGATACATCTTTATACATACCCTATCACCAGTATTTTTCTTTAAACTTGGAGAAGGTTGCCCACACACCCCTGTGTCCAGCCCATAGACTCTCATGAAACTCTTGCATGAGCTTTACTTGAGTCTCTTTTTTACATATAACCCATTGTGGTGTAGCACCCTTTTGTTTAGGATGCTTCCACAAGTAACCATCCCTAAAAAAGTAGCCATATGATTTTTTGCGTATCCTCCTGAATCCATGTTCAAATCAATCATCCTGTTTTGCTAGAGTACTCAAGTAGCTTTCAATAAGAAGCCAATCACCTCATAAAGCTCTTTCAAGAACAATTCAAGTGGAGTAGTCATGCAAACATTGTTACCTTTAACATGAGAGATAGAATAGAACGTTGTGCCTACATCATCTCCCTCGTCAATCATCTGTGACTCATTTTCATACTTGGCCCTTGATAGCATATCTGCCATTGTTTTTTCTTTACCTGCAATGTGCTTAAACTCCGGATTTAAGGACTTAATGTAGGCAATCCACCGCAACATAGCAATGTCTGGCATTGAGCAGCTTGTAATCATCCCAAGAAGTGGTAGACAATCTATTTCTACAACCACAGATGCACCAATTAGGTACTCTTCTCCATTTTTCAAGGCTATAACCATACCCCATAATTCTCTCTTTATCTCTGGATAGTTGTTTTGGCGAGCACTTAGTACCTTTGCTCAAAATCTCACCACATACTCGTGTCCTTCTTCGTCATCTTGGCCTATTTCCCATCGAATCCCTGTAGGACTGGTGTCTACTGTCAAAATTACTGGCCTTTGACACTCATAGTCTACCTTTCTCAAAGTTGGTGCTGACTGGAGAAACTCCTTTAGCTTTTTCATGGATTTTACATGTGCTTCTGTCCATTTAAACTTTTAATTCTTTTTAAGCAATTGATAAAGAGGATCAGCTACATGTGCATAATGTGGAATCCAAATAACATAAAAGACACAGGCTCCTAGAAACCTTATAACCTCAGTGATGCTAGTGCATGTTTCTTTCATTCTTTGGATGGTATCTACCTTTGTTGGACAAGGTTTCCTACCATGTGGCCCGCACATGTGTCTCACAATGAGCACTTCATTGACACCAAACATAAATTTTTTCCGTGACAAAGTAAGATTCACTTCTTCCATCCTAGACAAAATTTTATCACAATCATTTATGTGATTTATCACAAACCTGGGACATCCTCTGAGATCCAAAGCTTCATCTTTCTCACTTTCTTCACATCCTTTGATACGAAAATCATCAATGAAAGGCATTGACAATGTGATTTGAGGAATAAAGTCAGGTAAGACCTTATTCATCCCATTCATCATATGTGCAACCAAGGTGGTTGCTCATCCCTGTGGCAAGGTACACATTCTTACCAAACCTAAAGGCGTCCTCATGGTTGTCAAGTCTTTGCTTTCTATTGCAAGCTAAAATTGATCACACCCTGAGTAGAGATCCCCCCATTGAGTATATTGTCCTCCCTGCAAATGCCTCTGCAAACTCATCCACAATCGGTCTTGTACCTATATTTCTAATTGTCACCTTGTTCACTGGTTGCATATCTTGGATGAAGCGTAGAGCACCATTCTTCTTTGGAATTGTGAACCACCTGTTTGAGTATGGAGCACAAGAAGGCTCCAAAATTCCCATTTTGATCTTTTCATTCAATAGCTCTCCCAACTTGGGCAAATGAGCCTTTGGAACCGACATAAGCCGCAGACTCCAAGCCGCATGAGGTATTTTAAAAATTACCATAGGAGCTCCAATAGAAGGATCAACACATCCTATCTCATGTGGATCAAATGCAAAAGCCTTACCATGCTTTGAAAGCATTTCTTTAAAGCACCTTGTCTCCTCCTGTGTTAGAAACTCATCGCAACCAATTGAAACTCTTGAAAAGACTCCTTTGTGAAGGTGTGTCCAATCTTTTTAGGATTCCTCAAACTCGATTGCAAAGAAACTCGCTCAATCTTCTCCTTGTTGTTGGGTGATAAGGGTGAAGCTACTGGTTCACCTTCTTTGCTACACTTTTGTATTTAGTTTCAACATGGACTTTTGGGCCAACTGTTTGCTTGAAACATTGGTTTTCTTTAAAGGCTTCTATGACTTCATACATTTCCAAAAAGAGCAAACTTCCACAACTTCACTTTCAAGATGCAAACTAGACTCCATTATAGCATCAAGCTCACCCATAGTATCTACAAAAGAAACTTGTTCACACAAACCCAAAACATTTTGAGTAGGCTCTAGCAACCCACTCTCTTTCATGCCTATTTTTACATTATGTACATATTGTCTCTCACATCTCTTCAAATCTTCAAGTTTTGTAAAACATACTGATCCATTCCTTGTTACCAAGGAGCCCGTTTGAGAGTTTCACCTCTTTTTGGATCGGGCAAGACCCTTTTCTTTTGTACCATTGCAATCCCGCTTTACAATGGTACTTGGCCAAAACTCATCATTTCCCTATGATCATGAAACTCTTTGCTCACCTTTGGTAGAGGATGTTCTCTGAGGTTGTCATGATTTCTTTCATGGTTTACACAAACTGTGAGAAATTGAACAACATGTTTACCATCTTTGCTTCATATCATGGCATAAGCTGAACCATCATCCATTACCTTTGTTTCCATTTGAACTCTCACAATGTAGGGTTGTCCAAGGATAAGATGATATAAAGATGTGTCCTATATAAAGAAGTTTTGCTCAACCTTTACATCACCTATTGTCACCTTTACACTTGGACATGATGCATGCAATTCACCTGATGAATTGTTTGCCACTCTGACCATCCAACCATGTTTAGTGTCCATTGGCCATTTGCATTTGTTGTAAAAACTTTTTGACAATATACTTATTTCAGAACCATGGTGAATTAAGGCAACAAATGGTTCTTCAAGATCTCCTACCTTAATCAATGTCTCTGCCGTAGCCCATGCCCAATGGCTTCTAGAATAGTGGCTCCTAGGAATACTTTGAGACTCTTCCCCATCATCAGCAAATTTTACTTGCCTTACATTCCAAGAAGATTGGTAGCATCCCCCCATAGATCCATCACCTTCTTTAGCATGCACTTGTACTCCTTGTGTCTTCATAGTATCGCCTTCAGCTTGTGGGCGAATAGGCTCTCCAAGTGTTTGCTTCTTTCTCTTGATGATGTCAATAATTTCTTCATGGAATTCATGCTTGGCTATGCCAAGAACCTCCACCAAAGTAAACTTGACCTTGCTATTCAGAATCCTCTCCTCTAGAACTTTCTTAAAGTCTGTAGCAAGCTCAATGTCAGATTGTAGTTTGTAAGCTGGTCCTTTTGGCTTACCTTTTGTTGGCTCCTTTTTCTTCCTTGTTGTAGATTCCTCCATGGTCACTTCTGGTGAAGATGCCTCTTGTTTTGGTGGTGCTCACAAAGGTGTTGCATCATTCCTCCCTCCAATTCTTGTAGCTCTTTTGAAGGCCCTTCATCACCATTTTCACGCCTACACTTTTCTTCTACAATGGTTTCATGGCTTTGGTAGTTTGTAATGTAGGCGTGTACTGACATTGAAACCACTGGATCACTCCACCCTGTTTCTAGATGTATGCAATCACCTGTTTCATGTAGAATCTCTTTTGTAAGCTTTCCCTTTTTAGCTAATTGCATGACATTTGGCCAACGTCGACCATGATGGTCACTCTCCTCTTCATCACTAAGATGCTCAATTTTTACTCCATAAGTAGTTGCCTCAACTGAAGAGGTGGCATGGTTAGTTGCCATATATTCAACTAAGGTTTGCATTCCCCCCTTCCCAAAGTTAGTTCTCAAGGGTAGACTTGTCTCTCTTAAGTGGATTTTACCATCCTTCAAAAAGACAACATCTTTTGTCAAAGCATCACTAAAACTATCACAATCCCTTCTTACATGGTCTGTACTATCACACTAAATACATCTATTTAACAAAACCTTGTTTGGGTTGTTGCCTTTGCCTAGGAAGTGGCCCTGATATTTGGCCTTTTTCTTCAAGCTTTGCAAGCTTTACCTTCAAGTCATCACACATTCCCTTCACAATATCATCTAGCATAGACTCATCAAACTTAGGAGCTATAAAAGTAAGTTTTACCATTTGGTCAGAAGTTGAGGTGGAAGGACTTGTAGTGTTTACTACCATCTTGTCCCTTCTTCTTTGTTGTTTGGCAAGCAGTGAGACAACACCTTCAACTTCATTCCAGGCAGTCTTTAGTCCTTGCTCAACATCTTTATCTTCAAGAAGAAGCTCCAAATTTTCTTGAAATTCTTTGCCTGCAGCTTCTTAGAAAAGATCTTTCTTCTCTACATCTAGTGTGGCCTTTTTTGTCCTTGTGAGTTGTGCATAGCGCCGCTCAAATTTCCTAAGTAGATATGTTATTTATAGTCATTGATTTGGCTTGACTACCCATCCTAAGAATTTCCTTTTGGTCACTCTCTTAGAGTCCTCCATGAAATATTCCTCCTTTAAAGCTACTTTGAGTTCTTTCCAATTTCTCCCATGCCCATCTTTAATTTCCCCAACATGTTTCCTAATTTCTAGAGCAACAACTAGCTCAAAGCTATGAATCATCTCACCTTCTAACACGTGATGCAGCTCCATCTCCTTCCCATACTCATGCAAGTACTTGGTTACATCTTTTCCATTGAACTAATCCATTTTGCTGACGACCACGTGTATGGCTTTGGTTGTTGAAATCTCCCTTCTTTCAGTAGCATGTTGTTGTTGCATGAACATTGCAAATGCTTGAAACATTTGCATTGTTGCTGGGTCAAATGCATACCATGTTGCTCCATATGATCACCCATGGTCACCCACAAACTCTCACCTTGGAAGATTCGTGTCGCGTTTACCAAAAATATGTTGAGAAATTTGCAATCTTTCCAGGAAAGCACCGGGCTTTTGGCTGTGAGAGTTTGTGAGAGAAATCCAAAAACTTTATGAAGGAGTTATGCCATGAAGTCTAGGGTCTAGTAGGAAGTGCAATCAAAGAATCCCCACTCTTTCTCTCTTGCACTCACACACGCAAAGAAAGAACACAAAAGAGAATATCAAAACAACACAAAGATGAAAACATCAAGGCTATGGTCATATCATATCATGGGTAATATGAAAGGGTCAATAGATGAGTTAATGGCATTCAATCTTTGCTGACCAAATAGGCTGCGAGTTGTAATTTTGTGCTTACCATAATATATATGTTTTATCTAGTGATTGGGATTAATTGTGTATACAAATCCTCTTGGTTCATAGCAAGATCACTACACTTACGTCAAAAGATAAGTTATAGTATAAGGGGTAGTATGATAGGATTTGGTGAAAGAAGTATTTCATTGAGACTTTCTGGGCCAAAGAGAAACACTATACATTGTTGAAAGTGTATTTTATGGCTAATCTATACGTTAATTGTAATAGATCTCACAGAGTGGAAGCGATAAAAATTCACATCATGTGGATTATTCATCTAGGATAACTCTAGTATGTGCAAAATGTATATATGAGAGAAGCGAAGAAAAGAGAATTTCCCTCCCAAGCCCTATTCTTTTCCGTAGGCAATAAGGATATTGCGGGGAGAGATGTACTTGTAGCAAGGAGAACCTATAATTTATAGAGAAAATGACTTTCTAATAGTGAAAGAAATAGATATGGTTTGGGAGATGAAATTAGAGATATATTTTGGATTAGAGATGAAAAAGAAAACAAAAAAAAAACCAACAAAATATCAAAGTAAAACACATATTACTTGACAAACTCTTTGAAAGTTATTCGCTCACCATCAAAGAAGAGAAAAGACTTCAGCCTCTATTGATGCACCAAGTTCAAGACCTTCTTTGATACTAATAAAGGATCTCACTAATTCCCCTTCCTCATGTTGGGCCTTCTGGAGTTGAGAGTCTACACCCCAAATCACTCCCTCTCGTATGTACTCTTTCAAGAACAATCTCTTAAGAGTGGGTTAAATCGTTTTCTCTTCCATCCTTAGGGTCATGCCTTCCCACTTAGAGTCAAGATTAAAGCTTTGCACTTATGCTGCTCATTGTGTTCTTCCAGGGAATCGCATATTTGTTCAAATACCTTGATATGCTTTCTCACATCCCCGTCTCCCCTAAATTTTTTGTGTGGGCTTGGCTATTTGTATTGCCTTACTTCTAGGCTCTCTATCAGGCGTGTTATGCATATTTTCAACAAAAGATCAACCAATAGCTTGGGCAAATGTTGCCAAGACACCTAAGTGAGCAAGCATAGTGGGTAGAGGCGCTCCGGAGACTACATGTGGAGTAGGAATTGACATTGGATTTGGCGTATAAGCAGCCCTTGGGTTCCAAGTTTGGTACGGTGTTGCACCTTGCAGTGGCCCTAGGTCTATCAAACGTGGGATGTGACATGCTAATGCTAGTTGGTATGGTCTCATTGAAATAAGGGATTGGATGTTGTGTTTGTGGAGTATAAGTTGTTGAAACAATGGGAGGGGTAGGAGCTACATGAGCACGAGGGCCTATAGGTGCATGTGATTGATACACACTTGTAGGTACTATTGTAGGCATTGGGCCACCATGTAGCAGTGCTTTAATAATAAATGAGGTCCATGGAGTATTTTTTTGTCATGCCCATCATTGGACTAGTCATGGTAGCCATGGTGTCATCGAGAGAAAGATGAGATAAACTTGGAAAGGTAAAGTTATCGTTTGTGGGCTCAAATTGTACTGAGACCCCT
Source organism: Adiantum capillus-veneris (assembly GCF_014529385.1). Lineage (NCBI taxonomy): Eukaryota > Viridiplantae > Streptophyta > Polypodiopsida > Polypodiales > Pteridaceae > Adiantum > Adiantum capillus-veneris. Next base: position 56,706,774 of record NC_140956.1, read on the forward strand.
CGTGAAACAACATATGAAGGATCCATTGAGCTTATCGAGGGAGTCTCCATTTGTGATAAAGTTGATTGCTTAGCCTTCCCTGTATCCAAGAATCTCATGAGACTCGTTGAAGGCATGTGGATCCCTATGTTCTGCCTCTCCAGCTCAATAACCCTATGTATGACATCACAAACTCTTTGTTGTTGCTTCTCTATGCTAGTAGCACCCAATGTGGATTGTAGGACATATAACTAACCCACGTGATAGGTGTGATCTGTGTATAGGTCAGTTAAAGTCTCCAATTGTAGTTTATACTCCCAATTTTCATTTAAAAACATTCCATCTAGGATTGAGGTGCTAGGGTGTCCATTGAACTAAATGTAATGTGGCTTTCACCTTTAGCTAATTCACGATTGCTCAACTAGCATGAATGTTGACATAGTGGTCTTCACCTTTAGCTCTCTCCGTTGCTCTACCTTGCGTAAACTTTCAATTTCCTTTTCCCTAGTGGCAAGTATATATCGCTCAACCTCTTGCACTTCGGCAAGGCTTCTACCATCAGGTAATATAATCTCAAAGGGGAATAGCTCTGAAGAGTCAGTGAGAGTGCAGTGAATGGAATATTCACATGCACACTGTCCAGGAGCATGGGGTCTACATTGGCCATGAATGGTGAATTTACTTCCCCACTCCCTTCATTTACATTACTAGCTCCAATTCGAAGCAACTGGCTCTACTAAAAGTTTCTTTCAAGTGGCTAAACACTTTCAGCCCAAACCGTGGACCCATGGCATACATGTCTTGGCTTGAACTATTGAGATTGGGCATCGGGTAACCTTCCATGACGTCATAGGCAGAGAAAGAGTCACTACATGCAATATGTGGATCCTGAGTGGTACTACCTTGGGTTCTCGCTCAGGGCCTAGAGCCTAATGCGGAGAAATAATGGGTGCCCGACACTCTCTATATGATCTTCCTCGAGCACATGACCAGAGCATAGGAGCATGTGACCTCAACACCCTAGAAGTGTTGGTGAGTGCCCGTGAAGGCCGCTCACCTAGTTTTTTGGGTGTTTTTCCAGCCCAAGTTTACTCTCAATTTTTTGTTCTTTTGGTCCTTTTTTTACCAAGCCAGGGAATATGTTGTGTGATATCTCAAAACGAGCGTCTTGGTTAGAGAGACGTGCCATGCTTTATCGCCCCCGATTCGACTACTTAAGGCTCTCGAAATCCTAAAAACATTCTTTTTTTGGTCGAGAAGAAAACTAAAATTAGTAAGTCCAAGGGTGTAAGTGTGAAGGGAAGGGTGGAGGACTTGAAGGACTTGTCCCACATACCCTCCCTTCCTCTTGAGGGGGTAGTCTATATATATAGTAGTGTCTATACTATATCATAAGATTGAGGACTGAGGCTTGGGCTTGGGGAGTGATCCCGATCCCTTCTTTTGATATAAGCTTTTTCTTTTTTCCTTTTCTTTTTGATTTCTAAATTTTTGGATGTTTTATTATTATTATTATTATAAAAAATCCCTTTTTAAAAAAAATCTTTATGTGGATAAGGTTGTGTTGTGTGGACGCACAGCTCACACGCACAAAGCTTGCCTAACCCGCGCAGCCGCACCTTGCAGCTCTGTCAGAACTAGCTACAGCTATGCGCTCCACGCCTAACATAACTAATTATCACTTCATGCTGCAATACTAACAGAACTAAAAACCTGAAAAAAAACGTGCACATTACAGAGCTACTAACACAAACAACCATGCTCAAACCTGCACATTATAGAGCTTAAAAGGATCTAGCAAAACCTGCACAAAACTACACATTGCAGCACTAACAAATCTAATTAAAACTCAAAAAAAATAAAAAAGGACATAAATGAATGGCTTCAGGAGGCAGCACAGAGTGCTCCTTGAGCTTGGTGCAAGGCAATCCCTGGCAGCGGCGCCAAAAATGTGCGCTTCTACCGCACGTGTCGGAGGTTGGGGACTTACCGAACACCGTGTGTGAGCCACAAATGGGTGCAAGCACACAACCAGACTATCCTGGTAAGCTCAAAGGGGCCAATGGTGTGTCACTCATTGCTCTACGCTTGTTGTTATGAAGGATTCTATGCCACGAAGAAGAGATCGCCACCAATGTTGTTGCAATGCTCTCTCTCTCTCTCTCTCTCTCTCTCTCTCTCTCTCTCTCTCTCTCTCTCTCTCTCTCTCTCTCTCTCTCTCTCAAGCATACACACACACACACACACTCGTGAGCACACGATGGAGAAGAAGGTAGAGATAGAGCAAGAGCACTTCTTTAGCATGCACCTGTAGAATGAGAATTTTAGGTCAAAATGGACCTTTTATATGAATCTACCCATTCACACATGGGTGCCCACAGTGATCGGTCATCGCAAAAATAATATAAAAATGAGATAAGTGGTGTGCTTCTCATCGGCGATGACCTACGCACCTATAGGACCGACAATCCCGATCCATGACTCAAATAAAGTGATAAGGCATTTATTGAAGGTGATAGGGTGTCCGTAAGTGGTTAACAAGGTTGAACGGAATAGTTGCCATTAGCTCAACGACAAAGAAGTTCACACAACCTTCAAAGAGGCTTCAAGCCCATACGAAACCTATCATAATCTTTACAAAGATTCTCTTTTCAACCAAAGAGGACACGTGTCCACCATCGCCAAGCTTCGATCAATGAATGAAAAATTGCACCATTTCTTTACCACCCCCTCATGGCCTTCTTCGGGCCAAAAAGCTTTAGAAAACAAAGAATTAAAAAGTGCATTCATAGGAGTTTGATCCCATGATGTGAAGTATTCACTCAATGATTTTTCGTTTAATATTCTAATTTGTAAAGAGTCCTTTCATTTAAAGATTTTATAAAGATTCATTTCATTAAATTGTTTTATTATTTTCTATGCTTATTAAATCTATCTTTTTTGGCATGTCCAAAGGGCTAAGGCCATAGTGATGTGTTTCCTTTTTGTTGGTGAAAAAGGGAGAATATGTTTTTTGGACTGAGAAAATTTGTGATTGGTTTCTAAAGTTAGTGGTGGGCAACTAACTATGATTGAAGTGTCTCCACATCATGATTCATCTTTGCTATTGTAATAGCAGTGTGTTTTTCTTGGCCTTAAATAATAGCATCATTAACACACGTGCATTTTTCATCCAGTCTCCCACACATGATACTCTTTGCAAATGTCTCATGAATGCCTTGCTGCACTAACCTCTGCATTAATCCTCTGCTACGCCTTTCCACCTTTTACTTCAATAGGGAATTCGCGTCACATTTGTCACCACACAATTCTTCTGCGATTGCCTTAGAAAAATACAAACACAGACACAATTAGTCGTAGAGAATGAGGGGGAGAATCAGTAGTAGCAAGGCTAGGAAGTGATTATAGTCACAGAGGATCCATTAGCAACAAGACAACTACCCAACAATGGAGGAGGAAGAGGAGAATAAGAGGAAGAGGAGGTTGAAGGTTTAGAGGGACTCATCTGTCTTGAAGGTCTTCGTGATGGCTTCCCCTTTGAATTTGATAGCATGTCTTTATCCACAGATCTAGTAAGAGCCTTCACCTGCACAAAAAAAAAAAAAAAAAGTGGGGAGAGAGACGGGGAGAGGCAACACTCTCGGCTACGCTTTCCCCTTCCTATATATATGAGAGAGAGAGATAGAGAGATTTTGTGCTTCCATCCAGGGCCTCTCCAGCAGACAAGCACATGCAAGAGCTCACGTTCTGTTTCCTCCGCTCCTAATGGGCTGACCTCCAACCATCGTGCACGTGAAAAGATCTACCCCTCTCCTTTCTCTCTGTCCAACACAAGCCCCCGTTTTCTTTTGATTAACAAGAGTCATCCTTGCTGATTCTCATTAAAGAAATGGGCCCAATATTTGGGACACCTATTTTATATTTGGAAGATTTAAAATCAGATATCTCCCTGTTCATCTACCCTCAGCGATGCCCATTTCTAGCGCGTGGCCTCCATGGTCAAGTGCTTGTATTCATACAAATTCAGGGTAGCGGTTGCAGAGAAGATTGGGGATTATATTGGAGTTTGCGGGCGTAACTCCATAAGCATTAGGGGAATTTTGAGGTCACTTTTGTGCCCTGTAAGAATATGTAGAGAGAGAATATATACTTTATTTAAAAAATAGTGAAATGTTTGTAAAAAGGTGAGTTTGCGTCCTTTTTACCTCCGCCGAAACATGTCATTGTCAAATCTTTCTAGGATATTTAGTATTCTAAAAAATACTCCTTCCAAAACTAACGAAAACGTCAGTTCTGGCCCAAAATTCAAAATTTCCAAAAGCTGAAACAAACCTTTTCTGTGTCGTCTTCTTCCTCGTATCTGCAGAGCTTTTCCCTATAGTACTATCTCTGACAAATACTGTTAACAGACTTCCATGGAGAAGAGAAGCTTATACCATCTACACATTGAGCTAAATGAAGAATATTGTTCAGTGCGCAAGAGAAACAAATGTGCAGAGGTGTCCTCGTCCATATTTGAAGCAATGCGGCAAGATAAAAAAAAACACATTGATCTCTGGACTGATGGAAGATTGTATCCAGTAGACCCAATGACAAAGAACACTCCCCCATTCGCAAATTGTTCATCTTTGATAAATTTGTGGGTGATGGTCAAAGACGGTTGTTGGGTTATACACAGAGTCTTGCGGCAGAGAGAGATATTCTTAAGTTAGAATATCATTTGGCCAAACAAATGATAAATACTCTTAAACAACAGCTTGAGGAATGTAAAGAGAGCAACGAAAAGCTACAAACTCAGCTCAAACAAGCTAGAAGAAAGAATACAATGCTAGGAAACAGACAAAGAGAAAAGAAGTTAAAGAACATCGAAGCCTTGAGACGTGGTGGAGGAGGTTGCAGCAGGAGAATCAGAGCAACAAGATATATATGCTTATTTTATATTGTTAAGTTGCTACTATTCTTTGTTAATATGCTTAGGTTACTTTTCTTTGTTAAGTTGTATTATGATTCTGCTCCACATTATTATGCTTATGTTAGGTTGTTAATCTTTTTGTTAGGTTGTTATTATGACCCTATTGCTATTGTTCTTTATTAAATGATTACTATTCAGTTAACTTTAATTTAGTTGATCACTGTTTGTTTATTTTGTTGGTGTCATTTGGACAAGATCAATAATCACTTAATTTTGTACCTTTTGATTTAGGACTTTGCTACAACCAAACTCTGCAACAAACATGGAAATGGCAGCTAAACATTATTGTGATGTTTTACCTCCCAAGGTTGCCAAAAAGATTTTCACAGAGAAGAAGTTTAAAAAGGAAAAGGAGCAGTGCATTGAGGGATTTTTGCAGAGCTCTTGCTTGGACAAGGAGGATGTGCAATATACTATGGATAAGGTAGGCATTAGCAAAGATGGTTATAGCAAGCTGTTCAAAAATATGAAGTGAAGGTTAAAGCAATGTAAAGTCAGGTCCTCTTTGCTTCCAAAGCCATCCATTGTGCAGCAGGCAAGGAAAAAGATCAATGAGAGGATAATGGAGATGTTGGGTGAGCCTCACCACATTCATGGTACCTATCATGGTAAAAAGAGGGATCTTCAATTTGACGAGTTCAATAATATTTTCCTTAACTTGAAGACACTTCAGAAGGAAATGATCAGATTCTATCACTACAACAAAAAAAGGTGTCATCGACATAGATATCGACGCAGCGCGTCGCTGTATGCGTCGATATACGCTTCCCTGTAAACTTGTCGCTATTTGCGACGCAGATATAGACGCAGATAGCGACGCGCCATTAGGGGAATTTTGAGGTCATTTTTGTGCCTTTTAGCGTGTAGAGAGAGAGTGGTCTCAACCAATGGTTGAAGAGCTTCCGTTACGGAACCTCTATTTTTGAAAACTCAAAAAAAGCAAATATTCTATCTTTACCGCAACTTTGAGCTGGTAAATAGCAATGTAAACAAGTAAAAGTGCAAAGGCATTCAATAGCTGTCGCTTTTAGAAAGACGTACTTCTCATATTATATTGTTTTCATTTTGCACGTCGTCATCATAAAACAACGTTTGGATTCTATCTCATGATCTTTTCCAGATTTGAACCGTTTTTTGCACATTCTGCTTATTCTTCTCTTGAACTCAGACTAGACTTCTCTGCTCATTTATTTTTTCACCATGGAATCTTCATCACGATCAAAAAGACCAAGAACTTCCATTGAAGCCATTGCCACTTACAACACGACTGATCAAAATGGAGAATGGATTCCAATAACTATACACAAAGGAACGTGGATACTGATGCAACAGAACAAGAGAACAAAGTCTTCCACCAAAAACTCTTTCTTGGCGGGATGGAAGGGCATTGTTAAAGATTTCAGCTTTGGCGACAACAAAAAATCAATCAAAGAGGTGCTGGTGCAGCATGTGTACATGCATAAAGATCTGCATATTAACTCAGAGAGTTCTGCTTTGCCATTACATAGACCAAACTGTAAGTCTCTTAACTTAAATTCTTATTTGTAATGCATGTTGTATAAGGTTATTTGTTGTACAGATTTGTATCCTTCAAACATTATGGAATGGCAGCCAGTAGAATGTGTTATAAATATTCTGGATGTGTGTCATGGATCAATTGGTGAAGAAATATACAAGGGAAGGACTAAGGGTTCATTGGCAGAGAATGGAATATTCTTCTTTGACCATTATTATGTTCCACCTAGAAGGACTGGAGAACTTGGAGCCACAACTAAGCTAGACTTGCCTGATTTCAAAAGTGAAGAATGGTCACTCCCTAGCTCAAATACAAGTGAGGGCTACAGGTGCAAACTGTTTTGTGAGATTCAAAAGTGTTTGAAAGCAAACATAGCAAGCAAACAGAGTAGAATTTCTATATTCATGCCCATTACAGTTTTTGTAGACTTCTTCTCTAATGCTGAAGTCAGAAAATCTAGAACAATGTTTTCAGTGAAGACTTTAGACTCAGCAAATGTACTTGAATTTGTGGATGAGGGTTGGAACACCAAAACAGTGAATGGAATCACTTGTAATGTGCAAGCTGGCTCAATTGCTTGCAAATACATGATAGGGACACAAAACTTCATTATGTCATTTTATTACAGAAGATGGCACTATGTTGGTGGTCAGCTAACTCCACTTGATCAAGACATGGAGGACTTCATTGACAGCCCAATAGAAGACATTGATATATGGGTAAACAATGAGCATCTGTCAATTGTAAAGATAAGAGGCAATTGTAGCTTACATCAATTGAGATTGGACCTGCAAAATGATGAAATTGAACTGCCCACAATATTCTGCTTTCAAATAAATGGTGGAAAGATAACTGTTATCCCTAAAAGTCTCTTGTTCGCTTATTGGTTCTTTATTTAACTTGGGCTGTTTTTGTAGGTATCAAAAAGGAATGAAAAGAGGCTATAGTGCAAGGAAATCTTGGATGGCATTGTACATTTGGTGCCTTGAACATCCTTTAAGGCAATTTTGTAACACATGACCTGCAAGGATCTTGTTTTGTATCACATGACTTGCAAGGATCTTATTGAAATAAAGATCTAAAAGGATCTTTATTTTGTTATTGAAATGCAACTTTTCCAAACATCAATGATTTTACTTCAATGATTTGATTTTGTAACAGAGTCTTAAAACAAGGTGATCAAAATGTATTCAATTTCAAATATTTGCAATTACATAGACAATTGGATACAAGTGGGCTATAGAATAGACAATTGGATACAAGTGGGAAGCTTGATACAAGTGGGCTACAATTAGATACAAGTGGGAATCTTGATACAAGTGGGCTGCAAAAAGCTTGATACAAGCTTGATACAAAGGGCTATAGAATAGACAATTGGATACAAGTGGGAAGCTTGATACAAGTGGGCTACAAAAAGCTAGAATAGTTTTCTGCCAGGAGTTTTCTTGTCCCTAGGGGTTGGTGCTTTTGCAGTGGGCTCTTTTGTCCTGGGAGATTTTCTTGTGGGCTCTTTGGCAGGAGGGCTTGAGGGCTGCTTCCTCTTTCTCTTATCATCCATCTCTTCACTTGCCTTTTCCTGCTCACCACTCTCTTCTTCCTCTTCACTTCCCTTTGCCTTTTCTAACTTTGCTTTCCCCTTTGCCTTTTCTAGCTTTGCTTTTCCCTTTGCCTCTTCTAGTTTTGCTTTCCCCTTTGCCTTTTCTAGTTTTGCTTTCCCCTTTGCCTTTTCTAGCTCTTCAGCATCATCATCTTTAAATACCTCTTGCAGTCGTCCATTTGCTTCAATCATATACTTGATAATCTTTGCTCTTGTCAACCATACATGGTTCTCACTATAGCACTCTCTGTTGATCTATACAAGGCAATAGAAAGCAAGTTTTAGGAACAATAAAATGAGAAAAAATACAGCTAGCAAATATGAAATATGCTATACTTCTATATTCTGATTGTCATTGCAGTATATGAAGTCCAAGAGGAGCTTGGCATTTGTCACTACCCTCCATCCACATGAATGGCTTTCAGGCTGGATTGGAACCTGCAACTCATTACATGTATTTATGGGAAAAAATATTTGAGGATAATCCATTGAAGTGAACAAATCAAAAAGAATTCCAACCTTCACAACTGAAAATTGGATTTCAGTCAGCATCTTTGGCATGGGTGGACAATTCTCCAGTGTCTCTATAAATCTTGTAGCAACACTATCCAAAATTCTTAATTAAAAGTATGTGCTTGAGGTTCTGCTTGTGGTTTACAAAATGTGTCTGCTACTATACTTACAATTTTGCTTGACCATGTACTCCAGCAAGAGAATTGACAAAGTAGCATTTTCTTTTCACAATATCAATTGCAATTAAACTCCAATGTGAGCTATAAAAACAAGCCTCAGTTAGCCTTCTAACATGAATTAGTAAATTCTCTTCACAAGGTGTAGGTAGGAAACTTACCTCTCATGATAAGGAATCAAGAAAATTTCACAGATTTCCAAGTCCACATGAATCAACCACTTTGTGAGCTCTCTAATATTTGTCTCTATCCTGAGAAAGTGGGAGATAGAAGGCTCTAAAAATTCCACCTTTTTTTGAAGGTCTGGCTCATATGTATGCATCATTAACCTGGTACAAGATATTGTTATATAAAGAGTTCTTGCTATAAACAAAAATACATAGGAAAACAAAAACAACCTGAGGCATGTGATAAGGAGTGGAGAATTGATCTCCTTGGTCCAGTCCTTGAGAATTTCCAAGGTCTCAGAGTCAAGTGAATTGTAATCCTCCCTAGGATCCTCCTCACTGAATAGAGCGACAACAAAACCAGTAGGATTGACACTCCTCAAGAGGGGCACTAGTTGAGGTTCCAACAGGTCAAGCTCCTTTCTCTCTGCAATTTCCTTGTCTTCCTTTGCTCTCTTTTTCCTTTCCTTTTCCTCTTCTTCAGTAATATCAACTACTCCTACTTCAGGCTCCTTGGGCTTCCTCCATGGAGGAATGTTGAGAATATTAAAGGCCTTAATATCATGCATAGGGACAGGCTCCAACATTCTTGAAAACCTGTATCTCAGCCTCCTGAGGGTGATCATGTCTTTGTCCATCAAAGTAACCCTATGGGCATGAGCTGCACAGATATAGGCATCTTGGAAAAGCTCAATCATAAAGTCCTCAGAAGCCTCTTGGATACATGCTAATGCAGTTCTAGTCCACCTCATGTCAATCTTGTACTCCTCTGCAACTTGTCTGCATAGTCTTTGGAAGGGCAGTTTAGGAATTGCAAGATTGATGGCCTTTATGGCCTTCCTTATCTCTCTTAGACATTTGACCCCCTGCTTGAACTTTCTCTTTGTAAGGAGAGGCTTAAGCTGCACTGGCTTGAAAGCTTTCCTCTGATGTGTAGTCTTTCTTTTGCTTGGTTGAGGGTCAGGTGTACTTGGTTTAGGGTCCTTCCTCTGAGATGTGCTCTCCTTTGGTTTTGAAGTACCAGCTAAAGCTTTGCTAGGCTGAGCTTCTTCTTCATCTTCGGATAGAGGCTTATCAACCGGCTTATCAACCTTCCTTGCAGTCTTCTTGGTCCTTGCCATCTTCAAAAGGGATAGGAATGATTGTAACACAAAAAACATTAGTAAAAAAAAGTAAACGATGTATATTTAGTGGCACACATTTCCGTACATAGTGGAACACATTGCGGTGACACCCCGTAGGCGAAATCACAAAGGGACCAATGTCCTCACACTAACGGTGGTCGCGCACGGGGTGATGGAGCATTACACAGATACGGTGACACTTCGTACGCGAAATTGCGAAGGGAGCATAGTCCTCCCACTTACCCAATTCGCGCACGGGGTGATGGAGCATTACACAGATACGGTGACACTTCGTACGCGAAATTGCGAAGGGAGCATAGTCCTCCCACTTACCAAATTCGTGCACGGGGTGATGGGAGTCCCAAGCAGTGTTAACCTCTTAAACATCTTGAGACACATATTGTACGCATGGTGAAAATAATGGCACACATGCTGTACACATCGTAAAAATGATCACATATATGGACATAGTGGAACACATTGCTTGAAAACTCGGTAAGCGAAATGACAAAGGAGGCAAAGTCTTCTCACTTACGAATATCGCTCAAAGTTTCCTCTTTCAAAACCTCCTTCAAAATGTATATTTAGTGGCACACATTTTCGTACATAGTGGAACACATTGCGATGACACCCCGTACGCGAAATCACAAAGGGACCAATGTCCTAACACTAACGGTGATCGCGCACGATGTGACGGAGCTTTACACAGATACGGTGACACTTCGTACGCGAAATTTCGAATGGAGAACAGTCCTCCCACTTACCAAATTCGCGCACGGGGTGACGGGAATCCCAACCTCTTAAACATCTTGAGACACATATTGTACGCATGGTGAAAATAATGGCACACATGCGGTACACATCGTAAACATGATCACATATGTGGACATAGTGGAACACATTGCTTTGAAACTCGGTACGCGAAATGACAAAGGAGGCATAGTCTTCTCACTTACGAATATCGCGCACGGTGTGACGCTCAAAGCGCTCGAAGTTTTGGATTGTGGACCTCCTTCAAAACCTCCTTCAAAATGCGCTTAGTTTGGGCTCTGAGGATGTTTATATAGGGTGCATGGCGCAAGTCCCTAGGTGCATAAAAACTAGCCGTTGGACCAAACTTCGAGGCGGCAACGGATTTGCACACTTCCCGAGGCGGCGTTTTTGCCCATAAAAGGAACCTACCCAACCCGTTGATTCGCTTATTGTCATTCACAAGGCTTCGAATTTAAGCCTCCAACCCTCCAAGCAACACACCGCGACACCCGTGTGCGATTTTGGTGGACGTCAACCTCTTCCTAGCAATAGGAAATCGCGTACCAAGTGTCACTCTGTGCACGTTGTTAGTGAGTGACGAGTTTCTCTTAACTTCTCAAAGTTCGCATAGCAAGTGACAAACATAGCATGTCACAATTTTATGTAATTCTTTTTTGCTTGCGCTTAATTTGTGCGCCTAATTTGCTTGACAATTTTATGCTTTTAATTTTTTTGTAGACTTGATATAAAGAAGGGTGGTTAATGTCTTGATAGACTTCTCTTTTCTCTTTTTCAGCTGAGCATTTGTGGATTGTCATAATGGATACAGAGGATATACAAGAGACCGCTGATGATAGGCTGATGTCTTTTCTTTACAAAGTTAATGAACTTACAAGATTTCAAAGTGTCAAACAGATTTTTAATGCTGCCTTTGATCTTCAAGCACTTGTGGATGGCTTCTCTACACAAATTAGTGACTTGAAAGAGATATATACAGAATTGATCAGAGATCACAGGCTTGACAATCTTGTTCATTTTGTTGATATATGCAAAGCAGGTAGCTTGTCAAGGACAGGTATTGCAAAGAAGTGGTCAAGCCTTCATCCAGACTGGCAAAAGATCATAAAGCCTTGCAAATTTCATGGTAATATGCATTGCCAGTTGGTATATTATGACCTTGGACTTATCATTTTCTTCAGTGTACTCCCAACACCAGAGGGCAAAGAGATTCCAAAGCAGATTTCCCAGGCTGAGGAGGACCAGGAGAAAGAGGAGATAGAGATGGAGTTCCATGAAGAGGAAGAGAAGCTACAAAGCACTGAGATGCTGGACATTGCAAAATTTAAAGCTGAAAACATCACTAAAGTGGAGAATGTTGACATTGAGGATGAAGATGTTGATCCTTTGCATTGCATAGCAACATTTCCCACATACAAAGTTAACAAAAAGGAATATGTTTTGCTGAATGACATTCAACATCTTTTTGATCTAAGGGAAGATTATGCTTTGGTAGTTTTGGCTGAGTGGGGATCTAATGACATAGGATTTATTGATTACTCACCTTGCCCCTTAGCAGTCTTGGACACAGAGGCAGAAAATTTTATTGACAGCTCAAGTGTTGGAAAGCATGTGCAGGACATTGTTCTGAGATATGAGCAACAGGGTGTACCTTCTGAAGAGGAGTTCAATGAGATCTAGAAAAGGCTTAAAATAGAGCATATGGGAGAGGAAAAGACCAGAGATTATGAAGTAAGGCCAACTAGATCCATTGATATATGGGAACCTGCCTTGTTTGAGGAGGATGAGTCTCCTAAGGTATGTTAATGACCATTTTTCCCTGTCTTATTAATGTGCTGAACAATTTGCAGATTGAAATACTGGACATAGAAAAATTCCTTGGCAGGGGGAAGGGTTCCAGACCCTTAAATTTAGGAAGGAACCAGAGCTTGGGACACAGGATGTCTTATCACAGTAGGAAAATACTTTGTCTAGTGATTCCCATACCTCTGCCTTTTTGTTTCTTGATGTACCTTCAAGACCATGATCTTTGATGGCATTCTGGAGAGCTTTCCACTGGTTATACTTCACATTGGATGAACCCTTCTTGGCATTTACCTTTCCTAGTTTGCCATGAAACCCTAGGAAAGCTCTGGCCTTCACACCACCAACAGATACCTTTCTAGGCACATTGTTTCCATTTGAAGACCTCTTCAGGTCTGTTTCAATCTTAACCTTACCACTGTGAAGGCCAATTTCTGATAAAACCGTTTCAATACATTTGATTGCAGCATCTCTAGCTGCTTTTGGCTGTAACTTCCAGGCAAACCCCACATAGAGATGTACAATTTTCTCCACAATTCTGCAAAGAGCATGCAGAGTGCATATGTGGACATTAGCAAGTGGAATATTTAAAACTGCTTTGAAGTTTGGATCTTGAGTATGCCTATTGGGTGCTTTGTTCCAATTTGCAGGATTACATTCTTTTGCTGATGCCATACAATACAGACAAGGGCTCTTTGCCATAGCTCCTTTGGAGACATTGTACATACATTTAAGGGTTTTAAGGTCTCCTCCCATGTGCCATTCCACCCTGTAACTTCCAAACCCTTCAACTTCAAGCTCTTCCCCTAATTCTTGTGCATTAATGACTTCGGGTATTGTTGTTTGATGGAAAACCCAATCCAGAACATCAAAGTCTTCACTCTCTACTTCAAAAGCACCTAGCCACCAGACATTCTTCTCCAATTGCACGCTGAAGTACTTGGTATCCTTCGGTTTCAATGCTCTGTTCATTAAAGTTATGGAAATCCTCTCAATTTTTCTGTTCTTAACAATCTCACATTCATCAAGCTTTATCACAAAACTGACAACACCATTTGCTTCTGTATGCTCCAGCTCATAGAATCTGATCATTTCCTTCTGAAGTGTCTTCAAGTCAAGGAAAATATTATTGAACTCGTCAAATTGAAGATCCCTCTTTTTACCATGATAGGTACCATGAATGTGGTGAGGCTCACCCAACATCTCCATTATCCTCTCATTGATCTTTTTCCTTGCCTGCTGCACAATGGATGGCTTTGGAAGCAAAGAGGACCTGACCTTACATTGCTTTAACCTTGACTTCATATTTCTGAACAGCTTGCTATAACCATCTCTACTAATGCCTACCTTATCCATAGTATATTGCACATCCTCCTTGTCCAAGCAAGAGCTCTGCAAAAATCCCTCAATGCACTGCTCCTTTGCCTTTTTAAACTTCTTCTCTCTGAAAATCTTTTTGGCAACCTTGAGAGGTAAAACATCACAATAATGTTTAGCTGCCATTTCCATGTTTGATGCAGAGTTTGGTTGTAGCAAAGTCCTAAATCAAAGGGTACAAAATTAACTGATTATTGTCCAAATGACACCAACAAAATAAACAAACTAAATTAAAGTTAACTGAATATTAATCATTTAATAAAGAACAATAGCATAATAACAATAACATAAGCATAATAATGTGGAGCAGAATCACAATACAACTTAACAAAAAGATTAACAACCTAACATAAGCAGAATCATATAAAATAAGCATAACAACCTAACAAAAAGATTAACAACCTAACATAAGCAGAATCATATAAAATAACAATACCTTGCTGCTTTGATTCTCCTGCTGCAACCTCCTCCACCACGTCTCAAGGCTTCAATGTTCTTTAACTTCTTTTCTCTTTGTCTGTTTCCTAACATTGTATTCTTGCCTCTAGCTTGTTTGAGCTGAGTTTATAGCTTTTCGTTGCTCTCTTTACATTCCTCAAGTTGTTGTTTAAGAGTATTTATCATTTGTTTGGTCAAATGATCTTCTAACTTAAGAATATCTCTCTCTGCCGCAAGACTCTATGTATAACCCAGCAACCCTCTTTGACCATCACCCACAAATTTTATCAAAGATGAACAATTTGAGAATGGGGGAGTGCTCTTTGTCATTGGGTCCACTGGATACAATCTTCCATCAGTCCAGAGATCAATGTGATTTTTTTGATCTTGCCGCATTGCTTCAAATATGGACGAGGACACCTCTGCACATTTGTTTCTCTTGCGCACTGGACAATATTCTTCATTTAGCTCAATGTGTAGATGGTATAAGCTTCTTCTCTTCCTCATGGAAGTCTGTTAATAGTATTTGTTAGAGATAGTACTATAGGAAAAAGCTGTGCAGATACGAGGAAGAAGACGACACAGAAAAGGTTTGTTTCAGCTTTTGGAAATTTTGAATTTTGGGCCAGAACTGACGTTTTCGTTAGTTTTGGAGGGAGTATTTTTTAGAATACGAAAGATCCTAGAAAGATTTGACAATGACATGTTTCGGTGCAGGTAAAAAGGACGCAAACTCACCTTTTTACAAACATTTCACTATTTTTAAAATAAAGTATATATTCTCTCTCTACAGATTGTTACAGGGCACAAAAGTGACCTCAAAATTCCCCTAATGATAGCGACGCAGATAGCGACGACCATAACAGAAAAAAAAATTCTTGGGCAGAGGGCAGGTAGCCTGGCCTGTGCCCAGTTAAAAGATGGACACAGCCACAGCCAGACTTCCTGCCCTCTGCCCAAGAAAGCGAGTAGCACCAAAATCAACCATGCTCCCACGCGCAAAAATTTCGGCAGAGTTTCCTTTGTTTTTACATAAACTTTTCAAAAAAAACCATATCATGTATACGCCTCCTACATGCTATCCATGTAGGATCTCACATGAGATTTAAGGCCAATGAAAGACAAGTACCGTACCAACTGAAAAGCATAACCATAACGAAACATAACCATAACTTAAAAGCATAACCATAACGAACCATAACCATAACTTAAAAGCATAACCATAACGAACCATAACCATAATGCGATAACCATAACCATAAACAAAATTAACAATAACCATAAGCATAACCACAAAGTTAAACATAACCATTAACAAAATCTGAACCATAACTATGTCTATACAAGAAATAGCTATAGGCTCGCCATGGTCCACTTAATTTTAAATCAACGTCTTCACACAAACACTTACAGGCCTAGGCCTCGACGAGTGAGGCATCATCGATAAGATCTTGCACCGTATCATCGTCTATCTCTAATTGCAAACATAACTCTGCCCCAACTCGTTCTGGCAGATTGTCTTCATCCATTGCATCTTCATCTACAAGTGTCAATTCTGGCTCGTCTGCATCATCCCTCGTATATCTATCAGCTTCCTTTGTCATACCTTCCTCCATCTCATCTAATGTCACAGTAGTATGGACGTCATCTGACTGACTTTCCTCCAGGAGATCTTGCCCTTCAAATACTTGTTTATTTCTTGGAGCAACCTGAACCACAAACCACCATTGTCGCTCTCAAGGGTCCGGTATAAAGACCACTTGCTCGCAATGTTCGGGGAGAGCAAATGTGTCGCTCGCATCTGTCCAAATCTTTGTAGAATCTATTTGCACAAGTTTGTTTCCATCTCTGCGTACCGTTGCATTGCGACCAGAAGTAATAACCTTGAACCACTTCACATCCAACAAAAACATCTCAAACTGCCTGAAGCTTACTTTCAAGATATCTGACACCAGACCACAGTAATCCGCGTTACTAGTGCTTTCATTCGTGTCTCTAGCACTGGCCCTGCTCTTTTGCATGAAACTAACCATTACCCCACTGTCAAACGTGTTTCTTCTGCTGTCAATTTGTTGTGTTCTGAAATGCTTTCCATGCGACCACAGTGCCATGTATGTATGATACTTCCAGTCACATCCAATAGCCACCTCTTCCTCTTCTAGAGATATGGGTTCTCCGATCTGTCGAGCTGCTCTCACTGTCTTGTCCAACCATGCCATTGTAGGGAATTCAGGTAGAGGAGCGAGATAGTCTAGCAAGGGTAAGCCTCTAGTCGTTCGACTTCGCCTGAAATCCTGTTGCTCCCTATTGCGTCTCTCTTTCTCTTCTTCGTACCTTTCAGGCCATTTTTGCATCGGCGCTAAATTTAGTATACAGAACTTCATGATCTTTTCTCGCATGGCTAGGTTCATTTTCTTCGGCACCCCTTGCCCTTGCGGCTCCTCTCCCACCAGTCTTGTATCCTCCTCATCGCTCCACAGTCGAGGCATTTTTGGATCAGAAACGGATAGAAATTCGGTCGTCAATACAAGAGACTCTTGCGCTAGCCATCCTTCTGCCATGATCCCCTCTGGACACGCTTTTTGGCGAACAAAACCCTTAAGTGTTTTCATGAACCGCTCTAGAAAGAATATCCAACGGCTGTGGACTGTACCTGCCACTGCAACCTCATCTACTACATGGACGAGCAAGTGCATTTGGATAGTTAGGCAGCTCGTGGGTAGATACTTCTCAATCATGCAAACGCCTCAATGGAGTTAGCCCTTGCGACTGCAATAGATTCCTCCTGTATCTCCTTGGAAGAGATCCACCGCACTAGCTCTGAAATCTTGTATATGCAGGTCCCCACTTCCTCCGTTAAACACCCTTTGATCGCAATTGGAAGAATGAACTGCAAGAACTTATGCCAGTCGTGCGATTTCAATCCTGACAGTTGATCGTCATGGGTGAATGCTGTCTTGAGACATCGCATATATCCTATTGGCGTCCTGAACTCTGAAATCACCCTTTTCACTTGTCGCACTTCGTTTTTTAGCAATACCCATGGCGCTCTTGGAAGTTTTGTTTGGCCAGCTGCATTGGTGAAATGCCATAGCTTTGGCATCTTTCCAACCGACTGCAAATCATCTCGTGAAGCTCGATTGTCTTTCATTCCCATGATTGTCTTCTAGAGGAGCTCTCCCACATTCTTGAATATATGCATTGGATCCACCAAATGGTTAATTAGTAGATCACCCCAGTACGGCAACGTATGGGGAATGGACAAACGTTTCATTCCTGGAACAGGTTGTCCCTCATGTTGCTCCCATCGACGATGCCACTCGTGTACATGCATAGGATGACATTCGACGCGACCAAGCTGACCTTTGCGCAAGTGATGGCCATCTGGAAGATAACGGTGGTGGCCTTGATAAATTGTCTTTTGAAGAGAGGCAGAATAGCGCACATCCAAAGACTGTCCGCAAATTGGCAAGCCACGGCGGGAGGTTGTAATTGATAAGGCACACATGCCAAGTGCTCCATGACGAGCTTCTCAAGCCAAATGGATTGACTCCATCCATTGCCATGCCCAAACGCAAATTGCGTGGTTCACTCTTAAAATGTGGCCAGGTATCTTCAATGTGCCTCCAAGCCTTTGAATCAGCGGGCACCCTAAATGTTGCGTCAGTGGATCTATTCGTAGAATGCCACCGCATCAACTTTGCAATGGAACCACAACGAAACATGCTTTTTATCCTAGGAATAATAGGGAAATGCCGCAACACTTTAGCTGGCACTGTCTCACCAACTGCATCTTATTTGTAGCGCATTTCTCCGCACTTAGGACACGATAGACAATTTGCGAATTCATTGAGAAAAAGAATGCAATCATTTGGACATGCATGAATCTTGTTGTAGTCCAAGCCAATTGAGGTCAGAAGTTGCTTTGCGTCTGGCCTGGAGGGGGGCATTTCATTGCCAGCCGAGAGAAGTTGCTCCCGCAATAACCTGTTTAAGCCACATTAAATTAAAAAGCTCTCCGAGCACATCACCGTTGCAATCGGAAAATCTCTTTTGTAAATTACGTACCTAAACAAAGCAGTGACGCTTGCATCTGACCACCCGTACATTGACTGAAGATTCAAAAACGCCAGACAAGTACGAAGCACAAATATTTTGGCGCCTTCATAGATTGCTTGACGTGCCAACTTTCTCAACATGTCTTCAGGAGATAGGCGCACGGCTTCTGGTGCTGCTTCGTTCCCGTTCTCCTCGCTTGTCTGGAAGAAGACATCCAGCATCTCCTCCATGCCGTCGTCTTCTGTCTATAAGCCCTTTTCTGCTTCCATCCGTGGCTCTATATTGGTCGGACCTTCACGCATAATCTTTTTTCTCTCTCTCTCTCTCAGATGTAGGTGCTATGTCACAAAAATCAATGCCCGTTCCGTAGGAGTCGTATCGCAGATTCTGTACGGTTTCTCTAGCAAACTCTCCGTACTTGTGCACATGCTCATTACATATCCTACGCTTGCGCAGGATTTGATACTTGCAGAGCGTGCACGAGCATGCAATTTCCTCCATGTTAGTTGATGACGTTGCCATCTACAATGATTATAATTGTTGTTTTAATATATATATATATATATATATATATATATATACTCCTCACAATGTAAACTACCTCACATTCTCTAGTCTTGCCCAATCTCCGTACACCTCGGTCTAGAGGTGTACGGAGATCAGGACCACCGGGTCAAAATCTCATCTTTATTGGTCAAATCCTATATGGGTAGACACATACGTGCACTCCCAGGTGTACATGGCAATGTATGTAGCAGGCAAAACCCCTTTGCCTCTTTTAGTTCCATAGTTTCTTCTCTGTCTACGTACCCTATCTCTCGTTCTTTCTCTCTCGATCTCGATCTCGCTATCTCTCTTTCTCTCTCTCTCTCTCTCTCTCTCTCTCTCTCTCTCTCTCTCTCTCTCTCTCTCTCTCTCTCTCTCTCTCTCTCTTTCTCTCTCTATTTCCCTATTTTCCTATCTCTCTCTCTGTCTCTCTCTCTGTCTCTCTCTCCACTTCCCTATCTCTCTCTCTCTCTCTCTCTCTCTCTATATATATATATATATAACTCTCTTTCTCTATCTCTCTATTTCCTCTCTCTCTCTCTCTCTCTCTCTCTCTCTCTCTCTCTCTCTCTCTCTCTCTCTCTCTCTCTCTCTCTCTCTCTCTCTCTCTCTCTCTATCTATCTCTCTCGCTCTCTACTTCCCTATCTCTCTACTGATCCAACGAGCGACTGAGCTAGGGAGATCTACACGCCCACGACTGCGGAGGACTACACAACATCGACAGAGGCTGCATCAGAGGATCTAGCTAGGTCACTTTGGCTCGACATGCACAACGCCCGGTCAGACTACTGACCATGGAGGAGATTGATGAGATCCGCCAGCGACAGATGCTGGATCTCTTATGATCTACCTATCTCAGCTAGCTGGTTTAGCCGTTTAGTCCACACTCAGCAGTTTATGATTCCATAATATTTTATTTTGTCATCTTCTTACTCTGACTTTGTATCAGATCCATCACATTGTAACTTTCTTGTCTCATGTCTCATAGGTCACTTTGGCCTTTCGAAGACGTTAATATAACATTTCATTTCATTTCTCTCTTTAATTTTTTTTCTTTAATTTAATTTCCTAAGCATACATTAATTCTCTCTCTCTCTCTCTCTCTCTCTCTCTCTCTCTCTCTCTCTCTCTCTCTCTCTCTCTCTCTCTCTTTGATTACCTACACACACACACACACACACATTTCTCTCTTTCTCTCTCTCTCTCTCTTTCCTACACACACACACACACACACATTTCTCTCTCTCTCTCTCTCTCTCTCTCTCTCTCTCTCTCTCTCTCTCTCTCTCTCTCTCTCTCTCTCTCTCTCTCTCTATTTCCTACACACACACACACACACACACACACACACACACACCTCTCTCTCTTTTTCCTACACACACATGCACACACACACACACACCACGCTCTCTCTCTCTCTCTCTCTCTCTCTCTCTCTCTCTCTCTCTCTCTCTCTCTCTCTCTCTCTCCTACACACACACACACGATGTAGAGAGAGAGAGAGAGGGAGGGGTTGGGGGGGGCGGAGATGGACATAATACCTGCGCAACAGGTTTCGGCCAAGATCTGAGCAGGCGAAAATGGCCCCTGCGTGCGGCTTTCGCTTTTTCCCCCCAATTTTTTTTGCGTCGCTATACGCGTGGCAAAAAAGCCTTTCCACGCATATATCGACGCACACTGCGATGCGTATATCGACGCACGCTAATCACGTCGATATATACGTGGAAAAGCATGGCCGTCGATATATACGCGTCGATATCTTCATATAGTGTTGTACTGTATGAGCTGGAGCATACAGAAGCAAATGGCGTTGTTATTTTTGTGATAAAGCTTGATGAATGCGAGATTGTTAAGAACAGAAAAATTGAGAGGATTTCCATAACTTTAATGAACAGAGCATTGAAACCGAAGGATACCAAGTACTTCAACGTGCAATCGGAGAAGAACGTCTGGTGGCCAGGTGCTTTTGAAGTAGAGAGTGAAGACTTTGATGTTCTGGATTGGGTTTTCCATCAAACAACAATACCCGAAGTCATTAATGCACAAGAATTAGGGGAAGAGCTTGAAGTTGAAGGGTTTGGAAGTTACAGGGTGGAATGGCACATGGGAGGAGACCTTAAAACCCTTAAATGTATGTACAATGTCTCCAAAGGAGCTATGGCAAAGAGCCCTTGTCTGTATTGTATGGCATCAACAAAAGAATGTAATCCTGCAAATTGGAACAAAGCACCCAATAGGCATACTCAAGATCCAAACTTCAAAGCAGTTTTAAATATTCCACTTGCTAATGTCCACATATGCACTCTGCATGCTCTTTGCAGAATTGTGGAGAAAATTGTACATCTGTATGTGGGGTTTGCCTGGAAGTTACAGCCAAAAGCAGCTAGAGATGCTACAATCAAATGTATTGAAAGGGTTTTATCAGAAATTGGCCTTCACAGTGGTAAGGTTAAGATTGAAATAGACCTGAAGAGGTCTTCAAATGGAAACAATGTGCCTAGAAAGGTCTCTATTGGTGGTGTGAAGGCCAGAGCTTTCCTAGGGTTTCATGGAAAACTAGGAAAGGTAAATGCCAAGAAGGGTTCATCCAATGTGAAGTATAACTAGTGGAAATCTCTCCACAATGCCATCAAAGATCATGGTCTTCAAGGTACATCAAGAAATAAAAAATCAGAGGTATGGGAATCACTAGACAAAGTATGTTCCTACTGTGATAAGACATCCTCGGGCAAAAATGATCTGCCAAATTTCAAGAAAGTGCTCAATAACTTCAGAAGTGCAATGAAAGATGCTTGGGATCAGGAATTCACACATTACATGGTAATTTTTTTATTTATTTTCTTACCTTTTTAATATGTACATACTTTTTAGTTTGGCAGCATATGATTAATCTCATACTTACTAATTATTGACACACTTTTACTTTGCTAGCATATAATTTACAATCACACTCCTTGGTTTGTAAAGAGATGGGGCTCCCTGTCCATATGGTCTACACAAGGCATGGAGAAATCCCATTATCAAGCAAGAACCAAGTTTTTCAAGCATACAAGACATGGGGGAGGTGCAGTGAAGGCAAACAGCTTGCTTGAGGTTTTCCAATGGTTCTATAGACAAATATGGCATAGAGCCAGATCAAAAATGACAAAGAAAGCACTACTGAACTCACATTTAGCAAATGCCTTACATAGGAACAAGCAGAAAAGACAAAATTCATATAATAGTTCATCTGCAAATGAAAAATTCTTACAATGGCTAGCTACAAGAGAGAGACAAGGTAGAAAGTGGGCCAAAGTACAGGTTTGAGCAAAGTCAGTCTTCTGATGAAGGTACATCAACTTCACCCCTAAACTTTAGAAACTTTTGCTTATTGTAGCCTATCATTTGTCTCTTGAGGTCCCCAGAGTGGGCAAGCTCATAGGATGCCATTGTGGCAAAATAACCAGCTCTAGAACCAGTAAGGCCAGGGAAGAATCCAAAAATTCTGATGGCTTCCTCCTTTTCCACCAATATTAACTTCTATAACCCTGGAGGAAGCTGATATGAACCAACAACCTTTGCAAGTGCTTTAATTGCAAGCATTGGCAGCAATGGTTCTCTTGTAAACTTATTATGGAATATAATGACAGTATCTTTGTTGAGCTTCCCAATAAAGTGTCCCAAGCTCTAGTTCCTTCCTAAATTTAAGGGTCTGGAACCCTTCCCCCTGCCAAGGAATTTGTCTGTGTCCAGTATTTCAATATGCAAAAATATGTCTTGGTTAATTGTTCAGCACATTAATTAGACAAAGCAAAATGGTCATAAAAATACCTTAGGAGACTCATCCTCCTCAAACAAGGCAGGTTCCCATATATCAAGGGATCTAGTTGGCCTTACTTCATAATCTCTGGTCTTTTACTCTCCCATATGCTCTATTTTAAGCCTTTTCTGGATCTCATTGAACTCCTCTTCAGAAGGTACACCCTGTTGCTCATATCTCAGAACAATGTCCTGGACATGCTTTCCAACACTTGAGCTGTTAATAAAATTTTCTGCCTCTGTGTCCAAGACTGCTAAAGGGCAAGGTGAGTAATCAATAAATCCTATGTCATTAGATCCCCACTCAGCCAAAACTGCCAAAGCATAATCTTCCCTTAGATCAAAAAGATGTTGAATGTCATTCACCAAAACATATTCCTTTTTGTTAACTTTGTATGTGGGAAATGTTGCTGTGCAATGCAAAGGATCAACATCTTCATCCTCAATGTCAACATTCTCCACTTTAGTGATGTTTTTTGATTTAAATTTTGCAATGTCCAGCATCTCAGTTCTTTGTAGTTTCTCTTCCTCTTCATGGAACTCCATCTCTATCTCCTCTTCCTCCTGGTCCTCCTCAGCCTGAGAAATCTTCTTTGGAATGTGTTTGCCCTCTGGTGTTGGGAGTACACTGAAGAAAATGATAAGTCCAAGGTCATACTCTACCAACTGGCAATGCATATTACCATGAAATTTGCAAGGCTTTATGATCTTTTGCCAGTCTGGATGAAGGCTTGACCACTTCTTTGCAATACCTGTCCTTGCCAAGCTACCTGCTTTGCATATATCAACAAAATGAACAAGATTGTCAAGCCTGTGATCTCTGGTCAATGTTGTATATAGCTCTATCAAGTCGCTAATTTGTGTGGAGAAGCCATCCACAAGTACTTGAAGATCAAAGGCAGCATTAAAAATCTCTTTGACACTTTGAAATCTTGTAAGTTCATTAACTTTGTAAAGAAAAGACATCAGCAGCCTGTCATCAACGGTCTCTTGTATATCCTCTGTATCCATTATGACAATCCACAAATGTCTGAGAAAGAGAAAAGATAAGTCCATCAAGACATTAAGAAATAGACATGACATGGTGTGTAAGTTTCTTCTATGACTAAAATATATAAATAAACTACCCTTCCTTAATAATACAAAAAACTAATAATGGTTTATAAACAAGTATGCAAGTTGTAAATCTAAGCAAGCAAGAAAGAATTACATCAAATTGTGTCACTTGCTAAGTTGTGTCACTTGCTACGCGAGCTGTGAGGGTTAGGAGAAAGTTGGCACTCAATAAATTCATGCACGGCGTGACAGAAGAAATGTTTTCCTTGGTGACACTTGGTACGCGAAATCCTCGTGCTAGGAAGAGGTCGACACCTTCAGAATTCGCGCACGGGGTGTCGCGGGGTGTCGCTTGGAGGGTTGGAGGCTTTATTTCTAAGCCTTGTGAAGCACAATAAGCGAAAAAGAGGGTTGGGTAAGTTGTTTATATGGCCAAAAACGCCGCCTCAGGGGGTGTGCCAAGCGGTTGCCTCCTCGAAGTGTGTGCCCAATGGCTAGTATGCGCCTAGGGAGGAGCGGTGCGCCTAGGGACTTGCACATAGCGCCCTATACAAGCCCAAGAAGCTCCTCAAAACCCAAATCGAGCGCATTCTGAAGGAGATTTTACCCGATTCTAGCGGCGCTTCCACAACCCGATTCTACCCGCGC
Organism: Adiantum capillus-veneris; assembly: GCF_014529385.1. Lineage (NCBI taxonomy): Eukaryota > Viridiplantae > Streptophyta > Polypodiopsida > Polypodiales > Pteridaceae > Adiantum > Adiantum capillus-veneris. Next base: position 56,731,315 of record NC_140956.1, read on the forward strand.
TTGGATCAACCGTCACCCCGTGCGCGATCTGTGTATGTGTGAAGACATTACTCCCTTCGTTATTTCGCGTACGGGGTGTCACATATAATGTGTACCCCCAAGTCCACCAGGAGGAGTTTAGCATGTGTTTGTATGCATGTGTTTATACATGTATAAGTATATAAACAAACTTTCACGTGCATAGAGGTGGAGTTCTACATCGCCTACAGCTTGTCACTCCGTGCACGAGCCGCTTGGACGCTGAAAGCTTCCAATGCTATGGTTATCGCACACGGGGTGTCACCATCCATTGCCAACATGGCCAGCGTCTTTTCTATTGTTATTTGTGAAAGTAATAGGAAAAATTATATATACATCTTTTACTTTTATTACTAATGTTTGTTGTTTGTTGTGCAACAATCATTCCTATTCCTTTTGAAGATGGCAAGGACCAAGAAGACTCCAAGGAAGGTTGATGAGCCTCTATCCAAAGATGAAGAAGAAGTTCCTCAACCTAGCAAAGCTTCAGCTAGTACTTTACCAAACCAACCATCCACTTCCAAAGTTCCTGGCAAACCAACCTCTGCTAGCACAAAGAAGAGCACATCTCAGAGGAAGGATTCTTCTCTACCTGACCCTAAACCAAGCAAAAGGAAAGCTACACATCAGAGGAAAGCTTCCAAGCCTGTGCAGCTTAAGCCTCTCCTTACAAAGAGAAAGTTCAAGCAGGGGGTCAAATGTCTAAGAGAGATAAGGAAGGCCATAAAGGCCATCCATCTTGCAATTCCTAAACTGCCCTTCCAAAGACTGTGCAGACAAGTTGTAGAGGAGTACAAGATGTCCATGAGGTGGACTAGAACTGCATTGGCATGTATCCAGGAGGCTTCTGAGGACTTTATGATTGAGCTTTTCCAAGATGCCTATATCTGTGCAGCTCATGCCCATAGGGTTACTTTGATGGACAAAGACATGATCACTCTCAGGAGGCTGAGATACAGGTTTTCAAAAATTTTGGAGCCTATCCCTATGCATGATATAAAGGCATTCAATATTCTCAACATTCCTCCATGGAGGAAGCCCAAGGAGCCTGAAGTAGGAGTTGTTGATATTACTGAAGAAGAGGAAAAGGAAAGGAAAAAGAGATCCAAGGAAGACAAGGAAATTACAGAGAGAAAGGAGCTTGACCTGTTGGAACCTCAGCTAGTGCCCCTCTTGAGGAGTGTCAATCCTACTGGTTTTGTTGTCACTCTATTCAGTGAGGAGGATCCTAGGGAGGATTACATTTCACTTGACTCTGAGACCTTGGAAATTCTCAAGGACTGGACCAAGGAGATCAATTCTCCACTCCTTATCACATGCCTCAGGTTGATTTTGTTTTCCTCTGTATTTTTGTTTATAGCAAGAACTCTTTATATAACAATATCCTGTACCAGGTTAATGATGCATACATATGAGCCAGACCTTCAACAAAAGGTGGACTTTTTAGACCCTTCTATCTCCCACTTTCTCAGGACAGAGACAAACATTAGAGAGCTCACAAAGTGGTTGACTCATGTGGACTTGGAAATCTGTGAATTTTTCTTGATTCCTTATCATGAGAGGTAAGTTTCCTACCTACACCTTGTGAAGAGAATTTGCTAATTCATGTTAGAAGGCTGACTGAGGCTTGTTTTTATAGCTCACATTGGAGTTTAATTGCAATTGATATTGTGAAAAGAAAATGCTGCTTTGTCAATTCTCTTGCTGGAGTACATGGTCAAGCAAAATTGTAAGTATAGCAGCAGACACATTTTGTAAACCACAAGCACATACTTTTAGTAAAGCAGAACCTCATTTATAAAGAATTTTGGACAGTGCTGCTACAAGATTTATAGAGACACTAGAGAATTGTCCACCCATGCCACAGATGCTGAATGAAATCCAATTTGCAGTTGTGAAGGTTGGAATTCTTTATGCTTTTTTCACTTCAATGGATTATCCTCAAAGATTTTTTCCCATAAATACATGTAATGAATTGCAGGTTCCAATCCAGCCTGAAAGCCATTCATGTGGATGGAGGGTAGTGACAAATGCCAAGCTCCTCTTGGACTTCATATACTGCAATGACAATCAGGATATAGAAGTATAGCATATTTCATATTTGCCAGCTGTATTTTTTCTCATTTTATTGTTCCTAAAACTTGCTTTCTATTGCCTTGTATAGATCAACAGAGAGTGCTATAGTGAGAACCATGTATGGTTGACAAGAGCAAGGATTATCAAGTATACGATTGAAGAAAATGGACAATTGCAAGAGGTATTTAAAGATGATGATGTTGAAGAGAAGGGGAAAGCAAAGCTGGAAGAGGAAGAAGAGAGTGGTGAGAAGGAAAAGGTAAGTGAAGAGATGGATGATAAGAGAAAGAGGAAGCAGCCTTCAAGCCCTCCTGCCAAAGAGCCCACTTCAAAAAGAAAATCTCCTGCAAAAGCACCAACCCCATTAAGGAAGTCCCCTAGGGACAGGAAAACTCCTGGCAGCAAACTATTCTAGCTTATTGTAGCCCACTTGTATCAAGCTTCCCAGTTCTCTATTGTATCCAATTGTCTATTCTATAGCCCACTTGTAACCAATTGGCCCTTGTATGGACCCTTGCATGTAAGTGAAAATATTTGAAATTGAATACATTTTGATCACCTTGTTTTAAGACTCTGTTACAAAATCAAGTCATTGAAGTAAAATAAAATCATTGGATGTTTGGAAAAGTTGCATTTCAATAACAAAATAAAGATCCTTTTAGATCATATGATACAAAATAAGATCCTTGCAAGTCATGTGATACAAAATAAGATCCTTGCAGGGCATGTGTTACAAAATTTCCTTGAAGAATGTTTAAGGCACCAAATGTACAATGCCATCCAAGATGTCCTTGCACTGTAGCCTCTTTTCATTCCTTTTTGATACCTACAAAAACAGTCCAAGTTAAATAAAGAACCAATAAGAGAACAAGAGACTTTTAGGCATAACAGTTACCTTTCCACCATTTACTTGAAAGCAGAATGTTGTGGGCAGTTCAATTTCATCATTTTGCAGGTCCAATCTCAATTGCTATAAGCTACACATGCCTCTTATCTTTACAATTGACGGATGCTCATTGTTTACCCATATATCAATGTCTTCTATTGGGCTGTCAATGAAGTCCTCCATGTCTTGATCAAGTGGAGTTAGCTGACCACCAACATAGTGCCATCTTCTGTAATAAAATGACATAATGAAGTTTTGTGTCCCTATCATGTATTTGCAAGCAATTGAGCCAGCTTGCACATTACAAGTGATTCCATTCACTGTTTTGGTGTTCCAACCCTCATCCACAAATTCAAGTACATTTGCTGAGTCTAAAGTCTTCACTGAAAACATTGTTCTAGATTTTCTGACTTCAGCATTAGAGAAGAAGTCTACAAAAACTGTAATGGGCATGAATATAGAAATTCTACTCTATTTTCTTGCTATGTTTGCTTTCAAACACTTTTGAATCTCACAAAACAGTTTGCATCTGTAGCCCTCACTTGTATTTGAGCTAGGGAGTGACCATTCTCCACTTTTGAAATCAGGCAAGTCTAGCTTGGTTGTGGCTCCAAGTTCTCCAGTCCTTCTAGGTGGAACATAATAATGGTCAAAGAAGAATATTCCATTCTCTACCAGTGAACCCTTAGTGCTTCCCTTGTATATTTCTTCACCAATTGATCCATGACACACATCCAGAATATTTATAACACATTCTACTGGCTGTCATTCCATAATGTTTGAAGGATACAAATCTGTACAACAAATAACCTTATACAACATGCATTACAAATAAGGATTTAAGTTAAGAGACTTACAGTTTGGTCTATGTAATGGCAAAGCAGAACTCTCTGAGTCAATATGCAGATCTTTATGCATGTACACATGCTGCACCAGCACCTCTTTGATTGATTTTTTGTTGTCGCCAAAGCTGAAATCTTTAACAATACCCTTCCATCCCGCCAAGAAAGAGTTTTTGGTGGAAGACTTTATTCTCTTGTTCTGTTGCATCAGTATCCACGTTCCTTTGTGTATAGTTATTGGAATCCATTGTCCATTTTGATCAGTCGTGTTGTAAGTGACAATGGCTTCAATGGAAGTTCTTGGTCGTTTTGATCGTGATGAAGATTCCATGGTGAAAAAAGAAATGAGCAGAGAAGTCTAGTCTGAGTTCAAGAGAAGAATAAGCAGAATGTGCAAAAAACGGTTCAAAACTGGAAAAGATCATGAGATAGAATCCAAACATTGTTTTATGATGGCGACGTGCAAAATGAAAACAATATAATATGAGAAGTACGTATTTCTAAAAGCGACAGCTATTGAATGCCTTTGCACTTTTACTTGCTTACATTGCTATTTACCAGCTCAAAGTTGCGGTAAAGATAGAATATTTGCTTTTTTTGTGAGTTTTCAAAAGTAGAGGTTCCGTAAAGGAAGCTCTTCAACCATTGGTTGAGACCACTCTCTCTCTACACACTAAAAGGCACAAAAATGACCTCAAAATTCCCCTAATGCTCTTGCCCCAAGTCCACTGATGAATTCATGTAACTCCTTTAGACTCTACGTTGGAGACCTCTTAAAGGATGATCAAGATCTTGGAGGAACTTGGATTGCTAGCTGAAATTTTGCAGCATTGAGGATTGCACCAATGGCAATGGTGCAAATTTTTCTTTGTTTGCCACCATGAGTGTAACTAGGATAATAGGAGAGGCATTCTTGGATACCTTGCGCCCTCCCCATTTGTAAGCATTTAGAATTGGATAAAAACATTTAGTCCACTTCTATGGCCTTTTGTGTTGCAAAGGCGAACATTGACTGTGACTAAGTATCATAACATTTCATGTTTGAAGTACCTTATCCAACCACAAGTACACATATACATGCATTTGAACATGGCTCTCTCTCTCATCGGACACATGTCACGTCGTAGAATTCAGCTTTTGTGATCTTCTGCACATGGAATTGGTTGATGTAGATATTGCTTGAATACTAATGTATGGACGATAAAAAAAAATTCGGATCCAAAGGAAGAAGCCAACGATGGTGATGATGAAGAGAGCTAGAAGATGATGAGGATAAGAAGATGGTGAGGGCTTAAAGCCTACAAGAAACATCTGCTAGCATTGCATGATGCATTGAGGTTCATGTATAGAGAGTTGAGGCCAAATTTTTTGGCGGACAAGGTGGACAATTCATGTGCTTTTTGTGCAACGATGCATTCATTCAAGGGTTGGAGGGACATCTTAGCACACATAGAGGCATATAAAAAGAAGAAAATCAGGAGCACAAGGGCCTAATTGGCGATGCCATCAAATCTACTCTCAATACTCTTGGGACAACTTTGTCCCCCATCCAAGTTCCAAGTGGAGCTCGTACTACTGCTCTTAGCAATGAGAGCAAGCATCTAATTGTATGGCATCCCTTGTTTTAATAAAGGTTGCTGAGAGGAGGCAAGGCTATGAGGAATTTAATATGACATGCTCTAGGGGAGGAGTCCCTGGCCTAAAGCTACATGGTAGTGTTTCCATTGGATGCTCCCCTTGTCTTTTTGGCCGAGGGGGTGGGATATCTCAAGACCAAAAGGGTCTCAAAGAGCATTGCCAGTAGACGGAGGTGTCCCATCATCAAGTGATATCTTGCAACCCCTGAAAACATGAGAACAATCGATCACGAGAGAAGTCTGGTTTCATGGGCCAAAGAGAGCTTCTATCTTAAGGACGGTGCAACAAGCTCAAAGAGATAAACCAACAAGTTTTGGAAAAGTACGCAAGATTCTTTTTGTCACTTTTGCATAGAAGGGTTTACCCTTTTCTTCTATTACTATACATTGGCTAGTCATCTTTATCATCAATTTACTAGCTATCTACTCTTTTTTTTCATTTCAAAATAATCAAAGCAGTTCAACCAGCATTTATTTTACCTTTATTGTTACTCTCAACTACAAGCCTCGTGATTTTATCACTTGTTTATGATAGCATTTAAATATATTTTAGTTTTAGTTTGACAATGTGTCTTTTTACTTTATTATTTTTATTTAACTTTTTATTTTATTTTTTTATAAAAAAAATGCTATTGTGCAGTGTGCACTTTTCATCTTATAGATCAAGTGGGACCCTTCGCAATATATGATTGATATATATTGTAACACAACAAAAATGCCATATGATTGTGGACACTCGTTTAGACTCACTCTCCTTAACATTTATCCCCCCTTAACTTAGAAGTTACACCCCCTTAACTTAGAAGTTACAGGCCTTAGTGCCTCCTCACCTTGTTTGAAGTAGCTCAAAACCATTTTTGGTATTTTGTTTTCCTTTAATCACCAGCAGCCTAGCGCACTAACTAGTTTTCTTACAAGGCCCTTTTACGGTCCAATATTTTTCTAATGTGTTGGGTAACCATAGCCATGGGTACCACTTCTTTTCTTGCGACATGAACCTATGGTAAAACTCTTTAGTCTAGTAGATGCTCATGTGGAAACACCCATGTGACTATCCATGCGCTTCTATGTAATAAGACAGATGACCTATATGATGATGTAAACATTGCTTACCTATCCCATGACATAAGCACCAAATGAGCCTATATATTTAGCTTTGTATTCACTCATTCCAAGCTCAATTATCAAGACCATTTGAGTCTACACTGTGCTACTCCAATAACTACTCTATTGCGCGCATGCACACACACCCCATGAATGATTCACTAATGTATCCACCCTAATCTCCACAGTAAATTTCCACCATATGCTTCTTGTCGTCAATATATCCCACCAATTTAAGACCTCAATCAAATGCGTTTGAATGCTTTTCATGCTCTGCTAAGTCTAAACCCAACCTTGAGTGAGATGTGTCACATATCATGCTCTAGTCAATTTGAACCAAGTCTTAGGTGTCTGCATCCAAATGGCTTTCATGATCCAAACCCAAGCTAAGGTGTCTTCATCCGAATGTCTTTCATGCTCTAAACCCAACCTTAGGTGAGATGTGTCACTTGTCATGCTCTGCTAAGTGTAAACCCAGTCTTAGGTGAGATGTGCTAAGTGTAAACCCAGTCTTAGGTGAGATGTGTCTGACTAAGGCCTTACATTTTTGGGATATGTTGAGAGCAAGAAGTATATGGTGGAATTGTATGACCAAAATGTGCAATCAGCTAATAAAAATGATGGGGAAGGTTTTGTCTTACATCAGTCTTAGCGAACCATGGAATTCTTGATAGCAATTGATAACAACCATTGGATAAAGCTTGTAGACTAGTGTCCTCCCTATCTCAATGACTTAGAGGTCTTTTGCACAAGTGGCGGTTTATTGTAAACTCAAACCCCCTCCTGACATACGTCGTTAACCCCTCCAACCTTGGTTGAACGCTCGCATGCACTCAACCACCATGCAAAGCGTGAAACTTTGCTTCTACTTTGTAACTATGCGAATTCTAGCAGAGTTGAGTCGGGGAGGGCAGGGTTGACTTTGCCAACATGCATGAGCATAAGCAAACCGCGTTGGCATGGGTTAACCCCTGTTCAAGCCTCCTACTGTTCCAAGTCGTCACCCATGCTAGTAGCCTGGCGTAAAATTTGGACAACTGGTTTCGACTCCCAAGGTTGCATTCTGATGTCAACTTTGAAGTGGCCAAACTTGGATCTAGCTATGACCTTTCAAGGAAACATGAGGCACTCTCATGGCAAAGTCAAACATTGCCTCTCTCTCTCTCTCTCTCTCTCTCTCTCTCTCTCTCTCTCTCTCCCCTACTCCTACTCCTAGCACAATATGCATCCTTGAGATTGGAGATTTGTTCATAGGAGGGTACCTCACTATGTGTAGGCTGCGATAGACGTATTAAGGCATGCTATGAAGGTAGCAAGATTCATTAGATTTTATTTGCATTGTGGCATCTAGTGTTCAACTCGCCATTGAAGTGTGTGCGTTGCCCCCATATCCACATGATGATGATGATGATGAGCCCAATTTGCCACCACTAGCGAGACGACATTCAAGACCATCATGCTAATGGTCAATATTGATGCTTTGAAGGAATATATTGGTTTTATGATACCCCTCATTAAGGAGGCTGGGATACTAATTCCATGTGCTTCTATGCAATGATTTACACATGACATAGATGATCTATATGATGATGTAATCACTGCTTATCTATCCCATGACATAAGCACCAAATGAGCCTTTATATTCAACTTTGTATTCACTCATTCTAAGTTCAATTATCATCGTGCTACTCCAATCTCTACTCTATTGCATGGACACACACACACACACACACACACACACACACCACAAATGTTTCACTAATCTATCCACTTGTCTGCGTCCGAACGTCTTTCATGCTCTAAACTCAACCTTAGGTGAGATGTGTCGCTTGTCATGCTCTGGTAAGTCTAAACCCAACCTTAGGTGAGATGTGTCTGACTAAGGCGTTAGATTGGCAGTATTTATTGGGAGCAAGAAGCATATGGTGGAAATGTATGAACAAAATGTTTAATTAGCTCTAATGAAAGTGATGGGGAAGTTTTTGGCATACATAAGGCCTTAGCGAACCATGGAATTCTTGAGAGTTCCATTGGATAAACCTTCTAGATTAGTGTCCGCCCTCTCTTGGTGACTTAGAGGCCTTTTGCACAAGGGCGGTTTAGAGGGGTTTTGCACTAAGCGTGAAACTTTGCTGCCACTTGAGTTGAGGAGGGCATGGCTAACTCTCCTAGCATGTGCGAAAGCAAACCACATTGGCACGGGTTAACCCCGGCTCAAGCTTTTTATTGTTCCGAGTCATCACCCATAGGCCATGCCCTCAACTATATCTAACACGGGCATGGGAGATGGGATCAAAGGCTCCCATCAATCTAGGGCCCCGACATTAAGCGTGGGCCGTAGATCTTGTCAGTAAATTTGGTCCCGAGTTTACATTTTACTTGGGTTTACTTTGCCCAAGCTTGTCCAAGATCTATAGTGTTCAATCATCCCAAGGTAGATCCTCTCTCCTCCAATTTCTGTGTGAGTCTATGAGATATAGAGCAAGTTCATGTGAGCCTCCAGTTTGCAACTAGTTACGAACTGGTTGCAAATATTTGTGGTTCCCGTGAGTAGTTTCCAAATAAAAACCTGCATTTGGTTCGTGCTCTAGGCAAAGAGGAGGAGTGACCTGAGAATTGTGCAAAGCGACAAGCGCAGATTGGGGCACGATGCTCGATTACTTTGGCAAGAAGCTCGAAACAGTAAGAAAAAAAGGGTTTATTTATTTCAGCTTCCAAATTTAGAGGTCCCATGTGAATTGAATGGATTCGGGTTGCGGGTTGCCCGCCAAACAAGTTCGCAACCTTGTGTTGGGCTCCGGTTGATTCGGAGCTCCCGGGGTGACGGTGGGACGGTGACCACCCGATCTCGGCCAACCGTGGCACGGGCCGCGGGGACGCGCGATGGACCCGGAATGGGGACGACAGACGATGGGACATAGTCCTGACCTACATTTTCTCCTCACCACACCGTCAAGGTTCCACGGACGCGTATGGGGGTTTGAGAGTGCCCGGTAACGGGAGTGTCCCCCTCCATTTCATCACATGGAGGTAATCGGGGGAGTCCGCCACGCACGGGGACTCCATGACCCAGTTTCGGGGCCGTCGGCTCATAGTCGGCGGGTCTCTTTCGGCGAGCGTCGGCAAGGCGCCTCATGCGGACAGGTGATCCGTTTTGGACGTTCAAGTACTCCACACGGAGGTCTTGACTTCCTCTACAAGCTCATCTATGCACATTCACGAACGCGCGCCCGACGCGCTCCTCGTTCGCAGACGAAGGCTGCGGCAGATTCATAGTCGGTTCTTTTCGGCGAGCGTCGGCTCGACGCTACACACGGACGGTATGTCCGAATTGGACGTTTAGGTGCTCCACGCGGAGACCTCGTCTTCCTCTTCGAGATCAGCCATGTACATTCATGAACGCGCGCCCGTGGCGCTCCTCGTACTCAACCGACGGGCTGCTGGCAGGTTCAGTCCACCCCGACCCGAGGCGGTCCGGGGTCCATTTCGGCAATTCTACAAGATAGCCCAAAGTGGCCTGAGAGAGTTCCAAGGGGACCTCTCAGATATGCGCTCAAGGCCCGAATGGTCTCGTTCGCTCAACTTGAACATAAAGACGCTTCCGCACTCAACTAAACTTCAACTCTGCGCGGTGCCACCAAGGCTCCCGCGTGCGTCAAGCTAGACGTGATCTCGGGTCGTTTTCTGGACGAGCCCATCAACGAGCGACCAAAAGGGACTCAAGTCAGAGGATGCGAGCCTCCCAGCGAGTGAGCTCCAAGTTGCGGGCCCTTGGTCTCTTGGTGAAAGTGTTCATCTTGAGTGTCCCGGGAGTCCCCGTAACACTTGGTATCAGAGCTAAACCCGCGAATTCCAACGGCGGGACGACAAAATCAAAGTACGCAAAATCTACTGCCAAGAAGATCACAGATGTGCGAGCTAGCGATGCAAACGCACTGGGTCGCCAGGAATGTGACCGGGGTTGCAAAGTAAAGCGACTCCAATGGAATGTGGGAAGCCCGGCGGCTGATGCCCAACCGTGGCTCAAGGAATGCAAAGAAGACATGCCCAGCAGGGGTACTTCGAGTCGTCGGGATACGTCGGCTCCAGATTTTCTTCGGCGGGGGTTCTAGGTGAAGAGACCCTCCATGCTACCAAAGCAGCAATCAAGAACAAAGCAGCGGCCAGTCATTGGGCAGCCGCGGGGACACAACGCTAAGTGTACCCCCTTCAGCTTTCACCTACAATCGGCCTCCAGTTGGATCGGCCCTCAAGATATGCAACTTCTCATCAGTCAGGCTCGTCAGGAGTTGCCCAGCACCTTGTGAAGAGGTAAGCGGACCCGGAGTCAATCATGACCATCAAGCATTGAGCTTCAACCTGGTATTGGTAAGGCTTGGCAGAGCGGCCCAAGGTAAGGGACCGACTCATTCAGATACAGCCTCAGCTGTCAACAAGGGCAGCGAGGTGACTTAGCATTGGCACTTCAAGCCTGCGTGGCACAGGCTCAGAGTCACAGTGGCAGTGGCTCAACTTCAGAATGCAGCATATGCGCTTAGACCCCTATGGCAGGGTCACGGGCAGCGTGACAGGCTGTCCCTCGTTCAGAACATGCAAACCCAGCATCATCGAGCTAAAGGGTACAAGGAATGAAGACGTACAGGGAGGGTGATCCTTGACATGAACATCGACGGCAAGTGCAGTTGTCTACAAGGGCTTTGAGCCCAAATAGCAATCAAGCTTGGACGGCATCTCCAGCTCAAGACATCACAGGTGGAAAGAAAAGCAAAGCAGTTCAGCGGCCAAGGCCTGGGAACCTAGCTGTCATAGCAGCGGAGCTAAGTGTAGCTCTCACCAGAATCACCTGGGCAAGCCCCCGTGAGAAATCGGAACCATAGCGCCGTGGATGGAGGGAACCTAAGGACTGGCTTGAGGCCACTTCAGAGGAAGTAGGCACAGGTACAAGGATGCTACTACAAAATGTATCAACCGACAAAGGACACAACGAAGCCGCGAGCTACAAAGCACCCGGGATGGGACGGGGTTGCTCATCCTTCTAAGTATCTCCTAGATTGTGTTGGGCGCAGTTCAGAGACGCGGTGACTTGATGTAAGACAACACAAAGCAGCCAGCCACCAACCAGAGTTTATCTTAAGATGACCAAGGCCTGCTTCGGCGCAGTCAGAGCAAAGGAGTAGAGCCAAGGCTTCTTCACCGTGAGGGGACAACGAGATGTCACCCCCAGCATGTAGTCCAATGGGACTCTCTCGAGGTCAGGCTAGATAGCCCCCTCCAACCAGCAGCATCAACAGCAGCGAGGTAGGAGCCAAGAAGGGCCCTCCTCATCAAAGGCAAAGACTAGCCAGCAAGGTAAGGCCGAGCTATATCAGCGTGAGGTCGAGAGTACCTCTGAGGAGAATTCAATCGGCAGGTGAAGGCAAGCAGACCGGATCCTAGCCCCAATCATCAACGGTTGAGCCCGAGGCTTCGGCAAAACACCCGAGAGAGGTTGAGCCCCCTCGAGGCAAAACACCCCAACTCAATCAGACGCAAGCAGCAACCAACACAAGCAGATCTTAACAAGCAGGACTGAGTACCTGCGGACTATCAGGCTACCATGAGAGCCACTTCAGCACAAAAGAGACAGGATCTTCACAAGTAGGACATGCGCGTGCAGACCATCTGGCTATGTAAGAGCCCATTAGCATCAGCGAAGCCGGGGACCCGATTTTCGACTCGGGTGGACCGCGCACCAGCAACACCGAAGCCGGGGACCCGATTTCGACTCGGGTGGACCGCGCACCATCAACGAAGCCGGGTACCCTAAAGTGGGCAGACCGAGCACCAACCATCGAAGCCGGATGACCCTGAAGTGGGTGGACCGAGCACACCCTCGAAGCCGGATGACCCTGAAGTGGTGGACCGAGCACCACAGCGAAGCTGGAGGCCTGCGAGCGGGCGGGCCATGCATCTTTTTCCTTTGCACACAGATTCGGGGATAGCCCCCCACAAAGATGGCTCAACGCAAGGGCCACATGAGGAAGGCCCCCTCTCAAGAAGGCCGGAGGTTGAGTGATGCCTCCCGCAGTGACGGTCTACGAGATAGCACTGCTCATACACACAAGCCAACATCGGCCCAATCAGAGTGGGCACATCTTCAGCAGAAGAAGGCAATCAAGGCTATGTCCACCCCGACGGTGACATAGACCTTCAAGCAAAGACACCTACATTCGGGCTCAGACAGGAGCCCCTCCAAGGTAAACAAGCAGATATGCCTACATCAGGCTCACAAGGAGCCATACAGGTACCACGAAGAGTACACCTACATTCGGTTCAGACAGGAGCCTCAACAGGTACACATGCATCCAAGCCCAACATTCGGCTCAAGATGGAGCCTCAAAGGGCACACAAGAAAAGGAATGTGGTGCGACCACATCGGGCTCAAGAGGAAAAGCCCCACCATCAAACCTTTTTCTTTCAACCGAGCTTCAACCCTTTATCCGGATCGCAGCGGATCTAAACAAGGGACAACACGAAGACCCAAGATGAGTGATTCTCAGGTTTGTTTTCGTCGGCCAACGAAGGCAGGTTTGTTAAGAACAAGTCGAAGTTCTTCCAGAACTACACAGCAATATGTGAGCACTCAGGCTCAATCAAGCGACAAGCTTCAAGCAGATAACAAGGAACAGAAGCGGATCAGCCAATCTTCTTCTCTACGAGTTACCTACTTCAAGTCTTGCCCTCAAGTTTGCAAGACTCACATCCGAACTTTCAGGTTCAAGCGAGTCCTGAAGTATGCCAAAGCTTCAAGGTATCAATGGGATTGACTCTCCGGCAATCTCAGGAAAACCTTGGTTTGTATGCCAAGGAAGTTATCAGTTAGGCTTCATATTTTTTTTTGGTCAAGGGACGGACCGGTGCTCAATAAGCCTAAAAGGTACCTTCTGCAACGTACCTTACTTCATCGAGCAGGTAAGCTCACCTTCGTCGCCATCCAGAAAGGAATCAGCACGAAGTCAGACAAATCAGCTTCCAAGAAGCAGTGGGGATCAATGCGACTTGATTCTCACACAAAAAGACGAGAGCTGCATCGTCACTGCAGCTACAGGTAAAATATCCGGAACAGACAGGTTCCTCGGCATGGATCACGCAGTCACTTGGTCTATGCCCCCCTATGTACATACACCTTTCATTCAAGCCCCAGCAAAAGTGCCAAGCGGACTTGGTACCCACAGCTTTTCTGCATGCAGCAAGCACGGCTGTTTGAGTTAGACACTGCCTCATCGGTAAGACCACTCATGCAGCCCATTTTGGTTTTCGTAGACGCACGTAGCTCTACACCCTCCAAAGCATTAACCAGGGAAATTCCAGCCCTAACAATGCTACTCTCGGGACGAGAGTTTTCTAAGGGGGGGGGGGTGTATGTTGGGCTCCGGTTGATTCGGAGCTCCCGGGGTGACGGTGGGATGGTGACCACCCGATCTCGGCCAACCGTGGCACGGGCCGCGGGGACGCGCGATGGACCCGGAATGGGGACGACGGACGATGGGACATAGTCCTGACCTACATTTTCTCCTCACCACACCGTCTGGGTTCCGCGGACGCGTATGGGGGTTTGAGAGCGCCCGGTAACGGGAGTGTCCCCCTCCATTTCATCACATGGAGGTAATCGGGGGAGTCCGCCACGCACGGGGACTCCATGACCCAGTTTCGGGGCCGTCGGCTCATAGTCGGCGGGTCTCTTTCGGCGAGCGTCGGCAAGGCGCCTCATGCGGACAGGTGATCCGTTTTGGACGTTCAAGTACTCCACGCGGAGGTCTTGACTTCCTCTACAAGCTCATCTATGCACATTCACGAACGCGCGCCCGACGCGCTCCTCGTTCGCAGACGAAGGCTGCGGCAGATTCATAGTCGGTTCTTTTCGGCGAGCGTCGGCTCGACGCTACACGCGGACGGTATGTCCGAATTGGACGTTTAGGTGCTCCACGCGGAGACCTCGTCTTCCTCTTCGAGATCAGCCATGTACATTCATGAACGCGTGCCCGTGGCGCTCCTCGTTCTCAACCGACGGGCTGCTGGCAGGTTCAGCCCACCCCGACCCGAGGCGGTCCGGGGTCCATTTCGGCAATTCTACAAGATAGCCCAAAGTGGCCTGAGAGAGTTCCAAGGGGACCTCTCACATATGCGCTCAAGGCCCGAATGGTCTCGTTCGTTCAACTTGAACATAAAGACGCTTCCGCACTCAACTAAACTTCAACTCCGCGCGGTGCCACCAAGGCTCCCGCGCGCGTCAAGCTAGACGTGATCTCGGGTCGTTTTCTGGACGAGCCCATCAACGAGCCACCAAAAGGGACTCAAGTCAAAGGATGCGAGCCTCCCAGCGAGTGAGCTCCAAGTTGCGGGCCCTTGGCCTCTTGGTGAAGGTGTTCATCTTGAGTGTCCCGGGAGTCCCCGTAACACCTTGAAGCCATATGAACTGGCTAAAAATCTGGGCAACTGGTTCCGTCTGATGTCGGCTTTGAAGTGGTCCTGGTCTAAGCACGGTGACAACACTGTACAGCGACGATTAATGATCCTATTAAGTCTCTCTCTCTCTCTCTCTCTCTCCCTCCTACTCTACTCCTGACACAGTATGGTGCTATCAGATACCATAGAAGCATCAAGGCAAGCTGTGAAGGCAGCAGGATACCAAAATGAAGCAGATTTTGTTTGCACTGTGGCATCTAGTGTTCAACTCGATGAGCCCACTGATCTGCCCCCGCTGGCCACGGCATTCAAGACCATCGTGCTATTTGGCGGTGTTGATGATTGGATGAGATTGAAATTTGTTGTTGAGCCGGTGGAGGGGGAAATGGCTGAGGGGGTTGATATCCTGATGGTCGATCTTTCCGAGCTTGCAAGAGATGATCGGACGCGTCTACTCCACGCTCTTCCATGCATCCCTCCTTTCTCCACACTCTGCCTCCTTCGCCTCCACAGTACACTTGAATCCGCCCAGGAAAGTGAGCTCTCAGCCACCTTACCTTCTCTTCTCTTCTTCAAATTTCACTAGCCTCATCCTCTGTGAACTTTCTCTGCCCCCTCAATTTGTCGCTCACTATGCTGCGCCCCCTGCTCGTCATAACACCTCACTCCAATCCCTTACCATATACTTCAGCCCTGACCCGGTCATGGAATGTATTGTCTTCCCCTCTCTCAGCTCCTTAACTTCCCTTAGGTTAATTTCGTTAGATCTCACCCAGTCACAATTTCACCGTCTTTTCTCTTCTTTAGTGGATAATGGCAACCTCAGCTACTTGTATTTTTCTGGCATCTCTAGCAACGAATCAACATGTCCAAGGATTCTTGTCCTTGATAACTTGAGGCCCAACGGTATTCTACACGATGTACACCTAGGGGTCATGCATTTAGCAGGGGATGCGGCAATCAAAGACCAACTAAGGAAGAATCAAGAAAATGCAGCTCGAGTGGCATTGTTGAAATCCCAAGGCATGGACCCCGTACGACCATCAACAATTCGACTCTACCTATGCGGCCTTCCCTTTTCAGGTACTTTGGAATCTAGTTTTCTATGCCCAACCCAAAATAAAGCTCTACGATGCCTGTCTCAACCTATATATGAACACATCCAACTCTCTCACTTATGAATTGCTATAGTAATTAATTTATCTTTTAATGTGTTCCAGGCAAGACCTCTCTGTCAAGGTCACTGGCTAAGTGCAACAAAGGTTCAATTTCTCGTTGGCCACTGGCTAGCCACATTTCCAAAATAAAGTTGTCAGATCGGACCCGTGGCATTGAAGTGACTGTCCTAGAACAAGAGCAAGTAAGAATTTCAATGAAGTGGCATTGAAGTGACTGTCCTAGAACAAGAGCAAGTAAGAATTTCAATGTGGGACATGGCAGGCCAACTTCAATATCATTCTTTTCATGATAGCATGCTTCCAGACCTCAATGATAGAGCCATTCCCCCTATATTTTTGTATGTTTGGAATCCCTTTAAGCTACATGCAAATGGTAAATTTGAAACAGATGCCAGAGGCCAAAAGGTTAGAAGAGACCCTAATCAGTTTAGAATTGATTTGAAGTATTGGCTTTAATTCATAGCTTCCAAAACTCCCAAATCCGAATTGTTCAAACCCCAAGTGATCGTGGCTATATCCAGGGCGGATCTAGGTCTTCTAGATATGCGACTATGGTTGCATACTGCTTTTATGACACTCCAAAAACAGTTTAAAGAGTATATTTGTTTTGATGAGGAAGGGTTCTTCCAAGTGGATGCAAGATATCGACAAAATGTGTCAAGACTTGCATCACATCTATTTAAATGCACTAAAGACATTTTGAGTAAGGCGCCTGATGATTTTAAAGTCTGTGTCCACGCAAGAGAGCTGTTTGAGAACTTACTCCATACAAAAGATATTCCCCCTCTGATCACCAAAGACCGGTTTAACATGATCACTCAAAAGCGCCTTGGCATTGACTCACAAGAGATGTCTAAGGTGATTGCACTCTCGCTTAATTGCATCAGAGATTTAATTTATTTTCCTTCCCTTGATCTCGTGGTAATCGACACTCAGTGGTTTTGTCAAAAGATCATGGGTGATCTTCTACACTTCAAGTCTGCCAACTTTTCTGAATCAGAGCAGGGTTTTTTTTCTCTCCTACACTTGCAATGCTTTTTTGAGAAGGAAATGAGTTTACGAAGGCCAATTAGAAAGCGGGATATAATTTCATGAACCAGGTATGATTGGAAGTATCTCGTTCAAGGTATGAACACTTCTGATTTATTTTGTAGTTTCGACTCATGACTAAGTTGCGCCTTGTTTACATTGATGATTATCAGGGGGGCATCCAAAGCAGAAGAATCTCTAAAGGTTTCAGGAAATACCATCGTGAAACTTCTAATGGGCTTGCGCTTGGCTTGCCCAAGAGATTACACTCACAAGGATTCTGATATATTCATTCCGGCAAGCCTATGTGGAAATGCTAGTCAGAGAATTCTCCCAAGCAAGTATCTTAAGGTTCATGATTGTTGTACATTTATTGGGAGAAGATGGGTTGTTAAAGATTCTAAGTGCACATTCCTTACGCCTGGAATATTTCCAATGGTTCAGGTCACAAATTCTCTATTTCATGCATACGTGTGTGTGTGTGTGTGTGTGTGTGTGTGTGTGTGTGTGTGTGTGTGTGTGAGAGAGAGAGAGAGAGAGAGAGAGAGACCTTACTTGCTTTTTGTAAAGGTTTTAATATGCAATGTTGAGCAGGTCACTTTCCACAACATCCTCTCTACTCGGCACATACATGTGGATCTTCAGCAAGATGTTATGGCGTTTGCCTTTGAAGGTGCAGAAGTCTTTGTTGAGTTTTGCAAATTAGAGGGACAAGCCAACTTCATAGATGTCATAGTTCTCTCTATCCATGGAGTAAACCAAGCTTTAGAGTGGATGCATGAAAATGTTTTGGTGGAGATGAAGAAGGTATTTGCAGATTCTAGAGGCGTTCCGGGGGTGGAGCTTGTACAATCTATAATACAACCAGTTGGTATACAAGGCTCGAAGGAAGCAAGGGATAGAAATGTGGTTTGTATAGAGGTTTTGCAAGACACTTTGATGAGACATATACAAAACAAAGGGGTAAAGTTCAAACGAGATGGCATTGAGAGAGTTGTTTACACTTGGCAGAAAGAACCCTTAACCCATGATCTCATAGGAAATTTTCTAGGAGACATAGCAGTTACCAAGGTGGTTGAATCATACCAGGATGCGTTGAGTGAAGCTGCACGCTATGTATTCCAATTGAATCCTTCTAGTAGTGTTGAAAAAGAGAAGGAAGCCCATATGCAACAACAAAGGCATAAGTTTGGTAAAAGCAAATCGAGCAAGGAAAGAAAGGCCATCTATAACATTCTCCGTGATCTTGAAGTAATGACAAGAGGAGGTTTCAAGCCATTGGATCATCAAGTAGAAGACTTGCGTGACTGTATGTTGTCAAAGTTGCGCAAAATGTTCACATTTCTTGAGGAGGGGGAAGCAGGGAAGCTACCTAGAATGTATGTGGTGACTCAAGATGATGGGATTGTGCGTAGAGTGATCTCAAAAATGGTTCCTGGCTGCAAAATTTGCGCTTCGAGCTTTTGTGCGAGTGTCGCAATCAACCATGTCATTGTGTGGAGGGGCTACCTGGTTTAAGCATAACAAATCTAGATGATGGGCTCCTCAAGGGTGGTGTAACATTTAATGGCCTAATAACTTATGTGTAGCGGAAATTAGCATGAACATAGTGGGCATTTCATTAGAGTAGATTCCTAATGAGAATTACAAGAGTGCTTGGGTGGAGAGAGCAACAAAAAGCATAACACCTAGTTAGATAGCATCGACAATACTTTCAAAAGAGAGAGCAATTAAGCTATTGACAACAATTGAGGACCGGATTTTCATGGAGCCGGTCCCCCCTCCAAAAGGCTTTGTATTATGGTTTCTCCCATCAAGAGAGACATTGTACAATACAATTCTTTGTGTTCCTTCAAGACTAGCTAGTGCAATGAAGATGGAAACTTCATGCACTAAGCAAAACACTTAACAAACACAACTTGATTTATCCCCTTTCTCAGACCCAAGACCTCACACACCTTCGAAGATGGTGAGAGCTAGCAGGGTATGAGAGTAGATTGAGAGGAAGAAGGAGTATCTTATGAGAAAGATGTACATCTCCTCACATAATCACTCATATGTAGCATAGCTTAGCTTAGTAATTAGCTTGATAGAGGAGATGAGCATGCTTTGAAGCTTGGCTCTTGGTTGGATTTGCATCCACATGCCAAGAGAGTGTTGATGTAGGCTTCTATCTCACAAGCTTGGAGTAGGTGATGAGTTCTCCATTAAAGCTTGGGAAGAGATAGTCTTCTCTTTCTTCACACATGAGCTTGTGTGAGTGTGTGTGTGATAATGCCTTGAAAAAATCAGCCCCCTCTCTCTCTTGGGCGAGCCCTCTTGCTAAATGCTCTTCCTGAAGCCTCATTGGCCCTCTCCAAGTCAAGCCAATTACTATTAAGCAGCATAAGTGATAGCCTTCTGACATGTGTCCCCCTTTTCCCTTTTATGAGAGATTTAGGTAATTAAATAATTAAACTAAACTCTCATTGGACCCCTTTGCCTCCTGGCCAATAGGAATTAGGCAAGCCATGGGGCTCCTGAATGCTCATTGGACCCCTTGGGAGACTGCCCAATAGTATTCTAGGAGACTTAATTCTCATTGGTTTCTTTTATTAAATGTTTTTAAATTAATTAAACTAGATTTACTCTAGCTTAATTTTCATTGGTCCACTTCAAGGGTCATCCAATAGAAATTGGGCACACCTTGTGGGCATCTGGCCTAGGGAGCTGACATGTGTCCCTCATTCCCTTTGTGTAAAGGGAGCCTGTGTGTGTGTGTGTGGCTTTCTCTCTCATCCCCTACCTTTAGGGCTCGCCCCCTCCCATGTAGGGATGTGCAAAGACTTTTAGGGCACACACAAAGCATCCAATTTTCCCTAGGGTTGACCTTTGGACACAACCTTTGAATTTTGGAGCCTTAGCATTTTGGAAGTCTTAATGGGCTGAACCTTAGGGTCTTTTTAGCCCATTGTTGCACATGGCTCTTTTGCAGATGGCCCCCCCTTTGGATCCCTATTTTCCCTCCTTTGGATCCCTATTGTGGCCGGTCTGCTAGCTTAACCAATATTCTAGCTTTTTCTCCCCTGGCCTTCCCCACATTAAATGATCAGTTTAATATGAGAAAATCATTTAGGAGAATTAGATATTGATTATTATGACAGGTGGTCTTCCATATATTGATTTCTTTTTGAGAGTTGCCCAAGTGGTTGCGAAGGTTGGCGCGCATGTAGCTGTTGGTTGTGGAGATGTCATTCTCGATTTCACTCGTGTCTTGGCAAGTATAGTTGATGCTGATGCAATTGGACCATTGTCAACATTATCTGAATCGATAGATGACTCGGATTCTCCATTAAGGTATAATGGCACTTCCTTTATGTAGAATTTCAAGGGTATGATAAAGCCACGTTTAATTGGTTTTAATGATGTGGTTTTGCAGAGTTGATTTTTCAAAAGGCCAACAATGGCTCTTTGATTTCCTTTCTCATCACAATTGCACCAAGGGTGATCAGATTTACATGTGGTTTGGTCTTCGTCGTGTTCGATATGCTGATTCAAGTGTTGTGTGGGTGTGTGATCAACACTACAAAGGAGGTGTACCCTTCCCAACATGAGATGAGACATTGCCAAGTTGTGAATTAATTTGTAAATTTTGTTGAGGAATAAAAGCGTGCATGGTGTATAAGTTCACTACTCTATATATATTTTATGTGATTGTTTGTGCATGGAATTTATTAGCATCGAATGGATTAAATTCAAACATTTGCACTGCATGTGCTCAAATTATCGTACTTTGATTGGTTTGTGCTCCCATTTCTTGGTCATACAACCCCACATGCTAAGCTAGTACTATAGTTTTCCTATATGAAAGGAGCCTCGACCCTTCCTAGCATGAGGCTAGACATTCCACGACACTAAGTAACACATGACATTAAAGAGAGGGGGGTGATGGGATCGACGACTCGAAAGTGGACGGAGGAAGCCCGAGGTAGATTAAATCCGAACGCATGATAAGTCAACGTGAAAATGTGGACGGACGTCAACTCGATTTGAACCCAGAGCCTCGTCGCCCAGATTGAGACGCATGGGGTAACCATCCCACCCATGCGCACATGTTGTTACTATGGCCCGTCTTTGTTGGGTTTTATTATTAAAACATAGACGCTGCTCGAGTTTAGTCTGTGATCGGGTTTAATTTTTAAATGTCCATTTACGACTGCAATCTCTCTGATTTTCGTGCGCGCACTTCTCTGTCCTTGATCCCCTTTTTAAAACCCCCCCACACACACACACACACACACACACACACACACACACACACACCCCCCCCCCCCCAAAAACCAAACATTGCCAAATTGTGATTTGATGGCCTTCATGGTGTATAAGTTGACTTATTTTTATTTTTTCTATGTGATTGTTTGTGTGTAGAATGACGAGCATGGTGTAGATTCAATCAATACATCTATGCATGTGTTGAGATGAATGTAAGTAGTACTTTGACTAGTTTGTGCTCCCATTTCTTGGCCTCGCCCCTTGAAAATCAAGCCAATTCTTGTGAACATCCAGGAAGAAAAACCAATTCCAGCTGAGAAGCCACACTATCTAATGCCTCCTTATCGTCCCAAGAAAACACTCAACACCATAGTTCAGGGCCAAGGCATTGCCAAAAACATTATTTCTAACCAAAGAAAAAAGTTGGCACACTTAAAAGTTTCCTGTTAATATTGCCGGTATACACTGAAACCCATCTTGCTTGTTGCGAGGACTCAAATTTGAAGGGTGATCACTTTTCATTTTGAAGACCTTGATGATCCTTTCCGCACAAATTGGAAGGGCATACAACTATTTTTTTCATATTTCCTACAATTCCTTTAAAGGGCATCATTTACTTATTTTTCTCTATAAAGGTGAAATCCCCATGGATGGGTGTTGTAGCCTTCTAATTTTAGGGCTTCTTGTTGCCACATGCCTTCAAAATAGAAACATAGGTGGTCTCATATGGTGAGTAACCCTGACTCCCCATTTGCTATAAACGAACCAATCAAATCATGGCCAAGTGTGTTTTTGTCTCTCAACAAGGGATCCTTGCTAATGATCTCATGAAGAAATATTCTGATGATGTCACATGCCTTCAAATGCAAGCATAAGCAATTGTGTCTGGCTTCACATTTGCTGAAAATGGTGAGGAGCTTTCTTGCCAATGGACATTGTCAAGCACAATCTTATCTCATCATGAATTTCTTTGCCCAGGTCAACGTCTTGCATGCTGCTACATGACTTCAAATTGCAAGTAAACGTGATCTCATCTTGAGAGAAGCCCTATCTTCACATTTGTTGAAAATAGGCTACATCTTTCAAGCATGCTGGACATGTCACCAAAATCAATACTGCTTGTCAACAGTTTGTTATGTTTTGACAACTACGTGTGAGTGTATGTCTTCACCCATATCTTCCTGCATAAATATCCCACACGCCTTCAAAATGCAAGCACAGGTGATCCATTTGGAGATAAAGTCCTCCTTAGACCTCCCTCGCCCTGCCCATGCTAGACATATCCATCAAATGCTCGTTGTTCTATGCATGTCCATCTCGAGTAACCCACCACAAATAAATCCTTCTTCTTAGTGCACACTTTTAGATGCATTACATATTGGTTTGTCCACGCCAATTTCTGTCACAACACGACATGCCTTCAAGGCGCAAGCATACGTGACGAGAAACCATGGTTCCTCACTCCACATTCGTTGAAAGCATCTCAATGACCCCAATCAATACAACCCAAGAGACGACATTCCGCACAACGGCACTTTCGACTTATGCGCAATGGCAAGCGTCCCTTGTCCATGCTGGACATATCCTACAAATATTTTGATACAAATTAGGACATCCCAGGTAAGATGCTCTTTAAGAACTTGTTGACAGTAGCTGCTCGCAAGTACTTGTATAGGCCCTTGTAAAGGCGTTGGAGCATGTCCAATCCTGGTGCGCTTTTTTTCTTGCACATGTTTATTTTGAAGTTTTTCTTTAGTATTGTTTGCAGTGTGTGGGTAACTAAAATCAAGAATCGTTTCCAACAAATCAGTGCTACCATATACATGTGGTAGTGATGTGTGTGAACACACTAGGACCGCCAGGGCATTTTTTCCCTCTTTAGGAGGTTTTTTCCCCCGTGCATTGTATATACGCCCATCACTCTAGGGCTATCCATCTTTCCATTTCACACTAAGTAACACACTCTCTATTGTGTGCCTTAAGCTTCCTTTATCTTCTCCAACATGTATGGATTTCTTTGCAACCCTAATTCCAACAATTGGTATCACAGCAAGTTGCGTCCTCCCGAACTTAGTGGCCAGCAGCTCCAGTACACGCCTGCTCACTTTTTTCGATTTCTCTGAGCTTTGGCGAGCGTTTGCAAGTTGACAAAATTTTTGAGAGAGCTTGTAGAGTTTAGTCTACTCAAATTTTTGATTCGGGCTCATTTCGGCCTTCGTTTCCACTACAGGCAGTACTGCACAGGCTATTTCGTCCTTTTTTGTAGAATTTTTGTCAGTGTTGTTTTCTGCATAACATGTGCCTTACAATCTTCTACGGTTTGTTCTATATAGCACATGTTGTTCCCGCTTCGTTTCTCCTACTTTCGGGTAGTTTTCACATTAGGTGCAACATTTACCATGGCTAACAACAACACAGATGTGTTCAAGATGTTTGTTGTTGAGGATAGGTTGGATGGAGACAATTACCATATGTGGGCTTATATGATGCAACATGTTCTTGTGTCAAAGGGAGTCTGGAATATTGTGCAGGGCATTGATATACGTCATGGTTCTAAGGATTTAGGCGATGTTGAGGATGTTGTAGGTCTTGCTGCAAGGATTTCTCCTATTAGAGTTGTTTTGCCTACGGCAGAACAAGCTCGTTGGGATGTAAATGATGCACAGGCTCATGCATTGATTGCGTTGTCTGTGAAGCATACCATTGGGATATTCTAGCAGTTCTTTATGCAAGCCGCAATGAGGCTAAAATTGCTTTGCGGCGTAAAGAGCTGGAATCGAAGATTATGCATGAGGAAGATGATATGGGCACTTTCCTTGCTGGTGTCAAGGATATCAATGAGAAACTTATTTCTGCAGGTGAAGTCATTTCAGACAGTTCCCTTGTGCAGACTGTTCTTGATGCCTTACCAGATTCTTACCAGACTTTTGCTAGTACTTGGAGACTTATGACCCAAGGAAATCGTGAAGTTGTCAAGTTTGATGCATTATGCACATTGCTATTGCAAGACTCACTTTCCAAAAAAACAGGACTAGGCAGCGTGCAGTTGAACAGGATTTTATTGCTTCTCAAAGAAAGGGTGGTAATAGCTACTACGAGTGGCAAAACTTATGTTCCTAATGCTTCTGCTTACACCAATTCCTCTAGAAATTCTGGTGATAAAGGCAAAAAGAATATGCATTGTCATTATTGTAAAGCTAATGATCACTTGATCAAGCAGTGTCCTAAGTTGAAGGCCAAAGAGGCTAAGAAGAAAGAGGGTGGTTCCACTGCAAATGCTAGTTCCACTAAAAATGCAGCCATTGTTGAGTCTTCTGTGAAAGGAGACTGTGTTGCTGATGTTGATGCAGAATGGGCTTTTAGTGCAGAGTGCACTTACAATCCTTTTGTCCATGATGCATGCATGTCAGTTGTTGCAGATTCACATGTGTGGTATTTCGACAGTGGTGCTACAAAGCACATTACCTCACATCGTGAATTGTTCACCTCTCTCGAGTCTGTCCCTCATGGGAATTCAATCACTTGTGCCAACAATGTCTCTTATAGGGTTCAGGGAGTTGGAAAGATTGTGCTTATTGCTACAAATGGCAGTTTTTTCACACTTGTTGATGCACTTTATGTCCCTGGGATCAAAAAGAATCTTTTGTCAGTTTCTGCACTTGCTAGACTTAGACTTGTAGTCAAATTTGTGGATGACAGATGTACAGTTTATGATCTCAATTTTGGTGATGAAATTGTTGCATTTGGCCTTTTGTGTCGTGGGCTGTATAAGCTCACTTTGTATGTTAAGTGTGAATAAAATTTTGCAAATGCAGTTGCAGATTCAAGGGCTATTTCATATGCTAAACTTTGCCATGCACATTTTGGTCATCTGAAGTTTGCCAGTTTGTTGCGTTTGCAGAAACATGATATGGTTGCTTCTTTACCACCTCTTGAAGCACCTGTCAAATATGTTTGTGAAGGATGTATTTTGGGTAAGATGCAGCGTTCGAAGTTTTCAAAGGATGGTTCAGTTAGGGCCACATGCAGGTTGCAGCTTGTGCAATGATGTTTGTGGGCCCATGCAAAGTCCATCCTTGGGAAATTACCTTTACTTTGTGACTTTCATTGATGATTACTCCAGGCATGCATGGGTATTTCCGCTTAAAGTGAAGTCCAAAGTTTTTATGTCCTTCAAACAATTTCTGGCTATGGATGAAAATGTCTCGAAATGTACTATGGGAACCCTCCATTCTGATCGAGGGGGGGAGTATATGTCTCATAAATTTAATGCATTTATGGCTAGTCGTGGGATAAAACACCAATGTACAGTGCCTTATACACCTCAGCAAAATAGTGTTGCTAAGAGGATAGAAAGCCTTCTATTGAGCACATGCGTATTTTTAGTTGTTTGGCATATGCTTTGGTGCCACAAACACAACACAGAAAATTGGATGATAAGGCTATCAAATGTATTTTTGTTGGGTATAGTGCTGAAAGCAAAGGTTACAAGTTGTATCATCCCAAACAAAGAGTATTCCAATTTCACGGGATGTAGTGTTTGTGGAAGATTCTGTTCAGCCCTTGTTGTCATGTACTAGAGACAGTAATGTAAGCTCACAGGACATTTATGACACTTTGTTGCCTCTTTTCAGTGGTGGAAGTTTGAATGTAAATTTGAGGCAAATGTATAGCCTTGGAAAATGTTATAGATCAGTCTATTACTGATGCAGATGTACATGATGTACTTGATGAGGAAAGGGTTGAAAATGAGCAGGCGAGAGGTATGCCAAAATGGCTGGTGCACACTTTGCGAGACAAAAAATTGGATGCACCTTTGTCTAGTCGTCCTCATTTAGGCTCTCGCCATGCATCTTATGCATCAGATTGGTATGCTTTGGCTATGTCTAGCTTACATGATGTTGAGGAACCTCTCTATTTTGATGAAGCACAGAATTCAGAAAATTGGATGGTTGCCATGCAATTAGAATATGATGCACTTATAGAAAATGACACATGGACTTTATGTGATTTGCCTCCTTGCAAAAAGGCCATTGGTACAAAGTGGATTTACAATTTGAAACACAAGCTGGATGGTGAGGTTGATTTCCATAAGGCTCGACTTGTTGCAAAGGGTTATGCACAACAAAAAGGCATAGATTCTTTTGCTCCCACTTGTCATATGACTATTGTTCGTTTTCTATGTGCATTGGCATCTCATTTTGGTTGGGATGTACATCAATCAAACATTGTTACTGCTGTCTTGAATGGTGACATATTTGAGGAAGTTTATGTAACGCAGCCTCACGGTTTTGTCAAGAAAGGAAAAGAGGACAAAGTGTGCAAATGTAACACGGCTTTGTATGGGTTGAAGCAATCTCCTCGTGCTTGGTATGAGAAAGCTGACACTCATTTGGTCAACAAGGCTTTCGTAACAGTCTAAAAGAAATCACATTGTATGTAAAACGTGAGGGTGATGTACTTCTCATTGTGGTTCTTTAGAGGGCCCCCACACGAGAGGGGGTCAGTTGTAATAGAGAAAACCTCAATTACCCCCTGCAGTCACCAAGGTACTTGACTTACCCCTCCCTCTAAAAAGTGGACACGACCACACCTTGGATTGTTTTCACAATAAAAATTTTTGAGAGGGAAAAAGTGTATGGGTGTGTAGAGTTTTTCACTCAAACAAAAGGAAGGAAAGACAAGGACGTTCAAAAAACTGCAAGCCAAATCTTCTTGTAAAGATTTAAAACTGGAAAGAAAAGACAAGGCTTTAAAGTTGAAGAATAAAAAATTAGTTTATTCATTTTCTTCCATGCTTTGGGTTTGAGGGAAATGAAAGCTACACATGGGAAAGAGAGTCCACGACATGGAGTTGGAAAAACAAGAAGAAGCTCACATTTTACTATGCACTTTTAGAAACTCCCAAAAAGATTCATAAATTCTTAGAGAAGTGGGGTGAGCCAACTACTCCTCTTTGAGGTGCAGTTGCTCTACCCCCCCCTTCCAAAATAACAATTACCCCACTCTTCATGTGTGACCACCACATGGTGTGGTTAGAATCCTTCATCTAACAAATTACCCCCTCCCGTGTGGGGGGTACCTTATGTAGATGATTTGTTTATCACTGGACCAAATGAGAGACATATTGTTGAATTTAAGGCTGATTTGTATGCTACTTTCAAGATGAAAGATTTGGGGTTGTTGCATCATTATTTGGGCATACAGTTTAAGCAGTGTGATGGTGGTATTTCCTTGTGTCAGAAAATTTACATAGAGACATTGCTATGTAAGTTTGGACTTGAGGATTGCAAACCTATTGCCACTCCCATGGAAACAGGTTTGAAGTTAATTCTACATGATGTTGGTGATCCTGCTGATGTCACCCTTTACCAAACTGCTATTGGCTATCTCATTTATGTATGCAACACGAGGCCGGATATTTAGTTTGCAGTCTCACAGGTGAGCAAATTTATGCATAGCCCATGGTCTAAGCATTGACAGGCTGTCAAGAGTATTTTTTGCTACCTTAATGGAACTTTACATCTTGGCTTGTTTTATCCCAAGAGGGGATCATTGCCGCCACACTTACATGCTTTTTCAGGCTCAAATTGGTGGGCTGGTTGTTTTGACACGTGAGTGTCCACAAGTGGTTTTTGTTTCATGCTTGGCAGTTCATGTATATCATGGTTGAGCAAGAAGAAACCTATTGTGGCCACTTCAAGTTGGGAGGCTGAGTACAAGGTAGTCTTCAGCTACGGTTGAGTGTGTATGGCACAGACACCTTATGGCTAATTTGGGTGTTGGACAAGACACTGCCAACACTATCTACAGTGACAGTTAGAGCGCATTGGCAGGTGCAAGGAACCCAATTTTTCATGCTCGCACAAAGCACATTGAGGTGCATTACCACTATGTCAAGGAGAAGATCTAAGCAGAAGAGATTAGCTTGGCTTATGTGCCAACACATGACAACCTTGCAGATCTTTTCACAAAGGCATTGTCTCGTGAGAAGCTCAAAGCTTTCCGCAAAGCTTTGGGCTTACTCCCCTTTGTGGATTGATCATGTCCTTAGGGCATGGCACTTCCCTTTACTCATGTGCCAACTTTCGTTCACTGCATCACTCAAGGGGGGATTTGTTACCATATACATGTGGTAGTGATGTGTGTGAACACACTAGGACCGGCGAGGCATTTTTTTCCTCTTTAGGAGGTTTTTTCCCCCGTGCATTGTATATACGCCCATCACTCAAGGGCTATCCATCTTTCCATTGCACACTAAGTAACACACACTCTATTGTGTGCCTTGAGCTTCCTTCGTCTGCTCCTGCGTTTCTTTGCAGCCCTAATTCCAACAATTAGAGCTTTTGTGAAGATGGATAACATGAAGCTAGACTCTACAAGTCCCACCTTTGGCTAGGTTAGATGACAAGGAACCAAGAGATGTTTGCAAAATGATGTGTGTGTGTGTGTGTGTGTGTGTGTGTGTGTGTGTGTGTGTGTGTGTGTGTGTGTGTGTGTGCAGCGTCCTTCTCTCTGATCCCTGCAAAATCTTCAAGAAAATTCTATCTTTATCTGCGCTATTGTGGCTACCCGGTCTATGTGTGCATGTGCGTGCACATGCATGTGCATGCAATGCCGTTGTAGACGAGTTCTTGATGGCCTTGTTGTGGTTCCACTATTACAAACATCAATGTGTACCCTACTCTTAGGTACAAAACATTTTCTTAGCACACGTTTAGGATTCTAGTATGGCCACAAAAGAGCGAATAAACACAGTACTTTCAAGTTCCATGTAAACAGCCTACAACATATTCCTTTGCCATGAGTGCAATCCAAGAGATAACATCTTGGAGTAAGGCTTGTTATGCCCTAACAACGATACATGAGTGCATGTCTTCAGCCATGCCTACTCCTTGCATAATCCAAAGGCATGCCTTCAAGATGCAAGCACAAGGGATTGTATCTCCAAAGAAACTTCCACTCCACATTCAATGAAGATAACCATGTGCTTGTTTCCCTTGCCTTTATTTCACATATCTTGCAATCAATGTACTGCAAGAAAGGACATGCCAAATATCAGCCCCATCGAGCATTTTTTGGATTGCCCAAAGGGTAGAGGCCACAGAGATGTCTTCTCTTTTTGCTAGCTAAAAATAGGAATTTAAATTTTGGGTTAGATGCAAAATTTCATATTATTTCATTGCCGGATTGAGACAACAACATTTAGTGCTAAGGTAATTTTAAAGAGATACCACTCATGATGAATAGGGTTGTGTTTCTAAAACAAGTAAGCATACACATCATGACCTAAAGTGGGCAACCGAGGACTTGTTCTACACTATTGTATGTACATCTCTCTCTCTCTCTCTCTCTCTCTCTCTCTCTCTCTCTCTCTCTTTCTCTAGTTTTAGCTGAGGTGAATTTCTCTTTGGGGATCAAGATAGAGAAAAGAGAAAGGCCCAAGGATGTTGCAAGCAATAGTGAAAGTGCTAGCTTATAGCTGACACCAATGAGGGGTTCATCATCTGCAAGATGTCTTTAGCATGGGTCAATGTGGTCATTACGGTTAAGCTTTGGAAAAGAAGATAGAGAGGCAAAGGGAGAGATGGGAGGATAATCCAAGCATAGGCTACAAGGTGAAGGGAGACAAGTGCTGGGGGATTTGTTCCAAAAGGCTTTCACTTCTAGGCAACAGCCAACAATGCATCCTCTTGCCTCTTATCACCTTCTTTCATAAATTGAAACATTGCAATATTAGTGTCTCCTATTTTGTCAAATCTATTGTTAGGCAAGGTGGCACCTCACGTTGTGCTTCTACCCATTCATGAGTCGGTTTCATGTGGCTTAGGCCTGAAAAAACGCCTCTGGATTCTATTTTCTTATGAAGCTTTCATGCTTGGATGACACACTTCCTATGCTTGTTATATTAATGTAGATGCTTTTGGCCTCCTTCACAATGCAGACAAGTGCTTGACTACCCAAAAATTGGAGAATCGTAGGTGACACATTTAATTATCACCACAGATGGAGCGGGTGGTGTTGCTAGAAAACTTGAGTTTGTATCAATAACCTTGGCAAGAAAATAGATTTTAAAATTGGATTGTGAGTCAAGAATCTTTAGTTGACTTAAAACCACGTTCTTTTTTTCTACCATCAACATCAACATCTTATGTTGATATTTTTCTCTATGTATTCAAGGTTAGAAGAGCGAAGTGGTTGCATGCTAGCTTGTTATGGAGGAGCCTTCTTACAAGGTCAATCTCGACATACACAAATTTGTTGGTGGGTCAAGGAGGTAAGCTTGTCTGATTGTAGATTCAACATTTGTAAGTTAATACATCATCTTTTTGTAGTACTTGAGATGCTTTTCTCTTCTACACATCACATGGTTTATTGTCTATCTTTGATCTTCATCATGTAGACACACAAATCGAGTGTGGCTAGAAGAAGAATTGAAGATGACTATCAAAATGCAAAAGCGATGCAGACTTGTACGAGGGATTTAGTAAATAATTTGGGCATAATACCTACTATTGATGGCCCTTTAGCTTTTCCAAGTAGGTGTTCACAAGCCAGTTGAATCTATTGCTCACAAGGCCCGAGCATACGTTGTGACTCATACTTGGATCCTAGACAACTTTGTTGCATATATTCAATTGAATAATGAAAAAAATCATATAATTTGAAAATATAATGTATTCTAGAATCATACGTGAATAAACAAATAAGTTACTAGTTAATTGATTTATAAACTTATTGATCGATTGCTTGCACTTATATAAGCATGAAAAGTGTGGATCGATTACACTTTTGATAGATGTTATATAGACCTCTCTCTTTTACACACTTGTCACTTATAGACTCTCTCTCTCTCTCTCTCTCTCTCTCTCTCTCTCTCTGTGTGTGTGTGTGTGTGTGTGTGTGTGTATCTATCTCCTTATGGTCACACACAAGCTCTCTAGGTTGTGATCACACCCTCTCTCTAGCTTTCTATCATATATCCTCTCTCTAGCTACACGCAGATGATCAATAACACTTTATAATGTAAAAATACAATTATTAAAAAATTTTCAACTTATGTGTACCTCTTTGCGTGGTTGATTTGTTTGTGACTTGTCCTACTTGCATATGGGGTATGTACAGTAGATAGACACTACCTGCAAGGTTTGATTCACCATTTGGTGCTTCCTACCCCAGAGGTAGTTTAGGGGTTTAGACATTAATGTTGGTTGTTTTGATTTGATATAGCATCTTACTCCCACAATCATTTAGGATAAAATTAGAATACACACCTTCTGTTTGACTCATCATTCCTACTTGAGGTGTTGTTTTAGGAGACCATAGAGAGCATGCATGTTGTTTGATTCTCCCATGGAATTTTAAAATTTTTGTAGTGCTTTTTAGGTTTAGCATAGCTCCAACATGCTGTGAGATATCAAATGTCATAAAATCTAATATCTAACCAACCCAAATGATTTCCCGATATAAAACTGATCATTTAATGTGGGAGAATAAACGAGAACAAGGGTTAGAATATAGACATGTGCTTTCTAGTCTATCTTGACACGGGGCCAATGGTAAAGGGGCCCAAATGAGAGATGATATGTCAAAGAGAAAGTTAGCTAATGGAGCTTAAAGACCTTAGGGGTAGCTTCATTAAAGACCTCCAAAGGTCAGTGTTAAAAGTCATTTGAGCTTACGTAAGCTAGAACTGAGCTTGAGGTGGGAACTCGGTCCAAGCTTAAGGTGCTTGTCATGCTTGATGAATAAATGGTTATTGAGGTGTTTTTCATGCTTGATAACTAAGGTGCTTGAGGTGCTTGTCGTGCTTGATAACTAAGGTGCTTGAGCTGCTTGCCGACTAGGAAGCTTGAGATGCTTGTGGGAACACCACCCAAGCTTGAGGTGCTTTGTCGTGCTTGCTGACTAAGGTGCTTGAGGTAAGGTGTGCAAAAGTCAATCATTATCCCTACAAGAGGGGGCTAGAGAGAGAACACACACACCCTCACACAAGGAAATCTTGGTACAAAGAAAGCAAAAGGGACACTTTTCAAGCTCCTCCTCATGTTGTTGCCCTCATGCTCGGAGGGGGGGGGGGGGGGGGGGGGGGGGGGGTCACTTAAAAATTATGTGACTATCACGTGAGTGTGGCAAAAAGGGGTTATTCAATTTCACTTTTTGTCACATTTTCACATATACAAGGATACCATGAAATGGAATTGAGAAAAAAATTTATAGATTGAATAGAAAAAGGGTGTACTTTATTTGTCAAAAGTTCACAAATAAGGAATTTTTAAAATAGTCCTTCAATGCACGCGATACACACATTTTATACATAGTAACCACCCCAAACCCTCATGGTGTGCCTAAAGCCTATTGGTTGGCCACCCAAGGGGTCCAATGATAAATTAGTAGATTTAATTAATTGTTTTTGCATTTATCAAGTCTTCTCTCTTAAAGGGGAAAGGGGACACTTGTCCCAAGGCTAGCATGCTTGCTTGATATACATCTTGCTTATGATTGGTCAGACTTGCAGGGGTCCAATGAGCTTCATGCTTGTGCTAGAAGAGGGGGTCGACCAACGAAGCTAGGGGCATTCTTGGGGGGTATACTCTCCCACACACACACACACTCATTGTGTGAAGTGCAAAGTGCAAGAGCTCCATCTCCTTCTCTAAGCAAGTAGAGAAGTTGATAGCCTACACCAACACTCTTGGCTATGGAATGCAAATCCAACCAAGAGCCATGCTTCAATGCTTAAGCTTGCCATCTTCATTACTATGCTATTATGTATGCTAGCAAGAAGAGTGATGATAAGTGAGGAAATAGTTATTTCTCCTATAAAATGTTTCTTCTTCCTCTTCCATACCCTCATTCCCTGCTAGCTCTTTCCACCTTCGAAGGTGTTTGAGGCCTTGGGACTGAGGCTTGGGATAGTTAATGATTTCCACAAAGTTTATGTTATGCTCGTGATGCATGAAGCTTTCCATCTTCATTGCATCACCTAGGTCACAAGGAACACAAAGATTGTATTGTACCAAGTTTCTCTTGATGGGAGAAACTATAATACAAATGCCTATAGAAGGGGGCCCCGGCTCCACATAAATCCCGTCCTCAATTGTTGTCATGTTCTCTAAACTCTCTCTCTTGCAAAAGTATTGTGCATGCCAAGTTAACTAAATGCTATGTTTATGTTGCTACCATCAATTAAGTCCACCCTCTATGCTCACAAAGTAATTTCACAAAAGTGCTATCTCTAATTTCAGCTACTCTCAAAGTAAATAGGCCATTTCCATTACATTGGTATTAGAGCATTTGATTTCTCTTTGCTTGTTTAAGAAGAGAGGTCCTTAAGTAGCCTATAAATGGTTGATTTTGTTAATTATATTAGCGTAAGTGGGACTATAATCTATTATCGGTTTGAGCCCACTATGTGGGATATGGTGCATACCTTGGGAGATTTGGACTTAATAATGGGGTCTTTTTAGACTTACCTACGGATTTACCATTATTGAGCCATAAGAAGTCCGAAAGGAGCTAGCCCTTGGCAATTCTCCAATATTAGACCCACTCCACTATTCTCGATAATTAACCAATTCGAGCCATGGGTGTAAATACTTAAGAGCCAATTTTAAAAGTCTAAGAGTAGTAGCAACTAAGATTTTGAATTGCCAAAGCATACACTAAGTAAACACATAGGTTTAATTAACATGGCTGACAATAACCAAGAGAGTCGAATGAACATTGATAACCTTTATTTTTCACATGAAGGTGCTAATGATGATGCCCCCGTGTTTTTCAATTATCTTGTTACTAGGTTGCGACAAGCTATGGGCAACCCTCCTTTGGCTTTGCAAGCCGAAGTTACTCAACAACTTTGTGCTTGTGGGATTTCTCTTCCTCTCCAAGAGGAGAGAGAGCTTAGGAGGCCTCTTGATAAGACCCCCAAAAGAAGACTCTCTCCCATACAAGAGGAGGAATCCAAAGAACAAGAAAGTAATGAATCCCTAAGTTCCTCTAAAGATGTGGCTCCACGAAGACAGACGGTCGCCAACTCCTCCCAAGAGGAAACGGTGAACCCATAGTCCTTCTCCTCATCACTCCGAAAGGGAAGAGAGGAAACAAAGGAAGTAAAGGACAAGAAAGAGGTCACCCTCTTCTCCTTCTTCTTCACCTTCCTCCTCTTTCAATGAAACCTACATGGCTATTCTCCTAGAGAATACAAGAGGGGAGGACATCGCAAATCTTACCTTGCATGGCAAAGGTCCCAAAATCTCAAGAATTTCAAAGAGGGAGGAAAGAGTATCTCTTTTCTCACATATGATGACACCTTTGGTGCTACCAAAAAAGTATTGACCTTGATCCAGAAATTTGATGCGGCCTTTGGAGACAAGGGATTCACAAAGTCCTCTAAGCTACAACATGTAGCTATTCACTTTCAGAAATTGGCTCGTCAATGGTGGGCTAGCCTTCCTGGCAATGGTGAAGCCCCAAAGTACATGGAAAACTCTACAAGTTTCCATCATGAAGCAGTTCCTTGCAAGCGATGCAAAGGACAAAGTGTTACCGAATGGTGAAGTTTGAAGGTTCTCACCCATCAGTCTATTCACAAATATGTGGACAAGTTTTGGGATTTACATCTCAAGGCTATTGTTTTTCAAAAGATAGACTTTGCCTAGCAAAAGCAACAATTTTGTGTGGGATTACCTGAAGAGACGGCCGAGCTAATGATGATGACCCCATGTTTGTCAATTATCTTGTTACTAGGTTGTAGCAAGCTATGGGCAACCCATCTTTGCAAGCCAAAGTTACTCAACAACTTCGCGCTTATGGGATTACCTTACCTCTCCAAGAGGAGAGAGAGCTTAGGAGGCCTCTTGAAGAGACCCCCAAAATAAGACTCTCTCCCATACAAGAGGAGGAATCCAAAGAGCAAGAAAGAGATAAAACTTTAAGTTCCTCTGAAGATGTGGCTCCACAAAGATGACGGTCTAAACGATCGCCAACTCCTCCCAAGAGGAAATGTCCAACCCATGGTCCTTCTCCTCGTCTCTCCGAAAGGGAAGACAAAAAACAAAGGAAGAAAACGACAAGAAAGAGATCACCCTCTTCTCCTACTTCTTCACATTCCTCCTCTTCTGACAAAATCTATGGCTATTCTCCTAGAGAATACAAGAGGGAAACACAACGTAAATCATACCCTGCATGTCAAGGTCACAAAAGCTAAAGAACTTCAAAGAGGGAGAAAAGATTATCTCTTTTATCACCTATGGTGGCACCTTTGGTGCTACTAACAAAGTGTTGGCCTCATCCAGCAATTTGATGCAGCCTTTGGAGACGAGGGCTTCACATAGTCCTCCAAGCTACGCCATGTAGATATGCACCTCTAGAAATCGATTCATCAATGGTGGGCTAGCCTTCATGGTGGCAACGGTGAAGCCCCAAAGACATGGAAGACTCTACGAGTTTCCATCATGAAGCAATTTCTTGCAAGCGATGCAAAGGACAAAGTGCTTACCGAATGACGCAGTTTGAAGCTTCTCTCCCATGAGTCTATTCACAAATATGCTGACAAGTTTTGGGATTTACATCTCAAAGCTACTGTCTTTCAAAAGATAGACTTTGCTAAGCAAAAGCAACAATTTTGTGTGGGATTACTTGAAGTGATGGCCGAATATGTCAACTCTCAATGGCTTGGTTCTATCACCAAAGTAATCCACCACACCATCTTTGCTTCGCGCATCAATTTCCAACAAGGGGCTAGACAAAATGTGAAGCCCATGGAAAACAAAGATTAAAAAAATTCAAAGGGGAAAACTAATGCCCAAAATTCTTCCGAAGGCAATTCCAACAACAACAACAACAATGGATCCAAGGAGAAGGGAGTTTACAAAGGTAAAAACAAACTCTCTCCTGAAGAGCTTGAAGCTATTTGCAAGTACCATAAATATTTTAAGTGTGGAGAGTAAGGACATGGCTATCACTCTTGCCCCAAGAGGAATGCTCCCAATGAGACTTCTAGAGCTTCCACCACCGAAGCTCGAAAAGAGAATGGTCATTGCAAAGGTGCACCTCTCTCCTATGCTTGGGGAAAGGTAAGGGAGCATAATGACTTCATCTTGTTTGACCCTCGCTCTACTCACAACTTCATATCAACGGAGTTGGCCACCAAGTTGGGCATTCAAGCTTTCGAGATGGGAGATGTTGTAATAGCTGACACTGCTTTCAAGGGAAAGCGAGCACCGTGTTAATGGTAGGAATCAAGAAGAGTTAGATTTGTCTAATTTTCTAAAAGGATTCCAAGATGTGTTCATTTATGATATCCCTATGGATTTACCTCCAAAACAAGGGGATGATGACCACCAAATTGAGCTCCTACCAGGAACCTCACCGCCTAACAATCCTCCTTATCAAGTTTCCCAAGATCAACAAGAGGAGATCATGAGGCAAGTACAAGAATTGGTTGACAAAGGGATGGTGAGTCCTAGCTCCTCTCCCTTTCGTTCTCCAGGTTGTTTAGTGCAAAAGAAAGATGATACATACAGTATGTGTGTGGATTGTCAAGCACAAAACCATATCACTATCAAAAACAGATTTCTCGTGCCTCGGGTAGAAGATCTATTTGATAAGCTACAAGGCTCTACCTACTTCAACAGGATTGACCTTAAAAGTGGCTATCATCAAATAAGGATAGTGGATGAAGATATTCTAAAGACCGTGTTTCATATAAAATTTGGCCTTTATGAATATCTAGTCATGCCTTTTGGCTTGACCAATGCACCAACCACATTCAATCGTCTAATGGAGAAAATATTTAGACCCTATCGCAAAGTCACTGGAGTGTATTTTGATGATATCTTCATGTACTCCAAGTCCTTTGAGGAACACAAGCAACATGATATCGTCATGTACTCCAAGTTCTTTGAGGAACACAAGCAACATCTCTAAGTGATTTTTCAAGCATTAAGGGAGAATAGGCTTTTTCTCAACCAGAAGAAAAGAAATTTTTTCCTTCAAGAGATTCAATACTCAGGTCATATTATCTCTCAAGATGGTATCTGTATGGATCCATCAAAGCTAGAGGTAATAAAAGTGTGGCCTAATCCAAGGAATCTACATGAGCTAAGAAGCTTTATTGGTATGTGTGCATACTATAGGTGCTTCATAGCAAAATTTTCTCAAATAGCAAGACCATGACATGAATTAACAAACAAGAACGGTAAGTATTCATGGACTGCTAAGGAGAAAATTTATTTTGACAAGCTCAAAGAGAAGCTTACCTCCCAACCGGTCCTCATGCTTTCGAATCTCTCAAAGCCATTTGAGGTCCAATGTGATGCTTGTGGTGATTGCCTTGGATCGGTTTTGCTTCAAGAAGGGCATGCCATAGCATATGAGAGCCGAAGACTCAATACGGATGAACGAGTCTTGGGCATTTATGAGAAAGAGATTTTAGCTGTTCTTCTCAAGTACTTCATGACGCAAACCAAGCTTTCTGACAAACAAATGAGGTGGGAAAATTTTCTTTTGCAATTTAATTTTCATATTTCTCACATTGCGGGTAAGCACAATCAAGTGGCTGATGCACTTTCACGACAACCAAAAGTTAATGTAGTGTCTATAACTACTCACAATTATCTATCTTCTATGATAAATGAGTATGCTACTAACCCTGACTATAGAGACATAATGTCATCCCTTGCTTTGGGGAAGAAAGAGGAACCATTCACCTTGCACGATGGTTATCTTCTCCATGGAAATAGGCTATGTGTTACCCATTCCCTTTGTGAGAAAGTCATATATGAATCCCATGCTCCTCCCTATGTGGGGCATATAGGCATTCAACCTACTCTCCGAGGAGTAGAGACGTATTTATATTGGCCTACCATGAAAGTGGACATACAAGAGTATGTTTCAAAATGTGTAGTATGCCAAAAGACCAAGTATGATAGAGGGAAGCAACCTAGATTACTCGATGCATTGCCTATCCCAAGTTCACCATGGGACAGTATATCCATGGATTTCATCTTTGGGTTACCCAAGTCTATCCATGGGAATACAGGAATATGGACAATAGTCGATAGGTTTAGCAAGCAAGCACACTTCATTCCTATAAAAAAGACTATTATGGCACACCAAATGGCAACTCTCTTCATATATCAGATTTTCAAACACCATGGATTACCAACATCCATCATGCCAGATAGAGATTCTAGAATGACCATTAATTTTTGGAAAGGTCCCTTTGAAAATGTAGGAACAAGATTGAATTTCTCTTTGGCCTATCATCCACAAACGGATGGCCAAAGTGAGATAGTCAATCTTACGATACTTGATCTACTAAAGACTTATGTTACCGAAGTAGATCAATGCTCACAAAGGGAAAAGTACTTACCTCTTGTAGAGTATGCGTACAATAATTTTGTACATACTTCTACGGGAAAAGCACCTTTTGAAATAATTGAGGGAAGACCTAAAAGTCCCTTGCCACTTGAAGTACATGGGAAGATCTTCGTTGCTGATGAGTATAGCCGTGACCTACAAGAATCTTTTCAAAAGATTAAGGATGCTTATCTATCTCTCAAAAAAGGCAAAAAGTTATTGGTGATGACAAGCATAGAAGGGCCTTAACGCTCAAAGAAAATGATTGGATCTTACTTAAGTTTCCTAAGCTCGATTGAGGCAAACGACGGGCAAAAATCCTATGGGCCATCAAAAATATTATGCTAAACTAGCAAAAAGATATTGTGGTCCTTTTTAAATCTTGAATCCCATCCATGAGATGGCTTATCAACTCAAGTTACCCAACAATTGGCTCATACACAATGCTTTTCATGTGAGCCTACTTAATCCCTAGAAAGGAGAGCCACCAAGTGAACCAATTATTGAAGACCCTCCCAAAATTGAAGACCGAGAAGAGGTTCTACAACCCAAAGCTATCCTTCGGCATGAAGACAAGGTCTGACATGGTAAGATTATTCGATGGTATCTTATTAAGAT
This sequence comes from Adiantum capillus-veneris, assembly GCF_014529385.1. Taxonomy (NCBI): domain Eukaryota; kingdom Viridiplantae; phylum Streptophyta; class Polypodiopsida; order Polypodiales; family Pteridaceae; genus Adiantum; species Adiantum capillus-veneris. The sequence goes on from NC_140956.1 coordinate 56,770,763, forward strand.
GGATGCAAGGAATACAGCTTAAGGATAGTATGAACCTTGTCAATGCTTACAATGCTACCCTAGAGTAAGCAAATGTACAAATTTTTTCAAATGATCAATGTTTTTGTCTTATAAGATTAGTTCTCTTTTTATTGTGCACAAATTTAAAATAGTATGCATGCTAAGAATCATGTTTGTAATGATGATGTCTCTCAAACACCAATTAGAATTTGTCACTCTACTTGGGAGAATGAAATGGACTAAAGAGTATACATGTTTGTTGTAGCTATGTCTCCCAAGCACCAAATGAATTAGTCACCAATCTTAGAAATATGTCATAGGGTAAAAAGGGATCCTCTATCCGCTAAACAACATTGACTAATGACTAAGGCTTTATCTCTTCTACCTCACAGTCGAGGATGACTATGATTTCAAGAAAGAGGTAATGTCATAAAATCTAATATCTAACCAACCCAAATAATTTTCCATATTAAACTGATCATTTAATGTGGGAGAATAAACGGGAACAAGGGTTAGAATATAGACATTTGCTTTCAGGTCTATCTCGACACGGGGCCAATGGTAAAGGGGCCCAAATGAGAGAGGATATGTCAAAGATCAAGTTAGATAATGGAGCTTAAAGACCTTAGGGTTAGATTCTAAAGACTTCCAAAGGTTAGTGTTAAAAATTCCTTTGACCTTAGGTAATCTAGGGTTGAGTTTGAGGTGGGAACCCAGTCCAAGCTTAACGTGCTTAAGGTGCTTGTCGTGCTTGATGACTAAGACTCTTGAGGTGCTTTTCGTGTTTGACCACTAGGGAGCTTGAGGTGCTTGTGGGAACACCACCCAAGCTTGAGGTGCTTTGTCATGCTTGTTGACTAAGGTTCTTGAGGTAAGGTGTGCAAAAGTCAATCATTATCCCTACAAGGAGGGGACGAGCTATACAAGAGGAGGCTAGAGAGAGAACACACACACCCTCACACAAGGCAAGCTTGGCACAAAGAAAGAAAAAAGGACACTTGTCAATCTCCTCCTCATGTTGCTCTCATGGTGTACCTAACGCCTATTGGTTGGTCATCCAAGGGGTCCAATGATAAATTAGTAGATTTAATAAAAAAAAAAATCATTTATCAAGTCCTCTCCTTCAAAGGGGAAAGTGGGACACTTGTCCCAAGACTAGCATGCTTGCTTGATATGCATCTTGCTTGTGATTGGCGAGACTTGCAGGGGTCCAATGAGCTTCAGGCTTGTGCTAGAAGAGGGGGTCAACCAAGGAAGCTAGCGGCAAGCTTGGGGGCTATACTCTCCCACACACACACATACACTCATTGTGTGAAGTGAAAAGTGCAAGATCTCCATCTCCTTGTCCAAGCAAGTAGAGAAGTTGAGAGCCTACACCAACACTCTTGGCTATGGAATTCAAATCCAACCAAGAGCCATGCTATGATTCTTAAGCTTGCCATCTTCATTACTATGCTATTATGTATGCTAGCAAGAAGAGTGATGATAAGTGAGGCACTAGTTCTTTCTCCTATGAAATTTTTCTTCTTCCTCTTCCCTACCCTCATTCCCCGCTAGCTCTCTCCACCTTTGAAGGTGTTTGAGGCCTTGGGATTGAGGCTTGGATAGTTAATTCTTTCTACAAAGTTTATGTTATGCTTGTGATGCATGAAGCTTTCCATATTCATTGCATTACCAAGGTCACAAGGAACACAAAGATTGTATTGTACCAAGTCTCTCTTGATGGAAGAAACTATAATACAAATGCCTATTGGAGGGGGGACCCCGGCTCCACATAAATCCGGTGCTCAATTGTTGTCATGTTCTCTAAACTCTCTCTCTTGCAAAAGTATTGTTCATGCCAAGTTAACTAATTATGCTATATTTATGTTGCTACCATCAATTAAGTCCACCCTCTATGCTCACAAGTAATTTCACAAAAGTTCTATCTCTAATTTCCGCTACTCTCAAAGTTAATAGGCCATTTCCATTACATCAAATTACATATTTCTCTTCGTGTTCTGATTCTTGGCATAGCGCCTTGTTTTTTACAAAGATAGAAGTGACATTGCTACTAATGGTGGCTTGCCTTTAATGTAATCTTTCTTGACATTGAGATCCATGATTGCTCTTACAACAAAACTGATCTTGGTAGTGGCTTAAGTACTTACAATAGGCAAGATTACATGTTGTATCATTCCTTTACTATTTGTGTTTGCTTGATTTATGCTCTAGTGATTTGTTTTCAATGTAACTTTGCTCAACATTTGGTCCAACAATTATTCCCTTACTCTTACAATGGGGATAGAATCTAAAAGCCTCTACAGTTAATCTAGAGATAATGAATTAGGTACTTAAAATGTAAAGAGAATAGTTAGATGAGTGGGCATAGCCCTAGGCTAAGCATGTGAGCTCTAGGCCAAGGGCTATATAGAGAGATGCTCGGAGAAGAGCATGCATTAGATACCATTGTCCTTATAAAAGTATCAGATGTCAAGGGGGAAGAGAGGTTGGGAGAAAGCGTGAAGGAACTCTCTCTCTCTCTCTCTCTCTCTCTCTCTCTCGGATGTAGTAGTAGGTGGAGGAGAGACCTTGGCAAGAGATAAAGGTGTCGTGGAGGGCAAGGCAACCCTAAGTGCATCATAAAAATTGCCATGCAAGGCATGCAATGGCCAAAGAAGCTCGAATTCAAGAGGAGATGGGAGCAGCTACTTGCACAATTGAGATCCATGGAAAGTACACTTACAAGCAAGGAGGATCGATTGCAACTTGTATCAAAACAATCGTTATCTTGGTAGATTTGCAATGGCATGAGGATCCTTTTTATTTTTGCAATGTGTCGAGAAGCATAAGGCTTTGCTAAGTCTCTGTCACTCTTTCTCACATTGTTAACGCCACCATCGCTGGTTGTAGATGTTAAGTATGGAATCTGATTACCCCTTGTAATTTTCTATGGTAAAAGCGCACATTTGTAAGGCCCCATTATGAGGAGAAGCCATCGTGCGTAAAGGAAAAACACTCACCGGAAATAAAAATCACTCACCGGAAACCAAAATTTTCACGGTTAGAAATCAGGGGCAACTTTAGGGGTCTTTTTTTTTCCTCGCCAGAATATTCCTTTTCGTCAGAATATTATGGCCGGATGGCGGCCGGAAAGTGGTCGGAAAACGACCTATCAGTTGGCCGGTGGCCGGTAGTCAATGGCCGTGGCCGGTGGTCGGAAGTCAATGGCCGGTGGCCGGTGGCCAAATTCAAAAGCGGAGTTGTCTACACAAGGGCGGCCACACATGGGCAGATTGGAGGGTCCGATTTGGACTTATTCACACAAGGACGGCTACACATGGCTGCCTCTCATAAGAGAGGGCAACCCTTTTGGCCTATAAAAGGAGGCCATTTCTACACACATTTCAGAGTGTGAAGTTGATGCAACAAGGTGGGTGTGAGGTGGTGAGAGTGAAGCAAGGCGGGAGCTCTATTATGGGTATAATCCCTTTGTAAATTACTTCTTGTTTTGAAGTACTAAAGCCATTGAGTGGCTGCTTTCCCGTGGACGTAGCCCACATTAGGTGAACCACGTATATCATGTGTTCTCTCTCTCTCTCTCTCTCTCTCTCTCTCTCTCTCTCTCTCTCTCTCTCTCTCTACTCTATAACCTCGTGTATGTAAACCTCTCTCTCTCCATTAAGTAATCTACTCAATTATCTATTTAGCTACATCTATTTCCTACCAATAGAGGCCCTTCATGTTCAAAGGACCATTACCTTAAACATTTAGTGGCCTTGAATTTTCCTTAGGATGTTTCCTATTCCCCCTGGCCTGCAAGCAGCCATGACAAAGCCATGTGATATAGTTGCAACGTCGTGGAGAAACCATCACAATCGGATCGCTACAAGGCCAACCAACCTCTTTCGACAACCAATAAATTTACATAAAATGTCAGCAAGATGGTTATAATCTGAACGTACTTGTTTGACAAGAAAATTTTGGAAACAAAGCTAGAAATTTGTCATTGAGAAAAGCACGTTTCTTGCCTTATCCCATTTGATGGCAGTAACGACCATGGAGTTGATAAGGCAAAGCAAGAAACTTTTCAATAAGGCAAGGATATGCCACTTTTCTAGTAAGAAGAGCCCTTCACAAGAAGATCTCTTCAAGGAGATCACAACAAGGCCCTTCACAAGAAGGTTTTGGCAAGAACTAGAGAAGGCTTTACTGAACCAATAAGTATGTTAAACAACCTAGAGTTTTTCATTAAGTATTTTATTCAATTTGGTAGAAATCTTCGAAGTTGAAGCAAGTAAAGTTTCCATCCTACATTGAACAAGCTTCGTGATGCTGATGGAAATTGCATTTACTTTGAGAAAACTTGCATAAGTTTGACAAGGAGAGCAGGGCTATGGCGTGTATGGTTGGTAATATCGCAGACTTCCATGACTTTGTGCTCAATCAGTCAATAAAAAAACAGTTGAGCTTGGCTTAAGTTTTAAACAACACCATGCAAGGGAAGCCAGGATTCTCCACATATGGCACCAGACAAAGAAAATTGACTGAGGAATGGTCATAAGGTTTTCAATTGCATCATTGACATGGTTTTTCTTACTTTGTAAATGAGTTTATGTTGCAGCAAGTCGTGAAGAGGTTTCCAAAACCTTTGAAGCTCATCTTTAGGTTAGCCCAAAACAAAAAACAAGCTTTAGTATTATGAATGATTATCCCACATACTACCAAAATGACTATGGTGTGAGGTAGGTATGCACCAAGCCAAGGGCCTTTCATGGTTTATTGGAATCCATGGCTACGATCCGCATTCACAGCACAACCCATAAAAAGCATGGATGAGAAGGGCACCAATTGGGCATTTTGACCATAGAAGGCAAAGAGAAAGGTTCTCTCAAAGATTTATCAAATTGGAGTGCCTAACTTACTTCTACATTGTGAGAGAGACACCAAGCTTGGAACATTTAAATTTTTAACTTTTTTTGTATTTTTTACTTCTTTTGTTCTATTTTTAACCTTTAATTATTAAAAAATCAAAATTTGCGAAGCAAGCTACTTTGAAGGCCATAACTTGAAGCAAGGCTTCTTCTCCGTGCCAACGTCATGCTCACTATTTTATGATCTATGACATGGTAGGCCAGAGCAATGGTAGGACCAATGGGGGCACAAGACTTGGCATTGGATTCACAATATTACTTCAAAATAGGTGAAATCTTGTTTGTCTCCAATTATGTTTATTGATGACTCTTGAGGATATTGGAGGATTTAACCATAGTTTTAACCTTCTACCCAATAGAAATTGAGGGTGGTTATCAATTGAGGTGAAGGGATGGTTTCACGATCACACTCTCCTCATAGTGATTCTAGTTCAAGCCATGAATGATCCACTCTTTGCGTGCCTCAAAAAAAAATAGTTTTTCTTGACATGGAAATCATGAATTGGCTCTTCCTGATAATGGTTATTGGTGGGATGCCCAAAAAGATACGCAAATTAATACATTTCTAATGACCATTATTGACTTCATATCTATCTGGTATTTGAGATTGGACTCTGGAAACCTTTCTACCATTCTCTGATTGAATGTCCTTGTTAACTTTGACCCCTTGAGATATGACTAAAAGTAAATCGAGTGGAGGATTCTGAGAGTTAGATGTTGCAGTAAGTTCAATGTTGGGGTAATCCTATCTTATGCCCCCTAGTATGGAGACTCTCCCTAAGTCCACATGCATGTTTACATATCCAAAATGATACCCACATATGTGTACATGACCCATGGTATTTTCTAGCACCTTTCCACTTGCATATGAAGACAATAGATAGGTAAAAAACAGCCCCAAAAAGGTGTGCATGAGTTTTTCCACTCGATACTTTCCTCTTGGACTAATTCGAATGATTTCCCACACCTCATTGATTATGTAACTCAAGCTACCACTTTTTCTCATATATATTGAATATATATTGAGCTCACTTCTATGCTCACAAAATATGTACCTTCATGCTGCAATGAGACATTGACAAATTTCTATCATCTTGTGCTCTTAAGAATTTTCCATACTAATTAGGATTAGCATTGTCCAATCATGAGTAGTACACTTACTTGTCCTCCTCACCATTGACTCTGCTCAGTCTAGGCCTTCGCATCATCGAAAGCTTACCAAAGTTTTCACCAGACCTATAACGAAAACACCCTTTTTTCTAGCTTTTTTGGCTAGCATCATTAGCCTTAATCCACAAAGTGCCACAAAAGGAGCCAATATCATTGAGGCCAAGGGCTACGCTACTCAAACGCAAAAGGTTGTGCAACAGTAGAAAAAGGAAGCACTGCCAATATATAGCAACCACATAAAATGCCATGCTTCTAACCTTGGTGGAAAACTGTAGGAGTACTTGCTATTGTTTCAATGGCTAAACCTAGCCAACGCTGCCGTAGGAGCACCATCGAGGACAACCGCATGCAATAGCACAACAAAGCAAGATCTACTAGGGTTGCATTGAGCATCAACAAGTGCAACCATCACAGTGCATGCCGCCTATCTAGTCCAGCCTCTTACAATATTTTCCATTGTTTCTCCCTCTGTGGGCTTGGCCTATTCACCCACCCTATTCCTCACCATCAACTTTTCTCTCTTTGTTTTAGAAGGAAAAACATGTTACATAGCAACACGTTCTACCATGCAAAGACACAAATCAACCATAAGAGATAAAGCGAATAAAGAGATAAGGATTTTTAAACCTTTGAAACCCTCCATGAGGTCAATGAGAGCCCAAAATGCTTTGGCCATAGAAGATGTTCTCACAAATTTGAAGGTTTCTTTTGGAATTCATCTAGCTTCAAGCAGCGTTAAAGATTTGTATACTTTCCACCTATCCTTTGAAACCCTCCATGAGGTGAATGAGAGCCCAAAATGCTTTGTCCATAGAGGATGTCCTCACAAGTTTGAAGGTTTCTTTTGGGATAATTCATCTAGCTTCAAGGAGAGTTAAAGATTTGTATACTTTCCACCTGTCAATTGATATGTATGCACACTATCTTCCTAATAAAGATTAAAAATATAAGCTCATTGTACTATAGGTATGTCCCTACGATCATTTTTTCATTTCTTTTAGTGATAATCATAGAAGATGCTCTTGGATTAATGAAAATGAAAGAAAAAGACGGTAAAGAGGGCAAGTGAAAAGAGAGTAAAGAGGGGCAAGTGTCGTGTGGACAAGTGAAGCAAGGGAAAAGAGGGGCAAGTGTCGCGTGGGTAGGGAGGCAAACGTGTGGCGGAGATAGCACGAAGGAGAGCTCTCCTTTGTCTCGCAACAAGGATCTCTCTCTCTTCTTATTTTGCCTTTTCTCTCTCTCATCAAGACAAACACAAGGCATCTCTCTCTCTCTCTCTTTGTGTTGTGAGTGCATGACAAGGAGACGCAAGGAGTCTGGACTCTGCCTGTGATCTTCGTTTACAGAGTCCTTGTTTCCATTTGAAGATTGCAGAGAACGAGGAGTAGCTTGTGAGCAAAATGGTGCTACAAACTTTGTGTGTGCATATCAGTCCGTCGGGAGGAAGCTTCAATGTATAGCCTCCATGCAGAGGTGATGGTGATCAGGTGAGGATGACCCGCTATGAATGGAGTGCAGGTAGAGCAAGGTTAATAGGATGGACGCAGGATAGGGCACACAACGTGCGGAACGGTTGGCCATGAAGTAGAGTTGGTTTCAAGGAAAAGTTGAGGCGATTGAAGGCGGTGCGATCATATACAGAATCACTGCATCCTTGCTGCGTGGCAAGGCAGACGTTGCAGGCCAAGAGACTCCAGGTGAAGGTGCTGAGCTCTCTCTCTCTCTCTCTCTCTCTCTCTCTCTCTCTCTCTCTCTCTCTCTCTCTCTAGCAGGTAGGTTTGTCCTAGGGTACAGCATTCAAATGAGTGCAGTTCCTTTGTTCCTTGGCCAACTAGCAACTGTGCAACCGGTAAAAAAAGCGAAAACTATGAGTGCAGACGTTTTGGGAGACCAGAGCGAGGGAGGGAGACAGACACAAGAAGGGGAGAAGGTGGAGGGGCAATTGCGTCACCAAGGGGAGGGACTGCATGAGAACAGTTGAACGTAAAGAATTTTTTTTTTAGAAAGCGTGGGTGAGAAATCTGGGGATGTAATTAATTAATGGATTGAAGAATAGACCGAGTATGTTGCAGTATATAGAGGTTTAAACACTAGACTTTTGAGGGCAAGACATACCTCTCACTCACATTTCATGAGCACTTACACAAAGGCTAAGCTTGGAGCTGATATTAGACATTTCATGAAGACAAAGGAATCCACGAAGACTAAACACCACAAGAGGAAATTCAAGTACACGGGAGGGATCATCATTCAAATGAACAAGAGCATGAAGATTAAAGATCGTGAAGACTATCAACATGGAGATGAAGAAATAAACAACGAAGGCGACCATGAAGACATATATTAAGATGGCATGAAGATCAACCATAAAAACGACTATGAAGATAAGAGCTATGACACTTAGGGAATCATCGACATTGAGAACAGGCGACATCCCTCTTTACACACATCGTGCTTTTGAGTAGAGGCAAAACTTCCCTCGACATACACACACACACACACAAAATTCCTTTTGGCTTTGTATAAACATTAGGATCTCATGAGAACCTACATGTTGTATCCGATTGAAACATGGCCGTTGATTCCACTGTTAATTACCATGATGTATCCAATAGATAACCATGAGTGTTAAATCCAGCAAGAACTATTCATGATGTAGCATGAGAACCTTGTAGATGTATCCAACAAGAGACCTGGGCACTATGATTTGATCCTTGGAATAATCTAGGCTTAGGAGGGCAATTGTTGGGGTAATCTCAGGTTATTTTCCAGCTAGTATGGAGACTCTCCCTAAGTCCACATGCATGACTACATATCCAAAATGATGCCCACATATGTGTACATGACCCATGGACTTTTCTAGCACCTTTCCACTTGCATATGCAAAAAATAGATAGGTCCAAAAGAGCCCCAAAAAGTATACACAAGTTTTTCCACTTGATACTCTCTTCTTGGGATGATTTGAATGGTTTCCCATACCTCATTGTTGATAATGTCAATTTCTATGCTCACAAATATGTAACTTCATGTTGCAATGAGACATTGACCGATTTCTATCATCTTGTGTTCTTAAGAATTTTCTATATTAATTAGGATTAGCGTTCTATAATCATGAACGGTACACTAACCCATCATTTTTAACTACACTAATCCTATCATTTAGGTGTTGGTGTTGGGTGCTCTATTAGAGTGGAATAGTACAATTTTATTTTTGATCCATTATAGAACTCAGGCAATATGAGTCCAAAAAAATAATTTACTCTTATTGTGCCATTAGATAAACCCAGTCCATTTTATAAGGTCCTGACCATGCGATTTTCAGATTGGGTGTCTTTAGGCCTAGCTATGAATAAAATTTTTAAACCAAATCTCCTTTTCTACGTTCCCTTACTTTTAGTTTACAATCATGCTAGTGTTTCCTTTTGTGGGTGTACTACTTCTTATACTAGCATTTCTCTCTACCTGATTTCATCTAGATTTAGTTACTTATCCAATCTCTTCTTCAAGGTTAAGTTATAAGGTTAAGTTATAATCCATATCATGCTCTATTGCTAATATGAGACTTGGAACAACAAATTCCATAGGTACAATTGCCTCAGCTCCATAAACAAGTCTTACTATACATCGAGCAGACTTTACCGAGAAAATGGTAAAACCGAGCGAGACTCGCCACAAAGATTGAACACTCCAAGGAATTGAACACTAGTTTTAGACACGATATCCTCCCCTTTTTCCATGTTAAGTCCATGTGAAGGGTGTGGACCCATCATTATAACACATTTCATCCCTTACATATGCTTGACAGGTGCATTGTTTTAATTGGATGACTTTACTCTCCCATATGAGTTGACAATAGGTCACTCTAAATGGAGCATGTAAATCTTGCTAGCCCAAGTGTAGGCACATAACTATCATTGGCGTAAGGACGATGCGTTCGTCGATATCTACAAGTCACAAAGACACTTGCATGCAATTGGAAGCGAGGTTGTGAGGGGTTACGGGAGTTTTTTCTTCTTATATTGAAAGGGTGTTATGTAAACAATGAAACCAACAGGGTGAGCTGGTTAGCGTAGGGTTCTTGAGATAAGCAGATCCAAGTCCGAATGTGAAGGGGTCTCTTTTGTTTCTCTGTGGGTTGTTGATAGAAAAGACAATGAATGAATCCGTAAAGATTTTGTAATAAATTAAAGTATGTCAAATCTAGAAAGATCCATTCTCTCTCTCTCTCTCTCTCTCTCTCTCTCTCTCTCTCTCTCTCTCTCTCAATTTTCGTTATCGATGGGTATCATGTAAGCGGTGTTGAGGCCTTTCTCCATATAGAGATGGGTGAGAGAATGATTGCTCGTCACATGCCTAATGGCAAGTCTTACTGAATTTAAATTTTTTGAAGGTGGGAAAACAATAAGGTTAGCGTTTAATATTCTAACCTTATCAAATAGCCACTGATGTGGCAGTTTGAAAGGCCGATGATTGTGCCCCCGTCGCTTGCAATGGTGGTTGAGCAGCAGTGTAGAGTAGTGTCCGCGTGGCGGACATTGGTAGAGGCAAAGCGCAACAGCATTGCAATCCATAGAGAGAGAGAGAGAGAGAGAGAGAGAGAGAGAGAGAGAGAGAGAGAGAGACCATTTGAGCTAGCCCGCATTGCACAGGCTAAACTGTCGGTGTACGTGTGTGTGTGTGTGTGTGTGTGTGTGTGTGTGTGTGTGTGTGTGTGTGTGTGTGTGTGTGTGTGTGTGTGTGTGTGTGTGTGAGAGAGAGAGAGAGAGAGAGAGAGAGAGAGAAAGAAACAGAGAGAGAGAGAGAGAGTGTGTGTGTGTGTGTGTGAAGGCTGCAAGAAACATGAACAACGCAAAGGACGACAGCAGCGAGACAATGTGCGGTGTGCATGAGGTCGGAGTTATGCCAAGTCAGACGACCTCCCTGTGGGTGACATCCCCCCTCAGCACTCCCTGCATACGCCTTCAACAGTGCCATGGCTGTGTGTGTGTGTGTGTGTGTGTGTGTGTGTGTGTGTGTGTGTGTGATAGAGAGAGAGAGAGAGAGAGAGAGAGAGAGATCTATCATTTCTAGAACTCCTTGCACAGTTTTGAGAAGAAGACAATCTTGCTATTTTGAAAATACCAAGATTTGTTTGCTTCAAATTTCCTTCTGCCTAAGGCTTTGTCTGGGAAAAATAATAAATTAGATCCTAATTCAGCATATGGGTGCCCTACTCATTGCTCGTCACATGCTGCTGGAGAAAGGTCAGTGTTAAGGGAAAATGTGGCTTAGCTTAATATCGTACTGTTTTCAATTTCAAAAATGTCGATTGAGGGCACATGGAAAAGGAAAAATTCCATCCCAAAGTAGAAAAAAATAGTGTAAAAACCCAAAAATAAACCCAATTTTGTGAAATTTCCATTTGGCAAATTCAAGGAAAGGAGTTTTGTTAAGGGAAAATGTGGCTTAGCTTAATATCGTACTGTCTTCAATTTCAAAAATGTCGATTGAGGGCACAGGGTAACCGAAAAATTCCATCCCAAAGTAGAAAGAAATAGTGTAAAAACCCAAAAATAAACCCAATTTTGTGAAATTTCCATTTGGCAAATTCAAGGAAAGGAATTTTGTCTGTTTGGAAAAATGATTTTCCCGAACACTGCCGAGAGGTGTTGTGCAGGTTGATCATGCAAATTTCATGAGAAGATTTTTGTCAAAGGATGTTGGTCCTGGCCGTGCTCTGGTCGATATGTAAGCCAGTTTGCGAGGATCTCTCTCTCTCTCTCTCTCTCTCTCTCTCTCTCTCTCTCTCATGCGCAATGGCAAAGCTCTCGTTGTTGTCAATGCAGAGCACACACAGCACTGCGACCGCTACTATCTCTGCTCTCTATGAGCAAGTAGGGGCGGGCTTCTACTCCTCTGTGTCTCTGTAGCGCAATCATTTTGCTATGATTAAAGTATTTCAAAACTCCTCAAACCAATCCGCGTCGCTGCGGATTGTTTTCAGGAGTTTTTAGACCTCTGACGCAGTCCTCAGTAGCAGACCTTACGGATGCTCGGCCGCAGTTTGGAGATGTAGTGACTTATGAAGAGCCTCTAAAAGTTTCAGCTAGAGGTGAGGACTCTGTGTGTGTGTGTGTGTGTGTGAGAGAGAGTGAGTATGTGTGTGTGTGTGTGTGTGTGTGTGTGTGTGTGTGAGAGAGAGAGAGAGAGAGAGAGAGAGAGAGAAGGAGATCACTACTTGTCCACCACCCAGCTCTCTAGCGCAGTGGCAATGCAGCTAGCATAGGTTAGCGGCGCGTCTACATTTTACAGCATTCTTGGCGGTGCCACCAACTTTGACTTGCCCTCTAAAGGCAGCAGCTTGCTTGATCATATAATGTCTCCTTTTGATTATGAATGAAGCCTCCTCTTCATCAGGTGGCCGTGGTAATGGGCTGCCCCTTTGGCTCTTTGTAGCAGCTGCTGGTGACCACCATCAACTCCTCTCTGCCAGCCCTAACCCTAACAATATCCTCCTCCATCCTCCCTTTTGAGCTCGTTTTAGACCAATGCCTCCTCTGTCAACGGTCTCGTCTTCAATAACTCTGCTTCCATCGCAATCTGTGGTGATGCAAGCTGGGAATTCAACCTCCTTGGCGACCCAGGCACAAATGCGAACTTTGTCAGCTTGTCGATCTTGAATGGGCTTGCCTCATTTTCCAATGAAGTGAAAAATTCATCACTCTACGGAGCATCACATAACATAAGGATAGGATTTTGCTATAATTTAAGCATTTCAAAACTCTTGAAAATAATCCGTAGTGCGGCGGACTATTTTTGGGAGTTTAGAACCTCTTTCACACACACAAAGAGAGAGAGAGAGAGAGAGAGAGAGAGAGAGAGAGAGAGAGAGAGAGAGAGGCTCTCCTCGCTAGGCTTCCAGGTCGGCTCACAGGAGACGATGCAACCTGGAATTCCCACTCCAAGAAGTACGGCGTAAGCTCTCGCGCCTGTCGTCTTTGTAGAAATGTTCATAGGCTTGTACGAAAGTACAATCTGATGTGTTGTGGGCAATGCTTCCACATCTATTCCAAGGACATTGGCTTTGTGAAGTATCGTTGACGTATGCTTAGCTACAACCACCTTGGAATCTCTCACAAAGGTAGTTTTCATGTGGAAGGAGCATATTGACATGTAGTTTCAATTATGATTAGTAGAGTTTTATTGTTCTCTATGAAAGGATCTCATGGGACCAAAACTATTCTTCATGAATTCTCCTCTTCTCTTTCTGGGAGGCTTCTGACCAAGTGTTGTGTGTAGGGGTGGACTAGTGGTTGGTTTGTTTTGAGTATTTGCAATGTGAAACTAAAGTATGTATCTACTTGTTTCATTTGTGATCCAAAAGAAAGAGAGAGAGAGAGAGAGAGAGAGAGAGAGAGAGAGAGAGGACCGGCACCTTCATAGCGTGGAGGGAGACGCAATCCTCCTCCTTACAACTCGCCATTCTTCATCATCCTTATTTTTATGGATCCTTATTCTTTCTATCGTCTTCTTGTGCTCCCTCCTTTGTGCATGCCTTCTCTCGCACAAGGGCTGAGCAATTGAACAGAGAGCAGATCTCACTTTTAGTCTCTTTGACAAAGATGGCAATGGCAATATCACCACTAGAGAGCTTGGTACAGTGATGCATCAATTGACAAAACCCGACAGAAGCAGAGCTATCGGAGATGATCAATGAAGTGGATGCAAATGGCAATGGAACTATCAATTTTCCTAAGTTCTTGAATTTGATGGCTCCCATGATAAAGGATGTTGACACTAAGGAGAAGTTGAAAGAAGCATTCAAGGTTTTTGATAAGCACCTGAATGGGTTTTGTTTTTTTGAGCTTCACCATGTGATGAAAAATCTGGGAGAGAAGCTGAAAAATATAAATGAAGAGGCTGATGAAACAATTCAAGAGGTAGATGTTGATGGTGATGGAAATGTAAATTACAAGAATTTGTGAGGATGATGCTCTCAAAGTAGTGCTTTTGACAAGTGTAAAATTTAAACCGTGCTAAATGCAAACCTCAATGTTGCTTTGGAGTAGCACCATTCTTCTCGTTGTTATAATCTACCATCATATAGAGCAGTGGTGGTTTAATTGTCAGATATGGAATTTATTCATTGCTACCTGGTTTTATTCCGAGAGAGAGAGAGAGAGAGAGAGAGAGAGAGAGAGAGAGAGAGAGAGAGAGAGAGAGAGAGAGAGAGAGAGGGGGGGGGGGGGGGGGGGGGGGGGGGGGGGGGCAAGGTTAAGAAGATCTTGCCCATCAATAGAGTGTCTCTAGCTTCATAAGAAGACCTAGGAGGGGTATATTGAAGCTTGTGGTATAGCTTGTTCTAGGGGAAAGAAAGAAGGCTCAAGAATGTGGACGTATTGGATGAGAGTCTAGGTAAGAACTTGGCATGCATGCACACACACATAGAGCCTACATCAAGAGCAAGAGAGACACCCTACATCCACGCTTGATGTGAAACCATTCACATTAGAATGCCCCTACCATCGACAACCTCTTACTGTTCAACAATAGTCTTTGCATCACTAGCCATTTGGCCATGGCTAAGGTGGCAACTATCAACATGGCTACTCACATCGCTCCTCACAATGTCTACCACCATCACATCCGATGTTGGGGCTTATGAAGAATGCCATCCATGCAAATGTCCTATGAACGTGGGCTGTTAGAATAGCATGTGGTGGAGAATCTTTAAAGGAAATCAAGCTCGAGATGTTATGTATGAGAATTGACCATCAATTAAGGAGGATGTCACACTTGGGCAAGGATGGTGGTCCGGCTATGTCAAGGTGGAGGACCAGAACAAAAAGCAAAAGTTGGCCTCCAGCACATGTTAGATACGCACTGTATACTCCTTTGTAGAAGGGAAACCTTAACCTCTCAACCAACTTCTCGAGGCTAGTGATCATAAAAAATGGAATCTCTACAACCTGTGCAACCACACTTTGCTACTAAAATGATTAGCTTGTATTTGAAGGCTTGATATGACAATAAATTTTCTGACCCAAATAGAGAAATACTATGGTGGGTGCTCAAGTGACATAAACCTATCTAGGGGATTGATAAAAGTGTAATCATGGATGTGCTCTTTCATTTCCTTGCTCAAGGTGACAAAAGGAAGGGATATTCTTTTGAGAGACGATGAAGGTTTCATCCCAACCAAGGTGTACCGAGATTCCCTTCTTTTGCCTCTCTTTGCTCTAACTTTCACGTGTCTTCTAGTGTTGCTTGCACTCCTAACGATAATGCACTAGCATGTAGACTCACTAGAAGCGTCATCTAGAATATGGAGACTTGATCAACTACTGTTTACATAGTGTGGACCATGTTTGTAGAACTGAGTGATATTTCTACAATGGAAATTTCTTTGGTTGTGCTAACATGTTGGTTTTTGCATTTCCTTCTCACCCAAACTTCATTTCAGATGGCTTCTATATGGGTTTGCTTAGGCTGAGTTGTCTAAGAGACTCTGATGTTTACTCAAGTCGAAAATGCTATTAGAGCCTAGAGCTGGTAGGGCTACATAAGCTCCTTGAGCTTTGATTGGATAATTTTTCTCGATATTTAATTTTCTCAAAAAATCTTGCTCGCTCTTTGGAATTGCTCCCATGAACCATTCTAAATGGTTTCATTCCAGTTGTGATCTTATGTGTTGTCCTCTATATTCCTAGAGTGTTGCTTGAAGATTCTTATCCCATGTGTGAGGTTCTTTCTAAAATATCTTAGTCAAAACAGTCTTAATACTCTTGTTGCTACTCTTAGCTTGTTGTCCATTGCATCTCGGATAGTAAATTGTGGACTTTCAATGCTAAGATCTCAAAAGTTTCATTTATGAAATAGCTCCCTTGACGTAAAACTATCTCTATCTATAGGTAGCCATATCAACATATGATATATTCACAGAAGAACTAGGTTGTGGAACTCCTTGTAATTGTTAGGCAATGCTTTAGCTTCCACACATTTGCTGACATAACATGTATCCATGACTCTATATACGTGTTCTTCCTGGGAGTGACCTTCTTAAATGGTCCCATGAAATCCAAACCCCATTTTATGAATATTCCCAACGGTTGTATTATGGTGAGAGGTGTCATATCTATTGCAATGTATCTACCCATTCTCTAACAAATATTGCATGTTTTGTGGAAATTTGTTACATTTGACATCAAATTCTATCACCGTAACCCTGCGTGAAAAGTTTTCTTATGAATTTCCTCCTCACCTTCCATTCTGAGCTTTAGTAATCAATTGCATCCTTGCTTGCATTGGTGCACATCTTCTTAACACACTATCAATGCGGAGTATGTATAGAGACGCAACTATGATAGTAAATTTCAAAATTTTAATAATTAGAGACTTTTTACTTGGTTGAGACCAATCTTTTGAAAATCCACCATATTGTAGGAAATCATATATGTCCTACCACTCTAGATCTGGTTTCTTGAGTTTTCATTGTCTGAAATAATTCAGTACATCTATTTGTTTGTCCTCAATGATGTCAATGAGATACCTTCAGTACTTTTGTGAGATATACCCCTCCCCATGGGTCTATGCAAGAATTATACAATTTCAATACACATCAGAGTTGCGAAAGAGCTTGCATGTGGGAGGAGTTCTCAATGCTCGACCTAGCATGGAGTTTAAACAATGTTCTAGACTATATCTTCAGTTACCTAGTGACTAGTGCTTCCCCTAAATGTGTATGAATGAAAGCGTACCCAAGAAAAAATAACCAAGTGAAGGATGAATATATGTGTACACCGCATTGCAGGAATATAGAAAGAGAGAGAAGAGTGGAGGGTGAAGAGTGCATAGAGACACATGAGGATGACAAAAGACAATCTTCAAATGTCCATCTAAATGAAATAGGGAAACCATGAATTAATACAATAACCAAATTTGAGTATAGCATAACTTCAAAATAAAAATGACTAGTAAAAGCATCGGACCTTGTGTAGGGATTGACCACTCCACCAATCCACTTCTCCTCCTACTACGGATAGAGAAAATTTCATTTCACGGCGGGGAGCGAGCCAAAATCCGGGGGGGTTCACTATGTAGCAATCTTTTAGAGCATGCATGTTCAAGAAGTATTTGGAAACCCCCCTATTCTACAGTTTTTGAGGTATATAGAGACCCCTTATGTGTCACTTTTCTCAATAAAAACACACTTTATGTACCAAAATTTTACTTTTTCAATTTAAAACACCCTTCTGTATGTATATTGTAAGGTCATTCGAGAAAATAACCCCTTTTGTTGAATTGACATGCTATTCTATATATTTTTTAGTGAACACCTTGAGGCCGCTTTGGCTCCCTCCATGAACCTAAGCTCTACAAGGATTCCAAATGCTAGTAGATGGTAGGAAATCAACACCAACCATACTAGTTTAGGTGTCATGCCTCTTTGGTACCACACTAGGTGTTTACACAAAGCCAAAGTAAGATCCTCGATGCATTAGCCATGTAGTTCATTCAACCCCCAATGCACTAACCGTGTAGATGAGACTAACAAAAAGAAGAAGATCTAGGTAACACCCTCAAACCTGCAAAGCGCCACGTCATTGACCCAATCATATAAGGCTAAGCATTGTAGGTGATACTAATCTTGTAGCAATGCTTTCATAAGAAATATAACACATGAATCCAATCAAGATAGCATCGCTACAAGATTAGTATCACCTACATTGCTAAACCTTATATGTATTGTACAAGGTCTCTACCCTTACACATCTACCATAATCTTTTAATACCATATCATAAACCAATCCAAAGACAATGAACCAAAACCCAATCCCATCAAATGGGTGAGCACTCCACCCTACTCAAGCTAGGTGAGGGTTTTAAGGAGATATGGGAAAAGTCCCCTAACTCACATACACCCATGTACAATGAAAAATTAAAGATATCCAAAGTGTTTAGGTGATTTTTCTTTGGTGAGGTAGCTCACTATGGCAAATATAGATAGCCAAAAAATGGCTCTCATTTAGCCCTCTCCCAAGATGATGGTACATTCATGTACCATCAAAAGGAATCTTTTCCAATGAGATTGGTTTCAAGCCTTTTGCAATGTTTTGTGCCTTAGTCAAATTTTTATTTTTAGGTTCTTCATCACCTTGGCTTGAACTCTTGAACTACTGACATGAACCAAACTACAAGACTTACATGATGGTGTAGCTTCTTGAGGATATTCTTGCAAATCCTTTGGTAGAATACAACTCAAGTAGGGCTTTAGCCTATACCTATATACCTTCTTGGAGTGCTCTTTTCCATTCAAGTCTATGAGCTGGTAGTAACTTGAATTGAATGCCTTCTTGATAACATATGGACCTTGCCATCAAGTATGGAATTTGACATCAAGTCTATTATCAAGATGATTGTCATACCTTAGTACAAGACCACCTTCTCTCAATCCTTTGTCCTTCAGTTTCTTATTAAGGTTCACCTTTGCTTGCATATATTTCCTCTTGTAGCACTCATAGGCTACTTCTCTTTTCCACGTGAGCTCAACTAAGGTAAGAAATTGATACGTCCATGCTCCTTGGTTGCATTGTGTCCCTTTTCCATGGAGACGCATCGTTGGAATATTGCACTCAATTAGTGCAGAGACTTTTGACCATAGACTAGGTGAAATGGCGTGCCAAATCTACAACAATCTCCAAAGGTGTGCCAAATCTACAACAAATGTGCATGTAGATAAACTTGCTTACCGTTCTCTCATTTACCTTTGCCAAAGTTTGTGCTTCCACCCACATAGTCATATAGTCTATAGCCACTACCCGGTGAACCACATGCTTCCTCATGAAAACCTTCTAGAATGGTTGGAATTTCCTCAATTGTTAATACTCTTCTATACACTCGATCCCTTCCTCTCAGATAGAGGGGGTCTTCTAGGAAAGTCATACGAACTTGTTTTCTTCATGATTCTTTACTTCAAGCACATTAGTTTCCTTCTAATGCACTGTATAAGTAAGAATTCCGACCAATTGTGCACGCACACTATCTTGATAGAGTATTGAAACTCTTGCAATTCCATAACCCACTTTGAGATCCCAGTACTAAGATTCATTTGAGATGACACCCAAGGGAACACATTTTCTACAGTGAGAATTACAAAAGGTTTTGGTAATAGGTAGGATCTAAATTTTCTTACCACAAACATGAGAGCAAGCATCATGAGTTTGGCTTCTGTGTAGCCTCTCTCCAAAGCACTCATGACCCTACTAGCAAAGTAGATGTGTCGCATTCTGAAACTATGGGAATCTTGTTGTAACAAAGAAACACCAATTATTTCCTTTCCAACACTAAATCCAATAAAGAATTTTTAGTCCCAACAAGGAGTCATGAGTGTTGGTAGTTTTGACAAAATGACTTTTATGTTACAAAAATACTCTTCAAACTCATTAGACCACACAAACTCTACTTGTTGTGTCAATTTTTGCAAGGGAGTGAAGTAACTCCAAGGGACTAGGTGAATGAAGTGTGACATGTACTTCACCTTTTGAAAGAATGAAATAACCTTCCTGAGACTCTTGGGGGATGGTAACTCAATAAGATCCATTTCCTTTCAAGGATCCACCTCAATGCCTTTTAGGGAAAACTTGTGACCAAGCAAGATCACTTTGTCCTCACCTCTATGGCATTTGCCGGGTTTGAGTTGACCTCCCATGTCATACAATTTTTTCAAACCTTCTTCTACTTTCTGTGGGTGCAATGATTTTGAGCTATAAATGAAAAAATCACTAATGAGCACCCCATTGGAATTTCCAAACAATGTTGAAAACACCATGTTCATGAAGTGTTGGAAAGTTGCACCGGCATTTGTAAGGCGGCCAAATGGTATGACTCTAAAAGAAAAGCAACCCCAAGGAGTGATGAAGGTTGGTCTTAATTGATCTTCTAATGCAATCCCTATTTGGAAGTAGCTTCAGTAGCCATCACATACAATGTACTTCTCATTATCAGCTACCTTATTTAGTAACTGATCCTAAAATGGAAGGAGAAAGTGCTGTCACTTGGTTGCCTCAATTAGTGGCCTATAGTCAACACATAATATCCACTTCCCATTCTTTTTAGGGGTGACCACAATTGGAGAGACCCACTCTGAATTTTCCACTAGATAGATAAAACCTACTTCTAGAATCATTCTTACCTCCTTAAGTAGAGCCTACTTCTTGATGACTCCTAGTCTTTGTAGCTTTTGTGCCTTAGGTGTGGCCTTAGGCTTTAACTTGATCTTCTGTTGAGCAGCATCTACTCCATGCATGTTTGTGTAGTCTGTAGAAAAAAGCCTAGGAAACTTCCTTAGCACACATTTTCACTCCTCTCTTTCTTTTTTTGTAAGTGTTGTTGACAGCATACCTTCTGGCATCCCTTCATCTGCGGCACACCCTGGTTTGCTTGGGGACCTACCTCCTCCAAGACTTCACAAGAGTTCTCTTCGTTTCTTGGCATAAACCTTATCCCCATGACTTCAATGGAAGACTCCTCTTCGGTAATGGTTCCGCTACTTTTTTCTTGTGAGGTTCTATCGTTCTATTCTTCCTCCGACTCACTTTGAGATAATTCTTCATGGATCTCCTCTTGACGTTGTTCCTTCTTGTCAAAGACAATCTTTCATTCCTACAAATCAGCTCTCTACTTTTCCAATCCTAAAAAGCTCGCATTTTCATTAGCCATGGTCTTCCTAGGATGAATGGATAACCATTCTGCTTGGTAGACATAATATAAAAATCAACCGCCTTCTTCATGCCAAAGGCCTCCACAAAAATATGTTTACAAATCCCTAAGTGCCTAGCTTTGCTATTGTTTTCCATTTTGACTTTGATTTGAAGCACCTCATGGATGTGCATTCCTAGTCTTTGCATGAGGTGTGAGTGCATGTGTGCACAGATGCGTGCGTCTACGGATGCATGCGTGCACGGTGCAATGTGATGAGTGGAATGGGAGAAGCATGAGATGGTGTGGGTAGATCAACCTCTCAGAACTAAGTGAGTGAAGTGTTCCTTATTCATATGTATATAATGAATAAGGACATGTACACACGGTGGGCGGGCGGGCGGCGGACACCAGACGTCTGACCCCAACTGGCCCCAGCCAAAGCCGTAGCGCCTTTACCCTAACAATCTCCCACTTAAAGGCAATGTACCAATAAGTGAGGCCTACTAGCTAAATTACTAGTATGTACAAGAAACTAGGTGACAGACTCTCTCAACCTCTGCCCCCTAGCTCACTTTGTCAATCTACACGCAGTCGTATCGGCTCTGGTGGTAGGCGAGTGTGCGTACCCATGCTAGATCCTGCATGTAAATCCCACAGACTACTCTATATGGTCTACAAAACTCCACTATGCATCATGCTAGTGTCAGTCATCGCACAACTGACAACTCTTGCTGCAAATGCTCTTGCTGCAGCTGCTAGATCAAGCCTCAACACTAACAAGTCGAACATGAGATGCCCGAACGCTGACAAAATTTGAGCAAACCTGGTTGTACTTTCCTACCCTATGCTATCTACAATCACTGCATCATCAAGACTACCCATCCCGTAGACACTGGGAAACCAACATCCTTGTCACCCATAGGCAAAATTGTGCATCCTGGCACCAACTCATCAGCCTCTAACATGAGCATATAAAAAAACCCATATATGTCATCTATGTCTCTGTCTCTAGGGAGTAGACCTTCTCTACCTTTGTCTGCACAAACTCTGACAACACCGGTTGTGTCTCACTAGAGCACTGTTGCTCTACAGAGTTCAATGGCACGTCTTGCATAGCTAATTTCTCTATCTTTGGAGCATGGTGGAGCTCACCCACAAAAGAGACACGTCTCCTCTCTCACTCAAAGCATGCCAGCAAAAAAACCGAGACTATGTCATCTCGACCTCAAACACATGCATAGGATATACTAGGCCATTGTGGGCTCCTCTGGTATTCACTAATGAACCGCAATTCATCTGGAAAGATTGTTCTCTAAGAAGTATCTCACAACAAAAGTCTGCTAATTGTCTCACTGAGATCAAGCTTTGTCTTAGCTAAGGAACATAGTGCACATGCCATAGTGTGTATGACGTACCACTAGGCAAAGAAAAACAAACGTCTCCAACGCCCTCTATGTCAAATGCCAAACCATTGGCCAAGTGTAGACAACCAATACTCCCACTAGAGAATGTGCTAAACCAGTCATGATGCGATGTGATATGGAAAACTTCATCCTCATCTAGCGACCAACATGGAGAAATGTCACCGCTCAAAGACATGTAATCAGCAGGAATGTTAAAAGAAAATCTGACATCACCGTCACTGGCATATGAAGCCACTGCTCTAGCTTGTGTGAAAACCTCATGTGCACCATGCATAGATCTCCGTTGCTATCTCATATGTCTGAAACAACAATGCCTAATGTGCCTTGTGTGACCACAATGCCAACATCGTATGTATCGGCAAGAACGACACCGCCAACATCGTATGTATCCGCAACAAAAGTAGAATATCACTACACAATCATATGCATAAAACAACTCTACAAACTGTTATCTTTAAGCATAAACTGGTACAAACTGCTCAATGGAACGTAAAGCGCATAACCATATAAGCAAGTAATAAGAAAACTAGCTCAAAACACATCCCATAAGAGAAACTACCTATAAAAGTCTGTAAAAACTTGTGAAATGTGTGAGTGTTTATCTGTATCCACACAAGCATACGCAATCCTTAATCTTGCGAGAGTGGATACAAGAACACCAAACTGTGTCCAAGGTGACAAAGCCTATCAAAGTGAGACTAAACACTCGATGACTGTCAAAGTGAGAATATATCGACCAGTGTATAAGATGGCATAACACTGCAAACTTTTATGGCGAGTGGTCAATAACGAATACTTCATCTTCACTTTGTTTAAGTACAACTTCCAAAAAGGGTGTTTGAGTATAGTGAAGCAGGTCACAAGTATGGGAGGAGATGGACTAGTATGGTAACAGTGGACAAGGGATTTTATATGATTGGGGAGGGAGATTGAGAGTTCTATAGACACACAATTTCATAATTTGAAGTTCAAAGGTCATTTGAAAGCTCTTTGGAAGTCATAAAGACAAGCACCACGTATAAAAGTGCAACCTGGTCACCACTGACATTGCTAATAGTAATGTCTAAAGGAGGTTGAATTACTCAACAAGGTTGGCAATGGGGAGGCAATTGGAATCAAACCACACAAGATATTGGTAGGTTTTGTTATAACATGGCATGTGGGTAAAGGCTAAGTCTCACAAGGAGGCTACACTCCTTCAATCAATCCAATAGGGACTAGATTGTCAAGAAAATCCAAAGATGAGAAAAGGATTACTCGATAGAGGACTTTATTAAGGATCCATTTAAAAATATAAAGTTATAGCTCTATTTACGAGATTGAATACTTTGGAAAAGTTGAAGGGAACTTTGGGGCAACTTTGTCAAATCCGAGAGGCATATGAGGAGTTTTTTGATATTTCGGGGTTGCCCCCTCCCTCCCTCCAATGGGGTTTCTTTTGCTCATGCAGCTCAAGGGAGCCCCTTTTAGCATTTTCTATACATTGTACACACTTGTTACACACATTTTAGCATACATTGCATGTTGTTGCCACATAAACAAGCTTTGCACTTCCATTTTTCTCTTACTGCAAGCGCCTTTTGCACATGTTGGAAACCTTTGCTCCTCAAGCCACACATGAGCAATCCCTAGCCAAGGTGCTCCTCAAAAAGGTTTGGGCCCTCACGGGCACGGGTGCGGGAACAAGGACCTTGGTGATTGCCATGTCATCGTTATGCAGTGTGAGCCATCGATAGTCACAGGACTACCAAAAATTCCATCGAACACCAAATTCTGTCGAGAAGAGTGCCTCGTAGGGCCGCGCACGAGTACACCATAGCTAGGGAGCTCCCAAGTATCTCTCTCTCTCCCATCTCATGTCCACAACGGCTCATTGTCCCAGCTAAAATACCCCAAGGCTTGCACCTATTGTTTTCCATGTGGGGCAAACCCCTTGGCCATGTGGCAGCACGCCATGGATTCACCATTTGAGAACCCCCAAAGTTGCACAAAAATGTCAAAAAACCCTTTTTAATTCCTCCTCCCAATTGGCAGGTGTGCCATTTCTTACCCGAGAACGCACTTCTCATTCTGTAAAGCCCAAGTAAAAGATCACCTTTCCAACCTCAAGCTGCACCAGCTCTTTTGCATTTGGTCTTCAACGGCCCCTCCAACCAAGCCGATCAAAACTTTAAAAAAATTATCTGGCACAATCCTATCGTCATCTGACACAAATTTCAACCCGCAATATCTTGGCCCTCGTGACTCCATTTGAGGAGCCATCACTTTCTAAAACCTGCTTTGACCACCTATCCTCATTTGTCTTATCCATTGGGAATTTGCAATGCACTCCATTTTTAGACAACCATAACTTGCAAACCATGGCTCTGTTTGATGAGTCGTCTAGACTAGCTTCTAGAGCATTTCAAACCCTACATTTCAGTGCATTAATCTCGCACTTGGAACCCTTGGATCCACTATCTCAATTTTTTGGAGCTCTTTTGGTCCAAGAAACCACATTATACATTTATTCCAATTGCACCTTGTCTGCCGGTCCTATATACATGCTCCAACTCTTTGGCCCACACATGTCAAAATCTCTAGCCCTACATAGAACACCTTTCAGCATCAATCAACTTTGGTTGTATCATCATTTCCCACCCCCCGTTGAACATTTATGTTCAACCAAAAATAGCTTTATTGAACTTGAAAGTTGCAACACCTTGCTAGCACTCAAAAAAAAAAAAAAACAAGGCTATATATACAAAGTTGCATATCCATAGCACTGTGTCTTTTCTAGGTGGGTTGCCCCACCCCCTACATAGTATGTCCTTCTGAATCAAACACTTGGCTCTCTTCTCCTCCATCCATTTGTATCACCCTCCAATAGTGCTTCATCCATGCACGTAGCCATCCATGCACACAATAGGCCAATAGTATCTTTGCACCTCTTTGAACATTACCTTGCCTCCTCAACACACCCGGCTCTACCAACGCACTGCCTGAACCAACAAACATGTCTGACCCTCCCTCCCAACCATGTAAAGTAGAGCTCCTCTCAAGGGAACCCCGTCCCCGACGGATAACACACTGCACCGCTATACTTACAAGCATAATTTTTCAACCATGAATTTCATACCTCTTTTGAAATCTTGGACACACTCTGGGAATGTCCATCTTCCACAGAGCATTTAGGATGCATGGGTTCTACCATTATCTCTTATATCACCACCCTTTCAAACTCAATCTAGCATCATCAAGCCCTTCTTCATCGATCGGTTCTTCTAGATCAATCAGCACCTCAGCTTGGTCAACCGCATCTATCTGCTCCACTTCATCCCCATACAAAGAAGGTAGAGAATTATCCTCTACCACACTACCCTAGTCCCCTTCCAAAGCCAAGTTTTCTTTACCTTTCATGGAAAAACTCCATACCTATTGCACCATTGTAGAACATTCCATAGAAACTTTCACCGGCATGGCCCTCAGCATAGCCCTACATGGAATCTTTACCTGCATGTCCACTTCTATAAGCCTAGATTTATTCACTTCAGCGAGCACATCACCTTGAACTTTCTTCTACTCCTCCAACACAAATTTTGCATCTCTATCCACATGCAAAAGATCAAACTCCTTATACCTTGAAGAAAAGAATCGGTTTTCCACGTCGTCTTGGCATCCATAGAACTGTTATCATCCGTTTCCACCTCTTCTCTAGTCTCAAGTTCTAGGATTTCCTCTACTCTCACTACTTTAATTTCTTCTGCAAACCACAATTTCTGATCTCTAGAAACACCAATGGAGTTTTCTCAACCATACCTGAGTTTCCTTGTGCACCTTCTACTATATCTGGAACCATTTTCACTTCTTCCACAATTGGAGCTTCACTAACTAGCATATTTGGCATAGAAACCACTTCGCCTTGTTGCAACCGTAAAACCCTCGGTTCCTCTTGCACCTGCACTTTTCTTTGCATCACCCTTGGCTTCACTCCCACCACTTCAATTGGCCTAGGTACCACAACAGCTGACAGGCTTTGCCTATCTTGCTACTTCAAGTTCTTTTTGGTCCAGCCGCTTGCCAAATCAACCACTTTCGCATACATCACAGGTCCATCCACTTCCACCTTATCTCTAACCTCCTCATGCAAGAAAACCAAAAACTTGCTCAATTTCAAGTAATCAACATTTTGTGTAGCAATTACCTCCATCAAATGTCTCCAAAGGGCTTTGAATTCCCACTCAAAAGCTTGAAAATCTCTTTCCAAGCTTTTCTTTAGACCATTTAGCTTCCGCTTTACTTCATGCAGCTGCACATTCGGCAAAAATTATTGTTGAAAAGTTGCTTCCAAAGTCATCTAGTCCGCTTTTTCTTCATCTCGCAATTTGTCATACCATCTTTTAGCTTTGCAGCAAACCAAAAACGGGAAAACTTGAACCACATTTTCTTCTCTCAATAATCTTCTATATAACACAAAAAAATTGTAATCTTGCAACCAGGTTTTCGCATATTCCATCCTTATCAAAATAGGAAAACCCGTCTAAACCATCTTGCACAACACCTGTTCTTCAAAATTTGCACTTCACCAGCTCCAAAACCACAACTCCGCCTTCAAATAGGAGCAATCAGATACTCCTCACTGGGGGCACTAGAAGATGCAAATAGGGAAAGGGGAACACACTCGAAACACAAAAATACTCCCTCTCTATAGCTCGAGGTATACACAACACCCTTAACCACTCAAATTCATCTTCAAAAAATCAAAACAAAATTACTTGCATACACCCATTTTGGTACACCAACACACGCATACATGTCTTGGAAAGCTCAAGCACACGCCACACACAAAACCTTTGATTCCACATAGCAAAAACACACCAACATTTCCTATCTCTCTCTCTCTCTCACTTTGCACACTAAGACCTCTGTTTGGGGTTGCACATAAACGCACCAACACCGGTAACACCAGGCAAAGTACACGAGCAAAAAGTAAAGGGGGGGTTGGGGACAACACACTGTGGGGACAATGGCGTTCTTTTCATCCAAAGAAAACCATTACAAAAGCCTCATGTTTTGTGCAGAGCAATTCTCTTACTCATCTCCTTCTCCACGTTCAAAACCTCTCAAATGGCCCAAAAACCCCTTTCAATTTCAAAAAAAACCTCTCTTATAGGGAGTCGTCCCTCTAAAAAGCAAAAAACTAGGGTTTTATTTGCTCGGGTAGCTCAAGGGAGCCTTGTTTTAGCATTTTCAATACATTTCACACACTTGGTACCCCCATTTTAGTATACATTGCATGTTGCTGGCACAAATCAAAGTCAAAAACCAAAAAATCCAATAGTGTTCAAACAATTACATGTGACCAAGCTCACATATGCATATCAAGATGCACATGGTCACGAATATTAGCAAGATCGTGATCTTGTATAAACCCATACGGATGGCCCGACTAAAGTCGAATGAAGTCAAAGACTATATAAAGATGATGCAAAGCCTCAAGCTGCCAGAACAGGTGATAGAAAAGTCAAAATCAATGAAAGCTAAAGTCCAAAAAGCTACACAAAGTTCACCACCAAAATCTTCTCCAAAGAGACAGATTCTTCCAAAAAGTACAGTGGATCTTTTAAGATCAAAGGTTACTTAGATGATGCAGGCAGACAATGCTCATCAATTGCAAAAAAGTGCAGTATCACAACCAATGGAGTCAACATCGATTGAAACAGGTGATCAAAGCAAAGAAAATGTAGATAAAGCTCAACCAAAGGATGCTGCCACAACAAAAGCAGTCAATGCAGAAAGAAATCCTGAGACGATCAAGGGCAACATTGTTGGTGACAACGAAGAGAAGATGTCAAGAGAAGTAAAGTTAGATTTTCAACTAGACAAGAACCTCCAGGGTCCCATCGTTGCATAGCTCCAATGACCAACAAAATTATCAATCTGGAGGGATGAGCTACCCAGCTAGGGCATGGAAACACTCACACGGTTAGTGAGCTAATCATGGCAACACGAATGGTTAACTCTATGAGGTGAGCTTCTCATCCTATGAAGGAGCTAAGCCGCAATGAAGGGCAATCTCCACATCCACTTCTCTTCACCTCTAATCAATCCAATCACACACACTAACGATTGCAAGACGCACACAACACTGATCCTATCATGTAGCACACTAATTGCAAGCACACACACATAGATCTATCGAGCACCACACTCCAATCAAACCTACATGCACACACAAGCAAAAGAGGGCAATCACACAAGATTAGAAAGGGATTAACCACTAATTAGTTAAGAACTAGCTAATCTAAGCATCATAGGAAATCATAAGAAGCATGAGAGAGGCACAGTGAAAGAGAATGAATCATTGATTAGTGTTAATCAAGTCTCATGAGCAAGGAGCAGCTCAAGGACTCCATAGCCACACACCTCAAGATCTCTCACCAAAGAGTGCTCTCAACAAATGAGCTTGAGAACCCTAATTTCTTTTACACACTGCCTTATGTACCTAGGGTAAAAATATACAATGTCCGGGCGCCCAAGGCCTTTAGGGCTCCACCACTTACTGAATCTATAACCTAGGCACACTAATTGACATGTTCTTTACAGCTCGGAACTCCCATTGAGCCCGTAACACATTAAAATATTACAATGGCTTGAAATAAATCAAAAATTTACAATACATGACCATTTTGGAAAAATGTGAAAATGTGTAACTCCAATCTTTACTGCTTCTTCTTGTTGATCTTTGATGTGCATTTGTACGTCTTTGGTCTTTAGCAGCTTCTGTTAACTTACGTTGACTCAATTAACAGCAATACAATTCTATTCAATTGCGCATTGTTTATCCCTATTATTCTTGAAAGTGACTCTTGCAACAACAATGAGCATAATGCATTAAACTTAATAACTTCTAGATTTCTTTGGGTCATAAGTCTCCAAGTATTAGCAAAAGTCTTGTAAGAATCTGGGAAAGCATCAAGAACAGTCTGCAATAGGGAACTGTTAGAAACGACTTCGCTTGCAAAAATAAGTTTCTCATTAAAATCATTGATACCATTAAGGAAAGTGTCCATTTCATCTTTCTCATGTATATTCTTCGATTCTAGCTCTTTACGCAGCAATGCATTTGAGCCTCATTGTGACTTCCATAAAGACTAGCCAGAATATTCTAAGCATGTTTTGTAGATTTAGTTGAACGAATGTGAGGATTAGTAGTGTGCTTCATGGATAACGCAATCAAAGCATGAGATTGCCCATCTCTAACATCCCAACGAGCTTGCTCAGTCGTAGGCAAAACAGCTCTGGCAACAGCAACCCTGCCATTAAAACCTGCAACATCCTCAACGTCACCTGCATCCTTAGAACCAGGGCGTACATGAATGCCTTGCACAAAATTCCAAATGCCCTTTGACACAAGTACATGCTGCATCATGTAAGCCCACATTGGGTAATCGTCCCCATCCAATTTATCCTCAGTGGCAAACATCTTGAACACATCTTAGTTGTTGTCAACCATGGTGAATGCCTGCACCTGGTGTAAAAAATACCGAAAAAGAGGATAAGAAAGCAAGACCAACACGTGCTATGTTGCACAATCCGTAGAAGACTGTAAGGGACTTGTTATGCAAAAAATGGCCCTGACATAAATTTTGCACAAAATGATGAAATTTCCTATGCAGTATTTTCTGTAGTGGAAACGGAGGCCGCAATGAGCCCCAATGGAAATTCTAAGTAGACTAAGCTCTTTGAGCTTACTCAAAGTATTTGCCACCCTATTGACGCTTACTAAAGCTCACAAAAATCAAAGAAAGTGAGCAGGCATGTGCTAGCAACTAAGCCTCAAAAGACGCAATCTGTTTTGATACCAATTGTTGGAAATAGGGTTGTGAGGAAACACGGATAGCTTGGAGAAGACGAAGGAAGCTCAAGGGGCAAAATACAGAGTAGTATTACTTAGTGTGCAATAGAAAGATAAGATAGCCCTAGAGTGATGGGTGTATATACAATGCACGGAGGGGGAAACCTCCTAGTAAGAGAAAAAATGCATTGGCGGTCCTAAGTGTATTCACACACATCACTACCACATGTATATGGTAACAAGAGAGAGAGAGAGAGAGAGAGAGAGAGAGAGAGAGAGAGAGAGAGAGAGAGAGAGAGAGAGAGAGAGAGAGGGATGTGGCTCATAGAATGAGAGAGAGAGAGAGAAACGTTGAGACAAAATGAGAGAGAGAGAGAGACGTGGAAAGTGAAATGTGGACACCGTGTGTGTGTGTGTGTGTGTGTGTGTGTGTGTGTGTGTGTGTGAGAGAGAGAGAGAGAGAGAGAGAGAGAGAGAGAGAGAGAGAGAGAAAGAGAGAGAATCTCAGATTAAATATTCAATTCTCCTCAAATTCTTGCCACACAAAACTTCAGAGATACAAAACAAACCTACTATCACTGCTAGTCCAACCTTGAGAGCACCTAAAATGCAAGCAACTCAAAGCATGTACACATTAGAACAATAGAGAATGAGTAGAGAACCCAAGCTCCCGATAATTGCATTAAAAAGTCCAATGCCCATGCAATTCTTCACTTGTTGATACAACACGCATTGGCTAGTTGTAGCAAACTTGATTTTCACTTAAGTCAACACTGATACAATTTCATCCAACCTGAAATAAAACCAACTACCCAAAATTATTTGATCGCAGAACAGTACCTTGTATTCACAGTAACAGTTATACCACTTATGCAAGTCTCCACATCGAGCGACCAATGAGCTTGATTCTACTATTGCAACCTCTGAATATTGCCATCATTTCAATCACCTCCACTCACGACCGCTCGCTAAATTTTCATACCCAACAATACTTAGTTGACGGCACGCGACCAATGTAAGAGACAAAGTTCCATGTGGAGAAAAGGAGTGCAAGAAAGAAAGAAAGTGACACACTTTTGTCATCACCACACATCTGTTCACGATTGTGTGCGCCCATCTTGCACTCTTCCTTCTAGAACGGTGTTTCTAATAAGAGCATTGCCACATAAGATGAACCAACTCTACCAAACACTAAGGCCCCCCTATGGCAAGGCAAAAAGTGGCAAAAACCCTATACGTTTCACTAGAAACTAATTTATTTCCAATGCTCTTCTTTTTTCCATTGGTTGCAAAAAACATTTTTGGTGAACATTAAACTGAACAGTTCACACAAAACTGGCCTTTAGTGTATTTTTAAAGGACAAAATCTAGAAATTCTCAGCTAATTTGGAGGGTCACCCTGATGAAACCGGCCAAATTTAGAGGATTTTACCGTAAAAACTGACAAAAACCCTAAAATTATCACTAAAGATTGAGAGATTTCCAATGCTCTCCTTTTCTTCATTGGTTGCTAAAAATGTGTTTGTTGAACACTGACAGCAAGAGAAAGACTGAGTGCTTGGACTATCAAGAAATCCAATGTCCATGCACAGATCATGGACATGAAATAGAATCCTTGCTTGTGTTTGTGGAGGAAGCTTGGTCACTTGTTTAGTTTTCATTGTCTAAAAATGGAAGCATTTAAGTTCTTGGTTGAGAAAAAAAATCAATACAATTTTGCAATCCTTGATTGAAGCAGATTCATAGCCATGACTTCTGAAGCAAGCATGGGTTGTGCTATACTTAGAGCTCATCCTATGTAAATGTAAGACACTTGGGTTTATGCACATTATCACCCCATGAATTTTTTGTACATAAAGTTGTAAAGCCCCCAAATCTTTTATGCTCATAGCATCTCCTAGACCTTGGAAGTTTTTATGCCAAAATCACAAAACAAGAAGCATTGTCAAATGGCATTGTGTGGTTGCTTGCAAGGTAGTCCTCTCACGACCGGGTGGAGATACTATTGGGAGTAGGCTCTCAAATCTTACAAGTGCAAGGAAGTCAAGGGGAACCACTTTGGCATCTTAATATCATTGTTGAACCCTTTGAACATCCGAGCTTCTATTGCTAGAAGCTGTAGGATCTCTATCGCATTTATAAAAGTATCCTAGTATCTATGGAGATAGGCTTTGTGTGCCATCCGTGAGAATTATCAAGTTTATGGTTTAGGGTTTAGGGTCGATATTCAATTTCCACACAGTAACAATCTTAGGGTACCATGAAACTTTGCAAGGGTAGGGAAAGCACACTAGTCCCCTACAAAGTTTCATAGACATCGCAATTTGCCTCGAGGGTCAAGGGCGGTACAATCGCCAACTTTTGGCCCTTGGGCTCTTGATGAGCCCAAAGCCAAAACATTGGTGAATCTGCTACCCTTTACCAACGAGACAGAATGGATAACCCTAAGATTTTGTATGGGAAGGGGAAGCACACTTATCCCTACCTTGAAAATTTTCATGGCCATCGCAATCCGTCTTGACGGTCAAGGGCGGCATAATCGCCAACTTTTGGCTGTTGGGCCCCCAAAGCCAAAAATAAATAGCGAGTCTACTACACTTGACCAATGGATGGCCATGAAACTTTGCACGAGTAGAGTAAGCAAACTAATATTCACTCGTGCAAAGATTCATGGCCATTTCACTCCATCTCGATGGTCAAGTGAGACACAATCGCCAACTTTTGGCCATTGGCTCCTTGGCGAGCCCAAAACCAAAAAATTGACAAATCTACCACCCCCCTTGACCAACCAAACAAACGAGAATCAATGGCCATCAAACTTTGCAAGGGTGGAAGAATCACATTAATCCCTACCCTTGCAAAATTTCATGGCCATCGCAATCCATCTCAACAATGGTCAAGGGCGACATAATCACCAATATTTGGTTGTAGGGCCCTTGGCGAGCCCAAAGCTAAAAATTTGGTGAATCTGCTGCCCTTAATGAACAAGACGGGAATAGATGGGAATGAAACTTTGTAAGGATAGTGGAAGTATAGTAATTCCTACCATTACAAAGTTTCATGGCCATCCTAATCCTTCTTGATGGTCAAGGACGTCACAATTGCAAACTTTTGGCCATTGGGCCCTTGGCAAACCGTAAGCCAAAAAAATTGGCAATTCTGCCGCCCTTGATCGAGGAGACGAGAATGGATGGCTGTGAATATTTTTAGGTGGAGAAGAAGCATACTAATCCCAACCCTTGTAAAGTTTTATGACCATTGCAATGCGTCTTGACAATCAAGGACAGCACTATTGCCAACTTTTGGTCGTTGGGTCCTTAACGAGCTCAAAGCCAAAAAGTTGGTGAATCTGCCACCATGGACTGATGAGACCAGAATAGATCGCAATGGATCTTTGCAAGGGTGGGGGAAGCACACTAGTCCCCACCCCTTCAAAGTTCCACGGCCATCGCAATCCGTCTCGAAGGTTTAGTATGGCACAATCGCCAACTTTTGGCCGTCCAGGTCCTAGGCGAGCCCAAAGCCAAAAAATTTGCGATTTTGCTTCTCTTGATCGACAAGACGAGAACGGATGGCTGTGAAATTTTATTTTTTATTTTTTTGGGGGAGGGATCACACAAATTCCCACCCCTAAAAATTTCTATGGACATCACAATCCGTCTCAACAATCAAAGGCGGCATAATCACTAGCTTTTGGCCATTCGGCCCTTGGCGAGCCCAAAGCCAAAATATTGGCGATTCTGTCACCCTTCACTGACGAGACGGGAAGCACACTAATCCCCTAAAAATTTCTATGGACATCACAATCCGTCTCAACAATCAAAGGCGGCATAATCACTAGCTTTTGGCCATTCGGCCCTTGGCGAGCGCAAAGCCAAAATATTGGCGATTCTGTCACCCTTCACTGATGAGACGGGAAGCACACTAATCCC
The DNA here is from genome assembly GCF_014529385.1 of Adiantum capillus-veneris. NCBI lineage: Eukaryota > Viridiplantae > Streptophyta > Polypodiopsida > Polypodiales > Pteridaceae > Adiantum > Adiantum capillus-veneris. Next base: position 56,804,718 of record NC_140956.1, read on the forward strand.
CATCCCTACAATTTTTCATGGGCATCGCAATCTGTATCGACAATCTAGGGCGCCACAATCACCAACTTTTGGTTAGCCCTAGGTGAGGCCAAAGCCAAAAAATTGGTGAATTTGCAGCACTTGACCAACGCGACGGAAACAGATGACCATAAAACTTTGCAAGGGCGAGGGGAAGCACACTAATCCCTACCCTTGCAAAGTTTCATACCCATCAGAATCCGTCTCAATGGTCAACAGCGGGACACCAACTTTTGGCAGTTATGCCCTTGGCGACCTTGCTGCCCTTTACCAAAGAGATGAGAATGGATAGCAATGAAAATTTTCAAGGGTGGTGAAAATACTCTTATTCTCATTGGGGAAAATTTTCTTTGCTATTGCAATCCGTCTCAATTGTCAAGGGCAGCACAGTTACCAACTGTTGGTTGCTGGGTGCTTGGTGAGCCCAAAGCCAAAATATTGGCATATCTACTACACTTGACCCACGAGATGGAAACGGATGGCCGTGAAACTTTGCAAGGGAGAGAATACCACTAATTCCCACCCTTGTAAACATTCATAGCCATCGCAATCCATCTCAACGGTCAAGGACAACACAATGGCCAACTTTTGGCGATTGGACCCTTGGCGAGCCCAAAGCCAGAAAATTGGTGACCCTGCCACAATTGACCGACGAGACAAGAACGGATGGCTATGAAACTTTGCAAGGGTAGTAAAATCATAGTGGTCCCCACCCCTACAAAGTTTCATGCACATTGTAATCCGTCTCGACGGTCAAGGGCAGGACAATCGCCAACTTTTGACCCTTCGGCCCTAGATGATCCCGACACCAAACAATTGGTGAATCTGTTGCCCTTGATAAACGAGATGGGAGAAAATGGACATGAAACTTTGCACAAGAAAGAAAAGCACACTAATCCCTACCTTGCAAAGTTTCACGGCCATCACAATCCGTCCCGATAGTGAGGCGGTCCGGGGCGGGCAACAAAAGAGGCGATCTCTAAACACCGCTCAAGGCTCCTGTGCTCCTCAATTGGGGCCGGGGCAACCACAAGCACAACACAACAACAAACCCACAGCCAAACCCAAACAAGATAGGTGCACCACCTAGTTAGAGAGCGAACTAGGACGCAAAAGAGGAGAATCCCTTAGCAATACAAGTGAGAAGGAAGGGTACACTATCACTAATTTCAATGCTACAAATATACACACCAAACACACACACACACAGTTTTGTGCAAAAATTTAGCTTCAATTTTAATGATTGATGCGAGTGTATGAACATCCTGGAGGAGAGTCAAGAGACACAATTAAGTTTGATGATGTTGCAATCTACACATTATCTTAGGGTTATGGGAGCCCTCTCACCATACAACCCTCTTATAATGTTTTCCGAAGCAACAAAAACAAACACAAGAGCTCTTGAGTCACATACAAGCAAATACTACAAAAAAATCTCAAAATGAAAACGCGTCATCTTAAACCAAATGAGATGAGGTTTCCAAGCGTGAATTGGAGAGACTCAAGAAAGTTTTGAACCACGGTTGCACCCAAATTATTGATTCAATTGATGTGCAAGAGTAAGTACAAATTTGATTGGAAGTTGTGAATCACTCACTCCCTTGCAATTGCTATAACTTGCTCAAAGAATCTTTCCTATGCACCACAAGTAATGGTGTATAGAGAGCTCACTCTCTCTCCCTACAACTAAGATGGAGAATGGTACGATCAAAGTAGTGAGCAATAGTATAGAGATCATACTATTTACAAAGGAAAAAGGGCTCTATTTATAGGTGAGGAGAGCTCTTATTAGGATTATCTCATGTTCATATGGAAGTGGTGCTCTCTTGTCTCTTTAGTCACATGGATGTGGGCTCAAGAGGAGAGAATTATTGAGGTGAAATAGATAAAATTCTAGAGAGGTGAGTGATTTTTTTTTGTGAGATTTCCTACTCGAAGGTAGAGTAGAGTGGGTGCAATTTACAAGAAGGGTTAGTCATTAGTGTTAGTAGTTTGTAGTTAGTAGGATGGGGTAAAATTACATGGCATATGTACTCAAGGTGCATTATATAATTTATACAATGATAAAAGTAAGAGAAGGATGAGAATATACATAATTTGATATGTTCTTATGGAAGTGCGGCTCTCTTGTCTCTTGAGTCATATGGATGTGGGCTCAAGAGGAGAGAATTATTGAGGTGAAATAGAGAATATTCTAGAGAGGTGAGTGATTTTCCTGTGTGAGGTTTCCTACTCCAAGGTAGAGTAGAGTGGGTGCAAAATACAAAAAGGGTTAGTCATTAGTGTTAGTAGTTTGTAGTTAGTAGGATGGGGTAAAATTACATGTCATATGCACTCAAGGTGCATTATATGATTTATGCAATGATAAAAAGTAAGAGAAGGATGAGAAGATACACAATTTGATGGAAACCACAAGATGGAAAGGGAATTTTCCACCTATCTCCTCCAGTGAATGAAGCGGTTGTAGAACTTTGTTGGTGTAGTTTTTGTGACCATAGGAAAGTTGAATTTTCCATGATTAAGCTCCTCCTTTTGCAGAGCTTGAGATTGGTTATTTTCTGATTTTTTCTCTTTTTGTGAAAGCATGAAGAGGTTATGGTAATATGAATTTGATTCTAGAGAGAGAAATTGAGCTATATGTGTGTAGAGATGATAATTTTTAGCTATGGAGTAAGGGAGAGATAGGAATGGTGAAGAAGATGAAAGAAACCATGAAAGTTGCAGGTTTGAGTGAGGGATGGAGAGTAATGAGTGTGTGTGTGTGTGGAAGTAGGAAAGGAGGTGAGAGAAGACTATGGATTACTTTGTGAGAAAACTGTGCAAACTAGGGTCCACACAAAAAATCCTATCTCACCGGTGATAGCTCCAAAAATTATAAAACAATTTGAGATGACTATTCAGCTTATGGGCTACATTTTCTTTGTTGACCACTTCTTCAAATTCTGAGCGGAGATAGACGCAAAAAATCTCGCCAAAAAGCCTGCTTTTTATGCCTTCAAAAGTCTTTTAGTAGCCCCCTCCTTTGTTGAATTTTCACAATGCATCCAAGAGTGAGCCCCTCCTTTGTCATATCATGATACAAAGCATCCAAGTTACCTTTACACATGCATGGAGGAGGATTATTGGTGAATAAAGAAATATATACGTGGTGAGACTAGTGTATGGACTATTCATGGATTTTAGCTCATTGAGCACATGGTGTTAGAATAATGAGTAAATAAAAAAAATTATGGAAGAATTTTGGATATGGGAAAAGATATTGGAATCATATGATATGGTCCCTCTTTTGTATTATTTTGGGTGAAAGAGGAAAAGTATGCAAGTAAATGAGAATTATATAAAAAATGACTAAGGGAGTAAGAGCCGATTTTTTTGGTTTTCACAAGACTGAGGATAAATATGTGGAGGTGATTTGTATTTTTTTTAAAAAATATTTATGAGATTAGAGAATGTACTCATTGGCATAAAATATACTTATGGTGCAAGAGGATGAAAGATGGCGTACATAGGTTTAATAAAACACACACCTAGTTATAAATATTTAAAATACCAAAATAATTATAAAAAATCCATATATTTAGGTCATATATACAATGAAATATTTACACATAAAAAAGGCCATAATATACTTTTCTTTGTTATTTTATTCATTTTTTTGACTCAGTTAGCCCAGTGACTAGCTAATTGAGGGTTTTAAGAAGATATGGGGAAAGTCCCCTAACTCACACACGTCTATGTACAGTGAAATGGTAGGGATAGCCATAGTGTTTAGGTGATTTTGGTAGGGTGAGGTAGCTCACTACAGAAATTTTGAATAGCAAAAAGATGGCTACAATAGTCAAGGGCGGCACAATCGCCAACTTTTGGCCGTTGGGCCCTTAACGAGCCCAAAGCCAAAAACAATTTGGCAACTTTGCCACACTTCACCAATGTGACAGGAATGGATAGCCATGAGACTGTGTAGGGGTGGAGGAAGCACACTAATCCCTACACATGCACAATTTCATGGCAATCTCAATTTGTCCCAATGGTTAAGTGCGACATGCCCCAACTTTTGGTTGTTGGCTTCTTCATGAGCCCAAAGCCAAAAATTTGACGAATCTACCGTCCTTGACAAATGAAATGGGAATGAATGGCCATGAAACTTTGCAAGGATAGAGGAAGCACACTAATCCTTACTCTTGAAAATTTTCATGGTCGTCTCAATAGTCAAGGGCAACATAATCGCCAACATTTGGCAGTTGGGGCCCTTAGCGAGCCCAAAGCTAAAAAAATTGGCACATCTATCGCCCTTGACTAATGAGATAGGAACGGATGGCAACAAAACTTTGTAAGGGTGATGAAAGTACACTAATTCCTACCAGTGCAAAGTTTCATGGCCATTGCAATCCGTCCCGAGGGTCAAGGACGGCACAATCAAAAAAATTTGGTTATTGGGTCCTTGGCAAGCCCAAAGCCAAAAAAAAAAAAAGCGATTCTTTCATCCTTGACCGACAAGACTGGAATGAATGGCCATGAAACTTTGTAGGTGAGGATGAAGAACACCAATTTCTACCCTTGCAAAGTATTATGGCCATTGCAATCCGTATCAACCATCAAGGGCGGCACAATTGCCAACTTTTGGCCATTAGGCCCTTGGTGAGCCCAAAGCCAAAAAATTGACGAATCTGCCACCCTGGACGGACGAGACGTGAATGGATGGCAATGAAACTTTACAAGGGTTGGGGAAGCACACTTATCTCTGTCCCTTCAAAGGTTCATGGCCATCACAATCCGTCCCAAGGTCAAGGGCGGCACAATCACCAACTTTTGACCGTTAGGCCCTTCGTGAGCCAAAAGCCAAAAAATTGGCAATTTTGTTGCCCTTGATCGACAAGATGGGAACAGATGGCCATAAAACTTTAAGGGGGGGAGTACACCAATCCTCACCCCTACAAATTTCTATAGGCATCACAATCCATCTTGACGATCAAGGGCGGCATAATCGTCAACTTTTGGTTGTTGGGCCCTTGGCGCAAGCCCAAAGCCAAAAATTGATGATTCTGTCGCCCTTGACCAATGAGATGGGAACGGATGGCCATGAAACTTTGTATGAGGTGGCGGATCATACTAATCTTCACCTCGATAAATTTTCATGGACATCGCAATCTATCCTGACAATCAAGGACGGCACAATCACCAACTTTTGGCCGGCCCTTAGCGAGCCTAAAGCCAAAAAATTGGCGAATCTGCTGACTAGAACAATGGGAACAGATGTCCCTAAAACTTCGCAAGGGCTGGGGAGACACACTAATCCCCAAACCTGTAAAGTTTTGTGGTTGTCGCAATGTGTCCCAATGGTCAAGGACAGCACAATCGCCAACTTTTGGCAGTTGTGCCCTAAGTAAGCCCAAAGCCAAAAAATTCACAAATTTGTCGCCCTTGACCAATGAGACGGTAATGGATTCCCATTAAAATTTGCAAGGGTTAGGGAAGCACACTAATCCCTACCCTTGCCAAGTTTTATGGGCATCACAATCTATCTCAAAGGTCAAGAGCGGAACAATTGCCAACTTTTGGCCGTTGGACCTTGGAGGCGAGCCCAAAGCTAAATCTTTGGTGCATCTCTGTCACTTGGTTGACAAGATGAGAATGGTAGGCCATAAAACTTTGTAGGTGCAAGGGGAGCATACTAATCACCACCCGTGCAAAGTTTCATGGCCATTGCAATCCGTCTCGACGGTCAAGGGTGGCACAATGGCCAACTTTTGGCCGTTGGACCCTTGGTGAGCCCAAAGCCAAAAAATTGGCATATCTTTCGCATTTGATCGAGGAGATGGGAACAGAGGGCCATGAAACTTTGCAAGGGGGAGAAACACACTAATCTCAATCCCAAAAAACTTTCATGGTCATCGCAATCTCTCTTGATTGTCAAGGGCGGCACAATCACCAACTTTTGGCGATTGCGAGCCCAAAGCCAAAACAATTGGTGAATTTGTCGCAATTGACCAAGGAGAAGGGAATGAATGACCATGAAACTTTGCAGGGGTAAGGAAAGCACACTAGTTACCACCCCAAAAATGTTTCATGGAAATCACAATCTGTCTCGAGGGTCAAGGATGAGACAACTGCCAACTTTTGGCCCTTGGGCCCTAAACGAGCCCAAAGCCAAAAAATTTGGTGAATCTAGCACCCCCTGGACCAATGAAATGAGAATGGATGGCCATGAAACTTTGCATGGGCATCAGGGGTACACACTTATCCATGCCTTGCAAAGTTTCATGGCAATCATAATCTGTCCTGATAGTCAAGGGCGGCACAATCGCCGACTTTTGTCAATTGAGCCCGAGCCAATGGCCAAAAGTTAGCGATTGTATTGAACTTGACCATCGAGACGCATTGGGATGTCCATGGAAATTTTCACGAGAAATGAATAGTATTCTTCCTCTACCCCTGCAAAGTTTCATGGCCATTCGTTCCTATCCGTTGGTCAAGTGTGGCAGACTCACCAATTTTTTTGGTTTTGGGCTCACTAATCCACATCCCTTGAAAGTTCCATGGCCACGCAATCTGTCCCAAAGCTCAAGGGCGGCACAATCATCAACTTTTGGCCGTTAGGCCCTTGGCAAGCCCAAAGCCCAAAAATTGGCAATTTAGTTGCCCTTGACCAACGAGATGGGAACAGATGGCCATGAAACTTTGTTTGGGGGGTGCGGGGGGGGGGGGAGGAGGGGGAACACACCAATCCCCACCCCTGAAAATTTTTATGGGCATCGCAATCCATCTCGATGATCAAGGGCAGCATAATTGCTAGCTTTTGTCCGTTGGGTCCTTGGTAAGCTCAAAGCCAAAAAATTGGCGATCTGCTGTCCTTGACCGATGAGATGGGAATGAATGGCCATGAAACTTTGCAGGGATGGGGAAAGCATACTAATCCCCACCCATGCAAAGTTTTTATGCTTCCCTCACCCGTGAAAAGTTTCATGGGCATCGCAATCCGTCCCGAAAATCAAGGACGGAACAATCGCCATCTTTTCGTTGGCTCTTGGTAAGCCCAAAGCCCAAAAAAATGATAAATTTGCCGCAATTGACCAAGACAAGAATGGATGACCATAAAAATCTGCAAGGGCAAGGGAGGCACACTTATCCCAACCCTTGCAAAGTTTTGTGCCAATCAAAATCCATCCCAATGGTCAAGGGCAACACAAATGCTAGCTTTTGGCAGTTGTGCCCTAGCGAGCCCAAAGCCAAAAATTCGTAAATTTGTCATCCTTGATCAATGAGACGGGAATGGATGCCAATGAAATTTTGCAAAGGCAAAGTAAGTACACTTCTCCTTGCCCTTGCAAAGTTTCATGGCCATCCCAATCTATCTCAACAGTGAAGGACGGCATAATCGCCAACTTTTGGGAGTTGGCCCAAAGCTAAAAAATTGACGAATCTGCCGCTCTTGACCAATGAGATGGGAATGAATGGAAATGAAAATTTTCAAGGGTGGTGGAAGCACAAAAATCCTTGCCAACACAAAGTTTCATTGCCATTGCAATCCATCTTGATGGTCAAGGATGACACAATTGCCAACTTTTGGCCGTTGGTTGGGCCCTAGACGAGCGCAAAGCCCAAAAATTAGCGATTCTTTCATCCTTGAACGATGAGAGGGGAATATTTTAGCATCATACTTTGTAGGGGGAGAACTTCTCATCCCTGCAAAGTTTCATGGCCATCGCAATCCATCTCAACGATCAAGGGCGGCACAATTGCCAAGTTTTAGTTGTTGAGCCCCTCGTGAGCCCAAAGCCAAAAAATTGGCAATTGTGCCGCCCTTGACCGACGAGATGGAAATGGTGGCCATGAAACTTTTTAGGGGAGAGGAAAGTGCACTTATCCCCACCCCTGAAAAGTTTCATGGGCATCCCAATCTGTTGCGACAGTCAAGGGTGGCACAATTGCCAACTTTTTGTCGTTGGGCCCTTAACAAGCCCAAAGCCAGGAAATTGACGATTTTGCCACCCTTGACCAACGAGACGAGAATGGATAATGAAACTTTGTTGGGATAGGGAAGCATACTAATCCCTACAGGTGCAAAGTTTCATGGTCATTGCAATCCATCCCAACGGTCAAGAACGGCACAATCGCCAACTTTTGGTATTTGGGACCTTAGCGAGCCCAAAGCCAAAAAATTTGGGAATTCTGCCACCCTTGACCAACGAGACGGGAACGGATGGCCATGAAACATTGCAGAGAGCAGTGGAAGGGGGGGGGCAACACAATATTCTTGACTCCTGCAAAGTTTCATGGGCATCGCAATCCGTCTCGACAATCAAGGAAGACATAATTGCTAATGTTTGGCCGTTGGGTCCTTAGCGAGCCCAAAGCCAAAAAAATGGGTGATTGTGTCGTCCTAAACAGACAAGATGGGAAAGAATGGCAAGGAAACTTTTCAAGGGTGGGGGATGTACACTAATCCCCATCCCTGCAAAGTTGCATGGCCATCGCGATCCATCCGGATGGTCAAGGGTGGCACAATCACCAAATATTGATTGTTGGGTCCTTAGCGAGTCCAAATCCAAAGAATTGATGATTCTGCTGCCCTTGACCACCAATGAGAGGAGAACAGATGGCCATGAAACTTTTAGGGGTGAGGGAAGCACACTAATCCTTGCCCCTACAAAGTCTCATGGGCATCCCAATCCATCTCACCATCAAGGACCCTTGGCGATCCCTAAGCCAAAAAATTCGGGATTATGCCACCCTAGACCGACGAGACATGAAGGGATGCTAATACAAATTTTTAGGGGTAGAAAAAGCATACTAATCCACCCACGTGCAAAGTTTCATGGCCATTGCAATTTGTCTTGATGGTCAAGGATGGCACAATCGTCAACTTTTGGCCGTTGGGCCCCTTGGCGAGCCCAAAGCCAAAAAAAATGGTGTATCTGTTGCACTTGGCCGACAAGACAGAAACGGATGGCCATGAAACTTTGCAAGGGGGAGAAGCATACTAATCTCCACCCCTGAAAAATTTCATTCCCATTGCAATCCGTGTCGACGATCAAGGGCGACACTCGCCAACTTTTGGGGATTGGACCTTTGGCGAGCCCAAACCCAAAAAATTGGTGAATCTTTCACAAATGATCGACGAGACGGGAACGGATGGCCATGGAAATTTGTAAGGGTAGCGAAAGTACACTAATACCCATCCCTACAAAGTTTCATAGAAATCGCAATCCATTTCGAGGGTGAAGGACAGGACAATCGCCAAATTTTGGCCCTTGGGCCCTAGACGAACCCAAAGCCAACAAATTGATGAATCCGCCGCCCTTGACAAACGAGACGAGAACGGATGGCCATGAAACTATGTATGGGTAGAGAAAGCATACTTATCCCTACCTTGCAAAATTTCATGGCCATGGCAATCCGTCCTGACAGTCAAGGGCAGCACGATTGTCAACTTTTGCTTATTGGGCTCTTGGTGAGCCCAAAGCCAAAAAAATTGGTGAGTCTGCCACACTTGATCAACGAGATAGGAATGGATAGCCATAAAACTTTGCATGGGAAGATTAATCATGTTAATCCCTACCCGTGAAAATGTTCATGGCCATCACAATCCGTCTCGATGGTCAAGTGCGACACAATCGCCAACTTTTGGCCGTTGGGTCTTTAGCGATCTCAAAGCAAAAAAATTGGCAAATTTGTGTCCCTTGACAAATGAAACGGGAATCAATGGATATCAAACTTTGCAAGATGGGGGAAGCATATTACTTCCTACCCCTACAAAGTTTCATGGCCATCACAATCCATCTCAACGATCAAGGGCAGCAATCGTCAATATTTGACCGTTCGGCCCTTGGCGATCCCAAAGCTAAAAAAATGGCGAGTCTAATGACCTTGACGTATGAGACGAGAACGTATGGCAATGAAACTTTGTAATGGTAGTGGAAGCACACTAATTACTTCCACTACAAAGTTTCATGGCCATCGCAATATGTCTAGATGGTCAAGGATGGAACAATTGCAAACTTTTGGTTGTTGGGCCCTTGTCAAGCCCAAAGCCAAAAATTTGGTGATTCTGCCAAAAAATTTGGTGATTCTGCCGCCTTTGATTGAGGAGATAGGAATGGATGGCCATTATATTTGTAGGTGGGAAATAAGTACACTAATCCCCACCCTTACAAAGTTTCATGGTGGTATTGCCTTGTGTCAGACAAGTTGTATAGAGAAATAACTATGTAAATTTGGACTTGAGAATTGCAAACCTATTGTCACTCCCATGGAAACGGGTTTGAAATTGAGTCTTCATGATGTTGGTGATACTGCCGATGTCACTGTTTACCAAACTGTTGTCAGATGTCTCATTTATGTCTGCAACATGAGGCCAAATATTCAGTTTGTAGACTCATAGGTCAGCAGATTCATGCATAGCCCAGGGTCTAAGCATTGGCAGGCTATAAAGAGTATTTTTTGCTACTTGAGTGGCACTTTACATCTTGGCTTGTTTTATCCCAAGGGGGGATCATTGCTGTCAGATTTGCATGCTTTTTCGGACGCAGATTGGGCTGGTTGTTTTGACATGCGAGTGTGATTTTTTTTTCATGCTCAACAGTTTATGTATCTCATGGTTGAGTAAGAAGCAACCTACTATGACCACTTGCAATTGTGAGGCTAATTACAAGGCAGTCTTCACAACTACGGTTGAGTGTGTATGGCTCAAGCGCCTTATGGATGATTTCGGTGTTGGACAAGACACTACCAACACCATCTACACTGATAGTCTGAGCACATTGGTAGCTACAAGGAACCCATTTTTTCATGCTCGTACATAGCACATTGAGGTGCATTACCACTAAGTTAGGGAGAGGCTCTCAATAGGAGAGATTATCTTGGCTTATGTGCCAACACAGGACAACCCTGCAAATCTTTTCACAAAGGCATTGTCTCGTGAGAAGTTTGAAGCTTTCCTCAAAGCTTTGGGCTTACTCCCCTTTGTGGACTGATCATGTCCTCGTAGGGCATGGCACTTCCCTATACTCTATGTGCCATCTCTCGTTCACCGCATCACTCCCAAGGGGGATTTGTTACCATATACATGTGGTAGTGATGTGTGTGAACACAATTAGGACCGTTGGGGCATTGTTTCTCTCACTAACATTTTTTTTCCCCCGTGCATTGTATATATGCCCATCACTCTAGGGTTAACTTATCTTTCCACTGCACACTAAGTATTACACTCTATTGTGTGCCTTAAGCTTCGTTCGTCTTCTCCAAGCTGTGTGTTTTCCTACAACCCTAATTCCAACAAGAATGTGTTTGGTTGTAGTTTGGACACCCTTCATTTTGATCAAGGGGGAGTATATATCAAAAGAATTTGATGCATTTTTTGGGAATTCATGGGAGAAAACACTGATGTACATTGTCATATGCACCTCACCAAAATGGTCCATCTAAGAGACAAAAAATCACTTATGGTGATGGCATGGTGTATGGTCAAAAGCTAAGCTTTCCAACATGCATTTTGGCTTGAGATTGTCATGGATACACATGTACTAAAAGGTGTTCCATTAAAGCGTCACGGTCTATCGCAACTTATGTGTCTTAGCATGGCAAGAAGCCATCAATTTCTCACGTGTGTGTATGTTTGGTTGCATGGCTAATGCTTTGGAACACCACAAAATGCGAATGACAAGGCCTTTTTGTTGAATCCAGTCTAGAAAGCAAAGACTACAGGTTATATATCATCTAAAAACAAAGCATAACTTGATTATTCAAGCTGTTTTTGAGGAAGATGTAGTTCACCAAGAAGACAAATATGAACTCACAAAATGTATAGGATACTTTCATAACATCAAATATCTAACCAACCCAAATCATTTTCTCATATTAAATTGACCATTTAATGTGGGAGAATAAACGGGAACAAGGGTTAGAATATAGACATGTGCTTACAGATCAATCTCAACACGGGGCTAATGGTAAAGGGGTCCAAATGAGAGATGGTATGTCAAAGAGTAAGGCTAGCTAATGGACCTTAAAGACCTTAGGGTTAGCTTCATTAACGACCTCCAAAGGTTAGCGTTGAAAGTCCTTTGAACTTTGGCAATCTAGGGATGTGCTTGAGGTGGGAACCTAGCCCAAGCTTGAGGTGTTTATCGTGCCTGCTGACTAAGGTGCTGCTTAATGACTAAGGTGCTAAGGTGCTCCATGACTAAGGTGCTTGAGGGTAAGGTGTTCCACAAAGTCAATTCATATGCCTACATAAGGGGGGACGAGCCCTCATTCTAGGGGCTAGAGAGAGAACACACACACCCTCACACAAGGCAAGCTTGGTACAAAGAAAGAAAATAGGACACTTGTCAAGCTCCTCTTCATGTTGCCCACATGGTGTGCCTAAAGCCTATTGGAGGGGGGACTGGCTCCACATATATCTGGCCCTCAATTGTTGTCAAGTTCTCTAAACTCTCTCTCTTGCAAAAGTATTCCTCATGCCAAGTTAATTAAGTACTATGATTATGTTTCTACCATCAATTAAGTTCACCCTCTATGTTCTCAAAGTAGTCTCACAAAAATTCTCTTTGTAACTCTCCTAATTCTGCTATACGCAAAGTTCATAGGCCATTTTTATTACATTGGTATCAGAGCTATTGGTTTCCCTTTTTTTGCTTAAGAAGAGAGCTCCTTAAGTTGTCCATGAAAGGTTGGGCCTGTTAATTTCAATAGGGTAAGTGGGACAGGGATCTATTATCTTGGTTGAGAAGGACTTAGTTTGAGGTACACCATTGGGAGCTATAGTCTTAATAATGGATCCTCTCGGGCTTACCTTTGGCTTTACCATTATTGAGCTACGAGCAAGCTCAAATGGAATCATAATCAACCGAGCAATGTTAGACCCTCTCTACTAGTCTTTGCAATCAACATTGTCTAAACCACAGGTGTGGCTTCTTGAGAACTCATTTTCAAAGGTAAAGAAGAGTAGCAACTAAGGTTTTTGAGGGTACCAAAGCACAAAGTAATCATATACATAAGTTTAACTAGCATGGCTGACAATAACCAAGAGAGTATAATGAACATTCATAACTTTGATTTTGAACATGAAGGTGCTAATGATGATGCCCCCATGTTTGTCAATTATCTTGTTACTAGGTTGCGGCAACCCTCCTTTGGCTTTGCAAGCCGAAGTTACTCAACAACTTTGTGCTTGTGGGATTTTCCTTCCTCTCCAAGAGGAGAGAGAGCTTACGAGGCCTCTTGATGAGACCCCCAAAAGAAGACTCTCTCCCATACAAGAGGAGGAATCCAAAGAACAAGAAAGTAATGAATTCCTAAGTTCCTTTGAAGATGTGGCTCCATGAAGATAGTGATCTAGACGGTTGCCAACTCCTCCCAAGAGGAAACGGTCAACCCATAGTCCTTCTCCTCATCACTCCAAAAGGGAAGAGAGGAAACAAAGGAAGTAAAGGACAAGAAAGAGGTCACCTCTTCTCCTTCTTCTTCACCTTCCTCCTCTTTCGATTAAACCTATGGCTATTCTCCTAGAGAATACAAGAGGGGAGGACATCGCAAATCTTACCCTGCATGGCAAAGGTCCCAAAAGCTCAAGAATTTCAAAGAGAGAGGAAAGAGTATCTCTTTTCTCACCTATGATGGCACCTTTGGTGCTACCAAAAAAGTATTGGCCTTGATCCAAAAATTTGATGCGGCCTTTGGAGACAAGGGATTCACAGAGTCCTTCAAGCTACACCATGTAGCTATGCACTTTCAGAAAATGGCTCGTCAATGGTGGGCTAGCCTTCCTGGCAACGAAGAAGCCCCAAAGTACATGGAAAACTCTACAAGTTTCCATCATGAAGTGATTCCTTGCAAGCGACGCAAAGGACAAAGTGCTTACCAAATGGTGAAGTTTGAAGGTTCTCTCCCATCAGTCTATTCACAAATATGTGGACATCTCAAGGCTATTGTTTTTCAAAAGATAGACTTTGCCGAGCAAAAGCAACAATTTTGTGCGGGATCACCTGAAGAGACAGCCGAGTATATCAACTCTCAATGGCCTGGTTCTATCACCAAAGCAATCCACCACACCATGGTTGCTTTGCGCATCAATTTCCAACAAGGGGCTCGAAAGAATACCAAGCCCATGGAATGCAAAAATAAAGGTGATGCAAAGGGGGAAACCAATGCCAAAATTCTTCCCAAGGCAATTCCAACAACCACAATCAGTCCAAGGAGAAGGGAGTTTACAAAGGTAAAAACAAACTCTCTCCTAAGAGCTTGAAGCTTTTTGCAAGGACCATAAATGTTTTAAGTGTGGGGAGCAAGGACATGGCTATCGTTCTTGCCCCAAGAGAAATACCCGCAATGAGACTCCTAGACCTTCCACTATCAAAGCTCCAAAAGAGGATGCTCATTGCAAAGGATCACCTCTCTCCTATGCTTGAAAGGTAAGGGAACATGATTCCTTCATCTTGTTTGACCCTAGCTCTACTCACAACTGCATATCAATAGATTTGGCCACCAAATTGGGCATTCAAGCTTTCGAGATGGGAGATATTGTAATGGCCGACACCTCTTTCAAGGGACGGCAAGCCTCCGTTACTCCCTTGATTTGTAAGTTGAGGCTTCATGTCCAAAGCTATGTTGACAAAGAAGACTTTTTCATCTCTCCTCTCCAACATGAGGATGTTATCCTAGGGGCACCATGCTTCAACCGCATGGCTGCCAACATGAAGTTCCCTAAAAGGAGAATCTACTTCACCTATAGGAGAAAGAGCATGTTCATAGATGCTAGTGAGTCTAGTCGTACTATACCCCTTGTAAATCCTCCTGCTTTTGATAAGTCAATGAAGAGCTCAGTTTTTGTGTACATGATTTTTGTCAAAGAGTCTCTAAAAGGTCCTAATGTTTCATCAAATGTAAATGGTAGGAATCAAGAAGAGTTAGACTTGTTTAATTTTTTAAAAGGATTCCAAGATGTGTTCATCGATGATATCCCTATGGACTTACCTCCAAAACAAGGGGATGATGACCATTGAATTGAGCTGCTACCAAGAATCCCACCACCTAACAAGCCTCCTTATCGAGGTTCCCAAGCTAAACAAGAATATCTAGTCACTTGGCGAATACACCAACCACGTTCAATCGTCTAGTGGAGAAAATTTTTAGACCCTACCGCAAATTCACTGGAGTGTTCTTTGATGATATCATCATCTACTCCAAGTCCTTGAAAGAACACAAGCAACATCTCCAAGTGATTTTTCAAGCATTGAGGGAAAACAAGCTTTTTCTCAATCAAAAGAAAAGTAAATTCTTCCTTCAAGAGATTCAATAGTTAGGTCATACTATCTCTCAAGATGGTATCCGTATCGATCCATCAGAGTTAGAGGTAATAAAAGCATGGCCTAATCCAAGAAATCTAAATGAGCCAAGAAGCTTTATTGATATGTGTGCATACTATAAACGCTTCATAGAAAAATTCTCTCAAATAGCAGGACCATTAATGACTTAACAAAGAAGAATGTTAAGTACTCATGGACTGCTAAGGAGCAAAATTCTTTTGACAAACTCAAAGAGAAGTTTATCTCCCAAACAGTCCTTATGCTCTCGGATCTCTCAAAGCCATCTGAGATCCAATGTGATGCTTGTGGTGATTGCCCTAGAGCAGTTTTTCTTCAAGACGGGCATGCCATAGCATATGAGATCTGAAGGCTCAATACGGAAGAACGGGTCTTGGGCATTTATGAAAAAGAGCTTTTAGTTGTTCTACATGTCCTAGGACTCCATTTATCTTGTGAACAGACCACCAAAGTTTCAAGTACTTCATGACGCAAACCAAGATTTTTTACAAACAAACGAGATGGGCAAATTTTCTTTTGCAATTTTATTTTCATATTGCTCACATTGCTGGTAAGCACAATCAAGTGACCGATGCACTTTCACGATGACCAAAAGTTATTGTGGTGTCTATAGTACTAACTCACAATGATCTATCTTCTATGATAGATGAATATGGTGTCTATAGTACTAACTCACAATGATCTATCTTCTATGATAGATGAATGTGCTATTGACCCTGACTTTAAAGACATAATGTCAGTCCTTGCTTTGGGGAAGAAAGAAGAACCATTCACCTTGCAGGATGGTTATCGTCTCCATGGCAATAGGCTCTGTGTTACCTACTCCCTTCATGAGAAAGTTATGTATGAATCACATGCTCCTCCCTATGCGGGGCATAGAGGCATTCAACCAACTCTTCGAGGAGTAGAGACGTACTTCTATTGGCCTACCATGAAAGTGGACATACAAGAGTATATTTCAAAATGTGTGGTATGCCAAAAGACTAAGTATGATAGAGGGAAGCAACCTGAATTACTTTAACCATTGTCAATCCCTAATTCACCATGGGAGAGTATATCTATGGATTTTATCTTTGGATTACCCAAGTCTATCCATGGAAATACGGGAATACGAACAATAGTCGACGGGTTTAACAAGCAAACACACTTTATTCCTGTCAAAAAGACTATTAAGGCACACCAAATGGCAACTCTCTTCATATCTCAAATTTTCAAACACCATGGATTTCCAACATACATCGTGTGGTTTGTGATGACGATGTCTCTCAAACACCAATTAGAATTTGTCACTCTACTTTGGGAGAACGAAATGGATTAAAGAGGAGACATGCTTGCGACAGCTATGTCTCCCAAGCACCAAATGGATTAGTCATCCATATTGAAAAGATGTCGTACGGTTAAAAGGGATCCTCTACCCGCTAAGAAACATTGACTAATGACTAAGGCTTTATCTATTCTACCTCATAGTCGAGGAAGACTATGATTTCAAGAGAGAGGTAATGTCATAAAATCTAATATCTAACCAATCTAAATGATTTTCTCATTTTAAACTGGTCATTTAATGTGGGAGAATAAACGGGAACAAGGGTTAGAATATAGACATGTGCTTACATATCAATCTGAACACGGAGCTAATGGTAAAGGGGTCCAAATGAGAGATGGTATGTCAAAGAGCAAGGCTAGCTAATGGAGCTTAAAGACCTTAGGGTTAGCTTCATTAAAGACCTCCAAAGGTTAGTGTTAAAATTCCTTTGAACATTGGCAATCTAGGGCTGTGCTTGAGGTGGGATCCTAGCCCAAGCTTAAGGTGCTTGTCGTGCTTGATGACTAAGGTGCTAAGGTGTTCCATGACTAAGGTTCTTGAAAATAAGGTATTCCACAAAGTCAATTTATATCCCTATATAAGGGGGGACGAGCCCCCACTCTAGGGGCTAGAGAGAGAACACACACCCTCACACAAGGCAAGCTCGGCACAAAGAAAGAAAATAGGACACTTGTCAAGATCCTCTTCATGTTGCCCTCATGGTGTACAGAAATCCTATTAGAGGGGAAACCGCAGCTCCACATAAATCCAGTCCTCAATTGTTGTCAAGTTCTCTAAACTCTCTCTCTTGCAAAAGTATTGTTCATGCCAAGTTAATCAAGTACTATGATTATGTTGCTAGCATCAATTAAGTTCACCCTCTATGTTCTCAAAGTAGTGTCACAAAAATGTTCTCTTTAATTCTCCTAATTCCGATATTCTCAAAGTTCATAGGCCATTTTCATTACCATACTTTATTCAATGGTAGAAGTATAAATGTAGATCCTAATAAGCCATATATACAACCTATGCAAGTTTCAAATGACATTATAGATCAATCATTTTCTGAGGAAGATTTACAAGATTTAATTTGAAGATAGACTGAAAATGAGCAGATTTGAGGTATACCAAGATACCTAGTGCAGTCATACTCGTTCAAGGTTTTTAGCATGCCTCTCATGCATCAAATTCTTATGTTTTGGATGTGTTTAGTATGTATAATGCGAAAAAGCTTGTCATTTGATGAGGCACAAAATTCAAGTTGGATGCAATGCAATCTTAGTATGGTGGTATTCTAAAGAATAGCACATGGACTTCATGTGACTTTTCCCATTGGAAAAAAGTCCATTGTTACTAAGTGGGGTTTTACTTGAAATATAAACCTTAATCCTTATGGAAGTGTTGATCGATATAAGGCTACGTTTATGGCAAAAGGGTATGTTTATGAGAAGGACATTGATTTTGATAGGACTTTTGCTCCCACTTGTCACAAGACTACCATTTGTAGCATTTATGTGGCAATTCATAAGGTTGAAATGTACATCAATTTGAACATTTTTGAATAATGATTTTCGTGCAAATGTCTATGTGTCGTAGCCTTGTGGTTTTGTTCAAAGAAGGCACGAAAACAAGGTGCGCAAGTTTAAGAAAGCATATGGTTTGAAGCAATTTTAGGAAAGGTGTGCAAGTTTAAGAAAGCATATGGTTTGAAGCAAGCTCCGTGCTTGATATGAAAGGATTCATGTTTACTTGACTTTGCATGGTTTTCAAAATAGTCCGACGAAGAGCACTTTGCATGCCACACGTGAAGATACTATATTTATAATCACTGTGCTCTATATTGATGACATGTTGCTCATTGGTCCAAATGAAATACAGTGTGCTAATTTTAAAGTTGATTTGAATGTTAGATTTGAGGCTTCTGTACCATTATTTGTGCATACAGCTTAAGCGAGTTGGAGGTATCACTTTGTACGAGACAAAATATATTAACCCACTACTGTGTAGATTCGACCTTGAGAATTGCGGATTCAAGCTTAGTCTTCATGATGCTCGAGACTATTTTAACATCACTCTATTAGCAAGTTGTTGGTTGATGGGGACGGATGTTCAATATGAAGACTCATGCGGGTAGAAAGCATACATTCCATGCATCGGAAGGCAATTAAACAATTCTTTGAACACTTAAGATATTATGCATCTTGGGTTGGTTTACCCCAAGGGGGGATCCCCCATATTTACATCCTTTTTCATAGTCAAATGGGGTTGGTCACTATGACTCAAAACATATCCACTAGTGTTTTTATATCTTGGTTGAGCAACAACCTAAGTGGCTACTTCTAATTGTGAGGTTTAGTATAGGGAAGCTTTTACAACTACGATCAAGTGTGTTTCACTTAGATGTCTCGCTTTAGCAAGGCTTTGAGCTTAGTCCCCCTTATGGATCGATGACTTGAAGTATGGCACTTCCGTATGTGCCAACTCATGTTCACCACATCACAACAACCGAAGATTTGTTTCCATAATATGGTGGTGACTTCACTTAGGACATTCGAGGTCCTTTTCTTCCGCATAGGAAGTTTTTTTGTTCCGGCTTGTATTTATGCATGTCACTCTAGGGTATTAAGCCAATATGCCAGTGAAGTAAAGAGAGGACAAGCAAAGGCTAGTAAAAGTTCTTCTCAAATTCTGTGCACTACAAAGGTGCAATGCTTGTATGATGCTGGATCTCTTAGATTCCACAAAACAAACGAACAAACAAAAATCCTTATTACATTAATGGTCCTCCAATGGTGATAAATTTTGCCCTAGGGACTGCAACATTTGATATTTCTCTCTCAAAAATCTTCTCTTCTACTAGCTCACTTCATGCATATTTCCATAGTTCGGAATAAGAGATGGGTGGGCACATGAAAGCACATCTCTGAACTATATCTAGTACTAGCTCTATATCTATGCTTCTTCCATACCAAAAAAAAGAGGAGCAACGGAAGCTCACTCACAATTATTGAAAATGTCGCCCTTGTTTTTCAATATGCAAATGACACATGTATTGCCATGGGTGGTTGCATGTTCTCTAGTTATAGCCTCTTCTAAATCTTCGATTGAGCAAAGTAATGCTCATTTCCGCCTACAAAAAGACCATCACCTCCACCAGTCTTGAACTGCTCTTCAGTAACACCTAGCCTAAATAAAATGTTGTGCAATAAGGAACTATATCTTCAACCCCCAAGTTTCAACTTAGACCTTTGTTAGGAAGAGAGCTTACCTTTGCCCATTGCTGTCGTCGATGCAATCCCCCCTTGTACTGCCTTGAGGAAGGTATCATAGTAGTTGGCACCCGACCACTTCTGATGCGCCAGCGTTTCCACCCCCAGCACTCGCTCTTGACGCTGCACATTTGATACATATGCCAGCATCCCTGTCTTCAAAAAATGGCTGGCAAGCGAATCAATTGCAAGTGCATTGGCATGGAAGCCCGCTAACATGATGAACTGCCACACAAACCCAAGTTGGACAAGATCCCCAATGAAGCTGCTAATACTCTTATCTGAGAGTCCAGCAGCATCCCAATTGAAGGAAGGGGAGAGGTTGTATGCGAAGAGCATTTCGGGGTACTGTGCTTTGACGCCTTCGACGAAATCCTGCGCCTGTGAGTAATCGGGCCTTGCCATCTCCATCCATAACATGTCTGCATGGGGAGCAAAGGAACACCCTCTTGCAATAGCTGCATCAGTGCAACCTTTGAATCTATAGAAACCCTCTCTAGTCCTAGGTAAGTCCCAATCCCAGAAAAGCTCTCGGGCACCCAGTCTATCCCCCAATGCGCGGACACACAGTCTATCTTTATGTAGTCCGCATGCATAAAGAGCTCGGCCAATCTTTTCTCCTTCTCACTTTCTTCAATTTTGAGCTTGCATATAGCTTCAGCTATGGCGTCTTTCAATAGCTTCAGATCTGCTACCTCCATCCAGCTATTCTCAATTGTGTGAAGCTCCTCTTGAGAAGCTCCCCTCGCTATGGCCTCGTAAAGCTCGATGGCTAAGGGATTCTTCATGCGATTGGACGCTCCCAGTATAAAAGGATGGTCTCTTGTGTCTACATTGCTTTGAATGAGAGTGGCAACTTCAACAGTTGTCCTTGCAATTAGGACAGTTTCCGGCCATGTGCCCACATTTCTTTGTCACTGAGGCCTGCAGAATTCCACCTTGAATCAAATTTCTTGTCCAAAATCAAGCACACATTAGCAATTGATATAAGACAAAGCACAAAATTAGATTACCTGGTGCCATACCTTATAACAATCCTAAAAACCTATGTCATACATTGCCTTCTGTTAATTTTTATATAAGGCATCTTCAAAGAAAAGATAATCACTACCTACATAGTGCAAAAGCACCTAAAGAGACGAAAATGCTCAAGGCAAAGCAAAAGAGAAGGAAAACACAAATATACCAATGCTCACTCAAAAGTCTTTTGACTTTCCACCTTCGTGTGTCTTTTCATTTCCTAAACTCACCCTTCACTTATACACTTAAGAAGTTTGGAAAGGATTTTTATTTTTCCAAGATTGGGGGACCATATTTGCCTTCTTTTCTCAACAAGAAATATGGAAATTCCCAAAATTCCCCTCAAATTTCAAAAAATTTCCAAAATACCCTTGCATCAAATTTGGATGGATTGCTCAAAAAAAATTCAAAAGTTAGTCAACTTGACAAAAGCAATCTACCTTTAAAAATTTCACCAAATGAACTCATTAGAGGCACTCGTGTACTATTAATAAACCATTTCTGCTTGAGAGATCACAATACCATCCAAAATCCTAGTTCTATCATCTTTGATTAGGGAGACTAATCTTCATCTGAAGAACCACACAAAGGAAAGTGTTTGGAGATATTTGCGAGAAAAACAAGGGCTATTTTGAGAATGTAAGGGCATTCTGGGAACTTTTAGAACTTGACT
Source organism: Adiantum capillus-veneris (assembly GCF_014529385.1). Classification (NCBI taxonomy): domain Eukaryota; kingdom Viridiplantae; phylum Streptophyta; class Polypodiopsida; order Polypodiales; family Pteridaceae; genus Adiantum; species Adiantum capillus-veneris. The sequence goes on from NC_140956.1 coordinate 56,826,324, forward strand.
GGTATTTAGAGAATTTTCCCAAATTTCATCAGTATTTTGGTAATTTTTCCTTAAAAATTTTAAAAGAGAGTCACTTGGATCAACTTTCTTGTCCAAACAACAAGCACAAAAAAATAATAGCACCAAACACCCACATCACAATTAACCATAAGCCACACAATAAACTTATTTAATATGTTGCTTTCCTTTCTTTTTTGAAGTTTTGACTCTGGGCTCACCTGATCTTCATTCCTGCAGCGCCACGCTCGACAAAGAGCTTGCACATCTTGGCAGTCGCAGTGGCGCCACGAAACCCAGTATCACCATCGGCAATGAGAGGACGCAAGAAATCGACAGGGGTTTTTGGTGCCGCTCCGACGAAGACATGGTGGTGAGGCGAGACTCACGCTGTTTGCGGTCGTGGAAGAGTTGCGCGAAGAAGAGGTGTTCTACCTTGTTGGGGACAGTGCCATAGGGGTAGTCGGCGAGGTCGGGACCGGGTTCATTGGTGGTGGTGTGTGTCGAGGAACATTGCCAGCCTGACACATAGATGGTGTCCAAGTATTTGGCCATTTGGGCAACTTGGACAGGATCAAGGCAGCCAAAAGTGGCAGAGCATGTCCTGTTGGCTTGGTGAGCTCTCAAAAGAGACAATAGCTTTTTAGCCATGGTGTTCGAAATGTAGGAACACTTCACAGTTCCTCTCAACTTTACTACATCCTCTGCCTTGTACGGCCTCTTTGTCCACTTAAATCTATCCGAATTAAACCACCTCTTCACCATGGCCACTTCCACCTCCATGGCCGCAAGCTCTGTATCGCCCATGGCACCGCCTGCCCACCCAAAATCCCCCAGAAAAGACAGAACAAGAAAAAAACTCAAAAACGTATACCACGAATGCAGGAATGTACCCAACTCTCTCTCTCTCTCTCTCTCTCTCTCTCTCTCTCTCTCTCTCTCTCTCTCCACCATTGGCTCATACACAATGCTTGAACCAATTATTGAAGACCCCTCAAAAATCAAACACCAAGAAGAGGTGCTACAACCCGAAGCTATCCTTCGGCATGAAGACAAAGTACTACCACATGGTAAGATTATCTGACAGTATCTTATTAAATTCAAAAATTATCCTTTTCAAGATGCTAGATGGATGCAAGGAATACAGCTTAAGGATAGCTTGAATCTTGTCAATGCTTACAATGCTACATTAGAGTAAGCACATGTAGAAATTTCTTTCAAAAGACCAATGTTTTTGACGTATAAGACTAATTCTCTTTTTTTTGTGCACAAATTTAAGTAATGTGCATACTTAGAATCATGTTTATGATGACGATGTCTCTCAAACACCAAGTAGAATTTGTCACTCTACTTTGGGAGAATGAAATGGACTAAAGAGCAGACATGCTTGCGGCAGCTATGTCTCCCAAGCACCAAATGTATTAGTCATCCATCTTGGAAAGATGTCGTAGCGTAAAAAGGGATCCTCTACCCGCTAAGAAACATTGACTAATGACTAAGGCTTTATCTCTTCTACCTTATAGTCGAGGAAGACTATGAGTTCAAAAGAGAGGTAATATCATAAAATCTAATATCTAACCAACCCAAATGATTTTCTCATATTAAACTGATCATTTAATGTGGGAGAATAAACGAGAACAACGGTTAGAATATAGACATGTGCTTGAAGATCTATCTCAACGTGGGGCTAATGGTAAAAGGGTCAAAATGAGAGATGGTATGTCAAAGAGCAAGGCTAGCTAATGGAGCTTAAAGATCTTAGGGTTAGCTTCATTAAAGACCTCCAAAGGTTAGTATTAAAAGTCCTTTGAACTTTGGCAATTTAAGGTTGTGCTTGAGGTGGGAACCTAGCTCAAGCCTGAGGTGCTTGTCGTGCTTGCTGACTAAGGTGCTTGAGGTGCTTAATGACTAAGGTGCTAAGGTGCTCCATGACTAAGGTGCTTGAGGGTAAGGTGTTCCACAAAGTCAATTTATATCCTTACACAAGGGGGGGCGAGCCATCATTCTAGGGGTTAGAGAAAGGACACACACACCCTCACACAAGGCAAGCTTGGTACAAAAAAAGCAAATAGCACACTCGTCAAGATCCTCTTCATGTTGCCCTCATGGTGTGCCTGAAGCCTATTGGAGGGGGAACTGGCTCCACATAAATCCGGTCTTCAATTGTTGTCAAGTTTTCTAAACTCTCTCTCTTGCAAAAGTATTGTTCATGCCAAGTTAATTAAGTACTATGATTATGTTGCTACCATCAATTAAGTTCACCTTCTATGTTCTCAAAGTAATCTCACAAAAATGTTCTCTTTAATTCTCCTAATTCCGTCATTCTCAAAGTTCATATGTCATTTTCATTACAATACTTTATTCAACGGTAGAAACATAAATGTAGATCCTGGTGAGGTACATATACAACCTATGCAAGTTTCAAATGACATTATAGATCAATCATTTTCTGAGGAAGATTTACAGGATTTAATTTGAAGATAAGACTGAAAATGAGCAGATTTGAGGTATATCAAGATGCCTAGTGCAGTCATACTCGTTCAAGGTTTTCAGCATGACTCTCATGCATCAAATTCTTACATTTTGGATGTGTTTAGTATGTATAATGCGAAAAAGCTTGTCATTTGATGAGGCACAAAATTCAAAAATTGGTTGGATGCAATGAGTATGGTGGTATTCTACAGAATAGTATGTGACTTTGTCCATTGAAAAAAAGTCCATTGTTACTAAGTGGGGTTTTACTTGAAATATAAGCCTTAATCCTTATGGAAGTGTTATCGATATAAGGCTAGGTTTATTTCAAAAGGATATGCTTGTGAGAAGGGCATTGATGTTGATAGGACTTTTGCTCCCACTTGTCTACCATTTGTAGCATTTGTGTGGCAATTCATAATGGTTGGAATGTATACATCAATTTAAACATTACTGAATAGTGATTTGCATGCAAACGTCTATGTAGCGTAGCCTCGTGGTTTTGTTCAAAGAAGACACGAACACAAGGTGCACAAGTTTAAGAAAGCATATGGTTTGAAGCAAGCTCCCCATGCTTGATATGAAAGGATTCATGTTTACTTGACTTAACATAGTTTTCAAAATAGTCCAACGAAGAGCACTTTGCATGCCACACGTGAAGATAATACATTTATAATCATTGTGCTCTATATTGATGACATGTTGCTCAATGGTCCAAATTAAGGACAATGTGCTAATGTTAAAGCTGATTTGAATGTCAGATTTTATCATTATTTGGGCATACAGCTTAAGCGAGTTGATGGAGGTATCACTTTGTACGAGACAATATATTAACCCACTATTGTGTCGATTCAACCTTGAGAATTGCGACCCTATGGAGATGGGATTCAAGCTTAGTCTTCATGATGCTCGAGACTATTTTGACATCACTCTATTAGCAAGTTATTGGTTGCTTGATATATGTATGCATTATGGGGACGGATGTTCAATATGAAGACTCACGTAGGTAAAAAGCATATATTCCATGCTTTAAGACTCACGTAGGTAAAAAGCATACATTCCAAGCATTGGAAGGTAATTAAACGATCCTTTAAATACTTAAGATACTATGCATCTTGAGTTGGTTTACCCCAAGGGGGGATCCCCCATATTTACATCCTTTTTCATAGTCAAATCGGATTGGTCGCTCTGACTCAAAACATATCCACTAGTGGTTTTTTTTCATGCTTGAAAGCTCATGCATATCTTGGTTAAGCAAGCAACAACCTAAGTGGCCACTTCTAATTGTGAGATTTAGTATAGGGAAGCTTTTACAACTACGATCGAGTGTGTTTCACTTGGATGTCTCGCTTTTGCAAAGCTTTGAGCTTAGTCCCCTTTATGGATCGATGACTTGAAGTATGGCACTTTCCTATGTGCCAACTCATGTTCACCACGTCAAGCCGACCGAAGATTTGTTTCCATAATATGGTAGTGACATCACTTAGGACATTTGAGGTCCTTTTCTTCCACATAGGAAGTTTTTTTCTTCCGGCTTGTATTTATGCATGTCACTCTAGGGTATTAAGCCAATATGCTAGTGAAGTAAAGAGAGGACAATCAAAGGTGAGTAAAAGTTCTTCTCTCAAATTCTGCACACTACAAAGGTGCAATGCTTGTATGATGTTGGATCTCTCAGATTCCACAAAACAAACGAACAAATAAAAATCCTTTTTACATTAATGCTCCTCCAATGGTGATAGATTTTGGCCTAGGGACTGCAACATTTGATATTTCTCTCAAAAATCTTCTCTTCTACTAGCTCACTTCATGCATATTTTCATAGTTCGGAATCAGAGATGCGTGGGCACATGAAAGCACATCTCTGAACTATATCTAGTATTAGCTCTATATCTATGCTTCTTCCATACCAAAAAAAAGAGGAGCAACCATATAATTGTGGCAGAAATGGAAGCTCTGCTCACAATTATTGGAAATGTCGCCCTTGTTTTTCAATATGCAAATGACACATGTATTGCCATGGGTGGTTGCATGTTCTCTAGTTATAGTCTCTTCTAAATCTTCGATTGAGCAAAGTAATGCTCATTTCCGCCTACAAAAAGACCATCACCTCCACCAGTCTTGAACTGCTCTTCAGTAACACCTAGCCAAAATAAAATGCTGTGCAATAAGGAACCATATCTTCAACCCCCAAGTTTCAACATAGACCTTTGTTAGGAAGGGAACTTACCTTTGCCCATTGCTGCCGTCGATGCAATCCCCCCTTGTACTGCCTTGAGGAAGGTATCACAGTAGTTGGCACCCGACCACTTCTGATGTGCCAGCGTTTCCACCCCCAGCACTCGCTCTTGACGCTGCACATTTGATACATATGCCAGCATCCCTGTCTTCAAAAAATTCCTGGCAAGTGAATCAATTGCAAGCGCGTTCGCATGGAAGCCCGCTAACGTGATGAACTGCCACACAAACCCAAGTTGGGCAAGATCCCCAATGAAGCTGCTAATACTCTTATCTGAGAGTCCGGCAGCATCCCAATTGAAGGAAGGGGAGAGGTTGTATGCGAAGAGCATTTCGGGGTACTGTGCTTTGACGCCTTCGACGAAATCCTGCGCCTGTGAGTAATCGGGCCTTGCCGTCTCCATCCATAACATGTCTGCATGGGGAGCAAAGGAACACCCTCTTGCAATAGCTGCATCAGTGCAACCTTTGTATCTATAGAAACCCTCTCTAGTCCTAGGTAAGTCCCAATCCCAGAAAAGCTCTCGGGCACCCAGTCTATCGCCCAATGCGCGGAGCTCATAGTTTGAAAGGGAGTCCGCATGCATAAAGAGCTCGGCCAATCTTTTCTCCTTCTCACTTTCTTCAATTTTGAGCTTGCATATAGCTTCAGCTATGGCATCTTTCAATAGCTTCAGATCTGCTGCCTCCATCCAGCTATTCTCGATTGTGTGAAGCTCCTCTTGAGAAGCTCCCCTCGCTATGGTCTCGTAAAGCTCGGTGGCTAAGGGCTTCTTCATGCGATTGGACGCTCCCAGTATAAAAGGATGGTCTCTTGTGTCTACATTGCTTTGAATGAGAGTGGCAGCTTCAGCATCTGTCCTTGCAATTAGGACAGTTTCCACACCCATGATATCGAATTGCAGTCGAGCAGCGACCAATCGGTTGATGTGTTCGCATGTGGCCACCAGGACCTTTCCGGCCATGTGCCCACATTTCTTTGTCACTGAGGCCTGCAGAATTCCATCTTAATGAATCAAGTTTCTTGTCCAAAATCAAGCACATAAGGCAAAGATCAAATTAGCAACTGACAGAAGACAAAAACACAAAATTAGATTACCTGTACCATATTCGACAAGCAACGGCAAAGTGGGATCCATAGATTTTAAAAAGGCAAAGATGCAAAAATTATGTTTCAATTGTTTGGGACCGCATCAAACGAAAAATTGTCCACATGTGCTTGGTCAGCAAAATATTCATCAGTAGCACCCACATCACAACCAGTAATAACCGATATAACAATCCTAAATACCTATTTCATATATTGCCTTCTTTTTTATTTTATTTTTGAAAAAGAAAAAAGGGGAAATTCCCAAAATTCCCCTCAGATTTCAAAAAATTCCCAAAACACCCTTGCATCAAATTTGGATGGATTGCTCAAAATTTTGAATAGTTCAGAGTCTTTTTGACAAAAGCAATCTACCTTTAAAAAATTTACCAATGAGCTCACAAATAGAGGCATTTGTATCTACTAATTATAAGCCATTTCTGTTCGAGAGCCCACAATAGTTCTATATCTTCGATGAGGGAGAACTAATCTTCGTCTGAAGAACTGCACACAGGAAAGTGTGTGGAGATATTTGTGAGAAAAACAAGGGCTATTTTGGGAATCTAAGGGCATTCTTGGAAATTTTTTTAATTTGAGGGGTATTTTGGTAATTTTCCCTAAAAAAGATTAAAAGAGAGTGCCTCTGGGCTCACCTGAATCAACTTTCTTGTCCAAATAACAAGCACAAAAAAAGAAAGCACAAAAGAAGATCGCCCATCGGACCAAACACCCACATCACAATTAACCATAAGCCACTTAATAAACTTATTTAATATGTTGCTTTCCTTCTTTTTCTGAAGTTTGCCTTTGGACTCACCTGGTCTTCAAGGTGGATTCCTGCAGCGCCACGCTCAACAAAGAGCTTGCACATCTTGGCAGTCGCAGTTGCGCCACCAAAGCCAGTATCACCATCGGCAATGAGAGGACGCAAGAAATCGACAGGGGGGTTTTGGCGCCGCTCCGACGAAGACATGGTGGTGAGGCGAGACTCACGCTGTTTGCGGTCGTGGAAGAGTTGCGCGAAGAAGAGGTGTTCTACCTTGTTGGGGACAGTGTCGTAGGGGTAGTCAGCAAGGTCGGGGCCGGGTTCATTGGTGGTCGTGTGTGTCGAGGAACATTGCCAGCCTGACACATAGATGGTGTCCAAGTATTTGGCCATTTGGGCAACTTGGACAGGATCAAGGCAGCCAAAAGTGGCAGAGCATGTCCTGTTGGCTTGGTGAGCTCTCAGAAGAGACCATAGCTTTTTAGCCATGGTGTTCGAAATGTAGGAACACTCCACAGTTCCTCTCAACTTTACTACATCCTCTGCCTTGTATGGCCTCTTTGTCCACTTGAATCTGTCCGAATTGAACCACCTCCTCACCTTGGCCACTTCCACCTCCATGGACGCAAGCTCTGTATCGGCCATGGCACTGCCTGCCCACCCAAAATCCCCCAGAAAAGACAGAACAACAAGAAAACTCAGAAACGTATACCACGAATGCAGGAATGACCCAACTCTCTCTCTCTCTCTCTCGTGAGTTACCTGTCGTTCCTGGCCTGTACGGAAGCAGAAAGAAGCACAAGTTTTGCCAGCTCCAAGTGTCATCGCCATGCTGCACTCTCTTTAAATACTCCGGAAAACCACGTTTGTCAAAACTAAAGACGTGCAGCGCTAGAATTCTAAAGATGCAACGGGTGCTTTTCTGTGTGGCGCTTGCCACTCAAATCTAAAGGGCACTTGCCACTTGTCTTACAATAAGGGGATGAAAAACTAAGGGTGGGTTCAGACGACCAAACGTCACAGGGGGAGCCTCCATAATGGAGAGTGCAGACACACCACGACAACCCCCCCCCAACACACACACACCCCCCCACCTTTTCGAAAGCAAGCCTCTGTCATGCATGTTGCAAAGCAGATTGCACCTCTCTCTCTCTCTCTCTCTCTCTCTCTCTCTCTCTCTCTCTCTCTCTCTCTCTCTGTGTTCGAGTAAAGCTCAATCACGCACTTGTGGGATTCACGAGGTATGCAAATTTGTATGTTTTATGGGTTGTAGTACGTTGTTTTTGGTATTTTGCAGTGCCTTCCACACCTCCGATTGTAGCAGTGGTATCAGATCCTTGGCTACGCTCTCGGTAGCAAGCAATTGTAGAAATCCTAAACTCAACATCCTAGTGAGGTGCATGATTCGCTTTTTGAAACGTGAATCTTTGCAGTCAAGTACCAAAGATAAGTGCAATTATACAACTCTAATTAGTTTTATTTAATTTTATTGTTTTATTCCTCCTTGATCTCTAGATTTCTTACAATCTTTGAAATTGTTGAATACACTAATGGTAAACCTTTATCAAATTGTGATGAGGGAAAGTATTTTAATTTATAGTAACCGAGATGAACTCTTTAGGGATGTGAGGAGAAGATGAGTGCATGAGAGCTTGAGATCATCATGGCATGGTAGGTGATAGATTTTTAATATGCATATAGCCATGAAATAGAAAAAGAATAGGATGTTTTATCATCATAGGATGAATCAAAGATATGCAAAGGAATCTTGAGCATGAATCTAAATCAAAACAACAAAAAAGAGAGAGAGATATGCATACATACATGTTTACATTCCTCGTGTCTTCCTCCAACCAGGGATTTGACTGACGTGATCACGATCGTGTGATTATGTTAATAACACCAGTAATTACACAAGAAAAAGATGTGATCATGTTAATTGTTAATGTGATCCTGATGATGACCTGCAAAAACCAATAGAGTCGGTTAGCCCGTTGTGTTTAATCATTTTTTCCTCCGGGCCCGTTAGATTTTTTTATTTTCCAGGAGGGCCCACCGGGTAAAGGACATTACCCGGCGGACCGGCCGAAAAAATAAAAAAGCCCGACGGACGTAATTATATAAAGTAAAACCCCTTCTAATTGTAGTACTTTGACTAGGCAAATCCTTGGGGAGTGTATCCGAGCGTCGGGTACAGTCATCTTCTTGTGAATTGACTTAAGGTTACAGAGTCACGGGTCCTTTTTTTGGGTTGAACGTGATTCTTAATTCGGTAACCACTTCTAAAAATATTTAAATCCTTCACCAAGAAGGTATGAAACCAAAACAATTGAGAATTTGGAGAGTCATGCTCATTGCGACGAAGTCATTGGTCCATAAAAGGGCCGAAGTTGATTTTAGACGATGAACATATGTAAATGATGAGTCAATAGTCAAGGGTTGGATGCTTTGTACTAGCGTATTGGGTATATAAAGATCCTTGAAGTCTTGCATTTTTCACCATCATAGATTTGAGTTGATATACATTGTCACTACACAATATGAGAGCTATAATCTTTAATTGGGTGAACATAGCTTTTATATATTGAATTGGATGCATAAGGGGGCTACAATCCTTGATTGGATACAAGTAGTCCTCAATTGTGTGATTGTATTGAAGATTCCATTGCCTTGTTTTATGCATTGGTTTATATAGGGAGTGCATTATGTATTATGAAAGATTGTCAGTGCATGACATGACCAATCATAGATATTATTGCTTTCGTGTGTGTTTTGCAAATAATTATCATCATTTCAGTGTAGAAGTTGATTATCTTTATAGCATTTGAAAATAGATGTTTCATAATGCCGTGTAAAGAGTGCATTGCAATGTGTATGTTTTCTCACAACATATGTGATCGATATGTGGATTGACTAGAGTGCATTGCAAATCTCATATTGTGTAAATTTGATTACTTTCTTAGTGAATGATTTTCTAATATATATTGAAAAGAAGAAAAATGTTTATAAAACTAAACATCTAGTTCTTATGTTGTCAGTCTCCTTGCAATGAAAGTACTAACACAATGTGCAACAAACTCAAGTTCAGAGAGAAACTGGAGTATGTACAAAGTATGTTCATAGCACTATTTGCAACAAACTATTAGCAGACATAGCAAAAAAATTAGTGTATATGTTTTGCAACGAAAAGATATTGCATCACATCGAAAGTGCTCTCTATGAGAAGAAAATGCAATTCTAGGTGTATGATTGTCAAAACGAAGACGAAGAAGAGTTCAATGTCAGTGTATCTCAATGCACTATAGACAAAATCAAAGACAATCTGATAATAGATGTGGAAGGTGAATTGCAAAAAGACCTCCAGCCATGTATCCTATGCACGGAGCGTCTAAACGCTCCATGGGCGAATGGAAGGCGGCATGTCATGTCCCCCAAGGTGCCCCCAGTGTAGTATGGAAAGATTGTGATCCAAGGAGCCTTTGTGGTAAACCCAATGTGTCTTACAATGGAGGGGTGAAGTGTTTGCATTCTTTGCTCTGTCTAAAAGCTATCAAATGTTGCCTCACTATCTCCCTTGTAGCATTTTCCTACAAATGTAACGTGCTCTGGAAATAAAGAAATTCTTTTAACGGTGTATAATGTGCATACACCAAAAGAGCATGCTCCAACCCTTGCACCTTCCATCAGGGCCTTATGGGAAATGGCAATCAAATGAGCGCACTTGGCATTCAATCATGATGTGTGCATGATTGTGCCGGTGTCGTTGGCATCTGATCGACCACCCACAGTCGCTTGTGCATCTTGGGCCATTCTTCAATCTCTTGGGTAAGGAAGCTTGGTCTTGAGCTTTCACCCGCTTCATCTTGACCTTCTGCTCCTCCCATAGTTTGTCCCACAACTCTATTTTTTCCATATCGTAGATAGGAGGGAGATCTTCTTTTAAGTCTCTGCAGCAAAGTTTCATATTGCCCAACATTGTCCTGACCTTGTGGTGGGGTTCAAATCCTCAAATCCCTGTATGAATCAACAACTCATACTGGCCTTCACCTTGCAGCCTACACTCTGTGTTCTCCCATATAGCTCTAGTGAGGTCTTTAATAAAGACATCACTTTCATTAATCTGACGTATGCCACCATCTACACACAATGATATTGCCAAAATACATTCTTTTTTAATGGCACGCATAATTATTAATTTTTTATCTGGCGTCATTTTTGCATTGGACAATAAAAAAACATATCAAATACAGTTTTATGGGTACACTGGCACTCTCACACTAACCATAACCGTGACTTGAAGACTTCAAAAAAAATGTGCATGATTATATTGATACAAATTGAAAACCATTTTCACTTTGACATGCTATGTTTACTCGTATAAAATGCAAAAAAACCAAGTAACTCTTAAGAAAACCATCCATATCAAACAATACATGTTAAAAACCAGAAACATTTCGGCATATTGTGATAAACCATAAGACATGAGTTCATATTTCACACATTACACTCTCACACTAGTTCAAACAAACATACTCGTGACTTAAAGAGTTCAAAAAATTGTGCAAGATTATATTCATTCAGGTTGATAATCATTGTTGCTTTAAAATGCTACGTTTAATCGTGCAAAATGCAAAAAAAAAACAAGTAACTCCTAAGAAAATCATTCAAATCCAACAGAACATGTTAAAATCCCAAAACATTTCAAAATATTCTGATAGAACATAAGACGTGAGTTTATATTTTGAACGTTATCACTTCGAAAAAATTTGCCAATAGAAGACATATGCATTGTAATGTACAAATTGCCAATATCATCTTAGCTCATTTTAAAGCATTGATAGTATACAAACCACTCATAAATTGCAATTTGCAAAGAACGTCTTGCTCTTTAAAAAGATTAAAATGAATGTCTGACATGCAAAATGTGTGCATATACTTTTTTAAATTGAAAGTATATTAGCTATTTGTAGACATAGAGAAATAACATAGTGTAAATATTACTTATGTAAATGTAGCATTTAAAATAGCAACGATGATTGATAAATAAAAAATTCTTTTGAATATGATTAGATATTATATATTTTCACAAGAACACTAAAAAACAACAATTTCAGACAATTCAAACAGTTGTATATGAAATACTCTTCACGGCTGTGTTACCGACCAAGTATCTCATATACTTAATACTTTAAAAAAATAAAGTGCACATGCACATACAAGTTATATGGAAATTGTGTGGCTGGGTCAACGATTTGAACACCACATTTATGCAAAAACAAATGCTTTAAACAAACAACACTCAATTAGCCGCATTACCATCGTCCCAATTTAAAGAGCAATAATGGTTTGCATACGAGCAACATATAGCCGTGTTATCGATCGATTCCCATATTCTTTTCTCGAAAGGAAAAGGGAAGTTGACTCGCCATAAAGATACTAGAATTGCCGCGTTATCGACCTAGTACCCAGACAGTGAGCCAATACTTACTACAAGGACACCATATTCCCCGCGTCACCGAGGTGATGCCCCTGTGGTAAGCACTGTTCCGTAAAACATCTTACGCACACACTCACATTGTGTGGTAAGGTACCTTATGACTGCCATGCAATACGACAAAAGGCATGCTACCACACAAGCACGCACGCTGTCGGGGGATAATTGTGCGAATGGTGAGTCGAGAAGGCACCGGGCCCCTGGCTGTGAGAGGTGCAGGGAAAAAAGGTGTAGCAGACACAATTAACGAACACAGAGTTTAAAAACAAGCAGTTCGCCTAATTCCAGTTAATTGACAAAATCCATGGTTAAACAATAACTATGGAGGCTTAAATGCTCTTTACAAGAAGAAATCATGGCTTAATCCAAGTGCTAAACAAGAAAATTAATAACGTTCTGCTTACTCTGCCTTCTACTTTCTGATTCGAATGGCTAATGGTGGATTAGAAGCTTTGGCCTGGTTTAGGGAATTGGCTTAGAGTGTCGAGGATTATGGCTTAGAAACCGAGGTTAGAGTCCAAGCTCGGCTTATGAATTTGAGAGAGATTAGTCTTAAGGAGAATAAAGAGGTTTAGGATGGCTTAAGGGCGAAATCGATTAGGCTTGGGAGATTAGAGATTTAGAATTATGATGGCTTGAGGTTCGAGAAGCTTGGCTTAGAGAGCTTGGGAAACCTTTGATTAGCGAGCTTAAACTCGAGAGCATTAGATCAGGATGGCTTCGATTAGAGAGCTTAGGCTTGGCTAATGAGCTTAGCATCCAAAATTAAGAAATTGGCTTAAGCTTGATTGGTGAGAGTTTTGGCTTAAGAGAGAAAGGGCTTTGGCTTAAGATTGAGGATTAGAGCTCAAGAGGCCTTTGAGTACCTTCAATTAGGCTTGGCTTCAGGATTAGGCTTAGCTTAATTAGTGTAAGTGGTCCGACTTAGAGGCCTTAAGAGCTTTTAGTGGGAGATTAGGAGCCTTTTCCTCCTCTCCCGGAGAGAGAGTTCAATGAGATGATCCCCCACAAAATCACACGACAAGTCTTTCCATAGGTTTCATGGCAAAAATAACTTTCTATTCTTGGCCATCCCATTAGCGATATCGCTACTGGGATTGACCTCTTGATGACATGGCAGGCTTTTCTGGACCAGCACCAAATCCGGCGCGAGTAGCACGAAAAGGCATCGCGCAGTCATGCTGGGCAACTTTTGTTTCTGCGGTGAGGGCGTCAGAGCGCCATATTGGCCAGCACAAGCTTACCTTCCCCGCTTCCTCCTTTGTTCGCTGCCGCCGGTCATCTTCTACTTCCCCTTCACATTAGGTATCCCCTTTTTTGGCTTAGTGGGCAGCCACACTACTTAGGGCGGCTTTTGGCTTAGCTACCTGGGCAGCCGGCCTTAATGGGCACCAACTGCTAAGTTCAACCAACAAGAGGAACACAACCATAAGCATTATAAGCATATACTTCAAACCTACAACAAACTGTCATGCTATAGTAGGGGCAGCCTCAGCAATGGAGGCTACACTTTGAAACCATCCTGCAATCAACGGTTCTCCTTTGCTGTACTTAATTAAAGCTCGCAGGCCAAGATGGGCACCACATTAGGCACTCATATTGGCAAAGCATTGCGAGGCACCGCATTGCCAAGCACGACAACTTCCTCCACAGTAGCCACCGACTAACATTATCACCGTGAGTTTTTGTTGCCCATTTCAGTGTTGCGGACATTGCCACAGGCCATTAAGATGCAACTGCTTAAAATAGCCAATTTCTTGGCCTTGCCTCTGTCGGGTCTATCCCGCAATCAATGTATTTTAAGAGATCGTATTGCGAACACGAAGCTCTTCAAGCACTTTTTGTACTTTATGAGAAGTACACCAAGTTTGGCATACATGTAAACTGTCGTAGTGCCGTTGGTGGCAGTATACCCTGCTTAGCAATGCACTACAGAGATAACATTTTGGACAGATTCTCCTTAAGCACGTACTCTTTTGCATTCCAAAATCTCGGTTGTAGCTCATTGACCAAGCGGACCGGAGTGGTACGGAACCGGGCCCCGGTGAATATTTACCGGCCGGCCAATATCTTGGTAACCGAAACTCCGATCACTGATCTGAAAAGACCGACGAGCTCAACAAAGTGAGCACTTCATCCTGACGCATTCATTTCATTTTTGTCCCCTCAGTTGCAGTTTCCCAATCCGGCATAGATCTGCAATCAACTTGAACTTTAAACTGCCATAACTCCTTCACCGTAGCTCCAATCGACGAGCCGTAAAGATAGGCTGGTAGAGCACATCGAGTACTTCAACTTTAATTGATAAAAACCCAGCTATAACCACTTCAATCATACTCACAATTTAGCATTTCCAAGACATCTTTTGGCCCTTTGAGTCGCATCTGGCATACTTTTAGCTTAAAATTGGCTTGTTAGCAAGCCCTTATAACTGCCTTTCAAATACTCTTGATCAGCATTCCTTTGCTCATTTTCTTGTCATGGGAGTGGAGCGGCACGACATTCACCCCATCTGAACCTGCAGAGCCTCTGGTCTGTGCCAACCGGTTTTCAAGCCGCGTCTTCTATAAATACCTTAAGCTACTTGTCATCAAGCTCATGTAGTTGATAAAGGTATGTAAAACAAAAAGAATGTGTAAATCATAACATCAATAGTCTAGCTCAATTATCTGATAGTTGTCCCATCACAATCTTTGAACCGTAGTGGTTGTATCTCCAAAGCATACAATTATGAAAATCTGTGTAGTGAACCTCGCCAGATTCAAGTGCTCAAGTTACTTATGCACACGGCTTGACCATCAGCTCTCTTTAAGGAACCCTGTCAAGCTCAAGTATGCCTTACTCTGTCTGCACACGGATGGTCGTCAAGTCCTTTACTTCAAGTTCTGTAACAGAACCATCTCAAAAGATATGAAGATACTATAACAGTTGTCCTAAGATGTGAATTGGAAGCTAGCCATGTAAGCTTATTGATCATATAACCAAAAACACGTATGTCTTAGCATTCATCCAAAAACAAATCTACTGGTAAGTAATCTGCTATCTACAGGAAAATAAATGAAATCTTTGACTCTGTTAGTTGCTCTTCAATGGCTCCCAGGATGAGATGGAATAATAAGGAATTGCCCAATAGTGGAGCAGCATAATATCCACATAAGCACACACATTCTTAATCAATCAACTTCAAGCATTTCTACTCCAAATATGCTATTCCTAGATCGAGCAGAAAGAAACCACTATGTAGACCCAAAAATACCCATCCATAGTGAACCTGCCTTTGAAGATCTTCCGAATCGCCTGGATCAAATACCATTAAGATCACATAGCATTAATGGCCTTCGCAATATACTAGAGCTTCACCTGAAGCATAGTGCAGTAGCCACATCTCATAAACTTTTGGTAACTTAAGGTCGTTACCAGCAAGACTTAAAGAATTATGACTCCCTTTTACTGGTAGCTAGGACATCACTGACATAAGAATTAGGAATAATATCCAAATCCAGCCACATTTGGTACATCATCTAAGAAAATGAAAAATCCTGTGCACATTATGCAGTATCAGGGATGATTTAGCATGTTACGAGACTGGGCACCCTCCTGTTGTAGTGGTTAGCTGCAATTGGGATAGCTGGCGTAATGGTTAATTATGTGCTGTCTATTTATTTTCTAATTGAGTTGATGATGATTTTGTAGAGCAAAATGCGGGGAGCTGATGAAGAGGCGTCGGCAATTACTCTTGGCCATTTTATATTCGCACAGTATTTTAGAATCTCATTTCAATAAGCCACTATGGCTCTGTAAATAATTCTAGTGGGAACTTCCCTTATGGGTCATGCAAGAACTAATGAGCTTCACTCATTTACAAAAGTGAAGTGGTTGTAGAAAGAGGGGACTCAATTTTTGGCACCTTAAACTCAAAAATAACATATTAAATACCAACTCCACAAGAGACATGCCGTGGAGTTTGGGGCTAGATTTAAGCCTTTCTCTTGCATATTCTCTTCTCTACTCTCTTATGTTATGGTTATTTGTTGTGTGCTCTCTAATCTAGTCTCCGTCTCTTACACATCTCTTACACACTCTTACAAGCATGTCTATGTCAATTCTATGTTTACTGTGTGTGTGTGTGTGTGTGTGTGTGTGTGTGTGTGTGTGTGTGTGTGTGTGTGTGTGTGTGTGTGTGTGTGTGTGTGTGCGCGTGTGTGTGTGTGTGTGTGTGACATAGTCTAGGTGTGAGTGTGTGTGCTTGGAAATTGGAAGAAGAGGTGGACAGGTTGATGGTGATGCTTGGGAGCTTGTGTTGAATAGTTTAAGCGGTCGATCTCCCCCCCTCTTCTCCCAATAGTGGTATCAGAGCTTCAAGTTCGAGGATAAATCGGCACCAGATTTCAATCTTAAGAAGGAGTTCCTCTAATCGCGACAAACTCCAAATTGCAATTCATCGACTTTGCAATTCAAGGATTCGAGGATTCGTGGAAATTCAAAGTATAATTGATCGAATTTGCAGAAGAAAATTCTACTCGATTGTTAATTGGTGGCTAATCGGCAACTGGTCTCCAATTCGGCTTCATAACAATCAAAATACGGTATGTCAAGTCTGAGATTCCAAGTTAATACCTAATAATTGCGGATTGTGAAGTCGAGAAAAAGAGAGAACAAGAGAAGAAGGAAGCAGTGAAAGTTGAAGCGCGTAAGTGATTCGGCTTGACCTTGGGAAGCGACATCGGGCGGCACAAACAAAACAAAATTGAGAGAATTTCGATTTAGCAAGAATAAGGAGGAAGGAACACATAGAAGCAGCTTGGGTACTACGGGACTTCCAAAAAAAAAAGTCTCAAGTTCTCATCAACTTGGATCGACGGTGCCCCTTTTTCAATATAATCAAGCAATTCAACGATGGAGGAGATGAGTTGCAGTGGGAACCGCCCCTAGCCTAGTCAAAATCATCACTGTCGACCACCACCAAACTTAGCCAGGTCGCCCTCAATCTGGTCGCCCGAGGTGCGTGAACATTTTCTCCTTCTTGCTCGCGGGTCGAGAAGACCTCTGCAGGCCGTAGAAAACTCTGCATGCCATCGCGCTCTCGGCACCTCTCTCTGCTCGCTGGTCCATTGCATGTTTTCCCACTTTATTTAGAAAAAGTGAAACTTTTTCTTTCTTAAATTACTTGCGTGCCCACTGCTTTTACCTCAGCTGCCCACTGCAAAACTTCCAAGTTCTCTTTTAAATTCAACCTTCTTAATACTTCAAGAGGATCCCCACACCTTATTACAAATCGGCCATTGAATAGTAAAAGCTATCGACTGAATTGATCCTGATCCACAATGGACATTTTTTTTGGATAGATGGTCTCTAATCCCTTTATTTTCTACCACTTGCCATTGCAAAGTTATTAAAAAAAAAATACACAGTTATTTCTTTCAAGAAACGCATCCAAAGATCAAAACAGGAGGCGATCAAAGGCCGTGACCATCCGCCACGACGCAGGGCACGGATCAGGCAATGACCATACCGTAAAATTATCAGTATATTATTATTTTGGGGGTAAGGGAGACCAGACGCTACAAAATTCAACTGGCTTGGTGACGCACCGTCGGACCATCCACTTCTTTGGCAATTTCCTAGCGCATCGCCATTCCGGACTGGATGCCACCGCTTTTTCTCAGCTAAGTACATTACATTTATGTTATTTATTTTATTCTTTATTCCGCATATTGCATCTGTGGATATCACCAAATAGTCTTTTTAAGCATTACCTTTTTTTTTTTTTTTAAAAGAGAAAAACACGCAATCATGGCACACCTTCCTCAGGCACCCATGATTGCGGAACAACTTCAAATTTTGCAACAGTCACTCACATATGAACGCATGCGAAGGCAAGAACTTGAAGATAAATTATTGCATTCTGCACGCACCGAATCTGCACCAGCACCCAAGAAAAACAAAATAGGCAGAAAAGCCTTCACTTTGAAGGATTTTGATGGCACTAAAGATGCTAGCACGGTTCTAGCATGGGTTAGCCAACTAAATGACTATTTTCATGATGAAGACTTTCCCGAGCGTGAAATGGTAAAGTGTGCATCAAATCATCTCACTAGCAGCGCTGCATTGTGGTGGAACGCCACCAAACAACATGGAAGAAGACCACGCACCTGGCATGCATTTAAAAAAGTGTTTTTACCCCAATTTTTGCCCACACAGTACAAAGCTAAAGCACGACGTCAGTGGGATTTAATTCGACAGCGTAGAAATGAAGATGTACAGGGTTACATTGATCGTTTTTGGAATTGTTTAATTCAATTGCATGCTATTGAACATGTTAGTCGCAGGAAATTGAAGTGAAAGTACATATCAGGCTTGGCACTACAAATTGGTGTTGAGGTCGATATGTTCGAACCAGATTCTCTGTCAAAGGCTATTAATTTGGCCCTCAACGCAGAAAAGAAGAAAGGTGGACAATCTTCTCACACTGATCAACCTGCTAACACTAACTGCAACAAGAGACCTCCTTCCTCTACTATCTTTGACAGAAACAAACACCAAAGCCGTATTTTTTTCAAAAGACGTAGATTCGACAATTCTCCTACAACTGCTCAACCTCATAAGAGCAACAACAACAACAACACCCACCAACGAGGCAACCAAAATTCTTTCAACCAACGCTCTCCTCCAAATTCTAATGGTAACAAAAAGGTGAAGTGTTTTAAATGTTTTCAGTATGGTCACTATGCAGATAAGTGTCCAAATGGTCATGCTAAGGGCAATGGTCAATCCAATGGCCATTCCAATGGAGCCAACAGAAATTCAAGTCAAAAACCCTTCAACAACAACCGCCCCAACGGAGCTACTCTTAACCTCATCAAAGATGCCACACCCGGCGACAATGAAGTGGAAGCTAACTACAGTGAGGGATATGATCCTGATTATGATAACGATGACAACCGATCCTCAAGTACTCCTATATCTCCTCACACTTTGTTTAAAGTGCAAGGCACTATTAAGGGTGAAAGTGTCACCATTTTGTTAGATGATGGTAGTAGCCATGATTTCATTTCCACACGATTGGCACAGGAACTATCACTCTCTGAAATCTCATCACCTCACAAGGTCAAAACTGTTTTTAATAATCAACGTTTTAATTGTAAAACTCAAGTCACTGTTGAAGTTTGCATTGACGAATTCACACAAGCACGCACATTTTTGGTAGCACCATTGCATGGTCTTGATATGATTTTGGGAATGCCATTTCATCATGAATTTGACTCGTTGATTAATTATAGAACACGTACAATGTCTCTCACTCATAATAATAAAAATTTCTCCATCCAAGCAACACTGGCACATCAAAAATTTCCACTCCTATCTCACACTCAAGTCAAACGAGCAATTCGAAAACAGGGGAAAACATATTTAGTATTGGTAAATCAAATTTTTGTTGAAACTGAAACTTCACGTAATTCCACACACGATGAATTTCTCTCACAATTTAAAGATTGTTTCATGCATGATCTGCCACCTGGAATTCCACCATCACGCCCAGAAGACCACAAAATTAACATTATACCGGGTAGTGAACCTCCTTGTAGAGCACCTTATCGTGTAAATCCTACCGCACACAAGGAAATACAAACTCAGGTCACTGATTTACTTGACCGAGGCCTAATCCGACCAAGTAGTTCACCATACGAAGCTCCAGTACTTCTTGTCAAGAAGAAAAATGGAACCTTTCGTATGTGTATCGACTACAGGTCTTTAAACAAGATCACCATTAAGAATAGGTTTCCTATTCCTAGAGTGGATGATTTATTAGACAAACTAAAAGGGGCAAACATCTTTAGCAAAATTGACCTCAAATCAGGGTACCATCAAGTTAAAATGTTTGAACATGATGTTTACAAAACTGCTTTTAGAACACAAACTGGACACTATGAACTCCTTGTCATGCCATTTGGTTTGACAAATGCACCAGCTACCTTCACACGCATGATGAATAGAATTTTCATTGACCATCAAGATTTTGTGATTGTATTTTTTTATGACATTTTGGTATTCAGTAAATCTGAAGAAGAGCATAAACAACATTTAACACATGTATTTGATCTGCTTGCACAAAATCACTTGTATTTGAATCTTGAAAAGAGTTCATTTTTCCAATCTGAAATTGAATATTTGGGACACATTGTATCGGGTAAGGGAATACATGTCGATCCAAAGAAAATTGAAGCCATTCAATCATGGCCTAGACCCAAAAACTTGCATGAGCTACGATCTTTTATTGGTCTTTGTAGCTATTACAAGAAATTTTTTCGTAATTTTTGCTTACAAATCACATTATTTGACTCTCTTGTTGAAGAAAAACATGCCTTATGAATGGACTGATTTGCAAGAAAGCTCATTTAATGCACTTAAACAGGCTTTGACTAATGCACCTGTATTGCAATTGCCTGATTCTAAAAGACCATTCTTTGTGGTAGTCACTGATGCTAGTGGAAAAGGTATCGATGCAGTCCTTATGCAAGATAACCATCCAATTTCTTTCGAAAGTCGTAAATTCAAACCGTCTCAAGCAAAATTCAGTACTTATGATAAAGAGTTGACTGTTGTGGTACATGCATTGAAAATTTGGAAAAACTATGTAATGGGTACTTTGTTGATCATTAAAACTGATCAACAAAGTATCAAATATTTACTTTCTCAGCCCTTAATAGATGATAGACATATTAAGTGGGCCGCTTTTAGTCAAAGTTTTCAGCCCAACATTCAATACCAACCTGGTAAAGAAATCATTGTAGTTGATGCTTTGAGTAGAAGACCCTCACTTAATCATCTATCAACCATTGCGGGAACTTCATTTGACACTATGCCTGATACTTATGCACATGATGATGACTTCGAAATGACATGGTTGCACATGCTTGATAATTCTGTACACACATTCCTCGAATACACTATTCAAGAAAACTTTCTTTATTTCAAAAAAAAGTTGTGTGTGACTAAACCTCTTCGTACATTAATTATTGAAGAATTGCACAAACCACCTTATGTTGGACATAGAGGATTTGCTGCAACTTTTCAAAATTTATGTCGTGATTTCTATTGGCCTACTATGAGAATGGATGTTAAACAGTATGTTTCAACTTGTTTGATTTGTCAAAAAATCAAAGCAGCTCTACAGGTAAGAAATTGGGACTTTTATACCCTCTCCCCATTCCTGAAAGACCTTGGGAACATATTTCAATGGATTTTGTCACTGGTTTCCCACTCACAATGCACAAACATGACATGATATGGACTATTATTGACCGTTTCTCTAAACAATCATATTTCATTCCTTGTAAGAAAACACTCACAGCACATCAAGCTGCACTTTTGTTTCTTAAGATTGTTTTCCCACATCATGGTTTGCCTAAAGTGATTATTTTTTATCGAGATTCAAAATTTTGTAGTGCTTTTTGGACTACTGTGTTTGACAATCTTGGCACTACACTTGACTTTACTTCTGCATTTCATCCTGAATCTAATGGTCAAACAAAAGTCACCAACCGCACTATTATTGACTTGTTAAAGGCTTATGTTTCTTCTCAACCTAAGAAAAGGGATGATTACCTACATATTTTGCAATTTGCATATAACAACACCACTCACATTGCCACCGGTAAGTCTCCATTTGAAATTGTATATGGTCACTCTCTTCCTACTCCTGCAAGCTCATTAGTTCTTGCATGACCCATAAGGTTCTTTCTGGACCTGTATCATCAGAGAGATTTTTACCTGGCTTTTGAGGTTGATAATGAATAATAGCTTTATCCTGAAGATCTTCATCCATACCATCCTTGGGAAAATCAACCTTGGAGGTCTCAAAATTCATCAAAGCTATAGGAGTTGGCTCCTCTTGCTGCCCGTATATAAGCATAGATGTACAATCCATGTCAATATCATGTTCCCAATCAGCATGATGTAGGCAATCTTCAATATCATCCTCTGCTTCCTCATCTGCATCCATGCTACTTAGCAAGCCATTATAACTTTGAAAAGGTTCATCAGGCACCCCCTCTGAAGGGGTACATGCATCACAAAGCTGAGCTATGCTGCTATAACCTTCTCCTTCAGATTGGGCCAAAAACCCATCAATTATGGAATCTGCTTCTGTGATAATAGAATCGGCAAACATATTGCCAGAAGCAACCATAAGCTCATTGGCATTATCGGGTACATCATGTGTTAGGTTCACAACCTCGGCCACTTCATCAGCTATTGTATATATAATAGATTTGTTTAAGCAATCATCTGTAATAAATATGTTGCCCTGTTCAGCTATAGTGCCGATAGAACTATTAGAAGCTTCTAGTGGCTCATCTTCTTGATAAACTTGTTGAGAGCATCCCATGCCAAGGTCAATAGCTTGAAAAAATTTTGTTGTACAGTCTAGCTCTTCACTAGAACCATTATTCGAGGTAACTTCCATGCGAGAAACCTTCAAAAAAAATTCATACATTTGTGTTTCAGAAGTAAAATCACTATATACATTTTCTTGGTTGCTCAAAATATGGTCCTTTGTCGTTGAATCTGCTACTTCCAAAGCTGTATTTGCCTTGGCTTGACTTCTTGCAAAAATATGGTCCCAAATTGATCATAATTAAGGAACTGCATATGATCCCCTTCTTCTTTATAGAAAATAATATGGCCTTGTTCATTAATCTCCTTCATTGTTAACTCAATAATTCTTGAGCTTTCATGAACAAAACCATCTGCAAAATAGTCCCACTGCGTGGGATATGTTTCGGTCAGTTCTCGTACCTTATCTTTAAACTCAGAGGTTACCACTTCTTCAAAGGTTGAAATCATCCGATCTTCTGGAATTCCTCGTCTCTTCATCTCCGCTTGATAGCATGCAACGAGTCCATCTGGATCATGTCCTTGAAAAATCCCATACTGCTCATCCACGGCATCAAGTGTCATCTCCACTGCATCATCAAGCTGCTTTTTCATCTTCATAGCTTTTACTTCTTGCAAGCATCCCTGAACTAAGCCCAACATTTTGGGCAGATCTGTTGTCGCTAGATTTTTTTCAAATCTATTCAGGTTGTAATCTTCAATAAATTGCTTCAATTCTGTTGGAATCTCCATCCTGACATCCCACTCGGGCTCGGTTCGCGTTGGGTTCCCCAAGAATGTCGGGGGATAGTTATGCGAATGATGAGCCGGGAAGGCACCCGGCCCCTGGCTATGAGAGGTGCGGGGAAAAAAGGTGTAGCAGACACAATTAACGACAACAGATTTTAAAAACAAGCATTTCACCTAATTCCAATTAATAGACAGAATCCATGGTTAAACAATCACTATGGAGGCTTAAATGCACTTTACAAGAAGAAATCCTGGCTTAATCAAAGTGCTAAACAAGAAAACTAATAACGTTCTGCTTACTCTGCCTTCTACTTCCCGATTCGAATGGCTAATGGTGGATTAGAAGCTTTGGCCTGGTTTAGGAAATTGGCTTAGAGTGTCGAGGATTATGGCTTAGAAACCAAGGTTAGAGTCCAAGCTCGGCTTATGAATTCGAGAGAGATTAGTCTTAAGGAGAATAAAGAGGTTTAGGATGGCTTAAGGGAGAAATCGATTAGGCTTGGGAGATTAGAGATTTAAAATTATGATGGCTTGAGGTTCGAGAAGCTTGGCTTAGAGAGCTTGGGAAAACTTTGATTAGTCAGCTTAAACTCGAGAGCTTTAGATCAGGATGGCTTTGATTAGAGAGCTTAGTCTTGGCTACTGAGCTTAGCATCCAAAATTAAGAAATTGGCTTAAGCTTGATTGGTGAGAGTTTTGGCTTAAGAGAGAAAGGGCTTTGGCTTAAGATTGAAGATTAGAGCTCAAGAGGCCTTTGAGTACCTTCAATTAGGCTTGGCTTAAGGATTAGGCTTAGCTTAATTAGTGTAAGTTGTCTAGCTTAGAGGCCTTAAGAGCTTTTAGTGACAGATTAGGAGCCTTTTCCTCCTCTCTCGGAGAGAGAGTTCAATGAGATGATCCCCCACAAAATCACACGACAAGTCTTTCTATAGGTTGCATGGCGAAAAGAACTTTCTATTCTCGGCCATCCCATTAGCGATATCGCTAATGGGATTGACCTCTTGATGACATGGCAGGCTTTTCTGGACCAGCACCAAATGGACCACCACAAAATCCGGCACGAGTAGCACCAAAAAGCATCACGGAGTCATGCCGGGTAACTTCCGTTTCTGCGGTGAGGGCGTCAGAGCGCCATATCGGCCAGAGCGATCTTACCTTCCCCGCTTCTTCCTTTGTTCGCTACCGTCCGTCATCTTCTTCCTTCCCCTTCACATTAGGTTTTAAAAAAACCCTTTGTTTGGCTTAGTGGGCGGCCACACTACTTAGGGCGGCTTTTGGCTTAGCTCCTTGGGCGGCCGGCCTTAATGGGCACCAACTGCTAAGTTCAACCAACAAGAGAAACACAACCTTAAGCATTATAAGCATATACTTCAAACCTGCAACAAACTGTCGTGCTACAGTAGGGGCAGCCTCAGCCATGGAGTCTACACTTTGAAACTGTCCTGCAATCAACGGTTCTTCTTTGTTGTACTTAATTAAAGCTCGCAGGCCAAGATGGACACCACATTAGGCACTCATATTGGCAAAGCATTTCCAGGCACCACATTGCCAAGCACGACAACTTCCTCCACAGTAGCCACTGACTAACATTATCATCGTGAGTTTTTGTTGCCCATTTCAGTGTTGTGGACATTCCCACAGGCCATTAAGATGCAACTGCTTAAAATAGCCAATTTCTTGGCCTTGCCTTTGTTGGGTTTATCCGGCAATCAATGTATTCCAAGAGATCGTATTCCGAACACGAAGCTCTTCAAGCACTTTTTGTACTTTATGAGAAGTACACCAAGTTTGGCATACATGTAAACTGTCGTAGTGCCGCTGGTGGCATTATACCCTGCTTAGCAATGCACTACAGAGATAACATTTTGAACACATTCTCCTTGAGCACTTACTCTTTTGCATTCCAAAATCCCGGCTGCAGCTCATTGACCGAGCGGACCGGAGTGGTACGAAACTGGCCCCCGGTGAATATTTATCGACCAATATCTTGGTAACCGAAACTCCAATGTCAGTGATCTGAAAAAACCGACGCGCTCCACAAAGTGAGCACTTCAGTCTGATGTGTTCATTTGGTTTTTGTCCCCTCAGCTGCAATTGCCCAATCTAACACGAATCTGCAATCGACTTGAAATTTAAACTGCCACAACTCCTTCATCGTAGCTCCGATCGATGAGCCGTAAAGACAGGCCAGTAGAGCACATTGAGTACTTCAACTTTGATTAATAAAAACTCAGCTATAACCACTTCAATCATACTCAATGTTTAGCATTGCCAAGACATCTTTTGGCCCTTTGAGCTACATCTGGCATACTTTCAACTTAAAATTAGCTTGTTAGCAAGCCCTTATAACTGTTGATTAATCATGTAGGATTCAAATACTCTTGATCAGTATTCCTTTGCTCATTTTCTTGTCATGGGAGCGGAGCGGCATGACAACGCACGTGGTTAGGTACTTCGCTGTTGTCGTGCACTACGACGTAGAGCATGCTCCTATACAACCCCTCTCTCCTCTCAACGCACTTGCAAAGGCAGTCCTCTCTCTCTCTCTCTCTCTCTCTCTCTCTCTCTCTCTCTCTCTCTCTCTCTCTCTCTCTCTCTCTCTCTCTCTCTCTCTCTCTCTCTCTCTCTCACACACACACACACACACACACACACAGTGGTTCAAGAAATAACACCCAGTGGGCCCGATTGGGACCCTACATATATTTTGTTGCGGGCCCGCCAAACATTAGGGTCTTCCCAACGGGCCTGCAGAGAAAAATAAATTGCCCGACGGGCTTTTCAATGTGGGTTTCCAAGTGCTCTCAATTGGCTTGTTTGTGATCATGTTAAATGTGATTATGTAAATATGTTAATAAGACCTTGTGATCACACAAAATCTTAGGTAATTACATAAATATTAAATCCTTGCCTCCAACATAGGAGGCGAACCCATGAAACATTGTGATGAAGAGGATCGAGACAAAAAAAATGTTGTGGATGCCCATAGCCAAGTCTCAAGAGACCTCGCACCAAGCCCGGAAACATAACGGGGGAAAGATGCCTAAGAAAATAATAATAAGAAGAAAAATATTCTTATTTCAAAAAACAAAGTGAGGCATTACACAGTGTGAGGTTGAGGGGCGCACAGTGGCAACGTGTGATCGACAGCAATATCAACAAGTTGAGCATCAACATTAGCTATGGTACATGTCGAGCCTTAAAGAGGTAGCAGCAAGCCAGCAAATGTACACCAACTCCCCCCCTCCCGCATGTGGACAGTAGCCAGCAGACACAACGGTGATGCTCAACAACAGTGTGAAGACGTTTTTCATCATCAACAGAAGACGGTCATAAAAATGGCAACGACGAGCTCACAAACTATCATTTGACAGTAGCGCAAGAGCATTCAAAATTAACTCCACATGCTTACGAGTTGTTTTGGGTGCACATTACAGTCGCAATATTTTTTTCTCTCTCTTGTTCACCTATTAGGCATACAGATCACTCAAAAATCTCTCTCTCAGTCACTCACTCTCATGCAGCCATCCAGCTCTCTCTTGCCCTTGTTGGTAACTAATAGGCGGCCACACATCCACAATTGCCACATTTTCTCTTCCTTTGAATGTACATGCAACAAAAGTGCAATGGCTCTATCTCTTCCTAGAACATGCAACCACAAGAATTCTCTCTCCCCCCCTCCGCTGCAGTCGCCGCTCCGACAGACCACCGTAATTGCTTTCTCCCCCGCCGTTCTCTCTCTCTCTCTCTCTCTCTCTCTCTCTCTCTCTCTCTCTCTCTCTCTCTCTCTCTCTCTCTCTCTCTCTCTCTCTCTCTCTCTCTCTCTCTCTCTCTCTCTCTCTCTCTCTCTCTCTCTCTCTCTCTCTCTCTCTCTCTCAACCCTAGCGCTCTCGCCTCTCATTCCCTCTGCAGGCATCCCCTAGTCTCCCCCTAGGCGAGGGGCTGCCCTGTGGGGGGGCGTTAACAACCCAGCCCTGCCCCAATTGCATTGGCCGCCCTGGCTTTGCCTGCACCGACAATCTCGAGCTCGCCCTGGCTGAAACCTGTTGCAGGTCGACAGTCTCACAGCCCCGACGAAGTTCTCTGCACGAAGGCCTTGCCTGCACGATGGGCTTGGCTGCACGAGCTGCCTCTGCACGAAATCTTTTCGGTTGCACAAGGGCCTTGCCTGTAGGAGCTGCCTCTTCAAGAAACCATTTCGGCTGCCCGAACCTCTGGCTTTTTGTTTTGAGAGCACTAAGCCTAACCCAACAAACTCCCTACCTAGGGTTTGTTCCCACGGTAGCCAAGCCTCTCCCAGAATGAACACCCCTAAGCCTGCAGTGAAGAGCCGACCAAGCTTTGCAACAATCGTTGCAGCCCCAAGCAAGCTCACACAGATTGCACAACTCCAAGCAGCCCTCGACCAGGTAATGGAGGAGAATCGTGACCTCAAAGCTCGCCTTGGCAAGCTTGAGGCACGCTTTGACTCCATGGTCGAGCTTGCCACCGACAAAGCAAAATAAGTAGAATCAAAGGTCACTCAAGCCCAATCGATCACCTTTGCCAAAGTTCAAACATGCGTGACAGCAGAGCTTCGCATACAAAAACTTCAAGAAGAAAATGCCGTCAAGGTTCGCATTGGTGGGCTCCCCTCGCCATGGTGTACCATTGAGGACACCCTCGAGGAAGCGATCACCAAGCTCAACGACATCCTTCAACCAATTAACTTCAAGCCTGAAAAGGTTTCTTGGATCAACGATACACACAGGCAAGTACCACCCAAACACTGCCTTCTTACTTTCAAAGATAGAGAGGATAAGCTGCAATTACTACGACAAGCCTGACTCCTCAAAGAGACAAAGATTTGGATCAACGAGGAGCTGACCACAACTCAATTGAAGATAAAAAAGAGCGAGCTCAAGAAAATGCACGAAGCCCGCAAGCAAGGTAAATGGGCAGTCTATCGAGGTGGTAAAGCCATCATTCAAGAATTTTGAGCCCCCAAAAAGGCTCTGTCCAACCCTCCCTAGATCTTGTTTCCTTTTTTCCCTTAACCCAATGATTGGACCCTCAGTCCTTAACTAATATGTATCCGACCCAGAAGCAACAAGTCGATGTAATGCCTTTTGTGACGGTCCCATGGGTCATATATGACCTACGTGGACGATAAATCAATCTATCTATCTATCTATCTATCTCTTTGTGTGTGTGTGTGTGTGTGTGTGTGTGTGTGTGTGTGTGTGTGTGTGTGTGTGTGTGTGTGTGTGTGTGTGTGTGTGTGTGTGTGTGTGTGAGTGAGTGAGTGTGCGTTTGGCACCTGCATGGAACGATCTCTTTCTTGATTTTCAGCACGCAGGTGCCACCCACCTTCCCCAACCACCCCCTTGGCATGCAACACTCTCTATCTCACCTTTTTACCGTTGTCAACACACTCTCTTTCTCAGCAGCCAGTCAAACATTTTTCTTTTCTATCACTCTCTCCCACCACCTTCAACTCACACCACCCTCAATTTGAGTGGTTGAGTTTGGACATGCAACGAAACCCTATCCCAAGCAAAAACAACTAGGATGTCCACCTTTACTGAGTTAGCAGACACCCCTACCCATCAAATATTTCTATATCTCTATCTCTTTGTGGTCAGTTGGCGGCTATGCAGCACGTACCATGAACCTGACCCCTAACTCTCTACTTGCCTTGCTGCTTGTCAAACCAGACCACCCTTCAAACAAAGACTCTCCTTTGCTGCTTTCTTTATGTCAACTATGCAAACTATCTCGCTAGAGTGCTCAAGGACTCTCATGCCATGGCCACATAGGAACTCACCTTGCATTTGCTGATGTTATTCGTTTGCACATACACGCAAAAGTTCAATTCACTCAAACATGGTCTATTTGGGAGGGTGTCCCTGCCTGGTTATTCCATCTCTCTCTCTCTCACTACTCCCAACATTGATACCCTATCACACCGCCAAAGGCTTGCGCATCCACTTGAGTTTGAAGGTGCAACTAGGTTCTATTGATTTCAACCATCTCTAGTTGATCACAAAGACCATACAGAGGCTTCATTGGAGCATTTCTCACGGTGCCAAATTTGCAAAATGCAGATTCTACGGCTTTAAAGGACAACATACAGTGAATTCGACCACAAATAATTAAAAAAAAGGTTGCATATCTTGGTCAAAAATAGCATTGGGAACCGGTAATTTGCTATGGCAGAAGAATAGAACGTCAAGTTTATATAGTCGCAACTCAAGCTTTGAATTAAAGGTTGACTGTTAGAGAGCCATCATCATCAAGAGACCTAGAATCTATACAAATCAACAACATCATTAAGTTTTCTTCCACATACCATCACATGAGATCCTACAACAAAGAGTCCGGAGACCAGGTTTGTGGGATCGATAATCCCATCTTCAATAAGCTTCTGGAGAAAAAAGGAAGCTTCATGCTCAACAATTGGCAAGAGCTTCATTTGTACAAACCCTTGAGTTGTAACATCCATTCAAAGCCAAACGAAGTCTAATTGAAACATTAGAAACTTGCTTCACCATAAAATAAATAAATTTGTTGTAATAGGGGGTGGCTCCCACTATATAAGGTGCGCGCACACACACACACACAAAATTCTAAAATATGATTACATGACTGAATTTTCTCTAAGATCAGAGGTTAAACAAGCTCTTGCAAAGGATAATTAGTGTGCGTCATCAAGCAATCAAAATAGGCAATTATGTAAGGAAATCAAGCCAAATACACCCAAGAACCAACAAGCCCAATTAAGCATGCAATGGAAAATTTGGCACATTAATGCACACAAAAAGTGTGAGCATGCTAGATGCAAAAGTGGTGAGTGGTGGGTGTTGAGTGTGAGGGAGGAGAAGAGGAGAGACACTCAGTGTGGGTGGAGCAACTCACCACAATGAGTGAGAGAACCCTTTATTCTTCTATCTAATAAAAAATAAGGTGTGTTCAAGTGATGGGCGAAGGGCACCTTTGGTGCATCCGGCCAGGGTAAAGACAAATTTTGATGATGATAAGTGGTACTATTATAGGACCTAGTAGTATGTACAAGAGATATAGGGAGAAATATCATCTCAACCTATGTCCACTAGCTCTTTAGAAGTCGATGCATGCCACCATATAGGCTCTAGAGATGTGTGGAAGCGTATATACCTGCTAGAATCAGATGCATATCATGCACGTATCCTGTAATGACCTACACTGCTCCATGATGCATCATGCTAATGTCAATCATTGCTCGACTGACAACCCCAAGTGCAAATGCTCCGAGTGCAGCTGCTATCAAGTCTCAACACCAATGCAACACAATCAAGACTATGTCATCTCATACCTTAGATGCATGCATAGGGTAGACCAAGCCAATCATGGCTCCTCTCGCAATGACTAGCGAACCACAATGCATCATGTATAGAATGAGATGAGGAAAATGGGTTCTATGGAGGATAGTGAATGTATTTCAGGTTTCTTATATTAATAATATGTATGAGCTTGAGGCTATACTGGATTCTAATATGCAAGATGGAAACCCAAGTTTTACAAGTGTGCACTATGGAAATGTATGAAATGATTATGAGGCTTTTGAGAATGAGGAAGGTTTCAATGTCTTAATTGAGCACAATTGAATCAAATTACACTAAGTGTATCTAAGTTCATGAGTTGGTTTTGACTTAGCAAAACTTGGAGTCAATTGTACCCCTTTCATGAAATTGGACCCAATCGCACTCCTTTGGACCCAATTTCATGCCATTGGATTCAATAAGACCCAATTGCTCTCTGTTGGACCCAATTTCATGCAGTTGGATTCAATAAGACCCAATTGCACTTGGTTGGACCCAATTTCATGCATTTGGATACAATAAGACCCGATTTAGATGCAATTGAACCCTATTGCACACAAAATAGACATCAAGTGTAAATGCATGCGCTTGCACTCTATTGCTCAGTTGAACTTGAACTTGCAATCAAGCGACCTCCCCCTGGCATCCACCTCACTTAATTGGACTTCTATTGGCCTCAAATTCATCGACTAAAAAGGATTCTAATTGCACTAATTAGACCTCAATTGCATCGATTAAACCTTAATTGCATCAATGTCATTCAATCTCAAGCAATGAGGCCTAATTGTACTCAATTTGACCTCAATTATACCCAATTTCACTCGATTAAGACCCAATTGGAGCCATTTTCACTAAATTAATCATCAATGTCTCTCAACTTGTCCCAAGTTCATTAGATGAGAGAAATTTCTATAATGACAGGCCCAATAGCACTTAATTACATATTAGTTGTGTCATATTAGACTCAATTAGATGCAAATTGGACCTCAATTACACCCAAGTGGTTTATAGGGCACGCAAATGTTATTACATTGAGCTCAATTGGTTTTAATTGCACCCAATACCCAAATTTCCCTCAATCAAATGCAATTGGACTCAATTGTACCTAGTTGCATTCACTTGGGTGCAAATAAGTTTGATTGGTTATAACTTGAACTCAAATGGTCCGAACTAAAATACACTCATTCAAAGTAAAATTACCTCAATTGTGTGAAATTAAATCCCAATTGATAGAAACTTGGAGTCAATCATGCCCAATTGCTAGCCATTTGGAGTCATACATGGCTGATTATGTTGGAAATAGGGTTGCAGTGAAACACATATGGCTTGGAGAAGATGAAGAAGCTCAAGTATATTTCCTACTGCACAAATGAAAGATAATTTATCCCTAGAACGATGGGGGGAAAACCTCCTAGTGAGGGAAAAAATGCCTCGGTGGTCCTAAGTGTGTTCACACACAGCATTGCATATATATGGTAACAAATCCCCCTGGCAGTAATGCAATGAACGAGAGCTACACATAGTGTATAGGGGAATGCCATGCCCTGAGGACATGATCGATCTGCAAAGGGGAGTAAGCCCAAAGCTCTATGGAAGGCTTTGAACTTCTCATGAGACAATGCCTTTGTTGAAATATTACAAGATTGCCATGTGTTGACACATAATCCAAGTTGATCCCTCCCGCTAAGAGTCTCTCTCTGACATAGTGATAATGCACCTTAATGTGCTTTATGCAAGCTTGAAAATTTGGGTTCCTTGCAAATGCCAATTCACCTTGACTATCATTGTAGATGATGTTGGCAGTGTTCTGTCCAACACCCGAATTGGCTGTAAGGCATCTAAGCCATACATACTTAACCGTAGCTATGAAGAATACCTTGTACTCATCTTCACAACAACTAGAAGTGGCCACAGTAGGTTGCTTCTTTCTCAAACATAATATGCATGAACTACTGAGCATGAAACAAAAAACCACTCATGGACACTCACGTACATAACAACCAACCCAATTTGAGTCCAAAAAAACATGTAAATCTGGCAGCAAAGATCCCCCTTGGGATTAAAAAATCCAAGATATAAAGTGCCACTCAAGTAGCAAAAAAATCTCTTAATAGCCTTCCAATGCTTAGACCTTGGGCTATGCATAAATCTATTGACCTATGAGACTACAAACTGAATATTGGGCCTTGTATTACATACATAAATAAGGTATCCACTAGTAGTCTGGTAAAGAGTGACATTGGCAGGATCACCAGCATCATGAAGACTCGGTTTATTTCCATGGGACTAGCAATAGATTTGCAGTCCTCAATTCCGAGCTTACATAGTAATGTTTCTATGTAGCATGTTAGACATAAGGCAATACCACCATCACACAGCTTAAATTGTATACCCAAGTAATGATGCAAAATCTCCAAGTCTTTCATCTTGAAAGTGGCATTCAAATTAGCCTGAAATTTAGCAATATGGGTCTCGTTTGGGCCAGTAATCAACAAATCATTGACATATAGAACAACAATGATACATCGCCCTCAGGTTTTTCATACAAAGTGCTTTCTGTTGGACTGAAAAAAGCCTCATTTAAACTTTAACCAAATAAGTGTCAGCTTTCTCATACAAAGCACAAGGCGACTGCCTAAACCCATACAAAGCTTTCTTACATTTGCACACTTTATCTTATTTTCCTTTCTTGATAAAACCGTGCTTTTTGTTGTGCATAACCTTTTGCAACAAGTCTAGCCTTATAGCGATCAATCTCACCATCTAGCTTACATTTTAGCTTATGGCCTTTTTTCCATGAGGCAAATCACATAAAGTTCATGTGTCATTTTCTATAAGTGCATCATATTCTGATTGCATGGTAGCCATTCACTTTTTTGAATTATGTGCTTCATTAAAATATAGAGGTTCCTCCACACCACATAAACCAGTAGAAATAGCCAAAGCATAACAATTTGATGCATAAGATGCATGGCAAGAACATGAACGAGTACGATTAGACATAGGTGCATCCAATTTACTGTCACGCAAAGTATGCACCAACCATTTTGGCATACCTCTAGCCTGCTCATTCTGAGCCCCTTTCACATCAAGTACATCATGTCCATTTGCATCAGTAATGGGCTGATCTATAGCATTTTTAGAAAACCCCCTAGGTTGTACATATTCCTCATTAGAATTTACATTCAAGTTTTCACCATTAAAAAGAGGCCACAAACTATCATAAATGTCGTGTGAGCTTACATTATTGTCTCTAGTACATGACAATAAAGGCTGAACAAAATCTTCCACAAACACAACATCTTTTGAAACCAAGATACGTTTCATTTGCGGATGGGATAAACTATAACCTTTACTTTCATTACTGTAACTAGGAAAAATGCATTTAATAGCCTTCCAATTTTTTGTGTTGTGTTTGTGGCACCAAAGCATAAGCTAAACAACCAAAAATGCACATGTGATCAATAGATGGCTTCTTATCATACCATGATTCATAAGGATTCATAGACTTCAAAGCTTTTGTAGGACGCTTGTTAAGTAGATAAGTAGCACACATGATGGCCTCAAGCCAAAAGGAATGTGGCAAAGCTTGACTCTTGCCAACCATAAATCGTGCCATCTCCGTAAGCTACCTGTTTTTTCCTTTCAGCAACACAACTTTTCTGATGTGTATATGGAACATTACATCGGTGTTATATCCCACGACTGGCCAGAAATGCATTAAACTCATGAGACATATACTTCCCCCCTCGATCTAAACAGACGGTGCCCATAGTACATTTAGAGACATTTTCAACCATAGCCAAAAAATCCTTGAAGCACGTGAATAATTTGGACTTATCTTTAAGTGTATATAACCCATGCATGCAGGGATTAATCATTAATGAAATTCACAAAGTACAGGTAATTGCTTAAGGATGGAGTTTGCATAGGCCCACAAGCATCACTATGCACAAGTTGTAACCTCCATGTAGCCCTTACTAAAACATCCTTTTGAACAATGTTGCACCTTACCCAAGATATTTCCTTCACAAAAATTCTTTGAAGGTGCTTCAAGAGGCGGCAGAGAAGCAACCATATTAGATTTTTGCAAGTGTAGCAAACTGGCAAAATTCAGATGTCCTAAATGTGCATGCCAAAGTTTTGCATCTAAAACAGCCTTTGAATCCACAAGTGCATTTGCAAAGTTATGTTCACAATTGTCATACAAAGTGATCTTATACAACCCATGGCACAAAATGCCACATACAACAACTTTATCACCAAAAATGAGATCAAAATTGTACATCTGTTATCCATAAATTTGACAACAATACCAAGTCTAGCAAGTGCAGATACAGACGAAAGGTTCTTTTTTACCCATGTACATAAAGCGCATCAACAAGTGTGAAAGAACTGCCATTCGCAGTAACCAGCACAATCTTTGCAACTCCCTTGACCGGATAAGAGGCATTGTTGGCACAAGTGACTATATTCCCATGATGGACAGACTCGACAGAGGTAAACAAGTCACGATGTGAGGTAATGTGCTTTGTAGCACCACTATCAAAGTACCACACATGTGAATTTACAACATCTCACATACATGCATCATGGACAGAAGGATCATAAGTGCACTTTGCACTAATTTCCCACTCTGCATCTATTTAACCCTCACGCACATTCCTATCACCTACGCTGTATTATTTATTTGGTAGAGTCAAGTACTAGGCTTGCCGGTCCAATAAGAATGGTTAAGAGTGATCGCCGATGAGAGATGCACTCTAAAATTGGAACCTATAATGTTTGGGTAGGATTGGCTAAGTGTGGGCGCCCAAATGTGAATGGACAAGCCCATATAAAAGTCAATCTAAACCTAAAATACCTCATTCTCTCATTTGTGCAATGCAAGAAGAGTGCTCTTGCTCCATCTCCTTCTCCGTCTAACTTG
Source organism: Adiantum capillus-veneris (assembly GCF_014529385.1). Classification (NCBI taxonomy): domain Eukaryota; kingdom Viridiplantae; phylum Streptophyta; class Polypodiopsida; order Polypodiales; family Pteridaceae; genus Adiantum; species Adiantum capillus-veneris. Next base: position 56,861,772 of record NC_140956.1, read on the forward strand.
TGTACTAGTGTGCATGTGTGTGTGCTTGAGAGAGAGAGAGAGAGAGTGTGTGTGTGATCAAGCATTGTGGCAGCACGACGGCGGCGAGGCGGTTGAGCGCAGCATAGCGGCATCTCCCTCTTCTTCACGATGAGTAATCCTCCACGATAGCAAGCGTAGAGCGGTGAGTGACACACCATCGTCATCTTTGAGTTTACTAGTTTAGGCTAGTTGCATGCTTGGAGCCAAGTGTATCAGCCTTTGCATTGACACGTGCGACAGATGTGCACATTTTTGGCGACGTCGTTGCCGGAGAAATTCCATACACTAAGCTTGATGACACTCTGTGCTGCTTTGTGGTGCAATTTCAATTGTAGGAAAGGTAGAGAAGGAAGGTGTGTGTGTTGAGAAGAAGGAGTTTGTTCTGCTGCTATGTATTATTTTGTTAATAAGGAATTGAAAGGTAGTGTGTTCTCTTTGTTAATAAGGTTTTGAAAGGTACTGTGTTTTCTCTGTGATAAGTTGTTAGTATTAAAGTTGTAGATCCATAATGTCAGTTCTTTGTAAAGTACAGTAAGTAGTTATGTTAGCTAATGAGTTGTTGTAGTAGTGTGTTAGTGTGTAACAGTAGTTGTATTAGTGGTAAGTAGGTAGGTTAGGTGTGTGTGTGCTCGTGTGCACAACGCGGCCGCGACGACCTTATCCAAAAAAAGAAAGTAAAAAAATAAAATAAAATTTTAAAGGTAGGACCAGGATCGGGAATATCCGCCAAACCCAAACCCAAGCCCAAGCTCATGCTCAGGCTCAGGCCTCAGTCCCCCTTTAAAATTACATATTTTAGCTTCACGTGTAGGTAAAAATCGACCTTTTTGAGGACCAACGGAGCTTTCGATAATTTAGTGTTGTGTTGTAAGTCACACCACAAACCCTTGAGCAATACGCTTGTTTTGAGCTATCGCACGCTCTAATCCAAAAATTGATCATTAAAAAAAAATTAAAAACATCAAAAAACGAGTGAAAACGGGGTACAAAATGCCTAAAATAGTAAGCGATTAACCTTCGAGGTTATTCGCTGACGCTTGTAGGGTGCCAAAGGCACATGCAACTCTGCGCTCTGGTCATGTGCTAGAGGCCGAGCAACTAGAGAGAATTTTGACTTATGCGAGTTCTCAATATCCACCTACCTTAGGTTATGGGCCCTCGACGAGGACCCAAAGTAGTACAAACCAAGACATAAACATAGCAGCTAGTGACTCTTCCTCTGACTACGACGCCATGGAGGGTTACCCAATGCCTAATCCTGATAGCTCGAGCCAAGACATGCATGCCATGGGTCCACGATCCGGGCCGAGCGTGCTTAGCGGCTTGAAGGAAACCTTTAGTAGACCCACTCACTCCGAACATGGAGCTAACGATGTAAATGAGGGGGGTGGGGAAGTAAATTCACCATTCATGACCAACGTAGACCCCATGCTCTTAGAGAGTGTACACGTGAATACTTCATTCACTGCACCCCCTGACTCTTAAAGGCTATTCTCCTCTGAGGTTATATTACCCGATGGTAGAAGCCTTGCTGAAGTTCAAGAGGTTGAGCGATATATCATTGCTTCTAGGGAAAAGGACATCGAGAGCTTACGCAAGGTGGAGCAATGAAAAGAGTTAAAAGCGAAAGCCCTTATGTCAATATCCCTACTAGGAGAGCAATCGACTGCTCCTGACTTAGCAACCGCTAAGGGCCAACCCCTAGAAAGCAACATTGCAGCTAGCTCAAAGGACACCCCTAGCACCTCAAGCCTATATGGAGCGTTCTTAAATGAGAACTGTGAGTACAAACTACAAATGGAAACTCTAACCGACCTATACGGAGGTCACACTTATCATGTGGGTTGGTTAGATGTCCTACAGTCCACAACGGGTGCTACTAGTGTGGAGGATCAACAACAAAGAGTTTGTGAGGTTATCCATAGGGTTATTGAGTTAGAGAGACAGAACAAGGGGATCAACATGCCTTCAATGAGTCTACATGAGATTTTTGGATACAAGGAAGGCTAAACAACCAACCTTATCGCAAATGCAGACTCCCTCGATAAGTCCGATGGATCCTCCATATGTTGTTTCTCCAGGGGTCTCATTGCAATCTGAGCCCACAAGTGATAGCTTTACTTTTCCAAGTCTAGCTCATCTTTCCCTTGATGACACCACAGCTACCATGCCTACCCCAATGATGGGCATGCCAAGAAATACGCCATGGACCTCGTTTGTTAGTAAAGCACCGCTACATGGTAGCTCAATGCCTGCAACAATACCTACAAGTGTGTACCAATCGTATACACCCATGGGTCCTCGTACTCGTGTAGTTCCTACCCCTCCCATTGTTTCAACAAACTATGCTCCACAACCAGAACACCCAAGTTCTTATTTCCATGGGACTATACTGCCTAGCATTAGCATGTCACATCCAATGTCTTCTATGCCTAGGGCTACACATATGAACTTTGGACCGCCACATGGCACAACACCATACCCAACATGGAACCCAAGGGCTTCCTATGCGCCAAGCCCAATGACAATACCTACTCCACATGTAGTCTCTAGAGCGCCTTCACCCACGGTGCATGCTCACTTAGGTGACTTCGCAATGTTTGCTCAGGCTATGGTAGATCTATTGCTGAGAATATGCGTAATACGTCTGATAGAGAGCTTAGAAGTAAGGTAGTACAAATAGCCAAGCTCACACAAAAGTTTAGTGGAGACGGGGATGTGAGAAATCATATCGAAGTGTTTGAACAAATATGTGATTCTCTAGGAGAACACAATGACCTGCATAAAAGTAATGCTTTAAGCCTAACCTTAAGTGGGAAGGCAGGAGATTGGTATAGAACCCTAAGGGTGGAAGAAAAAACGATTTACCCTACTCTTAGGAGATTGTTCTTGAAAGAATACATACGAGAGGGAGTACTTTGGGGTGTAGCCTCTCAGCTCCAGAAAGCCCAACGAGAGGAAGGAGAGTCCGTGCGAGACTTTATTAGTCGCTTAAAGCGTTTGAATTCTCGTTGTAATCCAAAGGAGCGATTCAACAATAATCAATTTCTCGATAGATTTATTAGGGGTTTACGACATGAGGATATCTACAATGGCCTAGTCATTAGAGGTATCACCACTCGGGAAGTAGTCACCACCAATGCAATCCAATTGGAGGATAATTTAATGATTCAAGGAGAAACAGTGTCTGTTGATCCTAAATCTATTAGCTCGCAAGCATCGGAGCATCAGCCAATGACCCTAAATCCTATTGCTAAGGAGACAAATATATCTGAGATGACCTTAGCAGATCTCACCAAGACCATTCAAGAGAGTCTTAGAGACAATCGTGCAAAACAATCATATGTATGCATGAAGTGGGCAACAATGGTGCTCAGTATGCTATGGTCCGTATAGTACCAGTGAATGCCCTACTTTTAGAGTAAAATTCAATGGGAATTGCAATGCCTGTGGGAGGTCTGGTCATCAAGCTAAGGATTGCATAGTATTTAAGCATGTGATGGCCAATAGACCAACCTTAGCATGGACAGACACACCTCGAGTGCCTGCATTGATGCAGGCTCCACCTCTTGAACAAACATCACAACACATGGTCCCTAGGGCCAAAAATGTTGTTTAAACAACACCCTTACCACCTCCAGTGCTAGGACTGCAACCACCACATCCGAGAATCACTTATGTGAATCAAGTGTGTTGTGAGTCATCTATTGCTTGTTTGGAAAGCTGTGAGGAAGATATAGACCCTAATATTTCCTATGGGATTGATGCGCTTAAAGAAAGTCCACAATACTACATGGAGGATTATTGGGGACAAGTCAAACCTATTTATCAAGTAGCTTCTCTTGCTGCAAGAGGCCGAAATATCAATTACACTGCTAAGAGACCACCTCTTCAATGCTATGAGTATGGAGGTCCACATCGTGTAGCCGAGTGTCCTATGAGGCTACAAAAGAATGCCACACTAATGCAAACCAATCAAGCGTGCATGTCTACAATACCGATACTCATGTGTAATCAATGTGGCATAGATCATTTGATTGCCCAATGTCCAAATAATACAAATGCGCCAAAGATCATGCCATTAAACTTGATTAAGGTTACCGAGGAGCCATCACAAAGTACACTTGTGGTACCAGTAAATGTACTCACACGATCAATGCTCCAAAAACAAAATTATTTTCTTAAAGAAAGAGACACAGCATCAATTGCCCTATCTCAAAAGAAGACGAAAACTCGAAGGAAGAGATTGCAAAAAGCAGCGCAGTCAAACCCCAGTTCAAAGACCAACATAGGGACTGGTGACGACCTCGTATATATGAACGACGCTGAAGAGGATTCTGATTCAAGTGAAACCACGGACACTAAAATGACCACTAGGAAAGAAACCAACAAGGAAGATCATCATGAGCCACAATGGCCAGGATCCAAGAAGAAGATAGGAACTTACCCAAACCCTACAGAGGAGATCAAGCGAGTCAAGCAATTAAGGAGTTTGGTAGAAGATACCCAAAGGGATTTGGAGCCAGCACCTACTAGGCAGATCCAAATTAGAGACACAATGCTCCCTACGCAACAACAACCGCACCAATTCCATAGACCCTTAGCCATACCTAGTGTCATTTAAGAAGAAAGTGGCTTAAATTCATGGGAAAGTGAGCGTACTCACTTCTTGTTGGAAAGAATGTTTACGGAGGGACTACCTGACCCTATTGAAGAAATAGAGATCCCAACTTCCCCACATCAAGGGATTGAAGCCCAAAAGGTGCCATTAAATATTGCCAAATTAATGGACTTTATGGCTTCAGAGGTTAGAACCACCATCATGTCCAAACTATATGGATACCCTGAGCTATTCTTAGCTCTTCGAGCTTTCCTCAATGGAGAACTGAAGGTCGGACTACCACAATTTTCACAGATGGATGGAGCTAGGGAGATACCAATAGAGGAGGAACACTTAGATCCACAACCCAACCTAGATAAAAACCTTGTTGTAGAAATACCTGTTAACAAGTTGGGACAATACTTTGAGGGAGATGAATCCAATGCAACCATACCAATCACTAGGGATTAACTATGAAGGGAATCCTTGATGGTGGCGCTGGGGTTAGCATTGTGACTAAAAATTGATGGGAGACTATGGGAAGACCTCACCTTGCGACAACAACCATAGTAGTAAAGATGCCCAATGGGTCTATTGTTAAACCTATTGGGATGCTAGAAGATCTAAAAATCAAGGTCTTTGAACATAAAATAAGAATTACCTTCATTGTTATGGATTTCTCCAAGCACATTATGGCATCTAAGATTATCTTAGGACGTCCTTTCATGAGGGAAGCAAAAATGGTGTATGGCTGGTCTAAAAACCATGTCTACTTGCTCTTCCAAGATTCTATCATTTGAATGGATCTTATAATTGGTTGAGCACATCCTTCTAGAAATAGGTTTATAATTGATCATAGATCTGACACCACAGTTCACTCGGCCCCATTGCAATATTGTTATACATGTAAAGCGGACACTAATGTTGGGGAAGATTCTCCATATATGGATGTACTACCTGGGATGACTGAGTCGGACAATGTGAATTGGGTCTACCTAGCAGCAACCATAGACACTTGGGGAAACAAGGGGACGACCTGGGTAACACCTGAGGGGGATGAAATGCCCGTACCCTTAAATATGCTACAAGCAATGCATATAGCTTCTGACAAGACTCATCCTAATGTAATGAAGAAAACATACAAGTGGGTCCCTAAAGCTTCTTTAGCGACCATAGCTAGTGCTAAAAAATAGAAGCCTTGTAAGAAACGTCCCACTCGCTCCAAGAAATGTAAGGAAACATGGCGGTGGATTTCTAAACGACTATTGGAAGCCCAAGGCTACTACCAAGGAAATGATCAAATGTGGGTGCCAAAATGTAAATTGTGTTCTTACTTGTTACCTGACCCATGTGTGCCCAATCATGTAGCTCCAAAATGAATTGACGATAGTGGAAAGAAAAAAATCACAGAATGCTACACACCCGCTCCAGAGCTAGTTTGGGTACCGAACAAAGAACAATTTGTTCCACCTAGCTCAGGAAGGGGGGAGTCCCATGAAGCTTCTAGCTCCTCATGTAATGCATCCATAGATGTAAAAGCTTCTCCACAGCCTCCACCTACAATAGTGGACCTCCATGAAGCTACAAAGGAATCCACACCTCCCAGTGTTCAAGAATCACCTGATGAACTACTTCAAGTTTGATCCTGGGAGAGTACCTTACAACCCCTTCAACTCGATGAGTCACCTAAGGTAATAGAAAACTACTGGCAAAAATCCTCACCTATTACGAACTAAAACAATTGGTTTCAAAGGGTGACGAGCACATTTCAAATAGTATGATCTACCCAAGGAAGGGGGGAGTGTTTGCTAACATCCATCATTCACTTGCTTCCCTCTCAACCTTCTTTCCCTGACCTCTCAATCACCAATCTTAGGGAATGTATATATAAAGCCTTATACTCACAAAAAACAAAAATAGTAAAGACCAAGAGCAATTAGCAAATGAGTATGCACAATAAAAGTCAAAACATTGACCCAGACCTACACTTTCATATCCGGTACACAGAAACAGAAACCTATGTCATCAAACACCTTTGATCCTCATCACTCAAGTGATCGAGGGTAGGTAGGATTAGTACAATAGGAGTGTTTTTGTTTTAGAGTTTAGTGATTAGCAAAGTTCTTTCTTCCCACTGATGTGCCTCCTAGAGGTATTCTTTGTGTTTCCTCGTGTGTACAGGAATGTGTTGTTGTTGTTAGGATTTGGACCTTCATGGGATCTTTATCTCGACTCACTCTTCAAATCAAGCGTGATCATCAACACAAATAGGTTTTTCTTGTCCATTAGCATTGCCCTTTATCTTTTTTGCATCCATGTTTGTCTGCTTTAATTGTGATTGGTAGCATAATATTCAACACCTTTGCTTAGTATCAAATATTTAACTCAATGTAATTTTTTGTCATAATCACTTGTCTAGGTTTAAAAACCAAGCAGTTCGACTAAGCTAGTTTGACTAAGCTAGTTTGACCAAGCTAAGTGTTAGAGATCTTCTCTTAATACCATGAGGAATGCCTTCCTAATAATCAATGGTTACTTAGGTTCTTAATCCGATTTAGGTAGCATTGTGTGAAATGTACTAGGGATTTCTAATGGGTTTAGTCCCTATTGACCTTTAGCTTAAGTATTATAAAGGGAGTTTACTAATGTGATGAGCCTAGGGAGGGTAACAGTGTTATATGACCCCCAAAGTTACAAAATTAAAATGCTGAAAATGAACAAACAAAAAAATCAAAGTACCACAATGTAAAATCTTAAGCTGGAAGAGAAATCTCAGCTTGATTTGGTACTTCACTCACATGTAGGACCTATGGTACTAGAGCCCTAGAGGTTCCCAGTGTGGGCGCTTTTCCTTGAAAAGAAAAAAACCCAAGGCATACAAAATAAGCACACACATCAAAATTGAATCACTGAAAAGACTTTGGGGGGTCAAAGAAAAGAGAATCAGTCACGCGATGATTTCATGAGAAATTTCTTTTATCGTATCTTAACTACAAGGTCTTTTAGGTATAGCCTCTAGTCAGCCCTCGGACATGAAATACTTGGCTCTCGCGATTAAACAACTTAATTGACCAGAGAAAATTGAGAAGCTTACCCATGATATTAATAGTCGATATTTAGTGCCTTTCGACCATTAAATTAGCGACCCCATACTTGTTTAATTTTTTATCTTTACAATTGTTTATGTGTTTGATTATATTGCAATTGAATTTTTATTGCTGAAAATGGTTTAAAATTTTGTTTCCAATCAAATTGTCTACCTACAATTGCCTATGCTTTTTAATTGTATATAAGAATGCAATTATTGTGCCAATTTTGTTTGATTTTGCAGTGATGACTGAAGAAGGCTAAGGACACTCATCTCAAAGGCTCTTCCACCTCGACGAACGAGCTTCAACTCAATAGCTTCTGAGAACGGAATCTACATCAGGAAGGAGAGCATGTTAACCCTCACACACATTCCTATCACCTACGCCGTGTTATTTATTTGGTAGAGTCAAGTACCAGGCTTGTCGGTCCAATAAGAATGGTTAAGAGTGATCGTCTATGAGAGGCGCACTCTAAAACTGGAACCTATAATGTTTGGGTAGGATTGGCTAAGTGTGGGCGCCCAAATGTGAACGGACAAGCCGGTATAAAAGTCAATCTAAACCTAAAATACCTCATTCTCTCATTTGTGCAATGCAAGAAGAGTGCTCTTGATCCATCTCCTTCTCTGTCTCCCTTGTGTACTAGTGTGTGTGTGTGTGTGTGTGTGTGTGTGTGTGTGTGTGTGTGTGTGTGTGTGTGTGTGTGTGTGTGTGTGTGTGTGTGTGTGTGTGTGTGTGTGTGTGTGTGTGTGTGTGTGCGCGCGTGCACGCTTGAGAGAGAGAGAGAGAGAGAGAGAGAGAGAGAGTGATCGAGCATTGCGACGGCACAACGGTGGCAAGGCTGTTGAGCGCGGCGTAGCGGCATCTCCCTCTTCTTCACGGCAAGGAATCCTCCACAATAGCAAGCATAGAGCAGTGAATGACACACCATCGTCATCTTTGAGTTTACTAGTTTAGGCTTGCGTGCTTGGAGCCATCTGTGGCTCACACGCATTGTATCGGCAAGTTCCTTTGCATTGACACGTGCGACAGACGCGCACAATCTACATTAGCATCACAATCTCCTTTCACAAAAGATTCTACAATAGCTACACTTGCAGTGGAACCAGCCTCTTTCTTGTTGGCCTCTTTTTCCTTCAATTTAGGACATTGCTCAATTGATCATTAGCCTTGCAATAATGACAATGTATCTTTTTTTTGCCCTTTTCACCAGCATTCCTAGACTAGGTGCTGCAATCAAAAGCATTAGGAACATGTGATCTTCTACTCAACAAAAAGCCAGGAGAAGTGGTTACGTTGTTGTTGCCATCTTTTCTTTGAGCAGCAACAACAGCGTATTCAATTGAACGCTATTTAGCCCTATTCTTTCTTAAAAGTGACTCATGTAACAGCAATGTGCATAATGCATCAAACTTGACAACATAGGGTTTTCCTTGGTTCATAAGTCTCCAAGTACTGGCAAAAATCTGGTAAGAATCTGGCAATGCATCAAGAACAGTCTGCACAATTCGACTGTCAGAAATGACTTTGCCTGCAAAAATGAGTTTCTCATAAATATCCTTGATACCAGTAAGGAAATTTTCCATGTCATCTTCCTCATGCATAAACTTTGATTCCAGCTCTTTACACAAAAATGCAATTTTAGCCTCATTGCGACTTGCATAACGACCAGCTAGAATATCCCAAGTCTGTTTTGTTGATTTAGTTGAACGAATGTGAGGAGTAATAGTGCGCTTCATACAATTAGGAAGAGAATGGGTCTAGGAGGGCCTCTTTATTTGCAGTTTAAGGGAGTCAAACCTCTAGTATTAAGGTCAAAGGACAGCTTTTGAATTCCAACAACCAAAACGGCTACTCTAATTGAATTCAAATTTCCCCCTCAAAATGGAATTCAAAATCTAGTGGGTAAAACCATAACATGTAGCATATATACGGTGTCGTGCAGCTCCTCTTCCATGATGGGAAAAAGATTATAAGGATGCACATTGTGCTTGATTAAAGTCTCCATGATTGTTGACGACCAGTGGTCAGGGCTTAATAATATGCTAATTTCTTGCTAAATGTATGCCAGATGTGGCTTTAAAGGGCTAACGGATGCCTTAATTTATGATGTTAAAAAAGAGTATGTTTGAAGTCAACATGAATGGAAGATTATGGACTAGCATTGTAGTACTCAAACTGCCGTACATGCCTATCTTTACGACTCATCAATTGGAGCTACGATGAGGAAGCTATGACAACTTGAATCTGGGATGGTTTGTAGATCCGTACCAGATTGGGCAGCTACTGTTGAAGGGTCAAATTTGATATGAATTAATGGACCTGAAGTGCTTCTTGTGGAGCACATTGGTCTTTTCAGATTGGCAATCAAAGCTTTGGTCTGTTTAAGTTCCATCAGGGGCCAGTTAAGTACCAGATTGGTTGCCTCAGTTAATGTGCCATCTGAAGATTTTACAGCCTAGACAGGGTTTGTATGCAAAGTGTAGAATATGTGAAGGCCATAGGAATTGATGGCTTGTCAATCAGAGCTTGGAACAGCAATATATTAAAGTTTAAGTTGGTGGCAGTTGTCGACAGTGCGGTACCGGGTGAATTATTTACAATTTTGGCAGCCTTGGATTGTGTGTCGACCAGAGTCCAAGTGAGGCGGAGTTCTTATGAGTCAAAGCCGGTAAGTTGAGCTTTTGGTGTGGCTTGTCAGATTGGAAATCTGAGCAACGGGGAGCAAACTGCAAACCAAGGAAGTTACAAGTTCTTTCAATTGAATGCAAAGGGAAGGCCTTTCATCAAATGCAATCACCTTTGAATCTTGAGGGCATGCGGCACTATTAAAGGCACTGAAATGGGTGACAAAATTTAGGATGATATTGTCAGTCAACCCGAGACTGCTAAGAAGGAAAATGTGGTACGAGGCAATGCCTTGATTGAAGTGTATGCCTAATGTGGTGTTCAAAAAGGAGGTGATCGCTCACTATTGTTTCATGGCCGCCCAATGAGGGCCCAAATAGGAAGAGGGGTTAGTTTTAAGGGGATTTTGCATGAAGTAAACAAGAGAAAGGAGGGGAGAACATGTGAGGGGAGATATACCATAGAGAAGTAAGGTTGGAACAAGCAGGAACCAAGGGAGGAAGGGGAAGAGCTCGGCTCTCTCTCTCTCTCTCTCTCTCTCTCTCTCTCTCTCTCTCTCTCTCTCTCTCTCTCTCTCTCTCTCTCTCTCTCTCTCTCTCTCTCTCTCTCTCTCTCTCTCTCTCTCTCTCTCTCTCTCTCTCTCTCTCTCTCTCTCTCTCTCTCTCTCTCTCTCTCTCTCTCTCTCTCTCTCTCTCTCTCTCTCTCTCTCTCTCTACCTTGGAGAAGCCACCGAGGGAATGGCACGATGGAATCAAGAGAAGTAAGCTTGTCTCTATTGAGCTTGGAGGGAAGGGGATAATCAGGGAAAGAGGAACCAAAGGAGCCTCCAAGAGGAAGAAGGTCGATTCTTTTTGGCAGGGAGAGAGCTCAATGAGGGCTCTCAGAAGGAGTTTTTTTTGGAACTATCAGAATTCACTTTTAAGCACACAAGGAGAGAGAAGGGAAGAACTTCTCCTATGCAATCAAAGAGCTCAGTGTTTGGCGAGCAAGGAGATTTGGAAAGTTCTTAAGGGAAAGTTGAGAGTGAAGCTCGTAAGCAATTGGAAGATCTTCTTGAAAGCAATCAAAAAGATGTGGAGCTCATAAGGGCAACTGAATCCGGAAGAATGACATGGAGAAGATTTTCATCACCATTATCATTTTGATAAGTCCTGGATCCGTTAACAACCTGTTTAATCTCGTGAAGGGAGCCTCATGAAGATGGAAAAGAAAATTGATGATGAAGTGGAGATGGCACTTGAAGCCGTATGGGCATAGTGTGGTTTTTTTCAAGGGCACGGTCTAGATGGTCTTCTTGCATGCTATAAAGCAGAGATGAAGAGCCAATGAGTTCCAAAAGATCAGATGATTGCAGCTTTTGAAGAAGTTGTAATCTTTGAGTTTGAAGATAAGGTTCGAGATCTGGTAGAAACATATCCTAGAAAGTGGGACTATTTTGCAGATGTATTTGTTCATGAAAGCTCAAGGTTTATCTAATTGACAATGAAGCAAATTATTGAACGAAGACGGGTTGTCTTCAATAAAGGTGAAGGGGATCAGATGCAGTTCCTCAGTTATGATGAATTTTGGGAACACATTTCTGTCAGAATTAAAGCCATAAGTAAATATAGCTTTGGAGGTAGCACATTCAGCTTCAAAGGACCATATTTTGAGCAGTCTAGAAAAGGTAAACAATGAACTTAATGTTGAAACAAAAATAGATGAAATTTTTTCAAAGATTGCTCGCATGGAAGCTACCTCCAACGATGATTCCAGTGAGGAAGTGGACTGTACAGCAAGTTTTCACAAGCAACTCACCTTGGCATGGGATGTTTTCAAAGAGTTCATCAAGAAGATGAGCCTCTACAGGATACTAATCGATCTATCAGTACTATAGCCAAGCAGAAAAACAAGTTTTTTGCAGATGATTGCATTAATAAAGTTATTACATATACAACAGCTGATGAAGTGATAGAGAATGTGAAGCCAACACACGATGAGCTTGAGAATGTTGATGAGTCTATGGTTGTTACTAATAGTATGCTTGCAGATGATGCTGTTATTACAGAAAAAGATGCCATAATTAATGGTTTCTTGGCCAGATCTGAAGGAGATGATTATAACAATATAGAAGAGTTTTCTGATGCATGTACCCCTTCAGAGGGGGTGCCAGATGAACCTTTGCATTGTTATGATGGATTGCTAAGTAGCATGGATGCAAATGAGGAAGCAGAGGACAACATTGATGAGTTTGAAGATTGTCTAGGTCATGCTGATTGTGAACAGGTTATCCATGGGGAGTCTACATCTATTCCTATGCATGGGATGTATGAGGAGATAACTCCTACGGCTCTAAGGAATGTTGAGAGTTTGAAGGGTGGTTTTCTTCAGGGTTCTATGCCCGTTCTATGAGTGAAGATTTACAGACTAAATCCGTTTTCCATGATCAAGTTGAAATCCTAGGTAAAAATTCCTCTGATGATACAGGTTCAAATTGTTCTAAGGATCTTGATGGCTATGAAGCTAGAGGGGGTGATGATGCTAAATCATCATTGATATTGAAAGTGCACATGTTTCTTCAATTGCTTGGAAAATATGCTAGCCATGGCTGGATTTGGATGCTACTTCTAATTATGCTTATGTCAGTGATGTTTTGGCTTCCAGTAAAAGGGAGTCAGTATACTTTGATTCTTGCTAGTAATGAGCTAAGGTTGCCAGAAGTTTATGGGATATGGGTGTTGCACTATGCTTCAGGTGATGATCTAGTATATTTTGGGGTCCATCAATGCTTTGTACTCTCAATAGTGTTTGATCCAAGAGATTCTAAGGATCTTCAAAAGAAGATTCAATACGGATGGATACTTTGGGTATGCATAGTGGTTGCAAGTTATTGGATCCAGGAATAGCAAGCGTGCACCAGAAAATTTTGATGCTAATTGAAATAGGAAATGTATGCTCATGTGGATATTATGATGCTCCAATGTTTGGGCAATTCCTTATTATCCATTTGATCTTGGGGGCTACTGAAGTACATGCTATAGATTCAAAGGACATGAGTTATTTTCTTGTAGCAGGTTACTTGGTAGTAGATTTGCATTTAGATATATGCTACATGGGAAAATTTGTGGGTTTTGTGGTCGGTAGGCTTACATGGTTATCTTTCAATTGACTTCTTTGGACAATTGATGAAGTATCTTCACATCTTTTGAGTTGGTTCTATTGGCAGAACTTGAAAGAAGGACTTGACGGCCATTTCGTGTGCATACAGACTAAGGCATACTTGAGCTTGACAGAGTTCCCTAAGTCGAGCTTGATGGTCAATCCATTTGCAGTCTAGCAGGGTTCACTAAACAGGTTTTCCATAATTGAGTGCTTTGGAGATACAAAAGATACGGTTCAAAGATTTGCGATGGACAGCTACCTAATGATTGATCCATACCATTGATGATAGGGTTTAAGCCTTATTTTGTTTTGCATGTACTTACCAGTTATGTGAGCTTGATGATGGAAAACAACTTTACGTGCTTATAGCAGATGCACATTAGAGACCCGTTGGCACAGACCGGAGGCTGTGCAGGTTCAGAGGGGGTGCATGTCGTGCAGCTCTGCTTCCATGATGAGAAAAAGATCAGAAGGATGCATATTGTGCTTGAAACACCATATTAGTGAATTTGGGAATTCTCCGACTCCCACTTTTAAAACAAGCTTAAGATTTGACCACATGGCCAAATCTTAGCCAAAGTTTTGAGAGCATGGCTTGAAAGAGCTTTTCAAGTACTAGCTTGCGGAAGTCTTTGGCCTTCAAAAAATAGCTTGAGATTTATGCGAAAATCTTCAAGACATTGGTGATTCCCAAATGGCTCTAAAGTCTCAAACTCTGTAATATGGTGTTTTGATTTAAGTCTCCATGATTGTTGACCAATGGTCAAAGCTTGATAACAGGCTAATTTTATGCTGAATATATGCCAGATGTGGCTTTAAGGGGCTAACAAATGCCTTAATGATGCTAAAAAAGAGTATGTTTGAAGTGAGCATGAATGGAAGGTTATGGACTAGCACTGAAGTACTCAAAGTTTCCTAGATGCCTGTCTTTATGGCTCATCCATGAGGAAGCTATGGTAACTTGAATCAGGGATGGTCTGCAGATCCGTATTGGATTGGGCAGCTACTGTTGAAGGCAATGCCTTGATAATGCCTGATCAAAGTGTATTCCTAATGTGGTGTTCAAAAAGGAGGTGATCGCCCACTATTGTTGCATGGCCTCCCAATGAGGGGCCAAAAAGGCCTCCCATAATATGAATGGGGAGGATGAAATAACAAAAGAAGGAAGCATGTAGGTAGTGAACGAGGCGCAAGCAAAGAGAGGGAGGCTCCCGTCGCGGGCTGTACGGAGCTCGGATGAGTGCGAGCATGAAACGAAAAGTGGTCAGCTCGCTATGGCGCCCAGGTTGGCCCTGCTCTGGCAATTTTTGTGCAGCCCCACCACGGATATGCCATGTCATCATATGCATTCCCACACAGTGACGGTGGCACCACTGCTGAAAATAGCAAGAGGGGTTATTTTAAAGGGTATTTTTGCATGAAGTAAACAAGAGGAAGGAGGGGAGAACGTGTGAGGGCAGATGTACCATAAGGAAGCAAGGTTGGCATAAGCAGGGCTGGAACGAGTAGGAACCGGGGGAGGAATGGGAAGAGCTCTCTCTCTCTCTCTCTCTCTCTCTCTCTCTCTCTCTCTCTCTCTCTCTCTCTCTCTCTCTCTCTCTCTCTCTCTCTCTCTCTCTCTCTCTCTCTCTCTCTCTCTCTCTCTCTCTCTCTCTCTCTACCTTGGAGAAGCGACCGAGGGAATGGCATGATGGAATTAAGAGAAGTAAGCTTGTCTCTATTGAGCTTGGAGGGAAGTGGATGATCAGGGAAAGAGGAACCAAAGAATCCTCCAAGAGGAAGAAGGTCGATTCTTTTTGGCAGGGAGAGAGCTCAACGAGGGCTCTCAGAAGGAGTTTTTTGCCGAACTATCAGAATTCACTTTTAAGCACACAAGGAGAGAGAAGGGAAGAACTTCTCCTATGCAATCAAAGAGCTCAGTGTTTGGTGAGCAAGGAGATTTAGAAAGTTCTTAAGGGCAATTAAAGCAAAAAGAGGAGAGTAAAGCTCTTAAGGAATTGAAAGAGCTTCTTGAAAGCAATCAAAGAGAGAAACTTTGTGGGCTCATAAGGGCAATTGAATCTGGAAGAATGAAATGGAGAAGATTTTCATCACCGTCATCATTTTGATAAGTCCTGGATCCGTTAACGGCCCGTTTAATCTTGTAAAGGGAGCCTAAACTCCTCATTTTTTATTAATCCAAGTGAAGGTGTTGTCAATAGCCCACCTTGGCTATTGATTAAGTTGTACCTAGAGATTTACTCAATTCATTGATGATTATGGTGATTGTTGGAGCTGTCAGTGTCTATTGTTTCGTGGGGAGGGAAAGCCCGAGCGGAACAGCCAATTAAAGAACAATGATTGCATTCCTAAATGGTTAAAGACAGAGAGCTTCACCCGTTTAGGTAACCTAGCTATTACGTTGATTTGTTTCATCCTTAGTTGTTTGAGTTCTTTTCCAGAATACCATGTAGAATGTTATTTTAACACTCTACCCTAGTTTTTTTATGAACCCGGTGGTTCGCGTGGTAATGGATGGTGCTTTCTCTCTCTCTCTCTCTCTCTCTCTCTCTCTCTCTCTCTCTCTCTCTCTCTCTCAACCAGAGGCCCCGCGCCTTCTCAGCTCTTGTTTCGAACACAAATCCCTTGACAAGGAAAGAGATCGGCGTGTAGAGTACAAATCTATAATCTTCTCTCAAATTGGAGATAGTATGTAGGAGTTGTGTCTAAGACCAAAGGGTGGACCACCATAATGATCTCCTCCCAACCTCCCTACTTATAGCCCTTGTCTTCTGCAAGTAGGACCCCTTAACCTTATGCCTTGCCCTCGGCTCCTAGCCATACTAAGTTGTTCAAACCCTTTGGCCCTTTGCCTGACATTACTCCCCCCTTGGAAAAGTGTTTTATTCCTCAAAAACAAAAGTGGTGAGATATTCTCATAAGAACACTAATGTTTTTGGCAGTGGCATTCTTCATGGATCCAACTGTCAGTTTGACCGGAATGTGCTTCAATAGGAGGTTCAATGAATCAAGAAAAGCATCTTGATTTTCCATATTGTTATTCCTTTGCAACCGTTTTGTAGAACCGGCCCATATCCATCAACATAGCGTACAAACTCCATTTAGAATTCATTTGAGTATGCTAAACGAGTTATCACAAATAAGATGTACCCTAAAGAGTACCTGTTTTCACTTTCTATGAAAGTAATTAGCTGACATAATCCATTAGCAAAGTATAAGTCCTTGACTTGTTATCAATCTTCATCAGTAAAAAAGCCCACCATTAGTATTCAAGGCTGAGACCCTGACTTAAACATGAAGAGACTAAGCCTAGTTGCAAATATGCTTTACCTTAAGATAAGCAAACTCCAACTAGAGCGATACATGCTTTCTAATGGGATTGCTTGGTGCTAATGTACGTGCTTCGCATATCCTTTAGCACAAGATTACACTTGTAATTTGCCTATCCTCTTTGGATAAATGATAGTACTGAGGTTCCCCACTGTTTACAGAGTGTCTTCCAAATGACTAGTAAACAGGGATCATAGTGACTTCCAACATTGTTGAGGAATCAGCAATGTTATGAATAACCATCATGGTTAACTTGAGACATCCACAAGCACCCAAACCAAGCCGTGACTTCTATTGGTGATAGATCAAAAATTAGTCCATAAGGATACTCCACCTAGAGTGAAAGATGCTTTATGAGCGACTAATATCATGAATGTGCATCTCGCTCCAAATCATCCTTTGCTAAACACTAGGACCCATAACACCTAGTGTGCATGTATTTAGCCAAAAAAAAATAATCAAATCGGCATATGCATGATCCTACTTGCCAATTCTTATGGCTAACGTTATGCTCACAACTCATAGGCAAAGAGCTAAATACTTGCCAATTCTTATGGCTAACGTCATGCTCATAAGGAAAGAACTAAATACTTTCCATGTGAAATTCGTGAGAACATATTTGGACCATTATGGAATGTGAAAGTCAATCACACCTAGGTACCAAATGAAACATGTTATTAACAAAACATAGCTTTGCTACATGTGCATACAACTATCATTTAAAGTTGTTTAAGAGCACTTGTACATTAACAAGTCACTAGATATTCGACAATATATGACCACTGAAATTGTTCCTAATACAAAAAGCTCAAAATGGTCTTATAAATGGACTTGACCAGCACCTAGGGACTTTGTTGTGACACATAATTGAAAAAGCGGGCACCAGTGTTAGTCCCAAAGACTCATATTCTCCACATGTGGAATATAAGGATGTCTGAAAAAAGAACATCCTTCAAGTACGAGATGTACTTGTGTGTGGAGGTAACTAGAAACATTCAGTGACATGAGAGGAACCCTCAGTAACCTTGCTCTACACTGGCTAAGCCAAACTCCTTGAGTTCCTAGACCATGTTGTATCCCATGTGACAACATATGCCAAAGAAAACCTTACATATAAGTCCAAAATTTCATAATGCAGAAATGTATTTGGGACATTGCAACCCAAAATTCTTTGCTCTTACTTGATCTTGTCATGTCTCTAAGGATGAAAGCATTCAAGCTTATTCATTTGACTTGAAAAAGTCAAGCAAAGCATACTCCAAAAGGAAATAAAACCAAATAATATGCATACCTAGAGGTTGAACATATAGCGTTCACTTATCCGTAGTCACGTGCACTTTGCAAAGCTGAAAGATACAACTGGAAATATGCCTTACCATAAAACTAGCCTTAAAGACGTAATATATTGGTGACCTATTGAACACTAAATGAATGATTAGTGAAAAAAAAGCATTAGAAAATGATAACCCTAGGTGTTTCCTTTGCAATCCAAACCCCTTGGTTAGACTTTGCATGAAAACTGCTCAATCTAGCAGCTAACAATTGACGAGCACAATCTACCATGGTCAAAAGTGTTCAGAATAAATTGAGAAAGTTGAATTTGTCCACTACTCCTTAGTAGATAGCAAACTTCTGTCCTTGAAAGTACAACTATGATGAGTCCAAATCATGACACTCAACACCTATTGAGTGATTGAGTATTAGCTGGGTCATACCCCTAAAAATACCACTCCTAGAGACATAATCAATGGTGCAACTAAGCAACAAATCTTCTTAAATTGGAATCATATTCACAACTAAGTCATAAGAGAATCTTCTTCCTCCATGAATAGAGGAGAAAGATGTCAAATACCCCCAAGAAAAATAGTCATACTAGATTGTCTCAAATATCCCCAAGAAAAATAGTCATACTAGATTGTCTCAGGTGTTTACACAAGAGATTAGGCGCATGGAGGCTCTCTCGATCTATTCATGTCATGCCATGAATCAGTTGTTTGATAGCTAGGCCATGCCTATTTGCTACCCATAAAAATCGACATTTGGATTGGTTGCACATTGTGCATCGAGCCAATGATGTAAAGTACCCACCATTGTATACATTTACAATGATCACAAGCCACTCGCCATTACCTTGATCTGAAGTCAATGGATAGTACCTTGGTATATAATAGAAGACTTGCTTTACATGAAGTCTATCAAAGCACGTTACATTGCACATTAGAGAAAAGTGTTCGAAAAAGTTAAAGGAGTTGCTTGCTATTGAGTTTGGCTCATAGCCATGTCTACTGAGAAATTTAGAGTTGTCAGCGGATGTACCCTGCTTACCCTTGTGGATTGGTTTAGACCGACCTCCAATTAAAAATCAAATAGACCTATTGGCAAGTTTCCCCAAGTTCGTATGCTAATAGCATATTCCAAATTTTGGAAGCTTATATGAAATATGTCTTAAAGTGAAGCCTTTCTTCCTATGAGTTCATTAGAAAGATGAGACAAAATAGTGCCTCAATGCTCATAGTGAGCAGAGGCTCATGTTAAAACAAAAGAGAATCGACCTTGTTGAGCTTTCTTGAAGAGCCAACCTTGCCAACTTGTACATCTTATCGAGCACGCTTAGAGTATCCAATCTTGAAATAGATAGCTCAAGAAGCTCAGCTATCAAATTTTTATCAATGTACTTTGTGTACTTACTTTGACTGTACTTTGGCAAAGTGTGATTGCTTTGGAGGGATCATGCACCTAATGCATAAATATAGATAGGGAGTCGTGCTATTAAATGCTTTTCTTGTCCCCTCTTGTGTGTGTATGTCACACGTGTCAATGCAAGGAACTTGCCAATACACTGTGTGCAAGCCGCAGATGGCTCCAAGCAAGCAACTAGCCTAAACTAGTAAGCTCAAAGAAGACGATGGTGTGTCACTCACTGCTCTACGCTTGTTGTTGTGGAGGATTCCTCACGCGAAGAAGAAGGAGACGCCGCTACGCTGCGCTCAACCGCCTCGCCACCCTCGTGCCGCCACAATGCTCTCTCTCTCTCTCTCTCTCTCTCTCTCTCTCTCTCTCTCTCTCTCTCTCTCTCTCTCTCTCTCTCTCTCTCTCTCTCTCTCTCTCTCGCGCGAAGATGGAGATGAAGAAGAAGAAGATGGAGATGGCACAAATGAGAGAATAAGTCAATTTTAAGTTTAGTTGACTTTTATATGAGCTCGCCCCATTCACACTCGGGCGCCCATGCTTAGCCAACTAATCCCTTGAATGTTCTAGTTAGAGTGCGCCTCTCATCTCGGCGATCACTCTTACCCTTTTTCTATTGGTCCGACAAGCCCGGTACCTGACTCTACCAAATAAATAATACGGCATTCGTTGTAGGTGATAGGGATGTGCATGAGGGTTAACATGCCCCCCTTCCTCATCTAGATTCCATCCTTGGAAGCTATTGAGTTGAAGCTCGTTCGTCGAGGTGGAAGAGCATTTGAGATGAATGTCCTTAGCCTTCTTCAGTCAAACTGCAAAATCAAACAACATTGGCACAGTAATTGCATTCTCATATACAATTAAAAAGCATATGTGGTTGTAGGCAGACAATTTGATTGGTAACAGAATTTTAAACCATTTGTCAGCAATAAACATTAAATTGCAATATAATCAAATGCATAAACACTTGTAAAGGTAAAAAATTAAATTGTTGGAATTAGGGTTGCAGAGAAACGCACACAGCTTGGAGAAGACGAAGGAAGCTCAAGGCACACAATAGAGAGTGTGTTACTTAGTGTGCAATGGAAAGATAGATAGCCCTAGAGTGATGAGCGTATTTACAATGCACGGGGGAAAAAACCTCGTAAAGAGGGAAAAAATGCCCCGGCAGTCCTAGTGTGTTCACACACATCACTACCACATGTATACGGTAACAAATCCCCCCTGGAGTGATGCGGTGAACGAGAGCTGGCACATGAGTAAAGGGAAGTGCCATGCCCTAAGGACATGATCAATCCACAAAGGGGAGTAAGCCCAAACCTTTGCGGAAAGCTTCAAGCTTCTCACAAGACAATGCCTTTGTGAAAACATTTGCAAGGTTGTCATGTATTGGCACATAAGCCAAGCTGATCTCTCCTACTGAGATCCTCTCCCTGACATAGTGGTAATGCACCTCAATGTGCTTTGTGCGAGCATGAAAGACTGGGTTCCTCACAACTGCCAATGCGCTCTGACTGTCAGTGTAGATAGTGTTGGCAGTGTCCTGTCCAACACCAAAATCAGCCATAACGGGTCTGAGCCATACACACTCAACCGTAGCTGTGAAGACTACCCTGTACTCAGCCTCACAACTCGAAGTGGCCACAGTAGGTTGCTTCTTGCTCAACCATGATATACATGAACTGCCAAGCATGAAACAAAAACCACTTGTGGACACTCGCATGTCAAAACAACCAGCCCAATCTGAGTCCGAAAAAGCATGTAAGTCTGGCGGCAATGATCCCCCCTTGGGATAAAACAAGCCAAGATGTAAAGTGCCACTAAGGTAGCGGAAAATCCTCTTGACAGCTTGCCAATGCTTAGACCCTGGGCTATGCATAAATCTGTTGACCTGTGAGACTGCAAACTGAATATCTGGCCTTGTGTTTCATACATAAATGAGGCAACCAATAGCACTTTGGTAAAGAGTGACATCAGTAGGATCGCTAGCAGCATGTAGAATCAACTTCAAACCTGTTTCCATGGGAGTGGCAATAGGTTTGCAATCCTCAAGTCCAAACTTACATAGCACGGTCTCTATGTAACTTTTTTGACACAAGGCAATACCACCATCACACTTCTTAAACTGTATGCCCAAGTAATGATGCAATAGCTCCAAATCTTTCATCTTGAAAGTAGCATTCAAATCAGCCTTAAATTCAGCAATATGTCTCTCATTTGGTCCAGTGAGCAAATCATCAACATAAAGAACCACAATGAGAAGTACATCACCCTCACGCTTTACATACAATGTGCTTTCTATTGGATTGTTACAAAAGCCTCGTTTGACCAAATGAGTGTCAGCTTTCTCATACCAAGCACGAGGAGATTGCTTCAACCCATACAAAGCCTTCTTACATCTGCACACTTTGTCCTCTTGTCCTTTTATGACAAAACCGCGAGGTTGCGTTATATAAACATCCTCAAATATGTCACCATTCAAGAAAGCAGTAACAATGTCTGATTGATGTACATCCCAACCAAAATGAGCTTCCAATGCACATAGAAAACGTACAGTAGTCATACGACAAGTGGGAGCAAAAGTCCCGGGGGATTCACTCTATATAGAAAATAGGACGCCACCTACGAGCGGACAACTTTAATAAAACCCCTATATATGACTCATATTAGGGAAGATGAACCCCCTTTCTATGCTTATACGACAACCAAAATTTAGGTCTCACATTATCTAAATGAGTAAAACTAGTAAAAGAGTGTGTAGCATAGTGACTCGCAACGTACTAAGAAACCACTTTTGTTGATAACTAGATGTACCCTCAATGTGTCTTAGTTTGACTTTCAAATTATGTGTCCAATCAGCCTGCACTCTGACTACTCGTCCAATTGTGACCCATCCAAAGCTCGTGTAAAGCAACCCCTGACCTACTCCTTATCTATCACCAACTTAATGCAAAATTGATGTGTGAGCTGATAAAAAAATTCCCCAAAATCCATCCAAGTTATCGATGACCAATCGTTACCCCCCTCCCCCCATAGATATGATACCCCCCTCCCTTATTTTTAAGCTTGGGGATAAATTACTGGGAGCCTTTCCCTAACTTATACGCTTATGTAACTTGTAAAAAACCCCTCCTCCCCTGCACTTACGTGGTGCAGTAAGTTTTCCATGTTGAATCCCCTGGGGCAAAAGTCTCTTCATAGTCTATGCCTTTTTGTTGTGCATAACCCTTTGCAACAAGTCGAGCCTGACGGCGATCGATATCACCATTCGGCTTGCATTTCAACTTGTAAACCCACTTCGTACCAATGGCCTTTTTGCCAGGGGGCAAATCACATAAAGTCCATGTGTCATTTTCTATAAGTGCATCATATTCTGATTGCATGGCAGCCATCCAATTTTTTGAATTCTGTGCTTCATCAAAAGACAGAGGCTCCTCAACATCATGTAAGCTCGACACAGCCAAAGCATAACAATCTGATGAATAAGATGCATGGCGAGAGCCTGAACGAGTACAACTAGACAAAGGTGCATCCAATTTACTGTCACAAAAAGTGTGCACCAGCCATTTTGGCATACCTCTAGCCTACTCATTTTCAGTCCTTTCCTCATCAAGTACATCATGTACATCTGCATCAGTAATAGGCTGATCTGCAACATTTTCAGAAACCCCCATAGGTTGTACATTTTTCTCATTGGAAATTACATTCGTATTTCCACCACTGAAAAGAGGCCACAAAGTGTCATAAATGTTTGGTGAGCTTACAAAACTGTCTCTAGTACATGACAGCAACGGCTGAACAGAATCTTCCACAAACACTACATCCCGTGAAACCAGAATATGTTTTGTTTGCGGATGATACAACCTGTAACCTTTTCTTTTAGCACTATAACCAACAAAAATACATTTGACAGCCTTATCATCCAATTTTCTGCGCTGTGTTTGTGGCACCAAAGCATATGCCAAACAGCCAAAAACACGCATGTGCTCAATAGAAGGCTTTCTATCATGCCATGCTTCATATGGATTAATAGACTGCAAAGCTTTCGTAGGACACCTGTTAAGTACATAAGTGGCACACATGATGGCCTCAAGCCAAAAAGAATGTGGTAAATCTTTACTTTTGACCATACATCGTGCCATTTCCGTCAACGACCTGTTTTTCCTCTCAGCAACACCATTTTGTTGAGGTGTATAAGGCACTGTACATTGGTGTTTTATCCCACGACTAGCCAAAAATGCATTAAATTCATGAGACATATACTCCCCTCCTCGATCGGAACGGAAGATGCCCATAGTACATTTCGAGACATTTTCAGTCATAGCCAGAAATTGTTTGAAGCACATAAAAACTTCGGACTTCGCTTTAAGCGGAAATACCCATGCATGCCTGGAGTAATCATCAATGAAAGTCACGAAGTAAAGGTAATTGCCCAAGGGCCGAGTTTGCATGGGCCCACAAACATCACTATGCACAAGCTGCAACCTGCATGTGGCCCGAACTAAACCATCCTTTAGAAACTTAGATCGCTGCATCTTACCCAAAATAGAGCCTTCACAAACATGTTTGACAGGTGCTTCAAGAGGCGGCAAAGAAGCAACCATATCAGATTTATGCAAACGCACCAAACTGGCAAAATTTAGATGACCAAAACATGCATGCCAAAGTTTTGCATCTGAAATAGCCCTTGAATCTACAACAGCATTTGCAAAATTTTGTCCACACTTGTCATACAAAGTGATCTTATACAGCCCACGGCACAAAAGGCCAGATGCAACAATTTCATCACCAAAACTGAGATCATGAACTGTACATCTGTCATCCACAAATTTGACTACAAGTCCAAGTCTAGCAACTGTGGATACAGACAAGATATTCTTCTTGATCCCAAGTACATAAAGCGCATCAACAAGTGTGAAGGAACTGCCATTAGCAGCAGTAAGCACAATCTTTCCAACTCCCTCAACTGGATAAGAGGCATTTTTGGCACAAGTGACTGAATTCCCATGAGAGACAGACTCGAGAGAGGTAAACAATTCATGATGTGAGGTAATGTGCTTTGTAGCACCACTATCGAAATACCACACATGTGAATCTGCAGCAAATTGATAAGCATGCATCATGGACAGTAGGATTGTAAGTGCACTCTGCACTAAAAGCCCATTCTACATCAACATCAGCATTACAGTCTCCTTTCACAGAAGACTCAACAATAGCTGCATTTGTAGTGGAACCAGCATTTGCAGTGGAACCACCCTCTTTCTTCTTAGCCTCTTTGGCCTTCAACTTAGGACACGACTTGATCATCTTTGGCAATGCATCTTCTTTTTGCTCTTATCACCAGAATTGCCATACGAAGTGCTGCCAGCAGAAGCATTGGGAACAG
Source organism: Adiantum capillus-veneris (assembly GCF_014529385.1). Taxonomy (NCBI): domain Eukaryota; kingdom Viridiplantae; phylum Streptophyta; class Polypodiopsida; order Polypodiales; family Pteridaceae; genus Adiantum; species Adiantum capillus-veneris. Next base: position 56,886,655 of record NC_140956.1, read on the forward strand.
AAGTTTTGCCACTCGCACAGCAGAACCATAAGAAGTGGCTGCATTGCTGTTACCACCCTTTCTTTGAGAGGCAATAAAAGCCTGTTCAACTGCACACTGTCTAGTCCTGTTTTTTTCGAAAAGTGACTCTTGCAACACCAATGTGCATAATGCAACAAACTTGACAACTTCTGGATTTCCTTGGGTCATAAGTCTCCAAGTACTAGCAAGAGTTTGGTAAGAATCTGGTAAGGCATCAAGAACAGTCTGCACAAGTGAACTGTCTGAAATGACTTCACCTGCAGAAATAAGCTGCTCGTTGATATCCTTGACACTAGCAAGGAAAGTGTCCATATCATCTTCCTCCTGCATAATCTTCGACTCCGGCTCTTTACGCAGCAAAGCAATTTTAGCCACATTGCAACTTGCATAAAGACCATCCAAAATATCCCAAGCCTGTTTTGCAGATTTTGCTGAACGGATGTGAGGAACAATGGTGCGCTTCACAGACAACGCAATCAATGCATGAGCTTGCGCATCCTTAACATCCCAACGAGCTTGTTCTGCCGTAGGCAAAACAACTCTAACAGCAGCAATCCTTGCAGCAAGACCTGCAACATCCTCAACATCGCCTACATCCTCAGAACCAGAACGTACATCAATGCCCTGCACAATATTCCAGATGCCCTTTGACACAAGAAAGTGTTGCATCATATAAGCCCACATAGGGTAATTTTCCCCATCCAACCTGTCCTCAGCAGCGGCAAACATCTTGAACACATCTATGTTGTTGTTGTCAGCCATGGTAAATGCTGCACCTGATGTGAAAACTGCCCAAAAATAGGAGAAACGGAGCGGAAACAATACCTGCTATATAGCACAAACCATAGTAGACTATAAGGCACCTGTTATGAAGAAAATGGCACTGACAAAAATTCTTCACAAAATGACAAAATTGCCTGTGCAGACCTGCTTGTAGTGGAAACGGAGGCCAAAATGAGCCCGAATCAAAAATCTGAGCAGACCAGGCTCTACGAGTTCCCCCGAAATATTTTTTGACCTACGAACGCTCGCCAAACCTCACTGTAATTGGAAAAAGTGAGCAGGCGTGTGCTGGAGCAACTGGCAACTAAGCCCGAGAGGACGCAACCTGCTGGGATACCAATTGTTGGAATTAGGGTTGCAGAGAAACGCACACAACTTGGAGAAGACGAAGGAAGCTCAAGGCACACAATAAAGAGTGTGCTACTTAGTGTGCGATGGAAAGATAGATAGCCCTAGAGTGATGGGCGTATTTACAATGCACGGGGCAAAAAAACCTCCTAAAGAGGGAAAGAATACCCTGGCGGTCCTAGTGTGTTCACACACATCACTACCACATGTATATGATAACTTAAACAAGTCTGGGGTCGTTAATTTAATGGTCGAAAGGCACTAAAGATCGACTATTAATACCATGGGCAAGCTTCTCAATTTTCTTTGGTCAATTAAGTTGTTTAATCGCGAGAGCCAAGTATTTCATCTCCTAGGGCTGACTAGAGGCTATACCTAGAAGACCTTGTAGTTAAGCTACGATAAAAGGAATTGCTCACTAAATCATCGCCTGACTTATTTTCTTTTCTTTGACCCCCCAAAGTCTTTTCACATTGTTTCAATTTTGATGTGTGTGCTTATTTTGTATGCCTTGGGTTTTTTTTTTTTCAAGGAAAAGCGCCCACACTGGGAACCTCTAGGGCTCTAGTACCATAGGCAATACATGTGAGTGGAGTACCAAATCAAGGTGAGATTTCTCTTCCAGCTTAAGATTTTACATTGCGGCACTTTGATTATTTTGTTTGTTCGTTTTCAGCATTTTAATTTTGTAACTCTGGGCGGGTCATATAACACTGTCACCCTCCCCAGGCTCATCACACTAGTCAACTCCCTTTATAATACTTGCTAAAGGTCAATAGGGACTAAGCCCAATAGAAAGCCCTGGTACATTGCACACAATGCTGCCTAAATCGGATTAAGAAACTAAGTAACCATGGATTATTAGGAATGCATTCCCCATGGTATTAAGAGAAGATCTCTAACGCCTAACTTGGTCAAACTAGCTTAGTCGGACTGCTTGATTTTTAAACCTAGACAAGTGATTATGACAAAAAATTACATTGAATTTAATGCTTGATACTAAGAAAATGCACTGAATATTATGCTACCAATCACAATTAAAGCAGACAAACATAGATGCAAAAAAGATAAGGGACAATGCTAATGGACAAAAAACACTTGTTTATGTTGATGGTCGTGCTTGATTTGAGGTGTGAACGAGAGAAAGATTCCATGAAGGTCCAAATCCTAACAACAACATCAACACGTTCTTGTACACACTAGGAAACACAAAGAATACCGTTAGGAGGCAAACAGTGGGAAAAGGTACCAACACTTATGAACACAACAAAAAAAACATAAGGAACCCTAACCTAATTATTTGCACTGCCCCTAGAGAGTCAAGAATATGATATTTTAGAGATTCGGGGGAAACCCTAAGGCTAAACCCCTATCCTCATCATCAAGAAAAACAAAGTCATCATCCGTGACACCATATGTGCCATTCGTATAATCATGTAAATCTTCTTCATCATCAGAGGCACCAATGTTTACTAAGAAGGTCACTAGACGCCTATAGTCATCTTGGTCAAAAGGATAGGCTTGTGCAATGGGAGATACACTCTCTACTAAGTATGGATCAATCGTGGTCAAGAGATGTATCAGCCATTCTAACTCCTCAAAATTCCTCTCACATGCTAGCGTACCTACCAAATCCATTAACAGGCAAGCATCGGAAATACCATGTGAAACATTTGTGAAAAGTAACGAGGGTACCTCTCACCCAAGGCAGGAGTGGATGACTCTAGCGTACTAGCCATATCTGTACACGCAAATAGATGATGGTTAGAGTGTAAATATTACAAGGGTCGTGTTCTTGTGCATAATTTTTTTTTATGATTTTGTCTTATGGCTCTTGCTCTTTTACTTTTTTATCTTTTTTTTGTGAGTATAAGGCTATATACATTCCCTAAGATTGGAGATTGAGAGGTCAGGGAGGAAGGTTGAGAGGGAAGCAAGTGAATGATGGATGTCAACAAACAGTCCCCCCTTCCTTGGGTAGATCATAACTTTTGGAATGATGTCGTCACCCTTTGAAACCAGTTGTTCCAAGTTGTTATAAGTGAAGGCTTTAAGCAATAGATTCACCATATGTGTTTCATCTAGTTGCAAGGGTGGTAAGGTACTCTCCCATGATTTTATTTGCAACATTGTTGTATGTGGTGAACTTACAACGGGAGGTGAAAACTCTTTCTTGCTTGTATGGATATGTACAATGGTAGATGGAGGTTGTGTTGGAGCTTCTATTTCTGTATAGGAACTACATGAAGAGTAAGAGGCTTCATTTGATTTCCCTGTTCCTTAGCTAGGTGGAACAAATCGTTCTTTCTTTGGTACCCAAACTAGCTCTGGAGCAGGTGTGTAGCATTCCGTGATTTTTTTCTTTTAGCAATCTTCAATTTGTTTTGGAGCCAGAGGATTGAGCTCACATGGGCCCGTTGACAAGTAAGAGGACAATTTACGTTTTGGCACCCAGATTCGATCATTTCCTTCATAGTAGCCTTGGGCTTCCAATAGTTTTTTACGAATCCAATGCAACGTTTCTTTACATTTCTTGGGGCGAATGGACTTCTTTTACCGGGCTCCTGTCTTTTAGCACTGGCTATGGTTGCTAAAGAAGCTTTAGGGATCCACTTGTATGTTTTCTTTGTTATATTGGGATGGGTCTTGTGTGTCTCAAGCTTTATTTCAACTACATCAGTTGAAGCTCTAGAGAGTTGGGCTATGGGGACATATGGTTCGACCTCATGCAATGTTTTGGGTTTTATTTCCTTAAGAGACAATATCTCAGGTACTATAGCTTGAGTGGCAGGGCTAAGAGTTGGTTTCTGTGTTGTGACACCCCCTGTCCCCCAATCAATAGTGTATTTGGTGGCTATCACCCATGTGCGTCCTAGGTTTATATTACCCTCTATAGTTCCAACAGGCATGACCAAAAAGTCTTGAGCTACAACCCTATTGTCAGTCAAACCATTTCTTCCTTCTATCTTTCTCCACAAGTGCATTTTGCACAGCTAAATGCCTCTCTTCATCTAGCCTTTCAAGGATATATAATCGCTCAACTAAGGGGTTACCATCCCAACCTTCTTGAGAAGCTACTCGAAGACTAGGAGCGACAAACTCCCATGGCATAACCGCTTCTTGGCCATACACCATCTTAAATGGTGTGCAGTTAATGGCAAATTTGTATGCGGTACGATAAGCCCATAGAGCTGATGTAAGCTTCAAATCCCAATCTGTACGATGAGCTTCCACCGTTTTGGTCAAGATATAGATTAAGGTCTTGTTGGTGCTCGCAGCTTGGCCATTTGCTTGTGGATGATAAGGTGTGGACTTATGGTGAGCTATCATAAAGTTGATAGTAACTTCTTTTATTACTCCATTTATAAAATGAGTACCATTGTCACTCACAATCTCAAAGGGACAACCAAATCTTGTAATAATGTTCTCAAAGAGAAACTTGGCAGTTGATCTCGCATCGGCCTTACGTGTCGCCCTGGTTTCCGCCCACTTTGTCACATAGTCAATGGCAACGATAATATATCGAGATTGAGTGCTACAAGCTGCCATACTAATTGGACCTACAAAGTCCAAATCCCATTTTTCAAATGGTTGAGTCACTTTAACAGGACGTAAGGGCATCCTACCCTTTCATTGTGTGATCTTGTAACACTGGCATTCATCACATCCTTTTGCAAAAAGTGATGCATCCTTGAATAAGGTAGGCCACCAATAGCCTGATTGCAAAACCTTTCTAGCTGTTAGTTCCCCTGAGAAATGTCCTCCGGCTATACCCATGTGGGCTTATTGTAGTATGTATAAATACTCATCTTCACAAGCACAACATCTAAGAATATCATCCTTCCCTAGCCTGTGGAGAGTTCCTGCAATGAGAGAGTAAGGATCACATTCTTTGAATATTTTTCGAGCTATGTCTTTATGAAGCTCTTTGGGTGGAAAACCATTAACTAGAAAGTTCACAATCTTCTCACTCCATTCAGGTATGGTTTCGACTAGGAATAGAGAAGTATCGAGCAACTCATCATCGACTCCAATAGGGGCTTCACGGTTGGGTATGCGAGACAAATGATCCGCCATGACATGTCTTTACTAGGTCTCACAACAATGGTAAAATCAAACTGCAGGAGAATTAACAATTATCATGTAATTCTTCCCGTGGAACAAGGTTTACCTATAGATACAACAAGGCTTGATGATCAACATAGAACACAAACTTGTTGGCCAGAAGGTAGTAGCAAAATTTCTTCACTGCATAAATCATACATAAACCTTCTCACTCTGTAGTGGTGTAGTTTCTCTTGGCATCATTCAATTGACGACTTGCAAAGCTAATGGGGTAGTCCAATTTATGTTCTCTTGGTTGAGCTAGAACACACCCAATAGCAAAGTCCGATGCATCAATATGCACATGGAAAATTACATTCCAATCGGACACTCATAGAATAGGAGTGCTAGTCAAGGTCTTTTACAATGACTCATAAGCATGGTCACACTCCGCAACCCATTGGAACTCAATAAGAAGCATGTACAAAGGACGAGCTATCTCGGCAAAGTTTAAAATAAACCGTCGGTAATAACCAACATGGCCCATGAACGTTTGAACTCCTTTATAGTTTGTAGGTGGTGGCAATTCAGCAATAGCTTTAATTTTGCTCTCATCTATGGAAATCCCATTTTTGGACACTATATGCCCTAAAATGACTCCATGTTTAACCCAAAAGTGGCATTTGAAAGGGTTTAAGGAGATGTGATACAATCTATACTTAAACACTTTTCGTAAGCATGATAGATGTTCTTTCCAAGAGGAATAAACACAAAGGTCATCTAAGAAAGCTTCTCAAAACTCCCTCAAATATTCTCTAAAAGCAGTGTTTATTAATCTTTGAAAGGTAGCAGGGGCATTGGTTAAGCCAAAATCCATAACACGAAATGCGAACACTCCAAATTCGGTTATAAAGGTTGTTTTAACTTGGTCCTCCAACGCAATTGTGATTTGATTGTATCCAGAGTACCCATCTAAAAAGCTATAAGCTTCCTTCCCTGCACCTCTTTCAAGCACATGTTCTGAATATGGCAATGGTCCCTCCTATTGGCGGCATTGACCTTCTTGAGATCCACGCACACTCTAAGTTTCCCATCCTTTTTTGGCACAATCACTATTGGAGACACCCATTCTAAGTGCTCAATAGGGTATATGAATCCGCATTCCACAAGCTTTTCAATCTCTTCTTGAACGATTTTTACATATTTAGGATTCATTGGGTAGGGTCGTTGCTGAACTGGTTTAGCTATGCCATTCATGGGGATTGTGTGTTGCACAACGGAAGGTGGAACACCTTTCATATCATGATATGTCCATGCAAATATATCCCTGAATTCCTTGAGAAGTTCTTTAAGTACACACTCTTCAGTCTCTGTCAAATCTTGGGCAATGAAAACAGGTTTAGACTCTTCTCCTGGGTCTACTAACTCTATTTCCTTAATTATCGTTGGACCATCATAGACTCCATTGCTCCCATCGATAGGTTTTCTTTGAGCCTTTGTATACACAACCTTACGCTCCTCTGTGGTATAGGATTTGAAATGTTCAGGTGCAAGGTGTAAGTTTGTGGGGTCCTGTTGTTCTGTGGATTGTGATTTCACTTCCGATTCCTTTTGTTGTTGAGCTAACTCTCAATTTTGTCGTCTCCTTACGATATGGCCCAACTTTGGCTTCTCCGTAGCCTCTAGTTTTGTGATGTCTATGGGTTGTGGGCTACACCACATAACGCTTTGAAGGTATTCACCCCAGTTATCTACCAGCTTTCAATGAGCATCAGATGCCCCTATATAATTAAGCCATTCTCTAGTGAAGAGTCACTAGATGAATCGCTTCTTGTGTCTTCTGCTCCCTTGGATAGATTGTCATATGGGGTACCACTGGGCCCTGAATGGTTTGTCCCCACATTTGCACTAAGATTTAACTCAGATTCTTCATCCTCAAAGTCAATTTCAATTGATGATTCTAACCAAATCGTGTGGGCTATAGTCTTGTGAGGCGCTATTGGTTCCAATGCCAGTCAAACTTTCATCTTGTAGGTCATCAGAAGCTATATGCATTGCTTCTAGTATATTTAAGGGTACGAGTGGTGGCATTTCATCCCCCTCAGGTGTTACCCAGGTCGTCCCCCTATTTCTCCAAGTGTCTATGGTTGCTGCTAGGTGGACCCAATCCACATTGTCCGACTCAGTCATCCCAAGTAGTACATCCATATAAGGAGAATCTTCCCCAACATCAGTGTCCGCTTTACACGTGTAACAATACTGCAATGGGGCCGAGTGAATTGTGGTGTCAGATCTATGATCAATTATAAACCTGTTTCCTAGAGGATGTGCTCAACCAGCCAGAAGATCCACTAGAATGACAGAATCTTGGAACTACAAGTAGACATGGTTTTTAGACCAGTCATGCACCATTTTTGCTTCCCTCATGAAAGGACGTCCTAAGATCATCTTCGCAGCCAGGCGGTCAAACCATGGTGCCCCTAGGATTACATCCTCATGCTTGAGAGGAGAGATAAAGAAGTCCTCTTTGTCCACATAGCCTTGGACATGAAGCCTCAATTTCCCGATTAAGGGATTGACTGAAGCTTCTTGCCCCTTGAATGCACTATCTACGGGTAGGACATCTCCCATCTCGTAGGATTGTATTCCTAGCTTGGTGGCCAACTCTATAGATATAAAATTGTGAGTAGAACAAGGGTCAAAGAGAATAAAAGCATCATGTTCTCTTACCTTTCCCCAAGCATGGCATAGAGGAGATCCTTTGTGGTGAGTTTGGTGAGTCTCCTCCTCTTGGATTTCAACCAAGGAATCTCTAGGAGGATCTTGGCGGTTTTTCTTTTGGGGACAAGCGCGGTACGCATGCCCTTGTTCGCCGCACTTGAAGCACCGGTTATCCTTGCGATAATGGTCAAGCTCTTCAGGAGAGAGTTTATTCTTACCTTTGTAAACTCCCTTCTCTTTAGCTTTGTTGGAGTTGCCCTTAGGAGACTTTTGGACATTGTCCTTCCTCTTAGGCTCATTGGAACCCTTATTTTCCGGGGGCTTATTATTTCTTTTTGCCCCCGTTTGGAAATTGATTCGAGAGGCGACCATAGTGTGGTGTATTACCGCCGAAATGGTACGTGGTCTTTGGGAGTTGACATACTCTGCCATTTCTTCGGTTAAGCCCGCACAAAATTGTTGCTTTTGCTCTCCAAATCCAAATTTTTGAAGACAGTGGCTTTGAGTTGTAGGTCCCAAAACTTGTCTACATATTTGTGGATAGATTCATTGGGAGAGAGCTTTAAGCTTCGCCATTCGGTGAGTACTTTGTCTTTGGCATCGGTGGCCAAAAACTGCTTCATAATGGAAGCTCTTAAAGCTTTCCATGTTCGTGGAGCTTCACCGTTGGCTCGTAGGCTAGACCACCATTTTCTGGCAGACTTATGAAAGTGCATAGCTACATGGCATAGCTTAGAGGATTCCGTGAAGCCCTCATCTCCAAACACCGCATCGAATTGCTCGATAAAGGCCAAGACTTTGTCCGTGGCACCAAAGGTACCATCATAGGTAAGGAAAGAGATGCTCTTCCCTCCCTCTTTGAATTTCTTCAGCTTGGACGACCTCTTCCATGCAGCATACGATTTCCTATGGCCTCTTCTTTTTAATGGTTCAAAAGTTGCACCATCACTTTCTTCAAAAGGTGAAGAATTTGAAGAAGGTGGAGAAGAGGGTGACCTCTTTCTCGCCTTTTTCTTCTCTTGCTTTTTATCATCCCTCTTTGAATTATGGCGTGGAGAAGAGTGTGATGGTCTTCTCCGCTTTGGTGGTGATGGAGAGCGTTTAGCCCGCCGTCTTCGTGGAGCCATCTCCGCCGAGGTGGCGGGAGACTCGCTTCTTTCTCGTTCCTTCGGTGGAGGCTCTTGAGTTCTCCTTTGGGAAGGAGATGCATCATCAAGAAGTAAATTCTTGAGCCCTTCATATGGATTCTCTTCTTCTTCCCGAATCGGAGAGAGACCTCTTTTGGTAGTCTCACAAGGAGGCTTCCTAGGTGTTCTCTCGTCATGGTGATGAGCTTGGAGAATCCCATGAGCACGAAGCTGTCGTTGCACTTCACTTTGGAGAGATGGATTGCCCATGGTTTGTTGAAGCCTAGTAACAAGATAGTTAACAAGCATTGAAGCATCATTAGTAGCTTGCTCATGAGCAAAATCAAAGTTATCAACATTAATTTCACTCTCTTTACTATTGTCAGCCATTCTAATAACTTTTAGGTGTAAACTTTTTAGGTGTACTTTGGCACTTCGATCCCTAGTTGCTACTCCTCTTTACCCCTTTAGAAAAAGCACTCAAGCTACTGTACCCGCGGCTCGAATACCATTAATTGCAAGGAATAGAAGAGAGGGTCTTTCGACACCAAAACAGCACTGGCTCCTGTCAAGCTTCTAATAGCTCAATAGTGGTTATGCCGTAGGCAAGCCCCGTAGGACTCCACTATTAAGACCATAGCTCTCGACGGTGATGCCCGTTAACTGCACGAAGGCAGACGCACTTCAAGCCCTAGTTGCTACTCCTCTTTACCCCTTTAGAAAAAGCACTCAAGCTACTGTACCCGCGGCTCGAATACCATTAATTGCAAGGAATAGAAGAGAGGGTCTTTCGACACCAAAACAGCACTGGCTCCTGTCAAGCTTCTAATAGCTCAATAGTGGTTATGCCGTAGGCAAGCCCCGTAGGACTCCACTATTAAGACCATAGCTCTCGACGGTGATGCCCCGTTAACTGCACGAAGGCAGGAGCACTGCAAGGCTGAAAAATCCCTATTCTACTTACTCACAGGCAATTAATAATACCAACCATTTGTAGCTAGCTTGAGGACCTCCCTTCTTGAGCAAGAAAAGAGAAACCTTGAGCTCTGATACCAATGTAACATTTAATGGCCTAATAACTTATGTGTAGCAAAAATTAGCATGAACATAGTGGGCATTTCATTAGAGTAGATTCCTAATGAGAATTACAAGAGTGCTTGGGTGGAGAGAGCAACAAAAAGCATAACACCTAGTTAGATAGCATCGACAATACTTTCAAAAGAGAGAGAAATTAAGCTATTGACAACAGTTGAGGACCGGATTTTCATGGAGCCGGTCCCCCCTCCAAAAGGCTTTGTATTATGGTTTCTCCCATCAAGAGAGACATTGTACAATACAATTCTTTGTGTTCCTTTAAGACTAGCTAGTGCAATGAAGATGGAAACTTCATGCACTAAGCAAAACACTTAACAAACACAACTTGAATTATCCCCGTTCTCAGACCCAAGACCTCACACACCTTCGAAGATGGTGAGAGCTAGCAGGGTATGAGAGTAGATTGAGAGGAAGAAGGAGTATCTTACGAGAAAGATGTACATCTCCTCACATAATCACTCATATTAGCATAGCTTAGCTTAGTAATTAGCTTGGTAGAGAAGATGAGCATGCATTGAAGGTTGGCTTTTGGTTGGATTTGCATCCACATGCCAAGAGAGTGTTGATGTAGGCTTCTATCTCACAAGCTTGGAGTAGGTGATGAGCTCTCCATTAAAGCTTGGGAGGAGATAGAGTATTCTTTCTTCACACATGGTCAAGTTTGAGTGTGTGTGTGTCAATGCCAAGCAAAAATCAGCCCCCTCTCTCTCTTGGGCGAGCCCTTCCTGCTAAATTGGTCTTGCTTTTGCCTCATTGGACCTCCCAAGTCAAGCCAATGGGTGTTAAGTAGCATAAGTGATAGCCTTCTGACATGTGTCCCCCTTTCCCCTTTTGTGAGAGCTTTAGGTAATTAAATAATTAAACTAAACTCTCATTGGACCCCTTTGCCTCCTGGCCAATAGGAATCAGGCAAGCCATTGGGCTCCTGAATGCTCATTGGACCCCTTGGGAGACCGTCCAATAGTCTTCTAGGAGACTTAATTCTCATTGGTTTCTTTTATTAAATGTTTTTAAATTAATTAAACTAGATTTACTCTAGCTTAATTCTCATTGGTCCACTTCAAGGGTCATCCGATAGAAATTGGGCACACCTTGTGGGCATCTGGCCTAGGGAGCTGACATGTGTCCCTCATTCCCTTTGTGTAAAGGGAGCTTGTGTGTGTGTGTGTGTGTGTGTGTGGCTTTCTCTCTCATCCCCTACCTTTAGGGCTCGCCCCCTCCCATGTAGGGATGTGCAAAGACTTTTAGGGCACACACAAAGCATCCAATTTTCCCTAGGGTTGACCTTTGGACACAACCTTTGAATTTTGGAACCTTAGCATTTTGGAAGTCTTAATGGGCTAAACCTTAGGGTCTTTTTAGGCCATTGTTGCACATGGCTCTTTTGCAGATGGCCCCCCCTTTGGATCCCTATTTTCCCTCCTTTGGATCCCTACTGTGGCCGGTCTGCTAGCTTAACCAATATTCTAGCTTTTTCTCCCCTGGCCTTCCCCACATTAAATGATCAGTTTAATATGAGAAAATCATTTAGGAGAATTAGATATTGATTATTATGGAAAACTCTTTGTTGTTGATCCTCCACACTAGTAGCACCCATTGTGGATTGTAGGACATCTAACCAACCCACGTGATGGGTGTGACCTGTGTATAGGTCGGTTAGAATTTCTGTTTGTAGTTCGTACTCTCAGTTCTCATTTAAGAACGCTCCATCTAGGATTGAGGTGCTAGGGATGTTCTTTGAGCTAGATGCAATGTTGCTTTCTAGGGGTTGGCCCTTAGCTGTTGCTAAGTCGGGAGCACTCGATTGCTCTCTTAGCAAGGATATTGACATAGGGGCTTTCGCTTTTAACTCTCTTCGTTGCTCGCCTTACGTAAGCTCTCGACTTCCTTTTCCCTAGCCGCAATGATATATCGCTCAACCTCTTGCACTTCGGGAAGGCTTCTACCATCAAGTAATATGCCCTCGGAGGGGAATAGCTCTGAAGAGTCAAGAGGTGCATTGAATGAAGTATTCACGTGCACATTCTCTAAGGACATAGGGACTACATTGGTCATGAATGGAGAATTTACTTTCCCATCCCCCTCATTTACATCATTAGCTCCATGTTCGGAGCGAGTGGCTCTACTAAAGGTTTTCTTCAAGTGGCTAAGCACGCTCAGCCCGGACCGCGGGCCCATGGCATGCATGTCTTGGCTTGAGCTATCAAGATTAGGCATTGCGAAACCCTCCATGATGTTGTAGTCAGAGGAAGAGTCACTAGCCGCTATGTTCGGGTCTTGGTTTGTACTACCTTGGGCCCCCGTCGAGGGCCCGGAACCTAAGGTAGGTGGATATTGAGAACTCGCGTAAGTCAAAATTCTCTCTAGTTGCTTCGTCTCTAGCACACAACCAGAGTGCAGATGCATGTGCCTTTAGCACCCTACAAGCGTCGGTGAATAACCTCGAAGTTTAACCGCTTACTTTTTTAGGCGTCCGTTTTCACTCGTTTTTTTATGTTTTTAATGATTGTTTTTTTTATTAAAGTGTGTGATAGCTCAAAACGAGCGTATCACTCAGAGAGTCGCGGTGTGATTTACAGCACAACGTTCGGTCACCTGAAGCTCGGTTGGTCCTCAAAAAAGTCGATGTTTAGCTACGTGTGAAGCTAAAATACGTAATTTTAAAGGGCGACTGAGGCCTGAGCCTGAGTGTGAGCTTGGGCTTGGGTCTGGGCTTGGGTCAGGGAGATATTTCCGATCCCAATCCTACCTTCAAATTTTTAATTAAAAATAAAAATTATTTTTTATTTTTTGGAATAAGGTCGCCTCGGCCTACGCACGAGCACACACACACTCTACCTATCTACTTACAACTAATACACCTACTGATACACACTAACACACTTCATTAGCTCTAATAGATCTACTTCCTACTTACTGTACTTTACATTACACAGAACTAACAATTTTAATACTAACACCTTATCAGAGAGAAAACAGAGTACCGTTCAAAACCTCATTAACAAAGAAATACACAGTAGCAAAACAAAATCCTTCTTCTCAACACACACACCTTCCTTCCCTATCTTTCCTACAATTGAAATTGCACCACAAAGAAGCACAGAGTGCCATTTAAGCTTAGTGTATGGCATTTCTCCAGAAATGTGCACATATGTCGCACGTGTCAATGCAAGAAACTTACCAATACACTGTGTGCGAGCCACAGATGGCTCCAAGCATGCAACTAGCCTAAAATAGTAAGCTCAAACAAGACGATGGTGTGTCAGTCACCGCTCTACGCTTGTTGTCATGGAGGATTCCTCACCGCGAAGAAGAGGAAAACGCCACTATGCCGCGCTCAACCGCCTCGCCGTCGTCGTGTCACCGCAATGCTCGATCGCACACACTCTCTCTCTCTCTCTCTCTCTCTCTCTCTCTCTCTCACACACACACACACACGCGCGCGCGCGCGTGCGTATACACACACACACACACACACACACAAGGAGATGAAGAAGAAGAAGATGGAGATGGAGCAAGAGCACTCTTCAATTGCACAAATGAGAGAATAAGTGAATTTTAGGTTTAGTTGACTTTTATATGAGCTCGTCCCATTCACACTTGGGCGCCCATGCTTAGCCAACTAATCGCTTGAATGTTTCAGTTAGAGTGCGCCTCTCATCAGCGATCACTCTTACCCTTTTCCTATTGGACCGACAAGCCCGGTACCTGACTCTACCAAATAAATAATACGGCGTCCGTTGTAGGTAATAGGGATGTGTGTGAGGGTTAACACCTCCACTTGACAGCACAAAGAGGACATATCAAAAAGATAAGAATCCTTGTACGAAGCCTTGCTCCCTAGTTAAAATCAATGTATCGTGGTACATCTTATGGCATTGTCATATGAAACAGAGTTAAAAGAAAATTAACCCCAACGATTGTCGACCTTGTTGAGTAGTACACCATACTAGAGACATAAAAATATCTACATTAATTGAAAAAACAAAGCGTACCTGAGTTGCTCAATATTGCCTGCATACACACGAGCTGCCAATTAGTTGTCAAACTCATCGGATCTTCGCGTTACAAGTCCCAGGCCATGCCTAACTTGTTGTTACTAGTAGGCAACCTCGCCTACATGCATCAGCTCTACCTGTTACTTGAACAACAAAAAGTCGTGATGCCAAACATATGGCACCTCTCACCAAGTGTAACAAAAGGCCTTGCCTTTGCATCATCGTAACCTTGTCATGCTTTACTTTGGATAGCTTTGCTAAAGTTATTAAAATGCAGAACTGAAATCTCTAATTGAACGCGCTGACCACCCATTCTTGAAATGTATGAGCTCTGGCCTCCTTGAGATCTATACTGGGAAAAGGTTAGGCTTGACAAGCTCTTACTTTACCTTGTACTTTTCATCTTGTGAAATCGTAAGAGTTTCAAAGTTCGTGGAACGGCTTGGGCTTGCTTAGGCACACAAATGGTGCCACCTTCTACAAAATTAGATATTAAAAAAATAGATTTTGAATGAAATGTACCTCATAGGATTTGGCTTGATTCTAGTGCGTGATAAAATTCTATAGATTGCTAGCCCTTTGCATGTCCATCCCTTTTTACAACCACCACCATGCGTTGCATGGATCCCGCAATTCTGGGTTGTTGTAAGAAGCTGCATAAGATGCGTTGCTTTCAAATTTCGCATCAAAGTGATTATGTCTTCACCACCACACAATCAATATGTGTCTATTGCCAACACCTTGCCCTTTTATTTTCCATTATCAACAACTACTACGCTTCATGTACTGCTCACCCTCAACTTGATTGGCCATTGTCCTATGGGACAAGCCTCATAGATTTGGGGTTGGTGGGGGGGGGGGGGGGGGGGGGGGGGGGGCCAAAATAGTGTGTCCTTTTTTCAAAAATAACATATGAACTTTAAAAAAAAAATGGACAAAATCCAAAGAGGGTGTGCTAGCGGCCGTTCCCGCAAGCCTTACCTCCCTCTCCAAGCGATCGCTCTCGCCCTACTACACAATCCAAAATCCTAACCTTCTCCTCCATGGCCATGCATGGGCATGCAAAGTCATGCAAGCCTTAGCAAGACCACGCCCTCTTTCCCCTTTTCCAGCCTATGCTACGATACCAATCTAAGACAAAAGGGTGGACCAACATAATGATCTCCTCCCAACCTCCCTACTTATAGCCCTTGGCTTTTGCAAGTAGAACCCCTTAACCTTATGTCTTGCCCTCGACTCCTAGCCATACTGAGCAGTTCAGACACTTTAGCCATTGGCCTGGCATTATGAAAGGCCAAATATCATAAAGTTTTCCACCCCCTTTTTTGGAGGAAAAAGTGCATCCTTTGACCACTCTTATATCTCTCTTACACACCTACCATTCTTCCATACATGGCATGCATCTATTCGTCAAAAGATTAAATCTCATGGAAACTAAAGAGGCCCTCCTAGACCCCATCCTCTTTCTAATGGGTAATGTAATCAATGCATGAGCATGTGCATATTTAACATCCCAATGAGACTACTCAGCCGTAGGCAAGACACCTCTAGCAACAATAGTCCTACCACCAAACCCTGGAACATCCTCAACAAAGCCTGCATCCACAAAGTCCAAGCGTACATCAACGCCATGCACAACATTCTAAATTCCCTTTGACACAAGAACATGTTGCATCATGTAAGCCCACATTGTATAATTCTTCCAATCCAATTTATCCTGAGTAGTGACGAACATCTTGATACATCTATGTTGTTGTCAACCATAGCAAGTGACTGCACCTGATGTCAAAACTGCTCGAAAAGAGGGAAAACAAAGTAGGACCGGCACGTGCTATATAGCACAACCCAAAGAAGATTGTGAGGACCTATTCTGCAAAAAATTACACTAACAAAAATTCTACACAAAAGGACAAAATTACATGCGCAGTACTGCATGTAGTCAAAATGAAGGCCGAAATGAGCCCAAATCAAAATTCTAAGCAGACTTAATCTTTCAGCTTACCCAAAGGATTTTTCAACTTGCTAGCGCTCACCAAAGCTCACCCAAAAAATGGAGAAAGTGAGAAGGCAGGTGTTGGCGACACTGACGACTATGCTCGGGAGGATGCAACCTGCTCTAATACAAATTGTTGGAAATAGGGTTGCAAGGAAACACACACATCTTGGGGAAGATGAAGAAGCTCAAGGCACACAACAGAGAGTACATTGCTTAGTGCAAAATGAAAGATAAGTTAGCCCTAGAATGATGGGTGTATATATAATGCACGTGGGAAAAAAACCTCCTAGTGAGGGAAAAAATGCCACGGAAGTCATAAGTGTGCTCACACACATCACTATCACATATATATGGTAACAGATTGCACACCAAATTAGGGTCAATTACCTCCAACATTTCCATTGAGAACCTATTGGATCTAAATCCTTGTACAACTACATATATTTTGAAGTAAAGCCATATCATCCTTCTACATATAGATCTAAAGTTTATCATTTCATTCGTCCTTTGATCCACTTACCCGTATACTAGTTCATCTTGATTTTCAATGATATTCAGTCACACTTACACACCCGTTTATTTAGGGACGCATGTAATCGGGCATGTAATTAGGATCGAAATACACATGGATCCCTAAACAAATGGACCCATACATTATCAATTGACATGCTATTGATTGATTATGTATGGATCCGTATTAATTCATACACTATCCATTGATAAGCTTTGAATGATATAACCATTCATTCATAGCTTATCGATTGACATGCAGGCAAAAAATAAACCATTCCTCTTTGTGGGGTGGCACAATATCATATGGCTACATATATCACCCACTTGAAATAGCTCGCCCACTATTTGCAAATAGTGTACAATGCAACTTAGCCTATAGCCAAAGCTTGAATACTATGTCTCGCTAGCCTTAATCCATTATTACACACCAAGAGAATCCCAAATAGCTTTTTGACACTAGTCCATTGCCTCCATGTGTGAAAGTGAGCCAAGAGGATTGCCCCAATCTAATGGAGAAAAAAATATAAGATGGCCAAGATTCCTTATGCATGTGCGGTTGGTTCTTTGATGGTACGCCATGATTGGGACTTATTTAGACATTGCATTTGCAGTGGGATTTGTGAGTATATTTATGGTGAATCCTGGCAAGAAGCAATGGGAGGCAATGAAGGGTGCACAAGAGGTGCAGTTTCATGAAGACCTTGTGACTTTGCAAGTGTGTACGTCTCAGTCTACCACTCTTTGTCGAGCACTACTATGGTGCCTTTGTTAAATTCCTAAAATGATACTTCTTGTGTTTTTTTAAAAAAACTCAAAGTTGATTCACTCATTATGTTGATCCCTTTAGCTCCATGTCCCCCAAAGTAAGGTATACATAATTCTTCTCAAAAAACTCCTGATTATCGCAACTCCCGGTAGACGAGCTTCGGGCTCGCAATGTCTCCATGTGTCAAAAGATTGAGCCCAATATTGGCTTTGATACCACTTGAAGGCTACAATCTGTAAGCACATAGAGAGGACAAACAACGCATCGGACTACGTGGAGCTCCTATAGCAGCATAGTCTTTGCACATGCTTATCATAGTATATCTTTTGTGATAAGGAACAAAAGTTAGTATAGGTGAGTTAGTCGACGGTCAACAAACACAAATGTCCGACCAAGGCACATCAACCCTTTAACCCCAACAATATATGCAGGTAGTTTTTACATTTAGGACAAGCCAAATACTCATCCCATACAAAAATAGCATGCAGATAGATGCTTGTTCATGTTAGTTCTATGCTAAATGACTAAATTTCAAGATATATATTATTCATAAAAACCTTGTATGTTTTTCGTAACTACATAATAGGCACATATCACAAAATTTAGCAAAGATAAATCTAATAATTTTTTTAAAAATGCAATCATGAGAAAAAGAAAGAATAGAAATAATTGTGATTTCTTTGTCAACATTTGAAGGTCTTTTCTTTTCATGGGACAATGTTGCAATTTAGCCAAGATTTTGGTAGTTATCTTAAGAAATATACACTAATTTGGTTGGTTTTTGTGACTGGTGGATAGGTTTTGACACATGGCAAACTAACACTAGGCATATGAATACTTTTGTGATTGGTGGAAGCTTTTGACACATGGCAAACTAACACTAAAGATAGGAATTACTTTTGTGATTGATGAACACGTTGCACACATGGCAAAAGAGCATTGAATATATTAAATTGTTTATGAACTGCATGAGAAGGAAGATTAAATTGGTTTCATAAAAAGCCAAGTCACCATTAAGAGCTGGGAAGGGAGAGGTTGATGGAATCGCATATCCCGGTTTGTAGTGTAATTTCTTGGTTGACGGAATAACATATCCCGGTTTGTAGTGTAATTTCTTGGTTGAAAATGAAAAATCCCGAGCAGAAATCCATTGAACGCTAATTTTCAAGGTCAAAAATTGAGCTTTTTAGTTAAGAATCCCAGTAAATATCGTAAATTTTGGCAGATATCACACTTTTCCCTTTAAAAGCATGGCCAAGAAATAGGTTTTTTTTGGAGCACTATGCACACTACCTCTTAATGGATTGGATGCACATATGAAAAACCCGATGACATCATGATGCTCGATCAAGTGTAGTGAATCCAGTGTACTGAAAAATCTGCAAGGGAGGGGGAGAAGGAGAAAATCCCCTTGAAAAATGTACAAAAATAGAGTTAAATTGCAAAAAAAAAAATCTTCTTTGATAACACCTTGGAAACTGCCAGGTTCACAGAGATAATTCAAGAGAGCAGGGGGAAAATCTTGGCCATTGGGAAATGGAGGATCTCTGAGGAATGGAACAGGATAATTGGCCTCATGTATCAAAGATAAGGGGGCGAGCCGCTAGGGGTGGCTCCCCAGATAGCTGATGTAATTATGGTCTCTCGGTGATGTCATGGCTCATGGCAAGATTTTGTAATTTTTTGGGATGATCAATATAATTCACTCACAATTGTGAGTTTTGGCCAAAAAAAAAAAAAAAAAAACAATCTATTTGGAATGCACCCTAAAAGGAGTTTTGTATGTTTAGGAAATTGATTTTCCCCCAACACTGGTAGTGATCGATTAGAATTTAACATCCATTGCCCTATTATTCTCACATACTATTCCCACTTCTATATTGTGACAATGGTAGCGTCATGGATGACATGCGTACTTGGTCTCTTTTCATATCTTTGAAAAACTCTCTCTCCATTGTAGAGCACTTAGGAGGGTATTGATCCACGTGTTTTCTTGTCTATCCTTAAAAGTCATATAAAAATAGTACACATCTTCTTAGTGTTGATTTTTACTATACAATATAACTCTCCCACTCACAATTGTGTGTATGGCTTTTAAAAAAACACATTATTTAGTGAATTCTTTTTCGCATAGCTTTTTATTTGTCACTTTTTGACTCCTAGGATATTATGCTCCTAACCTCAAAAGTTTCTCAAACAGTGATTCCACATAGCTATTTCAAAATGTAGTGTTCAGCCCATTTAGTAAAGTATGGTAAACTATCCAAAATTTTAAGGCTAGGCCCACATGGCTCGGAAAAAGATAGGTTCGCTTTATCCAAAGCTTGTTCAACATGAAAAATGACCGGCTCAAATTTGGGTAAGCAGGTTCTCAAGTTGATTCAAATTATGGAATGTTGAGTTATAATGTGAGTTTGTTAGTGTGATGATCCCTCTCAAATTTAGAGTTAGGCTACTCATATGTCCAAAGTCGGGTCCACAAAAAATGTTTCCGGAGCCCCTGGGCTAGATTCACTCAAATTGTCATTATAAGGAAGGAGAATGGCTTCTTTTGTCAAGGGTTACGTTGAATAAGGTTTTGAGGCAAAGAAAAACTTCGAAAAAGGTGTGCTTCCCCCATAACTGACAGAGATTGGTTGAGATCAAAGACATCCATTATCCAAAAGAAAGGGCACCACCACCCCCCCTGTCCCCCCCCCCCCCCCCCCCCCCCAAAGGACTAAGTGGCACGGGCATGGGAGGGTGGGATCTACGGCAGGGGCATTGTGAGTCGTAGATTTGGAATGCGGGTATCTTAAATTACTTTTGTAATCTAAAGTAAAAAGTAATCTAGGGTATTCGCATTTCGATAGTAATCTAGGGTACCCCATTCTGGAGGCGTGGGGTTTGAACCATGACCTGACTCATGAGAGGCGCATGTCCTAACCACTACGTCATGCGCTTGTTTTGAAACGTGGCGGCCCTAATTTACTTAAAACATGTATGCAAAGCGTTGGGCCCCGAAAAAAAATTATTATAAAAAGTAATTTAAGGTACCCTAGATTACTTTCGACATTGCCACTGGGATCTACGGCCCATAATGCTCCCGTCGTAGATCCAACCCTCCCATGCCCGTGCCACTTAGTCCTGAGGCTCTCCCCCCCCACCCCAAAAAACTCTTTTTACACCAACTTTTACGGCGGTGTGCAAATGATTAAATGAACTTAACAAACTCCAAACTCATGCCATTAAATGATCTCCCCCCCCTCTTAGCTTTGCTTTGTTCAAAAAGCTGCACATGGTATATGGAAGGGACAGAAGTGGCTTCAAAGTTTGTGTGTGTGTGTGTGTGTGTGTGTATGTGTGTGTGTAGCTGTTTAAATGTTAATTAATAAGACATAATTGAATTTTTACATTCAAAAGACAGATGGCCAAGGAATAAATGAACTGATATGTACAAAAATAACTCATTTATAGAATTATTTAGGTACAATGATTGTAGGAAAGAGATCCTCTTTCAGTAAAATTAGAAACAGGAGAACTTCCTAGTTCCTCAGTGAGTAATTCATTACAGAAAGGTTGCTTGCCAAAGAAAAGAAAGCCATCCAAGATAAGATAGAGTCCTTACCTACATCCATCCAAACAAGACAACAATTCTGTTAGCCTTGGATGTGTTTTACAGGTATCAATGGACTATATCAGTTGTTATCCATGTCCATCTTATAGGTTTTAATTACTTTAAACAAGCTAGTTTATTCATTATGTTAGCAGTTTTTCATATTCCTTTTTAAACTATGGTGGAGTCCATCAAGGGTAACACCAAGAGCCACCTCTTAGTGATTATGTATAAAGAAGCAACTATATACTTACCTTCTTCAATTAGTAGAACCCATGGTATCAAAGGTAAAAAGATGCGAGATCCGATATACTTTTTTTAACCAGAGGTTATAGATGCCTCGTTTTTTTAAATCCAACTAATAAGAAAAGATGAGAGTAGTAAAGAACTTTATCATTCTCTTGCCAGACAGCTTGGAGGCTATACCCAAGCCAAAAAATATCCACTTACCTTCTTTATCCAAAGAGTCATTATCGATTATCTCGACCAATAGTGTCTGGTCATGTTAACCATGGCTTATTTCAAAAGTTTAGAAGAATGTGTTGCTACATACTTACCTTCGGAAAAGGATGTCAGGTTATTCCCATATGCAATGTCCGGCATATGAGTTCCAAAATATACTAAGCAACCAGTTAATCACGGAAGACATAAAGAGAGAGCCCAATGATTTCGAGAACTGTCAGATGGAAAAACACCCGTAATCATAGCAACAACAACTTGCTATTTGTTTTCACCAAGTGGCCCATTGGCCATAATCCCTTGTAGCAACCATTTACACAGTCGGTATACAGTAACAGCCCGCCTTTTGCTTCTTACCCAACAGAAGCCTGAATGGCCATCAATCCAACCTTCATGCTTCATCACCACATACTCACCAACATCTACTATCATTCATGCACACGTAGAAGTATTGCGCCCTGAGGCCACCCCATAATGCAGACCATGATTATTTTTTATGCACAAGAGGCCCACGGCCCCCCATAGTGCCCAGGTTTTTAGCAAACAAAAAAAAAAAAACCAGTCAAGTTTTGAAAGTATATGCACCTGCAGTAATTGACATAGCCTACAGTAAGCCAAAAAGTCGGCCCAACAAGTTCTAGGTCAGGAGCCACTTCTTATGCATATGGCAGGGATGCTCCAATACTTTTTTCACTATATCGAGCCTTTTAAGACTATCAGCAGCAAGTGTTAATATGCTCAATTTTTGCAAGAAGCCCAAAACAAAAAAACGAGCCTACACAGTATGCATATTTTTACCAAGCAAGAGGTAGGAAAAACCTTTAGTATGTGTAACAAACGGTGCAGAAAAATAGTAAACTCAGCAGAGGAGGGATTGAACGCCTGAGTCACCTCCGAGGAGAGCTCCATTCTCCTTGGTAGTGGCAAGCAGACAAGAAGTGTTTCACAAAATGACTCAACACACCCAATATAGCTAAGTGAGGGGTAGAGATGCGCCCTCACCTTTTTTGTAGCAGGAGGAGGAAAGCCTTTCCCTTGTGTAGTGTCACTGACTCGAGAGAGGAAGGCCACGCTTCACCATGAGTAGGAGATACAGCATCGAGTACCCCGCCTATAGTTTTCATTGGAGATCGACAGACTGGGGGGAGGATGAGGGCCGCCTTCGCTACTCCCTGAGGGCAGTAGCCATTGATCATGCTCGACAGAGCATCATTACTTAGTAAAGGGCTCGGCCCCCAGTAGTAATCAATAAATGTTATTTTGACTTAGTATGGTCCAGGCAACAGGAGTCTAAAAAAGGGGAGAGGGGGAGGGGGGGGTGAGTTTTTCTTCATACGCACAGTATACGCGTGTGTGTGTGCGCGCGCTTTGCGCACGTGTGCGTGAGAGAGAGAGAGAGAGAGAGAGAGAGAGAGAGAGAGAGACTCCAAAGTTTATGGGTGCCCATATCTTGTGTGTGTGTGTGTGTGTGTGTGTGTGTGTGTGTGTGAGAGAGAGAGAGAGAGAGAGAGAGAGAGAGAGAGAGGCTCCAAAGCTTATGGGTGCCCTTATCTTGTGTGTGCGTGTGTGTGTGTGCGCATCCGCGCGCGAGAGAGAGAGAGAGAGAGAAAGAGAGAGAGAGGCTCCAAAGCTTATGGGTGCCCATATCTTGTGTGCGTGTGTGTGTGCGTGTGTGTGCGTGCGCACGCATGCCCGTGCACGAGAGAGAGAGAGAGAGAGAGAGAGAGAGAGAGAGAGAGAGAGAGAGAGAGGGGTAAATTCCTTGAGAGAAAGCATTCACCCTTCCTCTTCATTTCTAGGCTCCTTGAGAGAGAGCTTGGTGTTTTGCTTTCCAAAATCGTTCATATCAATCTTCGTTTTCACTTTCCAAGGAGAGAGAACCGGATGGAGGACTCATTGAAAAGGCCCCCAATTCTTCTTCTCTTCTTCTTCCCCAGAATTGGCAAAAAAACTCATTTTCTCCCTTTCTAATTTATGAACTATCCATAAAGAAAGAGAGCCCCAAAAACCCTCTAAGCAAAAATCACATTTTTCTTCAACTCTCCTAGAGCAAGAGAGCTCCTTGAGAGCGCACCAAAACTTGCATAGAAGCCTCCTCTTCAAGAGTAAGATCGGCAAGAGCAAGCCTCCAATTAATCTCGTCCCACATGCACGCAAGAGAGAGAGAGAGAGAGAGAGAGAGAGAGAGAGAGAGAGAGAGTTGATTCAAATATGCCATTTAAGAGGACACCCTCTTAGGGTGGGTTCAGACTAGGCGGCGGAAATGAAATGCAAAGGGGCGTCAATGCTCCATGGCAAAAATTGATTGGTTGGAGTTGAGGCTCTCTTCCACCAGACCCTCCATTTTTCTTCCGACCCCGCCCCCCCCCCCCCCCCCCCCCCCCCCCCCCCCCCGGGAAGAGTTGATGACCTCTCTCAACCCCCTTCGCTTTTTCACTCTTGCTCCTCCACATTGTCCAAATTAGGCGACGGCAGACTTGCGAAGGCTTGTTTCTTCCGCCCTATTCAATTTGAACCCAACCTTAAGAGTTCTCCACTAACAAGAGCACGCAAAAAATCCTCCTCTTTGACTCTCCATGAGAGCTTTCTTCCCCATAATGATCCATACAATGAATGAAAACTATCCCCGAGTCAAAAGAACACATCCATATCCCATAGATAATGTACAACAATAGATGTCTAGTAGCATGCTTACAAGAGTAGTCGCTCCCATCTACTTAGGAGAGGTCACCTACAAAAAATGTACTTATCAAGTGAGAGCAGAAGGGTATTTAAAGTTGTAAGAACTTGCACGAAAGGATACTATTTTTTAAAATCTTCTTGAAAATACTCCAGATAATTTTCAAATTCTGTAGCAAGATCGTGTCTTTGTTCATATAAATCTAAAATTGCCAACTGCACAAATGGTTCAATGATAAGCTCTTCCGATACATCTTGTGACCTCATTTCTAAAAATGACATGCAAGATAACTCTCGATCATAACACTCAAAGATGTTGCTCTCAACATGTACATCATCGAGATTGCTTCCACAGCATCATCCAATTCTTCCCGCTGACTCTTGGTCTTCTTCAATAATTTAAAGTTTGTTAAATATCTGCATTAATTTAGCAAAATCTAGCAACTCACAAACAGGGTCGACCTCACTTGAAATTCCATGTAGACTCTGCCTCATTTCTATTTGAAACTCGTCTTTAGTTTCCCGAGTTTGGAGTCGGGTATATCAAAAGTATGTCATTTTCTAAGGGCGACCAAGAAGGCACGGACCCTTTGGCTATGAGGGATTTGAGAGGAGAGCCAAAACACAGAACATGATATAAATTTCGATGATTCATTGCTAATTGTTAAAGATAATAAGGTGATGTAAGAAAACTAGCAGAGTACTAGATCATAGACTAATGTCAATTATAATAGCTAATTGAGAAATAAAACAAAAATTGAGCTTGCAACCCTTAACCACTTCCTATTTATGATTTTGAAGATCCAAAGTTCATAAGTTGACCGTGCACCTAGACTATGTATCCCAAAATAAAAATCGAAACCCCAGAGGCACAATCCCAATCAAGTATAAATCAGTTGTCCAGCTTTCATCGAATCAAAACAACTCAGATGCTGCCATGTCAACTTGCATAGACCCAACACTGATTAAAAGCAACTTCTACAAAAAGCACAGCAGCCGTTCTCATCCTCCACCTAAGTTCCTTGAGAGAGCATTCTCCCTTCCTCTCCACTTTTGGGTTCCTGAAGAGAAACCTCTATCTTCCGCTTCCCATAATTGTTAATGTTGGTCTCTGTTTTCAACTTTGAGGGGGAGAGACAAGAGGTAAGACTCGTCAAAAGAGCCCCCCAATTCCTCCTCTCTTCATGCACCAATTCCACCATATCCATGTTTCTTCTTCCAGTCTCCATAAAGAGTGAGCTCCATAAATTGTATCAACAAGAACTCTCTTCCTTGAATCTCAGAGAGCAGGAGAGCTCCTTGAGAGAGGAGTAAGCAAGCCTCCAATGAGTCTACTGTCCTGCACGCAAGAGAGAATTCGAGACCTACCCAAAGCTCCACCAAGGTAGCTTAACTAGTAACACCTCGACGTATGTCACTTGTTCCATGCAGAGTGCAAGATAGGTAACAATGAAATCAACATTCCAGGTTTGCTGACAGGCCTTCACCCTCTTAATACACAGTTATTGAGAGCTCGCGAGAGCAACACTGTAGAAGAACTTGCACAAACAACTGGTGCATACTGTAGATCCAAATACATCACGCAGACATTTTAACGCCAGTGACAAACATGCCAACAATCACAAATTGGAAGCCTCGATCACTCCAGCAAGCATAAAGTTCTATCCACAGAGTAATCATTGTAAGTCCACTAATTGACCGAATCCTCAGACAGAACCTAACTAAGAGAAATGGACTATGTAAATAATACCTAATCCTTTAAGGTTCATATCAACAAACTCACTTCAGAATTCAATCAAGCTCCTCACTCTGTGATTCACACCCCAAGGGCCCTCACTGCCGAAACACTCAAGACTGACCAATATAATTGAGTGCTTTCCCTTCATCCACAATTTATAATGAATTTTCTTAGTGCAGAAGTAGAGATCATTAGAGCAATCTAGTTATACAAAATGGAACACTTAGACCAGGATCCTTGTGCGCGCAGTCTCTGAAGAAACCAATCCTCTGTAACATAAAGTTTACTTGTAACAAGTTCAAAATTGGTGACACTCCTCAAAACACAAATTTTCAGGCATCGAGGCTGAACCAACAGTTGCCCCCCCCCAGAAAACTCCTTGAAAACTAAGGGCATAACAGCTCTTGAAAAAACAGATTGAGACAAAATAAAGTAGCTTTAAATTAACGTTCTCAATCATAAAATGTGTGTCCAAAACTTGTGGTAATCTTCCAAAAACTAAAATGTTCACGACTACAGGCTAGACAGCAGATGTCCACCAGAAAACAGCTGCTCACACCAAATAGCCTACAAAATGGCCCTGCATAAAAGAAAAAAAAATAATTATTTCCAACTCACCAAAAAAAACAAATAATAGTGTAGAAACCCAAATAAAAGTAAGAACACTACCTCAAGCACTCTTATCTGTCTTTGCAGCAGCAGTAGCAGCCTGTCCACGCAACCTACCCGTTCTCCTAGCAGCAATAAGACCAACCTTCTGCCCAGGTGGAGCATCACGTCTGACCGTACTGGCATGCCCAATGTGTTGATGGTTACCACCACCATGGGGATGCTCAACAGGGTTCATTGCCACACCACGTACTTTAGGCCAGCAGTTGCGTTTCACCTTGTATTTATGATACGCATTACCAGCCTTGAGCATAGGTTTCTCAGTTCTCCCTCCACCTGCGACTTGGCCAATCATTGCACGGCAACCACTTGGCACAATCTTCTTGGCTCCAGAGGGAAGCTTGATACTGAGGGAAGAAAGGCATTGAACTAAGCTACTTAAAACCCAAAAGGAACCATGCAATCTGTAGTGGGCACAGAGCTTGAGGCAAGACAACTAAGTAAATATACTCAAAAGCAATTCTATCGAGAATTGCTTTTGAGTATATTTACTTAGTTGTCTTGCCTCAAGACATCAAACCATGCAATCTGTAGTGGGCACAGAGCTTGAGGCAAGACAACTAAGTAAATATACTCAAAAGCAATTCTATCGAGAAGGTGCAGTCAACCAGGATAGCTCAAAGCCAAATTCAAAATTTCACAGACATCTCTGCCTGAACAACTACTCAAAGAACATGCTCTCAATCATGCAAATCCTGCTTACACTGCAAGTTCAGGCAACAAATCAACTTATTTTACACAAACAGACCGCATATCATCTGTAGTAGCAAAGGAAAAGTCCTGGAAATTTTGCATCTTCAAGTACCTCCAATGAAGGGTTGCATTCCTATCAAGAAGGTGCAATCAACCAGACTAGCCAAAAATCAAATCAAAAAAAGCAAAGACATCCCTGCCTGAGCAGCTATTCAGAGAATATGACCTCCATCATGCAAATCCTGCTTATGCTACATAAGGCAGTCAAGTCACTTAAGTTCTAATCAGATCACTGCCGAGCTATGCATCAGACAATTGCAGTGTCCACAAAATCACGGACAATGTCCTGGCAAGCAGTGTCACTCAAGCAAAAAAAAGGTAAAAGGACTCGTACCGTGTGGTGTTGTTATCCGGATTATGGCTGACAACGATTACATAGTCACCAGAAGCTCTAGCAAAAGAGCCACGATCCCCCACTCGCTGTTCGACATTACAAACCACAGCGCCCTCCGGCACCGACTTGAGAGGAAGAACATTGCCAATGGACAGGGTTGCCTTCTTTCCACAGTAAACAAACTGGCCAGAGTACATACCCTCTGCAGCAATGAAGCGCTCATTCTGGTGTTTAAAGCGGAAGGGGTGGCGGAAGGTCACCTTGCAGAGAGGTGCTCCTCTGCCAGAATCGTGAACAATGTCGGAGACGACACCCTTTATGTACCCATTACTTTCTGAGTAGTCTAGAGATCTAAAACGAGCAGGGCCCTTGCGCCTGTGTGTGTGGGCTCTAAAGATCGAGCCTGCTCCCTTCCTTTGGCCTCTGATGACCCTCCCCATCGCTAACAGACCTAAAGCTCAAGCTTACCTTCGACTAGGGTTTCTGCAGCAACCCCGAAGCCCGCCCTCGATCCCTCTCCTGCAGAAAGGGCATCATACTCTTGGCTTTCTGCCCTAAATGTTAGAAAATGTCCATTTCATCCTACGGTCAAGATCACATCAATAGTATCCAACGATGCCGAGTTCAGGCTTTGGCATCCGACGGTTCTTGTTGTTTGGTTGCAAATGAGGAGAAAACAAAAGACTTATACATAATAATTTGCCTCCACACTTGGGTGGCAAGTGAGAAAGAGAAGAAGGGAAATTTAATGCCACCGGAACAATCCTAAGGCAGGGTTTAGACAGGTCGACAACAAAGGAGTATGGAGGGGTGTGTGTGCCGCGAGGCACACACGCATTGAACCAAACAAGAAAAACAAATTTATGGGCCCACTAGTTGTGGAGGCCCCTATTGGCCAACTATTTAGTACACAGGTTTTGATTATGTTTTCTTGAGTTCCATTCCATCTATTACTAAGCTCAAAATCCCTTCCACTCACCCAATGCTGATTTTGCCTTATAGAAAACCTCTCATGTGTGAATGGTACAAGAGAGATGAAAAGAAGCAAAATGAGAGAGATGGAGTGATCTACTAAGCATGCAGTAACGTTCATGTAGTCAATGACCTCCTTGCAAGGGCAATCACATAGCTAGCGCCCCTTTTGCTCACCTGCAAGACTACATAGTGAACATCTGGCCTCGTAATGCATACATAAATCAGACAATTAACAACCCATTGATAGAGAGTGACAATAAATTACTATCAATCGTCATAAAGACTAAGCATCAAACTTATCTCCATAGGAGTAGCAATATTCTTGCAATCCTCAAGGTTGAATCTAGGCTTTGTCTTACACAAAACAATACCTCCATCACCCTGCATTACTATACACCCAAATAACAATGCAAAATTGTTGGGCTCCGCTCAAGTGGGGGGTGACGGTGGAAGGTGACCAACCCGATCTGATAAGTATGGAGCCTAATTTACCCCTTGTAATTTTCTGTGGTAAAAGCGCACATTTGTAAGGCCCCCATTCCATTATGAGGAGAAGCCATCGTGTGTGAAGGAAAATCACTTGCCGGAAACCAAAATTTTAACGGCCAAAAATCATGGGCAACTTTAGGGGCCTCGGGGACGGAAGCCCCCGAGACTTTTTTTTTTCCTCGCCGGAATATTATGGCCGGACGGCGGCCGGAAAGTGGTCGGAAAACAACCGGTGGCCGGTAGTCAATGGCCGGTGGCTGGTGGTCAGAAGTCAATGGCCGGTAGCCGATGGCCGAATTCAAAAGCGGACTTGTCTTCTCAAGGGCGACCACACATGGGCAGATTGGAGGGTCCGATTTGGACTTATCTACACAAGGGCGGCTACACATGGCTGCCTCTCATGAGAGAGGACAGCCCTTTTGGCCTATAAAAGGAAGCCATTTCTACACACATTTCATAGCGTGAAGTTGATGCAACAAGGTGAGTGTGAGGTGGTGAGAGTGAAGCAAGGCGGGAGCTCCATTAAGGGTATAATCCCTTTGTAAACTACTTCTTGTTTTGAAGTACTAAAGCCATTGAGTGGCTGCTTTCCCGTGGACGTAGCCCACATTGGGTGAACCACGTATATCGTGTGTACTCTCTCTCTCTCTCTCTCTCTCTCTCTCTCTCTCTCTCTCTCTCTCTCTCTCTCTCTCTCTCTCTCTACTCTATAATCTCGTGTATGTAAATCTGTCTCTCTCCATTAAGTAATCTACTCAATTATCTATTTAGCTACGTCTTATTTCCCAACAATTTAGGTGCTGCAAAGGTGACAAAGATACTCAAAGGAGCACTACTGGCTATGTGTTCACGGTTGGAGGCACAGCCGTAAGCTGAGCTTCAAAGCTGCAGAAAGTGGTCTCACTTTCTACCACGAAAGCAGAGTATGTAGCAATGATGGAGGCAAGCCAAGAAATTATGTGGCTTCACAGATTCTTAGAAGACCTTGGATTCAAACAAGACAATTGTGTCTTATACAGTGATAGCGAAAGCGCTATCCATCTTACGAAGAACTCGGCCTTTCATTCAAGGACAAAGCACATTGAGGTGAGATATCACTTCATACGCACTCTTTTGGAAGAGGGACAGCTAAAGCTAGGAAAGGTGCATACAAGTGAAAATCCTGCAGACATGTTTACAAAGGTGGTCAACAAGGAGAAGTTGAGCTTTTGCTCATCTTCAATCGGCATTCAAGGATAAGAAGCCAGGATGGAAAGCAATCATAGGTTTGGTTTGGAGATCAGTCTCCAAGTGGGAGATTGATAAGTATGGAGCTTAATTTACCCCTTGTAATTTTCTGTGGTAAAAACGCACATTTGTAAGGCCCCCAAAGCCATCATGCGTGAAGGAAAATCACTTGCCAGAAACCAAAATTTTCACAAGGCCAAAAATCATGGGCAACTTTAGGGGCCTCGGGGGCGGAAGTCCCCGAGACTTTTTTTTTCCTCGCCGAAATATTATGGTCGGACGGCGGTCGGAAAGTGGTCGGAAAACAACCGTCGGTTGGCCAGTGGCCGGAAGTCAATGGCCGGTGGCCGGTGGCCAAATTCAAAAGCGGACTTGGCTTCTCAAGGGCGGCCACACATGGACAGATTGGAGGGTCCGATTTGGACTTATCTACACAAGGGCGGCTACACATGGCTGCCTCTCATGAGAGAGGGCAGCCTTTTTGGCCAATAAAAGGAGGCCATTTCTACACACATTTCATAGCGTGAAGTTGATGCAACAAGGTGAGTGTGAGGTGGTGAGAGTGAAGCAAGGCGGGAGCTCCATTAAGGGTATAATCCCTTTGTAAACTACTTCTTGTTTTGAAGTACTAAAGCCATTGAGTAGCTGCTTTCCCATGGACGTAGCCCACATTGGGTGAACCACGTATATCGTGTGTACTCTCTCTCTCTCTCTCTCTCTCTCTCTCTCTCTCTCTCTCTCTCTACTCTATAATCTCGTGTATATAAATCTGTCTCTCTCCATTAAGTAATCTACTCAATTATCTATTTAGCTATGTCTTATTTCCTAACACGATCTTGGCAAACCACGGCTCGGTGTCGCAGAGTGCACAATGGACGCGGTTTAGCACTACAAGAGGCTCTTCATATTAGCGACGCTCACACAGCGACGCTCAAAAAAAAAAAATCCCGGCGTCGCTATGAGCGTCGCTATAAGCGTCGCTATGAGCGTCGCAAATTTACAAAGAAATTTGCGACGCTCATAGCGACGCTTATAGCGACGCTCATAGCGACGCCAGCTGGGGTAAAAAAAATAACCGAGCGCGCCCAAAAACTCAGATCTCAGATCTGAGTTTTTCGGCGCCCTCAAGCAAAGAGCAGGTAACGCTCTCCCTCACTCTCTCTCTCTCTCTCTCTCTCTCTCTCTCTCTTTCTTTTACACACACACACACACACACGAGGAGAGGAAGGAGAGCCAGGTATGCTCCTTCCCTCTCCTCATTCTCATGATCCCTTCCCCTCTTTCTCTCTCCCTCTCTCTCTCTCTCACACACACACATACACACACACACATAGTGTTTTTGAGAGAGAGAGAGAGAGAGAGAGAGAGAGAGAGAGAGCGAGAGAGAGTGCAAAAACGCACACACATACATAAACAAAGAATGCACACACACATTGAGAGAGAAAAAGAGAGAGAGAGCATGCATAAACAAAAAACGCACGCATTGAGAGAGGAAAAGAGAGAGAGAACATGCATAAACAAAAAACGCACACATTGAGAGAGGAAAAGAGAAAGAAAACATGCATACGATCCAAAAAAACGCACACACATTGAGAGAGAAAGAAAGAGAAACTAAGGGAGCGTCGTAGGAAACTAATTAAAATTAAAAGACCTAAAGATCTAGCCGACGAGGAGTTGAACTGAAGACCTATTATTCAAGAGAGAAATGGCATAATCAATCTATCATACTTGGCATGGGTGATAGAAAGGTTATACCATTTATCTCTTTTTATTGGCACACACATCCACACACGCGCACACACACAGGAAGAAGAGAGTTATAACGTCGTAGGAAACTATCTTAAAAGACGTTAAAGATTAGGTTATATGTAGACTTACATTAAATTAGATTTAGGTTTATTTTTAACTAGATTTACGTTTATTTAAGCTAGATTTAGATTTACGTTATATTAGATTAGATGCGGGTCTCCATAGACTGCGATGCCTGCATGAAGCGGGTGAAGAAAGCCCTCAATGGAATATAGGGTATTGCTGCCTTCACTCATGGTGGGCTCCGTCGATCCAAAAGTACTGGTGAAATGTCTTCAGAAGATAGGGAAGAAGGTGGATCTTCAGGGCGGCAAGAGTCACTACATCCCCGACACAATGACCATCTAGACAACCTCTAGTCATTAGACTTACGTTAAATTAGATTTAGCTTTATTTTTAGTTAGATTTACGTTTATTTAGATTTACGCTTATTTACGTTAGATCGAGTCCACGCAAGAATTACTTACGGTTTAGGGTTTAGAGTTAGACGAACAGTGAAAAGATCTACTGTGAAAAGATGTTAAGATGAAGTGAAGTGCTACAGCTAGAGAAGAGGCAAAGGGATTTTGTCCACTACATGCAGTATCATGTAGACGTGGGTGTCTAGATTTCTTGTACCCACAAATATAGGTATTGACCAATAAAGACGAGATTATAACCCGATGGTTCTGATCTCCGTGCACCTCTAGACCGAGGTGTGCGGGGATTGGACATGACTAGAGAATGTGAGGTAAAGAGAGAGAGAGAGAGAGAGAGAGAGATAAGACGAAGAATGCCAATAGAATATTAAATTTGTTGTCCAGGTTATAAGTTTTTTATCCTCATTATGAGTAGCGACGAGGATGTGGGACCGTCCAACCGAAACACCTATCTCTCAACGAGGGTCTTATGTCCTTGTAATCAATGCAAGCATGCTGTGCGACGGACAAGACGTGTTTCTTTGCAGCACGTTCGCGAATTTGGCGAGTTCGATCCATCTATTATAGATCGAGTTGTTGCCAATTATAACTCGTCGGACTCTGACGCTGGCCAACAAGCAGCAATCTTGCAACCCAATAGACGTATTCGCAGGCGCTTTGGTCAAGCAGCATATGTGAGGCCACAAGATGTAGCCTCTGACAGCTCGGGGGATGATCATGCAGAGCACATTCCCAACGAGGCAATGTTTGAGCCCAAGATTGATGAAATGATCGAGACGATCATGGATTCAGAAAGGCTTATCTATGATGATATGAAAAGTGAAGCCGATACATCATTGTATAATGGAGCACGTATGTCTAGATTGAAAGCACTCCTGGTTCTTCTCAACATGCAGGCAAAGTTTGGATGGAGTGACACTAGCGTCACAGCGCTTTTCAGGTGATCTATTACAATTAGTTTACTTTAATAGAACTCTAAATGTATAATGATCTGATAGATTTTTACACGACTGTATCATATTTTTATGTTGTGTAGATTGTTGAAAGAGCACATTCTACCAGCTGACAATGTGATGCCAGATTCCCGAGATGAAGCAAGAAAGATTTTGCGAAACTTGGGGATGGATTACAATTCTATCCACGCTTGTCCTAATGACTGCATTCTTTTCAGAGGGGAATACACAGACATGGAGAAGTGTCCGAAATGTGATTCCGAAAGATATCGAGTAGATCTCCACGGGACAAAAATTCCACAAAAGGTTTTGCGACATTTTCCTTTGCTTCCTCGCATCAAGCATTTCTTCGAATGTAAGTCCATGGCCGCCCTAGCATCATGGCATGAGGAGAATAAATCTTCGGATGGTGTGCTACGAATTCCTGCAGATTGCGCAGCCTGGAAACATATAGATGGAACATGGTCGGATTTTGCCAGGGAAGCTCGAAATTTGCGCTTAGGCCTGGCTATGGATGGCGTAAATCCATTTGGTCAAAGATCAACATCTTACAGTGTATGGCCCGTTGTCATCGTCAACTACAACATTCCCCCGTGGTTGACTACGAAGAAGGGGCACCTATGGCTAAGCTTGATTGTGCCAGGGCGATATAAAGTGGGGAATATGGATGTGTATCTTCGTCCACTATTGGAAGAGCTACAACAATTGTGGATTGGCATAGAGGTGGTGGATATGAGCCGACACACAGGACGACGGAATGCTTTGATCAGAGGTATTCTAATGTGGACCATGCATGACTATCCCGGGCTAACAGAATGCTCAGGTGATCTATTGACACTCCTCTCTCAGACACTGTAAATCTTGTTTTTCCCCATAGTTGATCTATTATCATGTGTATACATGCAGGGCTTCAAACAAGCGGATACAGAGCATGTGTCACATGTGGACCTAGACTGAATGCACGTAGGGCACCCTCACTGAAGAAGCAAATCTACGAAGGTCATCAAGCGTATCTTCCGGAGAATCATGTGTTACGCGACGGCTTTTTGGGAAGAGAGCCACCAAGGATGTCTGCACAAGCATGGTTAGAGCAGAAGGAGATGTGCGATGACGGATTGCCTCCAGGGATGAAGAGACTATCTCTATGGTACGAGTTACCATACTGGCCCCGACTCGTGATCAATCACTTGCTCGATCCAATGCACATATTCAAGAATGTGGGTAATCTACTATGGGACCATTTGACCGGCAAGAAAGATACTTTGGGAGCCAGAGTTGACCTTAGAAATGTGGATCGTATGGAGCAATATTGGCCGCAAACAGCGTCTGATGGATCGATAAAACTTCCTAAAGCACCATGGATTTTCACAGGAGCCCAAGAACGCAAAGTAAAAGAGGCCATTCGATCTTTGCGGACCCCCACTGGCGTAATGCACTCACTCCGAACGTGTTTTACTAAAGAAGGAAAGCTTACCGGTTTGAAGTCACACGATTGGCATAAAATGTGTCAGGTACGTTCATAGTGGACTTTAATATCATTGCATAAAATGTGGACTTTAATATCATTGCTGCACATACTTTACAGTTTATTTTACCGGTTGCCATTGAGGGATGTTTGTCTCTCGACATCCGTAACACAATCTACAAACTTGCAAAGCTGGTGCAATGGATCTCACAAAAGGAGATCGACGTAGACTCCATACCATTCGCCAAACTAAATATTCGTGTGTTTAATGCAGGTATGGATGATGAGGAGTTTCTTTCTTCTTTGTCACCGCAGCAGAGACAGTGGTACGTGGAGCGTCATCGCTCTGGCGCATCATCGCGCGTTCCTACACCATCCGCATCTCCCTCTCTTTCGGAGCATTCGGCGCGCTCCGAAGCTTCGGCGTCGACGAGACGAGCGTCACACTCGTCTAGACACCGGCGCTCTAGTGGTGGCGGTGGCGGTTGTTGTGGGGATTCCGCCACCGATGCCTCCACACCGCCTCGTGTTCGACGAGGCTCTTTACCCTCCCCTTCTTTGCCCGCCCCCACACCAGCCACAGCATCGCCGTCTACGCCAGGTTTTGCACGGCTGACTGTTCCTAGAAGCTACACACCTCTACCTACTCCGCCAGGAGCCACCCCACTCGACACTCCTCGCTTCGGCGCCCAGACGCCGATGGAGACACCTGACGTCCGTACCCCCATCGACACGCCGCTAGAGACCCCTGCCGGGACACCCAGGTTCACGCGTCACCGGCCAGAGGGCTTGCCTTACTCCGTCGACATCAGCGGCGGCATCATCATGGATGATGACGGCAAGAAGGTGATCTCGCGCATGCGTGGTCTTTGCTCTCAGCTGTTTAGACACTATATACTAAACAAATGGAGTGAAGTACCAAGTGATTTAAAAAACAGAGTCATCAGCATACTTCATGATGAGTTTCCCGTTCCAACACGGGATCAGCGCTTCAATGAAGACCTGATGAAGATTCGAATGCGCGAATACTGCAAACACAAGCGTTCCGAAGTGCAAAAAGCAATCAAGAATGGGTGGAATAGGCCAGATTGGCTGGCCAAAGAAAATTGGAAGAATGCGAAGAAAGCAGCGCGCGAGAATCCCGACAAGTGGAAGCAACAAAAGGATGCAGCCAGAGCGCGAGTAGAGGCAGGGAGCTCGCACCACTTGGGGAGCGGTGGATGGGCATCATTTGAGGCCGATTTTGTAAGTCTTTTCACATTGCTCTTTATGCATGTTCGATAGTTTAGGGTTTATGATTTTTTTAGTTCTAACATAATGAAATCTTTGTATGTTTTGGCAGTGGTCGATGACAGGACGTGATCCCACACCGTACGAGCGCGAGTACGCAGGCAGGAAGGGCTTAAACGCCCTGATGGACATTCTCAGTTCTCGCGGCGGCATGGTTAGTATTAGGGTTTACTCTTTTTTATTTTTTGTATTGTTTTATAAATGTCGTTATATGTTTATATTTACTGAAAACTGTCTTATTGTCTTTTTTTGCAGAATCCGACAGATACGCCGCTTGGACGCGATGAGACGTCTGATTAGACGACGTCAATTTAGCCGTAGCTAGATAGCATTAGTTTAGGGTTTCTCATAGCTTATGTATCATGAGACGGATTTTATACGTCTTTTTGAACCATGTATATTATTACATTTGTCACCGCAATTCCTTTTGCCAATCAATTCTTTATGCCTATGATGTTGTACAATTGTCATTATTACATTTGCCAATCAATTCAGTTTGTCTATGATGTGTACAATTGTCAATTTTGCAAACAATGCGTCTTGTGGGTGACTATTTTGGGTCTATTATTTACCTTTGCACTTTTTTTAAAAAGTGAATCAAGTACAATATGGTTGATGGGTGGCAGGGCATTCAATGCCCTGCCACCAAAAAAATATTCTCTCAGGCGTCGCTATAAGCGTCGCTATTTATGGCTCTGTAGCGTCGCTATATGCGTCGCTATACTCTTCTGTGAGAGCATCGCTATAGGCGTCGCTATAGGCGTCGCTATGAGCGTCGCTATATAGCGACGCAGATAGCGACGCCTATAGCGACGCCTATAGCTACGCAGATAGCGACGCTCTCGTAGCGACGCTTTTAGCGACGGTTATAGCGACGCCGGGGGTTATAAAAACCCAGTGTATTTCCGTCGCTAAGAGCGTCACAAGAGCACACAACCTCTTGTAGTGTAGGGACGACGAATGATGGGACATAGTCCTGACCTATATTTTCTCCTCAACTCACCGTTTGGCTACTACGAACGCGTGATTGGGTTTGAGAGGGCCCAACAAGTGTCCCCCTCCATTTGTCAATGTGGAGGTATCGGGGGAGTCCGCCTCGCACGGGGACTCCATGACTATAAGAGTGCGGGGGACTGGACCATGCAACTCTCCACCCAACCGTACCATATATAGACTCCTAGCCCCTAAATATAGCGCCCCTTGACCGCATGTCCGTCCTGGCCCTTGGCCCTGCCCTTGGCCTGACATTACTCCCCCCTTGGAGAAGCGTTTTCTTCCTCGAAAACACAAGTGGTAGTATCTTTGTAAGAACACTGATGTTTTCCTTATTGGCATCCTCTACACGGGCCAATTGTCCATATGACCGATACCTGGTGCAGTGAGGAGGTTCAATGAAACCAAGAGCAACATCTTGATTTTCAACATTGTTGTCCTTTTGCAACCACCCGTATCTAAATGGTAACTCATGATAACTCATGTGAGTATCTTGAAAAGCTCATAGCTGCTGAAAGATAGAATAGGGAGTGTCCTCATGTCAGACTTCTGAACATTTTGGAACACACAGAACCACATGTTCACCCCTAACAAAGGTTACATGCCAACATACTCTATCAGCACACCTACTAAGTCCTTGACTTATGAAACTATCGGTATCCAACCCCACCACAATAGGTGTTCAAAGTTGAAAACCTAACCTAAGCAAATTCTAGAATAAGGAGAGAATCACCTATTCAGAATGCATTGTGCTAACGTATGCTCTTAGCAGATCCTTTAGCACGGTTTACTAACGTATGCGCTTAGCATATCCTTTAGTACTAAATAGAATACTTGTAAGCTGCCCATCCAACGTGGGATGAATAACAGCAGTAAGAGTGAGGTACTTTCCCCAACCACTTACAGACAGTCTTCCACGTCTGACGACAAACTATGACTCAACCATTGAGTATCCAGCCATATACTCGATATGGAATGGAGACAACCAACTAGTTTGAAGGTAGATTGGAGGTTCCAGCAACCAATCACTAACATCCATACTCAGCCATCACCTTGTATGGCAGGGTGTAAACTAATACGAAATCTGCAAGAGAGATTGCACTAGCAATGCAAAAGGGTGCAGAAAGAATAAAGTCCATGGATTTGCATGCCGCTCCAAATAAATTTGTGTTAAACACTAGGGCCCATAACACCTAGTGTGCATGCATTTAACACAAACATATCCAAACCGCAATTCCATGACGAGACTTTCCACGATACTTACGTGAAAATCTTACAACAAAGTTGGACCATAATAGAATGTGACAACCCGGTCACACCTAGGAACCAACCATGAGACCTTCTCATGAACGTAGCATAGTTTGCAGCAAAAGTTGGACCATAATAGAATGTGACAACCCGGTCACACCTAGGAACCAACCATGAGACATTCTCATGAACGTAGCATACTTTGCTATATGTAGAAACGACCCTCCGTTAAGGTGGTTTCACAGCACTTGTAATCACAACAAGTCTGTACTTAGTACCCGACAATTTTTTGCCACTGAAATTGTTCCTGATACTGTGTGCATCAATTGGTCTAATGAACGGATGCGACCAGCATCTAGGGACTTCGTCGCGACACATCATTTCGAATTGGGCGCCAGTGTCAGTCCTAGAGACTCATATTCTCCACATGTGGAATATGTCTTAAGTAAGGATGCCAGGAAAAGTGACATCCATCAAGTACGAGCTGTACTTGTGTGTGGAGGTAACTATGAACACTCTGCGACGCGAGTGAGAGGGACCCTCATTATCATGCTCCACACTGGCTAAACCAAACTCCTTGAGTTCCTAGACCATGTTGTATCCCATGTGACAACATGTGCCAAATCAAACCCTACAAGTAGGTTCGTAACAGCATAAGGCAGAAAGGTAGATTGGACACTTGGCCCAAAATACTTTGTGCCGACATACCCTTGGCATGGCTCTGCAACATTCAAGCGTACTTATACGTCTTGAAAAAAAACAAGCAAAGCATACAAAAAATGGAATAACACCAAATCAATAGATGCGTACCTGGAGATTTGAACGTAATGTTCACTTACTCGTACGCAAACGGAGAGGAGCACATCTCCTACCTGAACAAACAAACAGTATTGCACTGGGAACCGTGGGTGTTGCCTTCGCAATCCAATCCCTTTGGTTAAAATCTACGTAGTCAAACCCCTTGGTAAGACCCTTTGTAGAAACTGCTCAAGTAGCAGTTAACGGTAACCAACATAGTTAACCGTGTACATACTGATTGGAATCAACTTAAAAAGTTGAGTTTGTCTGCTACCGCGTGGTAGATTGCGGAATTCTTTCCTTGAAAGTCTAACTGGGAGAGATCAAACTGTGATCCTCGAGGCAGATCAACTGTGATCCTCAATGCCTATGGGATGATGTAGCAGTCACCCGCCGGGTCGTACCCCAAAACACTATGTCCATAGACACTCCGTAGTGCTATAGAGAGAGCAGGAAATCCACACAAGTGAATTGCCTAGCTTCTGTGGGCAACCATACTGTCTCAATTGATTGCTGCATCTATACTTCCTTGTAGAGATCAGCTATTGAAGATTTTCAAAAACTCAACTTGAGTGTCGCACTGAGAACAGGTAGTGCAAAAATGACACTGTAAACATCCTGAATGACAAGACCCTTGCTTGTCCATTAACGTCGATGTATACTTCTCTGGGTAGATCTATTCACTCTTGAAAACAGTCACCCAAAGAATGCCAATAGTTGGGTCTTACCCTTGGCCTGACGCTGGCTCTTAGCCTGCGTGGCTCACAGCCCTTATGCAAATTAGTGTTCAATGGACAAACCGATGAAGACTAATTTGAGTAGCAGCTTATCCATGTGCTAGCTGAGAGTTAGAGCACCTTGACTCAGACCGACTCTCTAGCAAAACACGTATCAAAAGCTTCTTAGAAGATTTTCATTATTCCCTTAAAGAGAGAGAACGAGAGAGAAGAAGAGCATGCTGGGCTGCGGAAATTTCCTTGAACGACTATGACGTGTATAGTTGATTGCCATGCGTGTGTGCATCTTATGCCTAACGTGCAGCGTATCCCATAAGCATGCAACAAGTTTCTTCTATGGCTCTCTCATTGAGAGAGGTAACAGAAAAACACAACCACATCTTGATCTACCTGCCTTGCAGGGTCGTGATTGTATGGAAATGACTTAGCATTGGCACATTGCCCGTGAAATAAGTCCTAGATTTAGGTTCCTTTTAGTGTTGTTGGGTGTTGATAGCAACCAACTAGCAGGTTCAACAATCCATCACTTAGTCTGTCCTTGACAGAGTTGCGAGGGTGATAGCGGAAGCATAATACATAAAGTGGTGGAATTCATGCCACTCGCTTGGCATGCCTTGCATGCAAAAACGTAAGCCCTTGGCTACTATGATGGTCTCAAGCGTGCAAACCAAAACCATAAGTGCC
Source organism: Adiantum capillus-veneris (assembly GCF_014529385.1). Lineage (NCBI taxonomy): Eukaryota > Viridiplantae > Streptophyta > Polypodiopsida > Polypodiales > Pteridaceae > Adiantum > Adiantum capillus-veneris. Next base: position 56,927,381 of record NC_140956.1, read on the forward strand.
TTGCACAGAAGAAACTGGTAGGGATTCTGTGAGCTGACATTCCCTATTTTTCCAGTTCCCCAAACTTGTGTGCCAAAGCCCTTGATTCCAAATCAATGGTAGTATCTCGGCACAAGGGAGAAGCTGTGCTTCACGTAAAATTGCCAAAGCACTTTGCTTTGCACAATGACAGTAATTGCCAAGTAAAGTGTAAACATGGAAAAAAAAAACTAGAAAAGCTTGAACTTGGCTAACCTGGTAGGTGTTGCTGCAACCGGTTGTCATAAAATTCCAAAGGAAAAGCTCGCGTAAAGGTGGCTCATAGCCAAATTTTCCGTGCGAGAGAGAGTTGTCGCATATGTATATTCGCCCTCCTGTATCATATACATCCGTCGTATACGGAATGAAAGAATGTGCAAACATTTTGCCAAATCCGTCCCAAGTTTGTATGCTCATAGCATATGACAAACATGGGGAGTCTCAATGCAAGATGCATGAATGGAAGCCTTGCTTCATAGAACTACATCTCGCCTCATTGCCTACAAATGCGATGGACGGCAGATGTCATAGCAAAGAGAATCAACCTTGTCGATCAAGTACAAAAAAATGACCTTGTCAAAATTTCATAGGGAAACGGCCTTGCCAAATTGTGCTACTGGATTGAGAATCATAACATTTCCCGATAGTGAGAAAGATAGCATCTACAGCTGAGCTATCACATGTCAACAATTGTCCAATACTACTTGTTCCAAAGCAACCTTTGCTTGACGAAATTGTATATGGTGGTCAACATTGCATTCAGCTCCTAGCTGTGGATGTTAATGTTTCTATATTGCCTGCTTCTTAGCAAGCTGCAATGGCTTGGAAATGAGTATGCATCCAATTCATGGAGCCGTGCTCCCAGAAATCTTGCTTAAGTATCTGATGGGAAACAGTACTTGAAATTATACTGACTGGTCGGCCTTGCCGAATACCGTAATTGAATATGTCACAGGCCCTGCCTAAGTTACCTTTGTATCAACAATTACCCGCGGACTCGCGTGTGGTGTCGAGGGATTGTATACTCAAGCCGTGCTTGATGTTGATCCCTCAACCAAACAATGGTTCTTTGCAAACAAAGCAATAAAAAAAAGTGAATGCTTACGGAATTCTCACAAGCCATGCTTGTGCCTGCATGCAACAATTACATAGCATGTGTGAAAAATTTGTCAAACGAAAACAAAATCGATTGCATACCTCATTACATGAATCATCTTGCCGCAAAAGCCTTGCCGAGGACCTAAGAGATGGCCTTGCCAGTTGCTTGAAAAAGAGTTCAAAAGAGTGTGCCAAAATCCACACGTTGAACCAAATCGTGCAATCAAAAAGCGATTCAAACTTTCTGAAATTTTGGTAATGTCGATTCAGACTTTCTGAAATTCCAATAATTTCGATTCTTTGGGAGTCTATTCAATGCCGAAGTTGCATCGCCTGTCGACTGCCTTCTGGGTGATTGGGGGTGGGTATACCCCCTTAAGCTCCTTTGTGTTTTTTATGGAGTGGCCCCTCCCTGGCTTAGGGCGACCACCAGTGGGAAAACAAAAGGGAAAAAAATAAAAATAAAAAAATAACGAGCAGCAATGGCGGCCTCTGCGCCGGCAGAAAACGAGCAAGCAGCATACAGTGCGTGCCGAATCCGAGCATGTCACAGCAGCGCAAAAGCCTTGCCTTCCTTCTGCAAACCCAACAAGGGAGATCTTGCTGGTTATCATGTTGGTCGACTGCCATCTCTTCCCCGACTTGGAGATGATGCACACGGCCTGTTCCTCGGCTTCGACCTCCTCGGCCTTCACATGAAATTGCCATGAACATGCATTCCTTGCATGCAATTCCCTGTGGCCGCAAAGGGCTTCCATCCTCTCTGTCGAGCCTTGATGAAACGCCATGCAGCCATGTTGCACCTTATTCGCCACGAGAGAGAGAGAGAGAGAGAGAGAGAGAGAGAGAGAGAGAGAGAGAGAGAGAGAGAGAGAGAGAGAGAGAGAGAGAGAGAGAGAGAGAGAGAGAGAGAGAGAGAGAGAGAGAGAGAGAGATAAAAGCCAAAGAGCCATGCCTTCCTTTGCTTTCCCTCTCTGCCATGGCCTTCTTGCAGCACGACCTTGCCATGCATCCATGAAAGGACTCTGCCATACTGCTCCTTCTTCGCCGAAAGGAGGGCGAGCTTCCATGAACCGCAAAAAGAGAGAGAGAGAGAGAGAGAGAGAGAGAGAGAGAGAGAGAGAGAGAGAGAGAGAGAGAGAGAGAGAGAGAGAGAGAGAGAGAGAGAGAGAGAGAGAGAGAGAGAGAGAGAGAGAGAGAGAGAGAACGAAGATCCATGGCCTCCATGCCTCTTTCTTCCTCCCCCTTCTCCCCTGAGCTCTGATACCAGTGTAAGACTGCGGGGGACTTGACCATGCAACTCTCCACCCAATCGTGCCATTTATAGACTCCTAGCCCCTAAATATAGCGCCCCTTGATCTCATGTCCGTCCTGGCCCTTGGCCCTGCCCTTGGCCTGACAATGACCGAGTTTCGAGGCTATCGGCTCTTCATCAACAGGTCTCATTGGAGAGCGTCGGCTCGACGCTACACGCAAACGGCTTGTCCGATATTGATATTTAGGTACTCCACGCGAAGGCCTTAGCATCCTCTTTGAGATCAGCCATGCACATTCATGAACGCACTCCCGAGGCAATCCGAAGCAATTTAGAAAAAATTTCAAGTTTGCCAAAAGTGGACTGAGAGAGTTCTAGAGGGACCTCTTAGACATGCCCTCAAGACCCAACTAGCCTCATTTGCTCAGATATGATCCTAAAGACTCTTCCGTACTCAAACTAAACTTCAAACCCGCGGTGCCAAGAAGGTTCCCGTGCGCATCGAGCTATACGTGACCACCACAGGCAATTTTCTGGACGAGCCCATCATGAGCCGCCAAAGGGGACTCAAGTCGGCTAGACGCGAGTCTCCTAGACCATGTACTCAAAGTTGCGAGCCCTCGGCCTCTTGGTGAAGTTATCACCTTGAGTGTCCAAAGCACACCCGTAAGACTTGGTATCAGAGCTAAAACTCCGTCAGCCAAACGGCGAGTATCCATCAGCAATGTTTGCAAAATCTAATGCCAAGATAAGTCACTAGAGGTGCGAGCTAGCAATGCTAATGCACTGGGTCACCAGGAATGTGCTCGAGGTTGCAAAATGACGCGACTCCAATGGAAAGTGGGAAGCTTGGTGGCAAAGGCTTAGCAGTGGCTCATGGAATGTAAGCCCAACATGGGTATTTGAGTCGATAGGAGACGTCAACTCCAATTTTCTTTGGCGAGGGCTCTAGGTGAATAGTCCCTCCATGATCAGCAAAGCATGAATCAAGAAAGCAAGCTAGCGGCTAATCATTGTGTTGTCGCGGGAGCACAACGCAGAGTGACTCCCGACGTCCTCAAGATAAGCAACCAAACATCCGTCAGGCTCGTCAAGAGTTGTCAAGCACCTTGTGGAGAAGGCAAGCGGAGCCGCAGTCAAATTAAAGGTAAAAAATTATTCTCATTGTCTTAGTATTACAAACGAAAACTTGTCCCTCTAGCACTAGAGGAAAAATATAAGTCCCCCCTTCAACACTGAAGGGGATAAAAGGGGGAAGGGCACATTCCCTATGGTATTATAAACAATGTGCATTGTGGAGAGCTACGCCAACTCCATACCATACTTATGTCTTTTTTTTATCCCCCAAAATACACAAGCATTCTATGCACACTATGTTTCCACAATACGCAAAGCATTTTGCACACGTGATGTATGTGACTGCATAACTTTTATGCTAACAGTCCATGTCGTTTTCCTCAACAAACTCCTAATGCGTATTTTATTTTTAACCAAACCATTTTTCCCACAAAGCCTGCCATTGTCTAGTGGTGCAGATTGGTCATCAACTATTCACTACTTTGTTAACCCATGATGCCAATACTATTCTTTTTTCATATTTTTAGTCGTGGGTTGGGCTTGTCGATCCCATAGGTTTATGGTCAAGGGTTGTCAATTGCTGATGTGAGGCACACCAGACTTATTTAGTGCTACCTAGCTAAATGTATATGTGAAAGGGATGGACCCATAGATAATGTAACATTTAATGGCCTAGTAACTTGTGTGTGTAGCGGAAATTAGCATGAACATAGTGGGCATTTCATTAGAATAGATTCCTAATGAGAATTACAAGAGTGCTTGGGTGGAGAGAGCAACAAAAAGCATAACACCTTGTTAGATAGCATCAACAATACTTTCAAAAGAGAGATAAATTAAGCTATTGACAACAGTTGAGGACTGGATTTGCATGGAGCCTGTCTCCCCTCCAAAAGGCTTTGTATTATGGTTTCTCCCATCAAGAGAGACATTGTACAATACAATTCTTTGTGTTCCTTCAAGACTAGCTAGTGCAATGAAGATGAAAGCTTCATGCACTAAGCAAAACACTTAGTAAACACAACTTTAATTATCCTCGTTCTCAGACCCAAGACCTCACACACCTTCGAAGATGGTGAGAGCTAGCAGGGTATGAGAGTAGATTGAGAGGATGAAGGAGTATCTTACGACAAAGATGTACATCTCCTCACATAATCACTCATATTAGCATAGATTTATCTTAGTAATTAGCTTGGTAGAGGAGATGAGCATGCATTGAAGCTTGGCTCTTGGTTGGATTTGCATCCACAAGCCAAGAGTGTGTCTATGTAGGCTTCTATCTCACAAGCTTGGAGTAGGTGATGAGTTCTCCATTAAAGCTTGGTGAGAGATAGTCTTCTCTTTCTTCACACATGAGATTGTGTGAGTGTGTGTGTGATAATGCCTTGCAAAAATCAGCCCCCTCTCTCTCTTGGGCGAGCCCTCTTGCAATTTGCTCTTGCAGGCTCCCCATTGGACCTCCCCAAGTCAAGCCAATGGCTATTAAGCAGCATAAGTGATAGCCTTCTGACATGTGTCCCCCTTTCCCCTTTTGTGAGAGTTTAATCAATTAAACTTAATTGATTTAAATGAATTAAATCCCCATTGGACCTTTCCCCATTCTGACCAATAGGAATTAAGTAGCCCATTGGGCTGCTCAATTCCTATTGGACCCCTTCACAGGCAGTCCAACAATCATCAGGACACTTAATTTTCATTGGTTCTTTTTTATTAAGTGTTTTAAAATTAATTAGGCTAAATTTACTCTAGCCTAATTCTCATTGGTCCACTTCAAGGGTCATCCAATAGGAATTGGGTACACCTTGTGGGCATCTGGCCTAGGGAGCTGACATGTGTCTCTCATTCCCTTTGTGTAAAGGGAGCTTGTGTGTGTGTGTGTGTGTGGCCTTCTCTCTCATCCCCTACTTGCTAGGCTCGCCCCCTCCTATGTAGGGATATTCAAAGACTTTTTTGGTCACACACAAAGTATCCAATTTCCCTAGGGTTGACCTTTGGACATAACCTTTGAACCTTAGCATTTTGGAAGTCTTAATGGGCTAAACCTTAGGGTCTTTTTAGCCCATTGTTGCACATGGCTCTTTTGCAGATGGCCCCCCTTTTGGATCCCTCTTTTTCATCCTTTGGATCCCTACTGTGGCCGGTCTGCTAGCTTAACCAATATTCTAGCTTTTTCTCCCCTAGCACTTCCCCACATTAAATGATCAGTTTAATATGAGAAAATCATTTAGGAGAATTAGATATTGATTATTATGACATTACCTCTCTCTTGAAATCATAGTCGTCCTCGACTATGCTGTAGAGAAGATAAAGCATATTCATGAGTCCTTTTCTTAGCGGGTAGAGGATCCCTATGTTACCCTACGACATCATTCCACAATGGATGACTAGTCCATTTGGCGCTTGAGAGCCTGAGGCTGCCGCAAGCATGTCTGCACATTAGTCCTATCAGCCTTCCATAGTAGAGTGACAAGCTCTACTTGGTGTTTGGGAGATGTCGTCTCCGCAAACTTGATCTAAGCATGCATACTACTTAATTTTTGTGCACAATAAAGAAAAAGAGAGTCTTATAAGACAAAAACTTTGTTCATTTTTAACATTTTGTACATTTGCTTAGTCTTGGGAAGCATTGTAAGCATTGACAAGGTTTAGGTTATCCTTTAATTGTATGCCTTGCATCCATCTAGCATCTTCAAAAGGATAATTCTTAAACTTAATAAAATATCATCGGATAATCTTACCGCCTCTTAATACCTTGTCTTCATGTCGGAGAATGGACTCGGGCTGCAGCACCTCCTCTTGGTCCTCGATCTCCGATGGGTCTTCAATAGTTGGTTCTTGAGGTGGCTCTCCTTTGTAAGGCTTTAATAGGCTCACATGGAAAGCATTGTGTATGAGCCAATGATTGGGCAACTTGAGTTGATAGGCCATCTCATTGATTGGCCTAAGAATCTGGAAGGGACCATAATACCTTTTTGCTAGTTTAGCATAGTACTTTTGGTGGCCCGTAGGATTCTTGCCCGTCGTGTGTCTTAATCGAGCCTTGGGAAACTTTAACAAGACCCAATCGTTTTCTTTAAAGGCTTGGGCTCTTCTGTGCTTGTCAGCAACAGCCTTTTGCCTTTGCTGTGAGATAGAGATAGCATCCTTAATCTTTTGAAAAGATTCTTGTAGGTCTCGGCTATACTCATCTACAGCGAAGATCTTCCCATGTACTTTAAGTAGCAAGGGACTTTTTGATCTTCCCTCAATTACCTCGAAAGGTGCTTTTCCCGTGGAAGTATGTACAGTGTTATTGTAAGCATATTCCACTAAGGGTAAGTACTTCTCCCATTGGGATCTTTGATCTACTTCCGTTACATAGGCTTTTAGTAGATCGAGAATTGTTAGGTTAGCTATTTCACTTTGGCCATCCGTTTGTGGATGATAGGCCGAAGAGAAGTTTAGCCTTGTCCCTAAATTCTCAAAGAGACCCTTCCAGAAATTACTGGCCATTCTAGGATCTCTATCCGACACTATGGATATTGGCAAGCCATGGTACTTGAAAATTTGTGAAATGAAGAGGGTTGCCATTTGATGGGCTTTGATAGTCTTTTTGACAGGTATAAAATGAGCTTGTTTACTGAACCTGTCTACTATCGTCCATATTCCCGTATTCCCATGGATAGACTTAGGCAATCCAAAGATAAAATACATGGATATGCTCTCCCATGGTGAATTAGGGATTGGCAAGGGTTGAAGCAATCCAAGTTGCTTCCCTCTATCAAATTTTGTCTTTTGGCATACCACACATTTAGAAACATACTCTTGTATGTTCACTTTCATGGTAGGCCAATAGAAATATGTTTCAATTCCCTTTAAGGTAGACTGAATCCCTCTATGCCCCGCATACGGTGGAGCATGAGATTCATACATTACTTTCTCACGTAGTGAGTTAGTAACGCATAGTCTATTGCCATTGAGAAGATAACCATCTTGTAAAGTAAATGGTTTTTCTTTCTTCCCTAATGCAAGGGTTGAAATCACATCTCTAAAATCGGGATCAATAGCGTACTCATCTATCATTGAAGATAGATCATTGTGAGTTGCTATGGAAACCGCAGTCACTCTCGGCCGTCTTGAGAGTGCATCAACTACTTGATTATGCTTGCCAGCAATGTGAGCAATATGAAAATGAAAGTGCGAAAGGAAATTTGCCCACCTCATTTGTTTGTCGGAGAGCTTGGTCTGCGTCATGAAGTACTTAAGACTTTGGTGATCCGTTCGCAGAATGAAAGGAGTCCCCAATAAATAGTGCTTCCATGAGTCTAAGGCATGTAGAACTGCAAGGAGTTCCTTTTCATATATGCCTAGAGCTTGCTCAACAGGGTCGAGCCTTCGACTCTCATAGCCTATGGCATGCCCTTCTTGGAGTAAAACAGCTCCAAGGCAATCACCACAAGCATCACATTGGACCTCAAATGGTTTTGAGAGATCCGGTAGTGTAAGCACAGGTTGAGAGATAAGCTTTTCTTTAAGCTTTGCGAAAGCATTGTTCTCCTTAGCAGACCATGTATACCTAACGTTTTTCTTTGTTAGATCATGTAATGGTCCCGCAATTTGTGAGAACTTTTCTATGAAGCGTCTATAGTATGCACACATACCTATAAAGCTTCTTAGTTCATGAAGATTCCTTGGTTTAGGTCATCCTTTTATTACCTCTAACTTTGATGGATCCATTTGGATGCCATCTTGAGAGATAATGTGACCTAAATACTGAACCTCTTGCAAGAAAAATTCACTTTTCTTTCGATTAACATAAAGTTTATTCTCTCTTAAAACTTGAAATATTACCTGGAGGTGTTGCTTGTGTTCGTCTAATGGATTAGAGTAGATGATAATATCATCAAAGAACACTCCAGTGAAGGTTCGATGAGGCCTGAACAGCTTCTCCATCAAGCGGTTGAATGTGGCTGGTGCATTGGTCAAGACAAAAGGCATGACGATGTATTCGTAAAGACCAAATGTGGTGCGAAATGCGGTCTTTACAATGTCTTGATCAACTATCCTTATTTGATGATAGCCACTTTTTAGGTCAATCCTACTGAAGTAGGTCGATCCTTGTAGCTTATCAAATAGGTCTTCTACCCGTGGAACTGGAAACCTATTCTTGATAGTGATCCTATTTAGTGCTCTATAGTCGACACACATATGATATGTGCCGTCTTTCTTTTGCTCTAATAGCACAGGAGAGCAAAATGGAGATGAGCTAGGCCTAACCATGCCTTTCTCAACTAACTCATGCACTTGCCGCATAATCTCCTCTTGTTGAGCTTGAGAAACTCTATAAGGAGGTTTGTTAGGCGGTGAACTTCCTGGAAGAAGTTCAATTGCATGGTCATCATTACCTCGTTTAGGAGGTAGCTCACAAGGGATGTCGTCAATAAAAACATCTTGAAACCCCTTGAGAAAATTGGATAGCTCTAATTCCTTTTGGTTGCTTTTATTTTCTTTTGCTAAAGCATTAGGTTCATTTTGACAATCTTTAACAAAAATCATGTACACAGAAATAGAGCTCTTTATTGACTTTTTGAAAGCTGGTGTATGTACAATGGGAATTGTGTTACCCATTTCCTTAGCATCTATATACATGTCTTTTTCCCTGAACTTAAAGGAGATTCTCCTTTCAGGAAATTTAACATCGGCAGCCAGGCGGTCAAAAACCATGGTGCCCCTAGGATTACATCCTCATGCTTGAGAGGAGAAATAAAGAAGTCCTCTTTGTCCACATAGCCTTGGACATGAAGCCTCAATTTCCCAATTAAGGGAGTGACTGAAGCTTCTTGCCCCTTGAAGGCACTGTCTGCGGGTAGGACATCTCCCATCTCGTAGGATTGTATGCCTAGCTTGGTAGCCAACTCTATAGATATAAAATTGTGAGTAGAACCAGGGTCAAAGAGAATAAAAGCATCATGTTCTCTTACCTTTCCCCAAGCATGGCATAGAGGAGATCCTTTGTGGTGAGTTTGGTGAGTCTCCTCCTCTTGGATTTCAACCAAGGAAGCTCTAGGAGGATCTTGGCGGTTGTTCTTTTGGGGACAAGGGGGGATATTTCTGGGCGAGCAGTTTTCGGCGAGCGCTTTTTAGGAATCAAGTGAGCAGATTCCTAAAAAGATTCTCCCTTCCTCTTTGTGGACTATCTGAGAGAGAGAGAGAGAGAGAGAGAGAGAGAGAGAGAGAGAGAGAGAGAGAGAGAGAGAGAGAGAGAGAACTATAGGTATGGAAGCTAGACAAATTGTTTCAAAAACAATATAGATAGGGGTACTTAAAACAAGAACTCCCATTAATAATAAAAAAGTTACATTTTATTAAACTTGCATTACATAAACAAGAAGTGTTCATCTTTTGGAAGGCCCGGTTTTAGTAGTTGATGTGCTACCTTCGATTGGCATATTAAGATTCACCACGTTGCTTAGCTGCTGCCTCATTTCCTCCTCATCCTCCTCTGTGATGAGCCCAATTTTCTTCTAGCAAGAGAAAGCTAGTTGTCCCGTCTCGTTCAAATTGATTAAGCTTCGCATATTGAGTTCCTTGCGGCATTGATAGAGGCGATACACGTTGATGGTTTCCTTGAGAGCCTGACAAACCCAGTCGGCTCCATACAATGCCTCTCCATTTGGAATGGCTTCCATGGCATCCCAGGCATACTTTATTTTACTTGCAAGATCGTCGGACATAGTGAAAGAAGGAGAGGTGTGCTAGGAAGCTAGTGGACGCTTTCACAAAAAATAACTCAAGTTATGGCAATTTATAGCCTCTGTGGTAATATTATATTATTTTATACACGATTTGACACATAAACACGAGCCCAGTGATGCATGGTGCAGGTCGGAGAGAGAGGAGACGGGCTTATATCCTTACGAGTGGATAGATGACTTGCGGCCAAAGGGAGCGTGGCTCAAGTGTCCTTGGTGGCTGGACTACCCGGACAAGGAGTACCCACCCGAAGAGGAAGAGCTATACATAGGTATGCCTGTATGTAATTTTTACCTTTGCCATGAAGCAATAGAATATGGGCTCAATAACTCTTCTTCTTTTAATTAATAGCGGAGCATAGTGCGTCACGGGAGAAAGCGGTTGTGATAGAGGATGCTCTATCTCCAAACACATCAAAGAAACCAGAGAGGAAGAAACAGACCTCAAGGAAAGACTCGCAAGCACAACAAGCTGACAAGCAACGTGGGAAGAGAAAGAAGAGGGCTGTAGTTTCGAGCGACAGTGAGAGCGAGCATGTGGTTGTGGAGTATTCTGTAGAAGTCAGCGATAGTGCTCATAGCCTTGGTGCTATGAGTCATAGTGTACCGACACTATCCTTCACTCCCAGACCAGTGGGGGGCATCCAGGAGTCCCCTCCATGTTCACCATCACATGGTAGCGCTGTAGAGGACTTATCAGACATGGCCAAAGTTGTGGGAGATAACCATCCAGGTACGTGAAATTGCTTAATGTTGTGTTGTTCTCTTTAGCATTGCTTGAAAGATATATTTGATCTTATGTTGCTATATACAGATATGCATGTAGAGCCACTCCACCTTGCAGTGCATGCTAGTGCCAAAGAGTTGGCAAAAGCTATTCCAGATGTGTTGTGCAATGACAGGTAAGCCACGCTTATTTACAATCATAGTTATGTGCACACTTATAGTGCTAACAAAAACTACATGCAGTTCTATGCAGTCACTACGTAGATTCTTGGGCTCTCTATCAGGAACAGGGCAGATGAACCCCAGCTTGAGATTGGGTGGCGTACGTTTGGTGTACATGGCCTTTCCCTTACACACTAGGCCACATGCAGCTAGCACGGGCGGGGTTCCTATATGGAACCAATGGGATAGTGACCTTGTGGATGCTGCATTCCTTCTGGCATCCGAGTTTCTTTTGGTGGATGGCATGATTGTGGCGACATGTCGTGCAGAAAATCTTTCCATCGTCACTTCGAAGGCAGAGGGAGCTGGTTTCCAGCTGTTGAGGATATTGTACTTACAGCTACCAGAGGCTAGTTGTACGACTGTTCAGGACTATTTAGAGGGGGTATGTTGTTTTTTTGTTTTGATAATGAATAGTAACTTCGATGTTCGTGGGTCAAAAAATAATGTTTTACTTGCTCCCCGCAGGTTGGTACTTTGTTGCTAGCCATTTTTTCACCCCCTAGAACTGGTGGGTGTCGGCTTCCAAGGTACGATCGAGTGGATGGAGAGATTGCAGCAAATGTACGTGGCTTCTCTGCAGATGATGACATGTTGTGGGAGAAGCTACCAGGATCAAATTCCACACAGTGGACGCTTGATCGTATGGCCCGGCCTTTTCGTAGAGGTGTTGAGAGGAGTCCAGCGTTTGCCAGGTGGTAGAACTTTTTTGTTAGCTGTTTTTATTGTTCCTATAAAATTATAGGTATAATAAATCTTAAGGTAACTTTTTTTGTGTAGATGGCTACTAGGTACCTTCACAGACATGGGAGATGCTGTGTTGGATTGTTTTGCAGGAGTTGGGACATTGACAACACAATGTTTACTACTACGTAGACATTGCATCAGTTGTGAGAAGGATTGGGCAGTTTTTAGTGCTTGTTTGGAGCCAGCTCAACGTCTACCTTTCGATTTAGGCTCGACATTGATGTTTCATAGGAGTGTCAGAGCTCAGGTAGCTGAGCAACTGCAGCAGGTGTCCGAGCAGCTTCATCCGCTTGACCCACCATTCCCGACACCACTCAGCAGTCAGGGCGGGGCAGTAGCAGCACCATATCCCACTTTCACAGCCCCATTTTTGGCATGGCGTGCAACTGGACCGTCTCTCAGTGCATTCATTGCCTCCACATCTGAGGCCCCACCCGGGGTTGATCCATTGCCTCTTTCACTACCTGCACCCCCCCACATATAGTTCACACCCTTTGCCATTTGGAGTAGTTCCCCCACCATTTGGTGCATTGCCCCCGTTGGCACGACCTTTGTTTCCTCCCAGAGGATATGGCCCCCCACAACCCTTCTTTCCTCCATGTCACCCATGATGTATCAACCCCCATATGTATTTACTTTGGATGCAATGGAACTCATAGATTTGGGGTTTGCTATTTGAAATAGACCGTAATTGTGTGTAAGGAACTTTCTCTTATTAATAGTGTATTTAATGATTCCATGGTGTTTTTTGTTTGAATGTAAGTTGGTCGTCAAATGACAATCATATTTTAGTTAGAGAGAGAGAGAGAGAGAGAGAGGAAACAAAAGAGAGAGACAGATAGAGATAGAGATAGAGAGAGAGAGAGAGAGAGAGAGAGAGATGGGTAGATCGTCCCTTCTTTTGGAAATCCGCTCGCCCGATTCTTAAAAAGCGCTCGCCAAAAATTGCTCGCCCAGAAATCGCGTCCGGGGACAAGCACGGTACGCATGCCCTTGTTCGCCGCACTTGAAGCACCGGTTATCCTTGCGATAATGGTCAAGCTCTTCAGGAGAGAGTTTATTCTTACCTTTGTAAACTCCCTTCTCTTTAGCTTTGTTGGAGTTGCCCTTAGGAGACTTTTGGACATTGTCCTTCCCCTTAGGCTCATTGGAACCCTTGTTTTCCGTGGGCTTATTATTTCTTTTAGCCCCCGTTTGGAAATTGATTCGAGAGGCCACCATAGTATGGTGTATTACCGCCGATATGGTACGTGGCCTTTGGGAGTTGACATACTCCGCCATTTCTTCGGTTAAGCCCGCACAAAATTGTTGCTTTTGCTCTCCAAAATCCAACTTTTTGAAGACAGTGGTTTTGAGTTGTAGGTCCCAAAACTTGTCTACATATTTGTGGATGGATTCATAGGGAGAGAGCTTTAAGCTTCGCCATTCGGTGAGTACTTTGTCTTTGGCATCGGTGGCCAAAAACTGCTTCATAATGGAAGCTCTTACAGCTTTCCATGTTTGTGGAGCTTCACACGGTTGGCTCGTAGGCTAGACCACCATTGCCTGGCGGACTTTTGAAAGTGCATAGCTACATGGCGTAGCTTAGAGGACTCCGTGAAGCCCTCATATCCAAACGCCGCATCGAATTGCTGGATAAAGGCCAAGACTTTGTCCGTAGCACCAAAGGTACCATCATAGGTAAGGAAAGAGATGCTCTTCCCTCCCTCTTTGAATTTCTTCAACTTGGATGACCTCTTCCATGAGGCATAGGATTCCCTATGGCCTCTTCTTTTTGATGGTTCAAAGGTTGCACCATCACTTTCTTCAGAAGGTGAAGAATTTGAAGAAGGTGGAGAAGAGGGTGACCTCTTTCTCGCCTTTTTCTTGTCTTGATCTTCGTCATCTTTACCATCACTTTCATAAGAGGAAGAGGATGAAGAAGATGGAGAAGAGGGTGTCCTTTTTCTCGCCTTTTTCTTCTCTTGCTTTTTATCATCCCTCTTTGAATTATGGCGTGGAGAAGAGTGTGATGGTCTTCTCCGCTTTGGTGGTGATGGAGAGCGTTTAGCCCGCCGTCTTCGTGGATCCATCTCCGTCGAGGTGGCGGGAGACTCACTTCTTTCTCGTCCCTTCGGTGGAGGCTCTTGAGTTCTCCTTTGGGAAGGAGATGCATCATCAAGAAGTAAATTCTTGAGCCCTTTGTACGGATTCTCTTCTTCTTCCCGAATCGGAGAGAGACCTCTTTTGGGAGTCTCACAAGGAGGCTTCCTAGGTGTTCTCTCATCATGGTGATGAGCTTGGAGAATCCCGTGAGCATAGAGCTGCCGTTGCACTTCGCTTTGGAGAGATGGATTGCCCATGGCTTGTTGAAGCCTAGAAACAAGATAGTTAACAAGCATTGAAGCATCATTAGTAGCTTGCTCATGAGCAAAATCAAAGTTATCAACATTAATTTCACTCTCTTTACTATTTTCAGCCATTCTAACAACTTTTAGGTGTACTTTGGCACTTCAAGCCCTAGTTGCTACTCCTCTTTACCCCTTTAGAAAAAGCACTCAAGCTACTGTACCCGCGACTCGAATACCATTAATTGCAAGGAATAGAAGAGAGGGTCTTTCGACACCAAAACAGCACCGGCTCCTGTCAAGCTTCTAATAGCTCAATAGTGGTTAAGCCGTAGGCAAGCCCTGTAGGACTCCACTATTAAGACCATAGCTCTCGACGGTGATGCCCGTTAACTGTACGAAGGCAGGCACACTGCAAGGCTGAAAAATCCCTATTCTACTTACTCACAGGCAATTAATAATACCAACCATTTATAGCTAGCTTGAGGACCTCCCTTCTTGAGCAAGAAAAGAGAAACCTTGTGCTTTGATACCAATGTAACATTTAATGGCCTAGTAACTTGTGTGTGTAGCGAAAATTAGCATGAACATAGTGGGCATTTCATTAGAATAGATTCCTAATGAGAATTACAAGAGTGCTTGGGTGGAGAGAGCAACAAAAAGCATAACACCTTGTTAGATAGCATCAACAATACTTTCAAAAGAGAGATAAATTAAGCTATTGACAACAGTTGAGGACTGGATTTGCATGGAGCCTGTCTCCCCTCCAAAAGGCTTTGTATTATGGTTTCTCCCATCAAGAGAGACATTGTACAATACAATTCTTTGTGTTCCTTCAAGACTAGCTAGTGCAATGAAGATGAAAGCTTCATGCACTAAGCAAAACACTTAGTAAACACAACTTTAATTATCCCCGTTCTCAGACCCAAGACCTCACACACCTTCGAAGATGGTGAGAGCTAGCAGGGTATGAGAGTAGATTGAGAGGAAGAAGGAGTATCTTACGAGAAAGATGTACATCTCCTCACATAATCACTCATATTAGCATAGATTTAGCTTAGTAATTAGCTTGGTAGAGGAGATGAGCATGCATTGAAGCTTGGCTCTTGGTTGGATTTGCATCCACAAGCCAAGAGTGTGTCGATGTAGGCTTCTATCTCACAAGCTTGGAGTAGGTGATGAGTTCTCCATTAAAGTTTGGGAAGAGATAGTCTTCTCTTTCTTCACACATGAGATTGTGTGAGTGTGTGTGTGATAATGCCTTGCAAAAATCAGCCCCCTCTCTCTCTTGGGCGAGCCCTCTTGCTATTTGCTCTTGCAGGCTCCCCATTGGACCTCCCCAAGTCAAGCCAATGGCTATTAAGCAGCATAAGTGATAGCCTTCTGACATGTGTCCCCCTTTCCCCTTTTGTGAGAGTTTAATCAATTAAACTTAATTGATTTAAATGAATTAAATCCCCATTGGACCTTTCCCCATTCTGACCAATAGGAATTAAGTAGCCCATTGGGCTGCTCAATTCCTATTGGACCCCTTCACAGGCAGTCCAACAATCATCCAGGAGACTTAATTTTTATTGGTTCTTTTTTATTAAGTGTTTTAAAATTAATTAGGCTAAATTTACTCTACTTCAAGGGTCATCCAATAGGAATTGGGTACACACCTTGTGGGCATCTGGCCTAGGGAGCTGACATGTGTCTCTCATTCCCTTTGTGTAAAGGGAGCTTGTGTGTGTGTGTGTGTGGCCTTCTCTCTCATCCCCTACTTGCTAGGCTCTCCCCCTCCTATGTAGGGATATTCAAAGACTTTTTTGGTCACACACAAAGCATCCAATTTCCCTAGGGTTGACCTTTGGACATAACCTTTGAATTTTGGAACCTTAGCATTTTGGAAGTCTTAATGGGCTGAACCTTAGGGTCTTTTTAGCCCATTGTTGCACATGGCTCTTTTGCAGATGGCCCCCCTTTTGGATCCCTATTTTCCATCCTTTGGATCCCTACTGTGGCTGGTCTGCTAGCTTAACCAATATTCTAGCTTTTTCTCCCCTAGCACTTCCCCACATTAAATGATCAGTTTAATATGAGAAAATCATTTAGGAGAATTAGATATTGATTATTATGACATATAAGGATTGTAAACCTAGTTTTTCCTCATTATGAAGGTACTAAGCTTTGCTCTTGCCTTATCCTCTTCGGTTGTTTGTCTGTGAGAGTGAACGTGCGTGCACGTACGTACGTACGTGTGTGTGTGTGTGTGTGTGTGTGTGTGTGTGAGAGAGAGAGAGAGAGAGAGAGAGAGAGAGAGAGAGAGCATAGGTAATTGAGCAACGGTGAGCACTACAGTGACAGTGAGGAGGACGAGCAACAACATCGGCTTCTTCCTTTCACTACGTGCGAGATTTCCTCAGCGAATTCAACATAGAAGGTGAGTCACACAAAGAGAATTCAAAACCCGAGCAAGTTTTTTCGAGCAAGTCACAATTCGAGCACAACTAGGCATGATATAATTGTTAAGTATGGAGCGTGATTTACCCCTTGTAATTTTTTGTATTAAAAAAATGTGTATTTGTAAGGCCCACGTTATTAGGAGAAGCCATCTTGCGTGAAGAAAAATCACTCGTCAAAAAACCAAAAATTCACGGCCAGTCTCGAGCTATTCCTTTTTGTCGGAATATTATGACCGACCGGAATATTCCTTTTTGTTGAAATATTATGGCCGGACGGCGATCGAAAAGTTTGTGAAAATGGTCGGTCGAGTGGCCAATTGGCCGGTGGTTGTGGCCGAATTCAATGGCCAATGGCCGGTTTCAAGGCGGACTTGTCTTTTTAAGGGCGGCCACACATGGGCGCATTGGAGAGTCCAACTTGGACTTGTCTACACTAGGGCGATACACATGGCTGCCTTTCATGAGAGAGGGCAGCCTTTTTGGCCTATAAAAGGAGGTCTCTTCTAAACACAAATTGCATTATGGTGTATTGTGAAGTTGATGTGAGGTGGTGAGAGTGAAGCGAGGCAGAAGCTCTATTAAGCTTATAGTCCCTTTGTAACCTACTTTTTGTTTGAAGTACTAAAGCCATTGAGTGGCTGCTTTTCCGTGGATGTAGTCCACATTGGGTGAACCACGTATATCATGTGCTCTCTCTTTCTCTCTCATATGTGTGAAAATTATCTCTCTCCATTAAATAAACTACTCTAATATTTACCTAGCTACATCCTATTTCCTAACAATAATAGTTAAAAATCCTTAAAGCTTAAACCTTTTCATGTTCCGCAAAAATCTCTTTTATAGAAAGACAAATGCAAAGAAGATTCATATAGAGCACTTGCATGAATTTATCTACATGGACCAATGTACATTATTTTGTGCACCGATTTAGCGTTGTAGATCCCCCCACCGCCCCCCCCCCCCCCCCCCTTCCCTCTCTCTCTCTCTCTCTCTCCCTCTCCCTCTCTCTCTCTCTCTCTCTCTCTCTCTCTCTCTCTCTCTCTCTCTGTGCAACCTAAATTAGTAAAGTTCTATCATCAAAATACTTCAAAAAACACTATAATTCAATTTTCACGGCTCATGAGACTTTTTAATTCTCTCTAAAAAGATATCTCACATATCTTGTAGCATGAGCAAGACACTACGATAATTGATTAGGCCTCCGTCATTGCTCCCCACGTCATAAAGTGTGTTACACCATGCAACCTAGAATGATATCAAGCCTTTTAAAAGGGAATCAAAGAAGATAGCCTTTGGTCTCAACAAAAACTTTCAAGAGGGGTGAATTTATAGCATCCCCATCCTTGCAAGATGCCATGACCTTTGGAGCCCAACTTGTAGGTGGCCTCTACCAACATGCACCAAATTGAGCCATATCTTCTGCTACACCATGAAGTGCAAATCGGCACTTGTGTGAGGGTTATAATGGCGGCAAGCCCACCTCTACAGAGTTTCATGACCCAAATAGTGTAACCACGATGAACGAGCGTACCATTCACAATTATACTCATACACCAAAGGATGCAAAGGGAGGTGCCTCCTTGCACGCCAACATCTAACAGAGCCCTTGGTTCCATGGATCGAAATGCAAGGGCTAGGACTACAACTTGGATGGGAGGTTCGTTTTTTGACAGAGACCTTGAACAACCTACTCAAACTCTATTTAGGACCCCATACCTAGTCCATGGTATGTGTGTTGGTTTGTTATGAAGACTTATTTGTTCTTTGTCTTTTACACAGAATGTGACTTTAGTCCCCCCTAAGCATCTCGTCACGTTGCATTCACATACATCTACAATGGGCATGTCTCCCGATATAAGACATGTTTGTACAATTTTGTCTCATAGCCTCTTCCCCCCAAATGGCCTATTTCTTTTAATTTTGTCTTTTTTGCCCGCAACATAACATGCTCCCTTTGTATCCCTTGCTATTGCATTCCCAAAGCATGGATCACGTTCCACTATTATAATCACTGGCCCAAGTTGGGATCATGGGTACACTCATCTATATGCCACCATCTCTCATGGGGGTAATTTTTGTTGAATTCCACTATACTTTAATATTTTTTGGCATGGATTTTTCCCAATTGAAGCCTTGCTCTCATTGTGGAAAGGCCAATTATCTACCCGCTCGGATACCTTTTTGGAGACGAATGATTGCAATGAGAAAAATCTCATCACAATAAAACCCATCATCGGAAGTAGATTTCATTGCCTTTGTTTTACCGATCGTAATCAGGACTGGCTCTCCAGCTGCAGTTGGACTATGTCGACAAAAAGCTCACTTCTATTCACCCAGGCTTTTCGGACGCATGTAGAGGAGACTAAAATAAATGGTTTTCTTACAGAGATGAAGCTCTCAGTAGATTTTCCTCTATCCTGTCAGAATTCAGAATTATCGGTTGTGAGAGGCCTGTGCGGAACAGGCCTTCCAAAAATTGTCCGAGGCCCCCTTGGGAGAGGACCGCGGACGGGGTTTGGAAGTAGTTTTCAACCAGCAATTGACGCGTCTCGGGAAACCTTCACTAACTGCGTCATTGCCCCCAACGCAAAGATGAAATTTTCAGTGGCGTCTGAAGCATTATATACCTGCTTTTGATTGCGCCTTTGCATGTGGGGTTACTTATTGCAAACTACCGCCGTTTGTTTGTGGAGTAGCAAGGCGTTACAAGGAAGGTGAGACAAGAGGGATTGCACACTGAATACTGAATAATTTATTAGGAGCATGGGGGTTGCAACAGAGGCATGCCAAAGGAGCCAAGCACAATTAGAGATAAGAGTAAGCACTTAGTAAGGTTTCAAAGTTCAAATTTTACAAGTTGGTGTAAGTAGGTCTATAAGCAAACACCTAGTAGCGTGAGACGAGGTCGAGTGCCGTTTTAAAATTGGGTGGAGTTAGTGTGTAGCAGTGTCGACATGCGCAGATACTGTTTGGCGATGGAGAACGACGTCCTACGCAGGTGATCAATTGCCACTTGCAAGCAGGCTTTTTGATGTTTGTCGCTATTGTGAAGTCATGATCAGTTGTTATTGGTTCGACACCCTCCGCACGAAGTGATGAGTTGTTGTGGTAGGTGGGTTGGTTGGTAGATTGGCAGCACTGTTTCAGAGCTTGCATTTGTCAGGCAAAGTTTTTTTGGTTTTTGATGTGTATGGCCTGCTCTCTCTTGTTGTTGGTTGCAAGTTGGTGCTCCCTGGTGGCACAAATATGGATGGAGGCAAAGGGAATATGGTCGATGCTGCATGCAAAACTGTGCAATGAGGGAAGTCAAAGCGGGGCAGGATGGCCGATTCAATGGTTTGGCAATCGTGTCAGCAAGCACGCATTGCTCTCTTGTAGTGTGTTGCAGCGAAAGTGCTTGTGTTGAAGGTAGAACATTCGACTGAAAGTGACAATGAGAGCCCTTCCAATATGTGCAAGGATAGAGGGAGAATTACAAGAAGTTCTGCAAGGGGTACGTAGCCCTGGTAGCAGAGGTAGGGGCATGCAATAAAGTCTTACTTAAGAATCTCGATAGATGTAGTGTAGAGAGAAATCTTGATAAATAAGAGAAGCCCATGTCTGGCAACATCCTTTTCCTGAACGAAGAACAAGAATCCCTTGGAACCTGCAATCAATTGGAGAAAAGGAGCTTGAATTAATTGTTTCGATTAGTCTCTGCTCATAGATGTTGCGCGCTCCACCACTAGATCTAGTTGATAGGGTGAAAGAGATGCTAAGAAGCAGTTTTTGATTTCAACATGAGGAGACAGGCGACAGGTGCAATCAGGAGGCCTCTCTCTCTCTCTCTCTCTCTCTCTCTCTCTCTCTCTCTCTCTCTCTCTCTCTCTCTCTCTCTCTCTCTCTCTCTCTCTCTCTCTCTCTCTCTCTCTCTCTCTCGCGAACCCTAAACCTAAGCCTCAACCCAACCCCTCCAAGTCTCCCCTGGGCACGGGCGGCCCTATGGGGCGTTAATGCCCAAGCTTTGCCCATGCCCAAGACCTACTCGTCAACAACGCCGCATTTTTAATCTTCTGCGACATACTCGTCAATAGTAACCTACTCGCCTGCGCGTTTTTCTTCTGGGACACTCTCGTCTACTGTTGTGGCGTCTACTGCTGTGGCGACTGCTCTCTACTCAAGTGTTGTGGTGTCCTCTTATCAACTCCTTTGGTTAACTCCTCACTTTCTGCGACTACCACCATCCCAAAGCGTTTTTCTTCTGCGACATTCTCGTCTACTGTTGTGGCATCTACTTATCAACTCCTCTGGTTAACTCCTCACCTTCTGCGACTATCACCGCCTCAAAGCCTTCTCAGCCTGTCAAACCGAATCTCCATCCTCTGCTTGTCGATGCCAAAGCTTGGCTTCATGCCTCCAGAAAATTAAATCCGCAAGAGCTTTCTTGCGGTGGCAGTGGCACCAAGTAAGGACCCTGCGGCCCGCCAAGAAGCACGAATCACAGCCCTTGAGGCTCATATTCAAGAGCTCATCGGGGAGAATGAAAGACTCAAAGAACGTCTACGCAAGCTTGAAGATGCGAAGGAAGCAGAGAGCCAAGCTCTGCTTGAAAAAGCACACGCAGTCGAAGCCTCACTTACCAAAACTGTCATGGCAGTGCAAAAAGAATCACATGAAGCAACACATAAGAAGATTAACACCAAGATACAGGCATCCCTACAAGAATGCCGGCTACAAGAATCTCTTGGCCTCAAGGTCAGGATTGGGGGGCTACACTCACCGTGGTGTACCACGGAGGACACCCTCGAGGAAGCAATTATCAAGCTCAATGACATTCTTCAACCTGTCTACATCAAACCCGAAACTGTTGCCTGGATCAACGATACACATAAACATGTGCCATCCGAGCATTGCATACTCACTTTCAAGGACAAAGCTGAGCGTCTGAACGTTCTATGTCAATCTCGACTTCTCAAGGGAAAAAAGCTTTGGATTGCTGAAGAATTAACCATGAATCAACTCAAGAGTAAAGCGAGCGAGCTCAAGAAGATGCATGAAGCATGTAAGCAAGGCAAAAGGGTAGTCTACCGGGGTGGCCAAAAGATCATCCAGGAGTTTCGAAACCCCAAACCATCCCTCCCCTCAGCCGACCCTCTTTAGGTTTTTGTTTTCTCTTTTTCTCTACTCTACCCTCTTGATGGACACTCAGTCCTTAATTGATATGTATCATCCCGCACTGAGAAGGAATTGTTGTAATGTGTGTTTGGTCCCATGGGTCATATACACTACAACACTAAATGAAGATATTGACGCGCCTATATCGACGGCCATGCTTTTTCACGCGTATATCGACGACATTAGCGGGCGTCGCTATACGCGTCGCAATGTGCGTCGATATACGCATGGAAAGGCTTTATTTGCCACGCGTATAGCGACGCGTATATCGATGCCAAAAAAATTGAGAGAAAAAAGCGAAACCCGCGCGCAGGGGCCATTTTGGCCTGCTCGGATCTTGGCTGAAACCTGCTGCGCAGGTATTATGTCCATCTCCACCCTCCCCAACCCCTCTCTCTTGCTCTCTCTCTCTCTCTCTCTACCTCTACATCGTGTGTGTGTGTGTAGGAAAGAGAGAGAGAGAGAGAGAGAGAGAGAGAGAGAGAGAGAGAGAGAGAGAGAGAGAGAGAGAGAGCGGTGTGTGTGTGTGTAGGAAAGAGAGAGAGAGGTGTGTGTGTGTAGGAAAGAGAGAGAGAGAGAGAAATGTGTGTGTGTGTAGGTAATCAAAGAGAGAGAGAGAGAGAGAGAGAGAGAGAGAGAGAGAGAGAGAGTTAATGTATGCTTAGGAAATTAAAACTAAAGAAAAAAAAATAAAGAGAGAAATGAAATGAAATGTTATATTAACGTCTTCGAAAGGCCAAAGTGACCTATGAGACATGAGACAAGAAAGTTACAATGTGATGGATCTGATACAAAGTTAGAGTAAGAAGATGACAAAATAAAATATTATGGAATCCTAAACTGCTGGGTGTGGACTAAACGGCTAAACGAGCTAGTTGGGATAGGTAGATCTCCTCCATGGTCAGTACTCTGACCGGACGTTGTGCATGTCGAGCCAAAGTGACCTAGCTAGATCCTCTGATGCAGCCTCTGTCGATGTTGTGTAGTCCTCCGCAGTCGTGGACGTCTAGATCTCCTTAGATCAGTCGCTCGTTCTATCATTAGAGAGAGAGAGGAAATAGAGAGATAGAGAAAGAGAGTTATATATATATATATATATATATATATATATATATATAGAGAGAGAGAGAGAGAGAGATAGGGAAGTGGAGCTCTAGGAGTTATGGCAGAGAAATAGGAAAATAGAGAAATAGAGAGAGATAGGAAAATAGAGAAAGAGAGATAGCGAGAGCGAGATTGAGAGAGAAAGAACGAGAGATAGGGTACGTAGACAGAGAAGAAACTATGGAACTAAAAGAGACAAAGGGGTTTTGCCTGCTACATGCATTGCCATGTACACCTGGGAGTGCACGTATGTGTCTACCCATATAGGATTTGACCAATAAAAACAAAATTTTGACCCGGTGGTCCTGATCTCCGTACACCTCTGGACCGAGGTGTACGGAGATTGGGCAAGACTAGAGAATGCGAGGTAGTTTACATTGTGAGGAGTATATATATATATATATATATATATATTAAAACAACATTCATAATCATTGTAGATGGCAACGTCATCAACTAACATGGAGGAAAAGATTGCATGCTCGTGCACGCTCTGCAAGTATCAAATCCTGCGCAAGCGTAGGATATGTAATGAGCATGTGCACAAGTACGGAGAGTTTGCTAGAGAAACCGTACAGAATCTGCGATACGACTCCTACGGAACGGGCATTGATTTCCGCGACATAGCACCTACATCTGAGAGAGAGAGAGAGAGAGAGAGAGAGAGAGAGAGAGAGAGAGAGAGAGAGAGAGAGAGAGAGAGAGAGAGAGAGAGAGAGAGAGAGAGAGAGAGAAAAGATTATGTGTGAAGGTCCGACCAATATAGAGCCACAGATGGAAGCAGAAAAGGGCTTACAGACAGAAGACGACGGCATGGAGGAGATGCTGGATGCCTTCTTCCAGACAAGCGAGGAGAACGCGAACGAAGCAACACCAGAAGCCGTGCGCCTATCTCTTGAAGACATGTTGAGAAAGTTGGCACGTCAACCAATCTATGAAGGCGCCAAAATATCTGTGCTTCGTACTTGTCTGGCGTTTTTGAATCTTCAGTCAGTGTACGGGTGGTCAGATGCAAGCGTCACTGCTTTATTTAGGTACGTAATTTACAAAAGAGGATTTTCGATTGCAACGGTGATGTGCTCGGAGAGCTTTAATTTTAATTTAATGTGGCTTAAACGGGTTATTGCAGGAGCAACTTCTCCCGGCTGGCAATGAAATGACTCCCTCCAGGCCAGACGCAAAGCAACTTCTGACCTCAGTTTGCTTGGACTACAACAAGATTCATGCATGTCCAAATGATTGCATTCTTTTTCGCAATGAATTCGTAGATTGTCTGTCGTGTCCTAATTGCGGAGCAATGCGCTACAAACAAGATGCAGTTGGCGAGACAGTGCCAGCTAAAGTGTTGCGGCATTTCCCTATTATTCCTAGGATAAAAAGCATGTTTCGTTGTGGTTCCATTGCAAAGTTGATGCGGTGGCATTCTACGAATAGATCCACTGATGCAACATTTAGGGTGCCCGCTGATTCGAAGGCTTGGAGGCACATTGAAGATACTTGGCCACATTTTAAGAGTGAACCACGCAATTTGCGTTTGGGCATGGCAATGGATGGAGTCAATCCATTTGGCTTGAGAAGCTCGTCATGGAGCACTTGGCCTGTGTGCCTTATCAATTACAACCTCCCGCCGTGGCTTGCTATCAAGAAGGGTCATTTGATTTTAAGCTTGATTGTACCTGGTAAGTTCAAAGCAAAAAACATGGATGTTTATCTAGCTCCACTAGTTGACGAGCTCCAGGAGTTATGGCATGGGATCGACATAGCAGATGCGGTTGAACCAGTAGGACAACAACATGCAAGGATCCATGGACTTCTTATGTGGACTATGCATGATTGGCCAGGATACGGAGAAGCTTCTGGTAATGGTTATTGATTTACAAAATTCTCGCTATTCGCAAGCCCTTTGCCTTGGCCTGATTCATGCTTTGATATATGCAGGACTAACAACTTCGGGATACAATGCATGTCCAATTTGCGGGCAGTCTTTGGATGTGCACTATTCTACTTCTCTTCGATTAAAGACAATTTATCAAGGCCACCACCGTTATCTTCCAGATGGCCATCACTTGTGCGAAGGCCAGCTTGGTCGCGTCGAATGTCGTCCTATGCATGTACAAGAGTGGCGTTGCCGATGGGAGCAACATGAGGGGCAACCTGTTCCAGGAATGAAACGTTTGTCCATTCTGGAAAAGGAAAAAGTCACTTACATAGTGGAGACCATCCTGAGAGAGTACCAGCCTGCTCCAGGTTCTTCCGTTGTTTCGGCGCGGTGGATCAAGGGTGTTGCACGGGACACCATCAAACATTGACGAGATGCAGCTCGGAAGGCTTTTAGGACCGGCTCGCTGAAGCCTTCGGGCATCCCACACGAGACGTGGTTGCAGATCAAGGAGGATGAGCGGACAGCGGCCACGCGGTTCAGACAGCAGCGTGAGGCCACGCAGGTACGACAGATGACTAGGGGGACATCTCATCTTGGCAGCGGAGGCTTCGACACCTTTCGCTATGAGTTTGTGAGTTTCTAATCCAATCTTAACTATGACGTTTTTTAAAACGCGATGAATCATGTATTCTTATTACTTTGATTTTTGTATAAACGCAGAATCTTGCGATGCATCGAGCTCCATCACGCGAGGAGGAGTCAGATGGATATCGCAAAGGTATCTATGAAGTACTGAATGATCTTGAAGCTTCAGGAGAGCCTGTAGACTGGGAGGCCTTACAGTCTCGCTGATTGCTTGAGGTGAGACGTTAATATGTGTGAGTTGATTTAATTAAGTCAGTATATGTGAAGTAATATCAATACTAATTTTGTGAGTTGTCCTATGTGCAGGTTGCGACGTCTAGTCATTAGTGGACCAGATTTCATCTATATGCTTTGTGAGACACAGTTGCGACGCCTAGTCATTAGTGGACCAGATTTCATCTATATGCTTTGTGAGACACAGACACGCTTCTGTGTCTCTTTTTTGTACAAACAGTTAGTGTTCAGACAGTTATTGTTTCCCTTATGGTTATGATTATTGTCATTGTCATTGTATAGACAGTTATTGTTTCTCTTTCTGGTTATGCTTATGGTTATTGTTAATTTTGTTTATGGTTATGGTTATCTCCATTATGGTTTTGATCAAAGTGGTTATAGCCAGTTATGGTTTTAAGTTATGGTTATGCTTTTAAGTTATGGCTATGCTTTTCAGTTGGTACGGTTGTCTTTCATTGGCCTTAAATCTCATGCGAGATCCTACATGGATAGAATGTAGGAGGCGTATACATGATATGGTTTTTTTTTGAAAAGTTTATGTAAAAACAAAGGGAATTCTGCCAAAATTTCTGCGCGCGAGAGCATGGTTGATATTTTGGTGCTGCTCGCTTTCTTGGGCAGAGGGCAGGAAGTATGGCTGTGGCTGTGTCCATTTTTTAACTGGGCACAGGCCAGGCTACCTGCCCTCTACCCAAGAAATTTTTTTCTGCTATGTGCATCGCTATGCGCGTCGCTAATAGCGACTGGTTTCACAGCGACGCGGATAGCGACGCGCCGCGTCGATATCTACGTCGATAACACGTTTTTTTGTTGTAGTGATAATATGACCTCCGTGGATGATCATTCAATCTATCTCTCTCTCTCTCTCTCTCTCTCTCTCTCTCTCTCTCTCTTTTTCTGTTCCATTTCCCCTTGCCAGCATAGGAGTGTATCTGTCCGAGAAGTCAAGCCAACGTGGATCGTTCAGCCAAGTAGGAGGTGTGTGTCAAGGGGACTGACAATAAAGACAAGGAAGCTAGGGCAAAATACTCTAAATGTAATGATGTTGGAAGGGAAAAGGGGCTACGTGGGATAGCCTGCAAGGAAAGGGCGGTGTCGGGGGGGGGGGGGGGGGGGGGGGGGGCACATGGTGCTTTTGCTTTGGAAAAACGAGGGAGGAGCAAAGTGAATCTTGAAAGATTCAAGATTCATGTTAATAGACTCAGACCGAGTAGGTGGGCCAAAATGTCTTTACTTTAATTCAACAAAAAACTCAATTAAATTTGATAAAGTTTCTAAGAGCTTGGTCACACCCCAATGATCCACTGAGTGGGTTGAGTGGGAGTAAAGAGCAAGGGAAGTTGGAAGCTTTAACATGTGTGTAGTTATTGAGAAGACCAATAATTATTCGGTCTAAAATGAAAGAAGTTATTGATTAGTTCAAAAGATTCTCCCTTTCACGGATCAAAAATTCAAAGCCTCTTCGTTCTCCCGTGTTCTTGCGTCCAGCCCCCGGTGCACACCATCCCTAGACCCCATCGTCATCCTTGCAGCTCATGTGGGGCAAGATACGCACTATTGCCTGAGCGACCTCCCATGCAGCTCTTGCTCACAACATTTCTGCAATGCCATGCCCGGGTGCGGGCTGATCATCGACTCTGTACCTTGACCCATTGTCATCGATGCGCTCTGCTCCCTGCCTTTCCCTACCCTCGCCATGGCATGCACGATAAAAAAGAGGCACGGCTCCCATGGAGCAAGCTCTCTTTCTCTCTCCTCCTATAACCCCCAACATGCTCCACTCTCTGGCCAACAAACAAGGCACACAGTGAGGCAGACCGTGTGTGCAGAGAGAGAGAGAGAGAGAGAGAGAGAGAGAGAGAGAGAGAGAACTCTATGCCTGCGAGATTATTGTGATGAAGCTTCAACACCATCGACCTGCTGTGCAGTTGGAAACCTCGTGGGGTATTGAGCCAGAGAGGAGATTGGAAGAGAGATCAAGCACGTCAAGGAAGGTGAGGGAGCCCAATGCGGTTGAGATGGAGCAACACAGTTGCAGATTAGGCACAGTTGCACGGTGTTCCCATGCGCTCTCAATGCATCCCTTGCCTGAGCCCGCTCGTCTCTACACAATGCCCCCAACCCCTCCTCATCCTTTGGCCCTACGTCACATCCGACAAAGACGCCTATAGGCCTTGCGCCCTTGCTGCTCAGGCTCGTCAAATTGCATAGGAGAGACGTAGCCCGATTGTCTGGCAGGTGTCCTCCATCTGCTTGCAACATAGCCCCCATTTGTCCCCCATATTCTGCCCTGGATCAGGGCACACTGTACACACTCTACAGACAGCCGCCACGTGCCTCCCACACACATTCATGACTTGTACGATTGCATAACCTATGTCTACCTCACACAGGCACGGGCGATGAAGGCCTCCCCTGCATCTAGGTTTGGTGTCCCCTGCAGCTATGCCTCGTGATGAACACATGCTCCTATCCCCCTCGTATCGCAGGCACACCCTTGTATCGCCATCATCTCTAGTAGCGTCAAACGACATGGGGGGGGTGGGAGAGTCACTGCATACAAACTAGACTCGGGGCTGCAAGTCTCGAGACTTTAATTTAAAAAAAGGGCTCATGTGCCAGTCGTGTAAAACCCGGGTTCTCATGCCTACACACCTGTGCGTCGGCTCCCTCTTCATTTCCTACACCTCCTGCCTTGCCCGACACTTGCCATGTGCTGCCTCCACCTTACCTCTTTTCTCATCTAGTATTGACGAGAAGGACTAGGAACTCCTCTAAAATCACTGATTTTTGTTCATCAATTAGTCTGCCCCCAAACCCTCCCTTTGAAAAAACAAGAAAGACGCATAGATCTTATATATACACATTTATATCAATTAGAATAGCAGTTAAGATACATCATCAAGGCAACAATATTTTGCTAGCATCACAACCCCCCCCCCCCCCCCCCCCCCCCCCCCCCCCCCCCCCCCCCTTCTCTCTCTCTCTTTTTTCCTAGGGGTAGGCTAGAAGGAAGGAATTTTAAGGCCAAAAGAAATTGGACTAGAGGGAGGACAATTCCCTCTAGTAATCTAAAATGGGTACAACGACTAGTAATAAATATCAATAAGAAAAAATATATATTGTGGGACTTGCTTGATTTTTTACATTCTTGAGAAAACTTGCTCACCATTTGGTAGAACTCTCAATTCTGGTGTCTTCCAACATTGAGGCATCAGTTTCGAGTTCATTGATTTTACTGCATCAGCCTACCAGCAAGAATGTAAAAAACATGTCACTAATCACAACATAGCATGCGACACGTAGCACAAAATGGGTCTTAACCATTTAGACATTTGCTCGGGTTTTAGGTCGCTCAAAAAATCTCGCTCCGGCTACGGTAAGACTTGTGACACACTTTCTATTGTTGTAGAGCTTGTTTGTGCATAGATTGTGTGCTTGCAACCCCTGTGGTGGTTGGCACACGACGTTGATCAAGGTCCATGTAGTTGACATTTTTGGCACCGTAGTTGGGGTAACGCTATATGCCAAGCTCCAACCGCCGCAGCCTACAATTGAGGTTACTTCTGTATGTTTGAAAGGTTGGAAATTGTGTGTGTGTGGGTTGTTTGTGTGTGCAAATTTGTATGCGTTGTTGTAGATGAATGTTGATTGTTTTGATGCTGTCAAAATTCTATTGTGTTATGTGGAATTTATGCTCCGTTTTTTTAATAATCTATGCTCTATTTTTTGTTGAATTATACTCGGGTTTTCTACTGATTTATGCTCTGTTTGTGGTCAAATTTTGAACTACTTAATTTTTGTTCACAAAGTCCAGGAACAAATTATATAAAAAGAGAAACGACCCCAACTAGCTCTCGTGTAGGCGAGAAAGAGAAAAAGGCCCAACCGCTCGAGCCTGAGCAGAGCTTGAGCTCAAGCACGAGCACGGTCTTGGTTTTCAACTAATGATAGTAGGTATACATGGTTTGGGGAGTGCTATATATACCCTACTCTTTGAAGGAGGAATGGAGCATGTGGGGTAAAGGCTCCATCTTTTCCTCCACAAGCCTCCCTTCAACTTTCACTTCCACTCATTTGGCTAGGTAGAAATCTCTTATTTTAAGGGTCACCGACACATGAGGTGGTCAAAAGCTGTGCTTCAAAGTGTGCCAAGATCCCCTAAGTAATACGCTCATTTTGAGCTATTGCATGCCCCAGTCTGCATAGCAAGCGACAAAAAAAGAGAAAAAAACAAGAAAATGACTAACAAACCAAAAAACATCAAAACACAACTTTTTTTTGAAGGAAAGTGTTTTGAGCACTCATCAACACTTGCAATACATTGAAATCATATATACTTATGCTGTGGATAAGTGCTAAAGTCTAAGCAACTAGAGAGTGCCTCAAATTACACGGGAATCCATGATTCATCCACGTTAAGTTTCGAGCCTTCCGCCGCTGGGACCCAATGTAGTGCAGCCCAAGATCCACATATCGCAGTGGCTAGTGACTCTTCCTTTGATTCCGATATGATGGAGGGACACCCTACCCCATCACTAAGGGTCAGACCATAGGGAGCCACAATGCCTCCACTTCAAGGGAAACCTCTAGCACACCAAGCTTAGAGGGGATATTTCTCGATGAAAGTTTGGTATGACCTGCAAACTAAGAGTTTGACCAACCTGTACATGGGATACATAACCATGTGGGTTGGTTAGATGTTGTGCAATTCACGTATAGTATCATAAGTCTAGAGGAGTGACAACGGATGGTCTACAATGTCATCCATCGGGTTGTCCAATTGGAGAGGCAAAACAAGGGGATTAAACATTCCTTCAACAGGTCTTATGATATTTTTGGATATGGGAAAGGCCAAACAACCGATCCTATCACAAATGGATACTCCCTCAGTGAGTCCCATGGGTCCTTCATATGTAGGTTCACTTGGAGTCTTGGTATAGTCTAAGTCCACAAGCAATAGTTTTACCTTTCCAAATTTAGCTCATCTTTCTCTCAAAGACACTATGGATACCATGCCTACCCTAGTGATTAGCATGACAAAAAGTACACCCTAGATATCCTTTATTTTAGTAAAGCATCACTACCTACTAGTAGCACAATGCCTATAATAGTACCTACAAGTGTGTATCATTCATATGTACCTGTTGCTCCTCATGCTCATGTAGCTCCTACACCCCCAATTATTGCAAGGGCTTATGCTCCATAATGACATTATTCAAGCTCTTATTCAAGTGGGGCATTTCCAATTAGAAATAACATGTCATATCCTGCACTAGCTATGCCTAGGGCCACACCTGTGAAGATGGGACCACCACCTGGTACACTGTACAAAGTATGGGACCCAAGGGCCATGTGTATGCCAATACCAAGGCCAAACCCCATTCCATGTGTAGTTCCCTCATTTGTCTTGCATACCCAATGGTGAAGCCCCTATTGGAGTTGATGTTGAATTGCTCGGCACTTCTGTATTCATAGTCGAGACAATGCCTAAATGGAGAGAAAAGATTGTCAATTGTTTAGTTAATGGTTTTCTCCCTAATGAGCTTCAAGAGGATTTAGTTTGAAAGTTAATCAAGGAATGCGAACCTTATTACTTGATTGCCAAAACTCTCTATAAACGAGAAAAATATGACATTCTTAGGTGTTGTGCCCGTGAGGATGAATATTTGTACATTTTGCAAGAGGCACACATGGACGTAGCTAGTGGTCACTTTTTAGGAGAATTGACGGCTTGAAAGGTATTACAATCATGCTATTGGTGGCACACTTTATTTAAGGATGCATCACTCTTTACAAAAGGTTGCGATGAATGCCAACATTAGGCAAAACCACAAGAAAACATAAGATGCCTCTACATCTTATCCAACCATTTGAAAAGTGGGGATTAGACTTTGTAGGTCCAATTAGTTTGATAGCCCATAATATTCAATCCCAATATATCATCATAGCCACTAACTATGTGACAAAATGGGATGAAGCTAAAGCTACCCACAAGGCCAATGCAGGTACAACAACTAAGTTTCTCTTTGAAAACATTATTACACAATTCAGATGTCCCTTTGAGATTGTGAGTGAAAATGGTACCCATTTTATAGACGAAATGATGAAAGAATTCACATTAAATTTCATGATATCCCACCATAAGTCTACACCTTATTATGCACAAGAAAATGACCAAGCTGAGAATACCAACAAGACTCTAATTTCTATCTTAACTAAGATGGTAGAGGCTCATCACATAGATTGGGACTTGAAGCTTACATCGGCTCTATGGGCTTATTGTACTGCTTATAAAATGGATATTGATTGCACACCATTTAAAAATGGTGTATTGTCAAGAAGTGGTATTGCCATGGGAGTTTGTCATTACTAGTCTTTGATTAGCTTCTCAAGAAGTTTGGGATGGCTTCCCATTAGTTAAGCGTTTATATATCCTCAAAAGGCTAGAGAAAGAGAGGCAATTGGCTATACAAAATGACCTCGTGGAGAGCGATAGAAGAAGGAAGCGGTTTGATTGCCATTGAAAGAACCAAAACATCAAAGGTGGTGAGAAAGCTCTTATGTATGGAATGCATAACAAAAAGGAAAAGTTGAAATACATTGGCAAAGGGCCATATAGAGTGTGAAAAATTACCCCACAAGGTACTCCTCGTGTGGAGACTCTAGATGGAGTTGAGACAGTTGGATTCCTCAATGGGAGTAAATTCAAAAGATACCATGATCCCCTAAGCCAAGAGGAATTATGTGCCATCCATCAAAAGAAAGTAGCAAAAGAACAAGCTGAGGTAAAAAGGATACAAGCCAGGATTGAAGCTCGAGAGTGACAACAACATATTAGATGCCAACGAGAAGCTAATCTTGGAGTTACACATTCATTCCGAGTTGAAGCAATTGAGTTGAATAGCTCCTATGGGAAAGTACTATATAATGCATTATTAGATATTAAAGCTCAAAATAATTTGTTATCCTATAGAGTATAGTGTCAGCTAGGAAAACCACCCTTATCCACAAGTACCATCCAAGTCAAAGGTTTGAATAAGAAGAAGACCATTGTTTTCTGAATCCTACACACTCTTGTCATTTACGACATTAGGACCATGGCTCAAAGCTTTTTGGTCATTCCTATTGGCACTATGGAGCGTAACATAAACCTAGGGTCCAAGTGGATGTTTGCAACTAAATGAAATATTGATACATCCTGGCACTACAAGAGGCTATTCATATTAGCGACGCTCAAAAAAAAAATTCCCGGCGTCGCTATGAGCGTCGCTAATTTACAAAGAAATTAGCGACGCTTATAGCGACGCTCAAAGCGACGCCGACTGGGCTAAAAATATAACAGAGAGCGCCCAAAAACTCAGATCTGAGATCTGAGTTTTTCGGCGCCTCAAGCAAGGAGCAGGTAACACTCTCCCTCCCTCCCTCTCTCTCTCTCTCTCTCTCTCTCTCTCTTTCTTCTCCACACACACACACACACACGAGGAGAGGAAGGAGAGTTAGGTATGCTCCTTCCTTCTCCTCACTCTCATGTTCCCTTCCCCTCTTTCTCTCTCTCTCTCTCTCACACACACACACACACATAGTGTTTTTGAGAGAGAGAGAGAGAGAGAGAGAGTACAAACATAAACAAAAACGCACACACACATACATAAACAAAGAATGCACACACACATTGAGAGAGGAAAAGAGAGAGAGAGAGCATGCATAAACAAAAAACGCACACATTGAGAGAGGAAAAGAGAGAGAGAACATGTATAAACAAAAAACGCACACATTGAGAGAGGAAAAGAGAGAGAAAACATGCATAAACAAAAAAACGTACACACATTGAAAGAGAAAGAGAGAGAAACTAATTTAACGTCGTAAGAAACTAATTAAAATTAAAAGACCTAAAGATCTAGCCGACGAGGAGTTGAACTCAAGACCTATTATTCAAAAGGGAAATGGCATAACCAATCTATCATACTTGGCATGGGTGATAGAAAGGTAATACCATTTATCTCTTTTTATTGGCACACACATCCACACACGCGCACACACACAAGAAGAAGAGAGTTATAACGTCGTAGGAAACTATAACGTCGTAGGAAACTATCCTAAAAGATGTTAAAGATTAGGTTAGATGTAGACTTACGTTAAATTAGATTTAGATTTATTTAAGTTAAATTAGATTAGATTTAGGTAGCGGGTGAAGAAAGCCCTCAATGGAATATAGGGTATTGCTGCCTTCACTCATGGTGGGCTCCATCGATCCAAAAGTACTGGTGAAATGTCTTCAGAAGATAGGGAAGAAGGTGGATCTTCAGGGCGGCAAGAGTCACTACATCCCCGACACAATGACCATCTAGACAACCTCTAGTCATTCAACAGCAACTTCAAAGTTAGTAACAAGAGCAAGAACGATCTAAAGGGCCAATTGCTGTCGTCAGATGTGGATGGAGATGAGGCAGCGTCACCGCCGGAAGTTAACTCTCACATCTTTAGTGATGAGAATGCCAACTCTTGCCGAATTATGTGAAAAATTATGTGTTAAATCAGTTTTAAGGTTCTTATAATCCCTGTTAGTTTAGTTCTTTGTTTTTAATATAACATAATTTACGTTAGATTTAGATTTATGTTATATTAGATTAGACTTAGGTTTATTTAGGTTTACCCACACACACACACACACACACACAAGAAGAAGAGAGTTTTAACGTTGTAGGAAACTATCCCAAAAGATGTTAAAGATTAGGTTAGATGTAGACTTACGTTAAATTAGATTTAGGTTTATTTTTAGTTAGATTTACGTTTATTTAGATTTACGCTTATTGCGTTAGATCGAGTCCACGCAAGAATTACTTACGGTTTAGGGTTTAGAGTTAGACGAACAGTGAAAAGATGTTAAGATGCCATGAAGTGCTACAGCTAGAGAAGAGGCAAAGGGGTTTTGTCCACTACATGCAGTATCATGTAGACGTGGCTCAATCAGAAGCCGCTGCGGTGGTGCCAGATGAGCATCAAGATGCTACTACTCTATATGGGGTGCATGCAGAGGAGCTACAAAATGAAACAGAGGATATGTGTTTAAACGGAGAGCTCTATATAGATATAGGAAGTTATGCTGAGTTATGCGAGGATGAGAGAGAGATCTCTTAAAGCCACAAATATTGTATTTGAACAATTTTGCTCCGTGTTGTAAAAGCTCTGGCTCTCTAAGTACCTTCCATGGTGTATAACGCTCTTTTCTACCCGCGCTCACATCTTTTGATTGAAAATTCTGAGTTTTCGACTTGCCTCTTCTATCACTCAATTCATTGCGTCATTGTATTTATATGCGTCATTACGTCATTGTATTTAATGGTCTTTGCGTCATTGTCTACTCTATTCATTCAATATTAAGTTTAAATATTCATGTGTTTAATGCAGGTATGGATGATGAGGAGTTTCTTTCTTCTTTGTCATCGCAGTAGAGACAGTGGTACGTGGAGCGTCATCGCTCTGGCGCATCATCGCGCGTTCCTACTCCATCCGCATCTCCCTCTATTTCGGAGCATTCGGCGCTCTCCGAAGCTTCGGCGTCGACGAGACGAGCTTCACACTCGTCTAGACACCGGCGCTCTAGTGGTGGCGGTGGCAGTTGTTGTGGGGATTCCGCCACCGATGCCTCCACACCGCCTCGTGTTCGACGAGGCTCTTTATCCTCCCCTTCTTTGCCCGCCCCCACACCAGCCACAGCATCGCCATCTACGCCAGGTTTTGCACGGCTGACTGTTCCTAGAAGCTACACACCTCTACCTACTCCGCCAGGAGCCACCCCACTCGACACTCCTAGCTTCGGGGCCCAGACGCCGGTGGAGACACCTGACGTCCGTACCCCCATCGACACGCCGCTAGAGACCCCTGCTGGGACACCTAGGTTCACGCGTCACCGGCCAGAGGGCTTGCCTTACTCTGTCGACTTCAGCGGCGGCATCATCATGGATGATGATGGCAAGAAGGTGATCTCGCGCATGCGTGGTCTTTGCTCTCAGCTGTTTAGACACTACATACTAAACAAATGGCGTGAAGTACCAAGTGATTTAAAAAACAGAGTCATCAGCATACTTCATGATGAGTTTCCCGTTCCAACACGGGATTAGCGCTTCAATGAAGACTTGATGAAGATTCGAATGCGCGAATACTGCAAACACAAGCGTTCCGAAGTGCAAAAAGCAATCAAGCATGGGTGGAACATGCCAGATTGGCTGGCCAAAGAAGATTGGAAGAATGCGAAGAAAGCAGCGCGCGAGAATCCCGACAAGTGGAAGCAACAAAAGGATGCAGCCAGAGCGCGAGTAGAGGCAGGGAGCTCGCACCACTTGGGGAGCGGTGGATGGGCATCATTTGAGGCCGATTTTGTAAGTGTTTTCGCATTGCTCTTTATGTTCGATAGTTTAGGGTTTATGAGTTTTTTAATTCTAACATAATGAATTCTTTGTATGTTTTGACAGTGGTCGATGACAGGACGTGATCCCACACCGTACGAGCGCGAGTACGCAGGCAGGAAGGGCTTAAACGCCCTGATGGACATTCTCAGTTCTCGCGGCGGCATGGTTAGTATTAGGGTTTACTCTTTTCTATTTTTTGTATTGTTTTATAAATGTCGTTATATGTTTATACTTACTGAAAGCTGTCTTATTGTCTTTTTTTGCAGAATCCGACAAATACGCCGCTTGGACGCGATGAGACGTCTGACTAGACGACGTCAGTTTAGCCGTAGCTAGATAGCATTAGTTTAGGGTTTCTCATAGCTTATGTATCATGAGAGGGATTTTATACGTCTTTTTGAACCATGTATATTATTACATTTGTCACCGCAGTTCATTTTGCCAATCAATTCTTTATGCCTATGATGTTGTACAATTGTCATTATTACATTTGCCAATCAATTCATTTTGCCTATGATGTGTACAATTGTCAATTTTACGCTTGTCAATTTTGCAAACAATGCGTCTTGTGGGTGACTATTTTGGGTCTATTATCTACCCTTGCACTTTTTTTAAAAAGTGAATCAAGTACAATATGGTTGATGGGTGGCAGGGCATTCAATGCCCTCACTACAAGAGGCTATTCATATTAGCGACGCTCACACAGCGACGCTCAAAAAAATATTTCCCGACGTCGTCGCAAATTTACAAAGAAATTTGCAACGCTCATAGCGACGCCGGCTGGTCTAAAAAAATAACCGAGCGCGCCCAAAAACTCAGATCTCAGATCTGAGTTTTTCGGCGCCCTCAAGCAGGGAGCAGGTAACGCTCTCCCTCTCTCTCTCTCTCTCTCTCTCTCTCTCTCTCTCTCTCTCTCTCTCTCTTTTTCTTCTCCACACACACACACACACACACACACACACACACACACACACACACACACACACACACGAGGAGAAGAAGGAGAGCCA
Source organism: Adiantum capillus-veneris (assembly GCF_014529385.1). Classification (NCBI taxonomy): domain Eukaryota; kingdom Viridiplantae; phylum Streptophyta; class Polypodiopsida; order Polypodiales; family Pteridaceae; genus Adiantum; species Adiantum capillus-veneris. Next base: position 56,964,464 of record NC_140956.1, read on the forward strand.
GGTATGCTCCTTCCCTCTCCTCATTCTCATGTTCCCTTCCCCTCTTTCTCTCCCTCTCTCTCTCTCTCACACACACACACATACATACACACACATAGTGTTTTTGAGAGAGAGAGAGAGAGAGAGAGTACAAACATAAACAAAAACGCACACACACATACATAAACAAAGAATGCACACACACATTGAGAGAGGAAAAGAGAGAGAGAGCATGCATAAACAAAAAACGCACGCATTGAGAGAGGAAAAGAGAGAGAGAACATGCATAAACAAAAAACGCACACATTGAGAGAGGAAAAGAGAGAGAAAACATGCATAAACAAAAAAACGCACACACATTGAGAGAGAAAGAGAGAGAAACTAATTTAACGTCGTAGAAAACTAATTAAAATTAAAAGACCTAAAGATCTAGCCGACGAGGAGTTGAACTCAAGACCTATTATTCAAGAGGGAAATGGCATAATCAATCTATCATACTTGGCATGGGTGATAGAAAGGTTATACCATTTATCTCTTTTTATTGGCACACACATCCACACACGCGCACACACACAAGAAGAAGAGAGTTATAACGTCATAGGAAACTATCTTAAAAGACGTTAAAGATTAGGTTAGATGTAGACTTACGTTAAATTAAATTTAGGTTTATTTAAGTTAAATTAGATTAGATTTAGGTTTATTTTTAACTAGATTTACGTTTATTTACGCTAGATTTAGATTTACGTTATATTAGATTAGATTTAGGTCTCCATAGACTGCGATGCCTGCATGAAGCGGGTGAAGAAAGCCCTCAATGGAATATAGGGTATTGCTGCCTTCACTCATGGTAGGCTCCGTCGATCCAAAAGTACTGGTGAAATGTCTTCAGAAGATAGGGAAGAAGGTGGATCTTCAGGGCGGCAAGAGTCACTACATCCCCGACACAATGACCATCTAGACAACCTCTAGTCATTCAACAGCAACTTCAAAGTTAGTAACAAGAGCAAGAACGGTCTAAAGGGGCAATTGCTGTCCTCAGATGTGGATGGAGATGAGGCAACGTCACCGCCGGAAGTTAACTCTCACATCTTTAGTGATGAGAATGCCAACTCTTGCCGAGTTATGTGAAAAATTATGTGTTAAATCAGTTTTAAGGTTCTTATAATCCCTGTTAGTTTAGTTCTTTGTTTTTAATATAACATAATTTACGTTAGATTTAGATTTATGTTATATTAGATTAGACTTAGGTTTATTTAGGTTTACCCCCACACACACACACACACACAAGAAGAAGAGAGTTTTAACGTCGTAGGAAACTATCCCAAAAGACGTTAAAGATTAGGTTAGATGTAGACTTACGTTAAACTATCTCATGTAAGTTATGTGGCTCTGGCAGGTCATATTTCATCCTACAAAGTCTACATCAAATTGGTGGTACGTCATAGAGGTAGCCCCTCGTAGTGCAAGGACGTATGAAGGCTACCATGTGCCAATCACAACGGCATCAATGGAGGAGATCAGAGAAGATGCTCAATCAGAAGCCGTTGCGGTGGTGCCAGACCAGCATCAAGATGCTACTACTCTATATGGGGTGCATGCAGAGAAGCTACAAAATGAAACAGAGGATATGTGTTTAAACGGAGAGCTCTATATAGATATAGGAAGTTATGCTGAGTTATGCGAGGATGAGAGAGAGATCTCTTAAAGCCACAAATATTGTATTTGAACAATTTTGCTCCGTGTTGTAAAAGCTCTGGCTCTCTAAGTACCTTCCATGGTGTATAACGCTCTTTTCTACTCGCGCTCACATCTTTTGATTGAAAATTCTGAGTTTTCGACTTGCCTCTTCTATCACTCAATTCATTGCGTCATTGTATTTATATGCATCATTACGTCATTGTATTTAATGGTCTTTGCGTCATTGTCTACACTATTCATTCAATATTAAGTTTAAATATTCGTGTGTTTAATGCAGGTATGGATGATGAGGAGTTTTTTTCTTCTTTGTCACCGCAGCAGAGACAGTGGTACGTGGAGCGTCATCGCTCTGGCGCATCATCGCGCGTTCCTACTCCATCCGCATCTCCCTCTCTTTCGGAGCATTCGGCGCGCTCCGAAGCTTCGGCGTCGACGAGACGAGCTTCACACTCGTCTAGACACCGACGCTCTAGTGGTGGCGGTGGCGGTTGTTGTGGGGATTCCGCCACCGATGCCTCCACACCGCCTCGTGTTCGACGAGGCTCTCTACCCTCCCCTTCTTTGCCCGCCCCCACACCAGCCACAGCATCGCCATCTACGCCAGGTTTTGCACGACTGACTGTTCCTAGAAGCTACACACCTCTACCTACTCCGCCAGGAGCCACCCCATTCGACACTCCTCGCTTCGGGGCCCAGACGCCGGTGGAGACACCTGACGTCCGTACCCCCATCGACACGCCGCTAGAGACCCCTGCCGGGACACCCAGGTTCACGCCTCACCGGCCAGAGGGCTTGTCTTACTCCGTCGACTTCAGCGGCGGCATCATCATGGATGATGACGGCAAGAAGGTGATCTCGCGCATGCGTGGTCTTTGCTCTCAGCTGTTTAGACACTACATACTAAACAAATGGAGTGAAGTACCAAGTGATTTAAAAAACAGAGTCATCAGCATACTTCATGATGAGTTTCCCGTTCCAACACAGGATCAACGCTTCAATGAAGACCTGATGAAGATTCGAATGCGCGAATACTGCAAACACAAGCGTTCCGAAGTGCAAAAAGCAATCAAGCATGGGTGGAACAGGCCAAATTGGCTGGCCAAAGAAGATTGGAAGAATGCGAAGAAAGCAGCGCACGAGAATCCCGACAAGTGGAAGCAACAAAAGGATGCAGCCAGAGCGGGAGTAGAGGCAGGGAGCTTGCACCACTTGGGGAGCGGTGGATGGGCATCATTTGAGGCCGATTTTGTAAGTGTTTTCGCATTGCTCTTTATGTTCGATAGTTTAGGGTTTATGAGTTTTGTAATTCTAACATAATGAAATCTTTGTATGTTTTGACAGTGGTCAATGACAGGACGTGATCCCACACCGTACGAGCGCAAGTACGCAGGCAGGAAGGGCTTAAACGCCCTGATGGACATTCTCAGTTCTCGCGGCGGCATGGTTAGTATTAGGGTTTACTCTTTTCTATTTTTTGTATTGTTTTATAAATGTCGTTATATGTTTATACTTACTGAAAGCTGTCTTATTGTCTTTTTTTGCAGAATCCGACAGTACGGCGATGAGATGTCTGACTAGACGACGTCAGTTTAGCCGTAGCTAGATAGCATTAGTTTAGGGTTTCTCATAGCTTATGTATCATGAGACGGATTTTATACGTCTTTTTGAACCATGTATATTATTACATTTGTCACCGCAGTTCCTTTTGCCAATCAATTCTTTATGCCTATGATGTTGTACAATTGTCATTATTACATTTGCCAATCAATTCATTTTGCCTATGATGTGTACAATTGTCAATTTTGCAAACAATGCGTCTTGTGGGTGACTATTTTGGGTCTATTATCTACCCTTGCACTTTTTTTAGAAAGTGAATCAAGTACAATATGGTTGATGGGTGGCAGGGCATTGAATGCCCTGCCACCAAAAAACAATTCTCTCGGGCGTCGCTATAACCGTCGCTATTTATGGCTCTGTAACGTCGCTATGATCGTCGCTATAGTCTTCTGTGTAACCGTCGCTATAACTGTCGCTATGAGCGTCGCTATATAGAGACGCTTATAGCGATGCTCTCGTAGCGACGCTCGTAGCGACGGTTATAGCGACGCCGGGGGTTATAAAAACCCAGTGTATTTCTGTCGCTAACAGCGTCACAAGAGCACACAACCTCTTGTAGTGCCTGTCACCAAAAAAACATTTCTCTCGGGCGTCGCTATAACCGTCGCTATTTATGGCTCTGTAGCGTCGCTATGAGCGTCGCTATAGACTTCTGTGTAAACGTCGCTATGAGCGTCGCTATATAGCGACGCATATAGCTACGCCTATAGCGACGCATATAGCGACGCTCTCGTAGCGACGCTATTAACGACGGTTTTAGCGACGCCGGGGGTTATAAAAACCCAGTGTATTTCCGTCGCTAACAGCGTCACAAGAGCACACAACCTCTTGTAGTGTTGCCTATAGCACAACCCTCTAAATCTTCAACCTCCATGTTTGCGACAGACAATGTTACTGTTATGGAATGGATGATGAGAGGGTTGAGACTCACATTTATGGTCATGTGTGTGTGATGTAGCAGGTCAAGGTAGCTGAGTTAGCTAGCAGGACATTGAATAATGAATAACACATAGGCTTTGTAGCTAGTTCAATAAAGTCCCCTTATCCCAAAGTGGAATGTAAATAGCTTCATTTTATGAGATGACCCTTTTTATCAATAAATATAAATACATGCCAAGAGGAAGCCAATTCACTCTAGGCATGTGTATCCAATGCTCTCTCTCTCTCTCTCTCTCTCTCTCTCTATGCATGGCACCCTTGATCTAGAGGGCGTGCACGCAAGTATGAGGTGTGTTCTTGTCATCACAAGTTCCCTGCTCACAAAAGTGGTATCAAAGCCCAATATTATGCTCCGATCAATTTCAACACTATGAAGGCTACGCATGCAAATATAAATGCAACTTTGATCCTAAGTAGTATGATTATGATCAAGAAATTGCAAAACCTCCATTAATTGCATGGTGCCTTTGCTAATCACATCTTAGTTGCATGTAGCAACATGCAATATTCATCTCTGATGGGATTCAAACCCATATCTTCCCCTCGATGAAGAAAGGGAGCACAACCATTTGTGCTACAAAGATGTAGGCATACGCGGGCAAACAAGAACACCTGTTGAAGCGGAGGCACGCATGGCCCATTTGTGGTGAGGGATGGTTTGGAAGGACCGGAGGATGGAGGATATGGCAGTGAAGAGGTCGTGGGAGCGAGTGTGAATCGACTCCAAGTTGAGTTTCTACAACATGGTAGACATTTCACTCTTTGGAGGTAGGCCTATAGGTGCCACTTCCCCTCCTCCTACTTGCTGAGCATCGGCAATGATAGTAGCCACTTGACCACCCGCTATTCCCCCCTGTCAATGGCCATCAGTCCCGCCATCAGAGGCTCCATACCACCTCTCTTCATGATTGGTTTCCCTTCATGGGGTGCCCCTTAATTACCCTCTACAGCTCATGGCCACCTTTTGCCGTAGCGCTATCTTTCTCCCTTTTTTTGTCTGGTTGCTTTTGGCCTCCTCTGCTCCTTCCTCCTCTTCTACATGACGACCTCGACCATGTCCCTGATCTCCCTTTGTAGCACCATCTCCTGCCCTCTTTTTCGAACCTTGGTGGTCATTGTAGTGCCCCCTCAAGTCTTCCTCTTCTCCCTTGGTAGCTCCCTCAGGTAGCGCTACCTCTTTCCTCTGAAGCTCACCTGTAGCACCCCATCTATCGTGGCTCTTCTCCATGTCCCCTCTATTCAGCCCCTTGCTCAATGTTGCCCCTATGGAGTATTCGAAGATGAGAATGAGACCATTAGAGGTTGTGGGAATATCATGTGTAGCAGGTGAGATTGTAGTCGAAGGTGATACATGCGATCAACTCCCAGTTGTCAGCAGTTAGTCCTTGACAATCAGATGGGTTGTGGGCACCAACACAATTCTCTACGACTATGTGGAAGTAGCATACATGCTCTCATTCACAACATGGCACTCCCCACCATTTGTTCTACGACATGCAGCATCGCATGGCAACAAATCCACTCCCCACCACCTGATTACCCACCTACCTACACACCCACTTTGCATGATGTTGCCTTAGTTACAAGCTCATTGATTGACCAATTAATGCCGACCAAGCGGCCAATTTCCCAAAAGTGAAGAGCTTGTAAAAAGTGATAGTGGCTGACTGCTTCTACTTTGCATGGTCCACCCACCTTCAACCCTCCCCTCCCATCCTTGCATGGCTTTGGCGGTGCAACCACAGTTTTAGCCTCAATTGGGAACCACGATCTACTATCTCCAAAACTCACCCACACACTCACAAACACACTCATGGACCTCCACACACACACACACACACACACACACACACACACACACACTTTTTCTAAAAGTTGGCAGAAGCAAGGTGTGATACACATGCTCACACCTTGAAGCTATTCAAAGATAATCAAAGAAGAAGTTAGCTGCAAATTAGACTAGCCTCCCATATGAGCACGGTGTTGTGCATACCTCTTGCCATCCTCAAGGCAAAGGTGGTGCATTGAATCAAATCACTAACTTTGATGTGGTGCATCATTCCAAACGGGACTCCCTTTTCTTTTACTCACTCACTAGCAACAAATTGATCTCATATAACAAGTCGTCCAAGACCTCCAACACCAACTTGCCTAACATGAGAAACACAACCAAAATGTGTCTTCACCTTCTCCTGCTATGATGACCACAAATTTGGTAACTTAGTCCTTTCTTGGCTTAGCCAATTTGATGGTGTCATGGCATGACATCCACCCCCTCTAGGCTTGCGCATCCTCTAGTATGTGCCACACTTTGGTGTTTACACGTTCATTCCTTGTTCATGTCCTCCTCACTTTCTTCTTCCCTAAGATCCCCTAGCATATTGTCCAGATCTTCTTCTTCACCGTCTTCTGTAACAACAAATGGATCATTTTCACCTCTTCTTTTGAACACTTTGATTCTTTTCCGAGAAATAAGAACCTTCAACTCTATCGCATCTAACTTACACAAAGTATAAGTAGCATTTTCATTGACATACTTTAATACATATGATCCAAACCATCTTTTTGAGATCTTTCACATGGCAGTATACTATTTGTCAAGACTAGTATCATACATCAAAACCCAATCACCCTCTTCAATTGCCTTTTTTCTAAGCATGTGTGTCTTATCAAAGTATTCTTTGTTTTTCATTCTTGCATTCCTCAGGCACAAATTTGCAACCTCAATGTATTGAAGCTTCATTTCTAGTTACCTTATACATAAGGCAAGAAGCTCTTCCATGCTAAGCCCATCATGCCAAGGTAGCACATTCCATGTGGGAATTGCTTCTTGATAGGTTTTTGATTGTACATCAACTCCGTAGGCATATAACCAGCTACATAGCTATGTGTTATATGATCAACTTATAAAGCATATACCAATAATCTTGGCTACTCACCAAGTTTTTCTTTGCAAGCTTTAGCCAATGCTATGATGATTGGAGGATGGCCTTTCACTCTTTCCATTGCCTTGGACGTAATTTTTTGCTGAGTATTTTTTGATGATCGTATTTCTGTAATATGGTGAGCATATTCTAAAATTTCTCTCTCTCTCTCTCTCTCTCTCTCTCTCTCTCCTTCTTCTTCTTCTTCTTCTTCTCAGGCGTGTGTGTGCGCTTAGAAAAAGAGAAAAATGGTATAACCTTTGTATCACCCAACCGTGTTAGATTGATTATGCCATTTCCCTCTTGAATAACAGGTCTAGAGTTCAACTCTCCTTGTCAGGATAGATCTTTAACTTCCCTTGTGATAGTTTCCTCCGACATTAAAATTATCTTCTCTCTTCTTCTTCTTCTTCTTCTTCTTCTTCTCTGCCTCTCTCCCTCTCTCTCTCTCTCTCTCTCTCTCTCTCTCTTCTCAAGTGTGTGTGTGTGTACTTGCTAAAAAAAAGAGAAAATTGGTATACCCTTTCTATCAGCAAAATGTGGTAAATTGATTTTTCCATTTCCCTCTTGAATAACAAGTCCTGACTTCAACTCTCCTCGTCGGATAGATCTTTGACATCTCTTGTGATAGTTCTCTACGACTTCTTGTCTCCTCTCTCTTGTTCTTCTCCTTCTTATTCTTCTCTGTCTCTCTCTCTCTCTCTCTCTCTCTCTCTCTCACACACACACACACACACACACACACACACACACACACACACACACACACACACACACACACACACACACACACACACACACACACACACACACACACACACACACACACACTGGTACTTATCTCTCTGTTTATGGTTTTAAAAAAAAAACTATACTACCCCCTACTGCAACATCCTAGCTATGTATTTCCACTTACAATATGGCTTTATATCTTTCCTAGCTACACTAAGTCGATATCCACCCTGGGAAGGAACCCCTATAGGTTTATGATGGTTGGAAGTCTCTTAGCTAGCAGCTATTAACGTGGTTAATAATATTTTACTCTATAACTGGGCCTCACATACCCTGCCATGCTAAAGGCGATATGGATTCTTTGCTCTAATGTGGCGGATAGCATCAAAGGCGGCTACGTTTTTTGGTTTCCCCATGAGAAACAACACCTGGCCTATTTAGTGCTTGGGGTGATAATGATTCTGCACGTTGCATGCCATGAGTGATCATGATCTACCTTCTTCTAATTAAAGAGGTGAGGGTGCATTCTGCCTCTCACTTAGCCTTGTGTGTGTTCTACTTGCATAAAAAGTTTGAACTGTGCGTGTGGTCACTTTCTGCTGCACCAATCATGGAGCTTGCAACACAATTGACACAGGTTGGCTACTATTTACTGAGCTTGGTATTTTGGTTTTTTCTCTCCTTGTTTACATATTTAGCTTTGGATGATATATGCACCCGAGCTTGGTATTTTGGTTTTTTCTCTCCTTGTTTACATATTTAGCTTTGGATGATATATGCACCCGAGCTTATGGGTTGGTGTACGCTGTCGCTTAGCTTGGTGATGCCCACTGTGTGGGTTGGTGTGCGCGTATGTCGCACGTGTCAATGCAAGGAACTTGCCGATACACTGTATGCGAGCCACAAATGGCTCCAAGCACACAACAAGCCTAAACTAGTAGGCTCAAAGATGGCGTTGGTGTGTCACTCACCGCTCTACGCTTCCTATCGTGGAGGATTACTTGCCGCGAAGAAGAGGGAGATGCCGCTACGCCGTGCTCAACCGCCTCGCCGCCGTCGTGCCGCCACAATGCTCGATCGCACACTCTCTCTCTTTCTCACATACACACACACACACACACACACACACACACACACACACACACACACACACAAGGAGATGAAGAAGAAGAAGATGGAGATGGAGCAAGAGCACTCTTCAATTGCACAAATGAGAGAATGAGTGAAGTTTAGGTTTAGTTGACTTTTATATGAGCTCACCCTATTCACACTTGGGCGCCCATGCTTAGCCAACTAATCCCTTGAATGTTCCAGTTAGAGTGCGCCTCTCATCGGCAATCACTCTTACCCTTTTTCTATTGGACCGACAAGCCCGATACCCGACTCTACCAAGTAAATAATACAACTTTCGTCGTAGGTGATATGGTGTCCGTGAGCCGTGAGGGTTAACATTCCCCCCTTCCTGATGTAGATTCCGTTCTCAGAAGCTATTGAGTTGAAGCTTGTTCGTCGAGGTGGAAGAGCATTTGAGATGAATTTCCTTAGCCTTCTTCAGTCACTGCAAAATCAAACAACATTGGCATAGTAATTGCATTCTTATATAGAATTAAAAAGCATATGCAGTTGTAGGTAGACAATGTGATTGGTAACATAATTTTGAACCATTTGTCAGCAATAAAGATTAAATTGCAATATAATCAAATGCATAAACAAATGTAAAGGTAAGAAATTAAACAAGTCTGGGGTCGCTAATTTAACGGTCGAAAGGCACTAGAGATCGACTATTAATACCATGGGTAAGCTTCTTAATTTTCTCTGGTCAATTAATTTGTTTAATCGCGAGAGCCAAGTATTTCATATTCGAGGGCTAACTAGAGGCTATACCTAGAAGACTTTGTAGTTAAGCTACAATAAAAGGAATTTCTCATGAAATCATCGCCTGACTAATTACCTTTTCTTTGACCCCCCAAATTCTTTTCACAGTGATTCAATTTTGATGTGTGTGCTTATTTTGTATGCCTTGGGTTTTTTGCGCCCACACTGGGAAACCCTAGGGCTCTAGTACCATAGGCGATACATGTGAGTGAAGTACCAAATCAGGCTGAGATTTCTCTTCCAGCTTAAGATTTTACATTGTGGCACTTTGATTTTCTTTGTTTGTTCATTTTCAGCATTTTAATTTTGTAACTTTTGGGGGGTCATATAACATTGTTACACCTCCCCAGGCTCATCACACTAGTAAACTCCCTTTATAATACTTAAGCTAAAGGTCAATAGGGACTAAGCCCACTAGAAAGCCCTAGTACATTTCACACAATGCTGCCTAAATCGGATTAAGAACCTAAGTAACCATTGATAATTAGGAAGGCATTCCCCATGGTATTAAGAGAAGATCTCTAACACCTAGCTTGGTCAAACTAGCTTAGTCGGGGACTACTTGATTTTTAAACCTAGACAAGTGATTATGACAAAAAATTACATTGAATTTACTGTTTGGTACTAAACAAAGGCACTAAATATTGTGCTACCAATCACAATCAAAGCAGACAAACATAGATGCAAAAAAGATAAGGGGCAATGCTAATGGACAAGAAACACCTATTTGTGTTGATGGTCGCACTTGATTTGAAGAGTGAGTCGAGATAAAGATTCCATGAAGGTCCAAATCCTAACAACAGCAACACGCTTCTGTACTCACTAGGAAACACAAAGAATACCTCTAGGAGGCATATTCGTCGGAAAAGGTACCAACACTTATTGAACACAATAAAAAAACATAAGGAACCCTAACCTAATTATTTGCACTCCCCCTAGAGAGTCAAGGGAATAGGATATTGTAGAGATTGGGGGGAAACCCTAAGGCTAAACCCCTATCCTTGTCGTCGAGATAAACAAAGTCATCATCCATGAGACCGTATGTGCCATCCGTGTAGTCATGTAAATCTTCTTCTTCATCATAGGTACCCATGTTTACTAAGAAGGTCACTAGACGCCTATAGTCATCTTGGTCAAAAGGGTAGGCTTGTGCAATGGGAGAAACGCTCTCTACTAAGTATGGGTCACAGTCGTGGTCAAGAGACGTATCAGCCATTTCAACTCCTCGAAATTCCTCTCACATGCTGGCGTACCTACCAAATCCCATTCAAATGCAAGCACCGGAAAGACCATGTGAAACATTTGTGAAAAGTAACGAGGGTACCTCTCACCCAAGGCAGAAGTGGATGACTCAAGCGCAATAGCCATATCTGTACACGCAAATAGATGATGGTTAGAGTGCAAATATTACAAGGGTTGTGTTCTTGTGCATAATGTGTTTTTATGATTTTGTATTATGGCTCTTGCTCTTTTACTTTTTTATCTTGTTTTTGTGAGTATAAGGCTTTATATATACATTCCCTAAGATTGGAGATTGAGAGGTCAGGGAGGAAGGTTGAGAGGGAAGTGAGTAAATGATGATTGTTAGCAAACACTCCCCCCTTCCTTGGGTAGATCATACCGTTTGAAATGTGCTCATCACCCTTTTGAAACCAATTGTTCCAGTTGGTAATAGGTGGGGATTTTTGCCCGTAGTTTTCTCTTACCTTAGGTGCCTCATCGAGTTGCAAGGGTGGTAAGGTACTCTCCCAGGATCGAACTTTAAGTGGTTCATCAGGTGATTCCTGAACACTGGGAGGTGTGGATTCCTTTGTAGCTTTATGGAGGTCCACTATTGTAGGTGGAGGTTGTGTTGAAGCTTCTATTTCTGTATAAGAACTACATGAAGAGCAAGAAGCTTCATTTGATTTCGTTGTTCCTGAGCTAGGGGGAACAAATCGTTCTTTCTTCGGTACCCAAACTATCTCTGGAGCAGGTGTGTAGCATTCCGTGATTTTTTCCTTTCTGCGATCTTCAATTTGTTTTGGAGCCATAGGATTGAGCTCACATGGGCCTGGTGACAAGTAAGAGCACAATTTACGTTTTGGCACCCAAATTTGATCATTTCCTTCATAGTAGCCTTGGGCTTCCAATAGTTTTTAGGAATCCAACACAACGTTTCTTTACATTTCTTGGGGCGAATGGGACGGCTCTTACCAAGCTCCTATCTTTTAGCAATGGCTATGGTCGCTAAAGAAGCTTTAGGGACCCAATTGTATGTTTTGTTGGTTATATTGGCATGGGTCTTGTGTGTCTCAAGCTTTATTTCAACTACATCAGTTGAAGCTCTAGAGAGTTGGGCGATGGGGACATATGGTTCAACCTCTTGGACATGCAATGTTTTGGGTTTTATTTCCTTAAAAGGCAATATCTCAGGGACTATGGCTTGCATGGCAGGGCAAAGAGTTGGTTTCTGTGTTGTGACACCCCCTGTCCCCCAATCAATAGTGCATTTGGTGGCTATCATTGTAATAGAAATGGCCTATGAATTTAGAGAATAGCGAAATTAAGAGAATTAGAGTGCGCAACTTTGAGAGCATAGAGGGTGAACTTAATTGGTAGTAGCAACTTAATCATAACACTTAATTAACTAGGCATGAGCAATACTTTTCAGAGAGAGAGAGAGAGAGAGAGAGAGAGAGAGAGAGAGAGAGAGAGAGAGAGAGAATATGACTACAGTTGAGGACCGGATTTATGTGGAGCCGGTCCCCCCTGCAAAATGCATATATATTATAGATTCTCTCATTAAGAGAGACTTGGTACAATACAATCTTTGTGTTCCTTGAGACCTCTTTGGCATTATGGAGATGGAAGCTTCATATACCAAGCTTTTGCATAATATCAACAATCAATCTTAGCTTGAAAACAATCAAGAACTCGTGAACATCATTAGTCTTTGTGTTCCCTAAATCATTTGAGTGCATGAAGATGTATACTTTAATGCATCAACTTGTGCCTAAAGCAGCAATTAATCTACCTTGCAATACAATTAATCTACTTGCATTAAGTAGCTAATCTACTTGCAATAAACCATTAGTCTCCTTGCAATAAGCATAACATGCACTTTGTAGAAAGCATTAACTATCCCAAGCCTCAGTCCCAAGACCTCAAACACCTTCGAAGGTGGAGAGAGCTAGCAGGGAATGAGGGTAGGGAAGAGGAAGAAGAAGTATTCCATAGGAGAAAGAAATAATTCCTCACTTATCATCACTCTTCTTGCTTAGCATACATAATAGAATAGTAATGAAGATGGAGAAGATGGAAAGCTTAAGCATTGAAGCATAGCTCTTGGTTGGATTTGCATTCCATAGCCAAGAGTGTTGGTGTAGGCTCTCAACTTCTCAAGGAGCTTGGAGAAGGAGATGGAGATCTTCCACCTTGCCTAGCACACAATGAGAGTGTTTGTGTGTGTGTGTGGGTGAGTAAACCCCCTAAGCAGCCCCCTAGCTTGCTTGGGTTGACCCCCCCTTGTAGCTCATGCTTGAAGCTCATTGGACCCCTCCATGCCTAGCCAATCATAAGTAGGAGGCATTACAAGTAGCAAGGGTAGCCTTGAGACAAGTGTCCCCCCTTTCCCCTTTGAGAGAGAGGGCTAGATAAATGCAAAATCAATTAATTAAATCTCCTAAATTATCATTGGAACCCTTGGGTGGCCAACCAATAGGCTTCAAGCACACAATGAGGGCAACGTGAGGAGGAACTTGACAAGTGTCTCTTTTGATTTCTATGTACCATGCATCCCTTGTGTGAGTGTGTGGGTGTTCTCTCTCATCCCCCCTCATGTAGGGCTCGCCCCCTCCTTGTAGGGATTGAATCTTTGACTTTTTGACACCTCAACCCCTCATGCATAGGCCCAGTTCCCACCACAAGCTTGGCCCTTAAGCACTTTAAGCTTGGGCTGGGTTCTCACCTCAAGTGCAACCCTAACATCTCAAGCATGTCAAGCACCTCAAGCATCTCAATCATTAAGCACCTCAAGCATCTCAAGCACCTCAATCATCAAGAACCTTAGTCATCAAGCATGACAAGTAGGACAAGCACCTCGAGCTGGGTTGGGTTCCCGTGTCTCAAGCTCAGCCCTAGCTTACCTAAGGTCAAAGGACTTTTACACATATTATTGGAGGTCTTCAATGAATCTAACCCTAAGGTCTTATGCTCCATTGGTTAGCCTTGCTCTTTGATAGACCATCTCTCATTTGGGCCCCTTTACCAATGACCCCGTGTTGAGATAGATCTAAAAGCACATGTCTATATCTTAACCCTTGTTCCCGTTTATTCTCCCACATTAAGTGATCAGTTTAATATGAGAAAATCATTTGGGTTGGTTAGATATTAGTTTTTATGACATTGCCTCTCTCTTGAAATCATAGTCGTCCTCGACTATGAGGTAGATATGGTAAAGTCTCACCCATTAGTCCATTGGTCTTAGCGGGTAGAGGATCCATTTTTACCCTACGACATCATTCCAGAGTGGATGACTAATCCACTTGGTGCTTGAGAGACATTGTCTGCGGCAAGCATGTTTGCTCTTTTTAGTCCATATCATACTTCCAAAGTAGAGTAACAAGTTCTACTTGGTGTTTGGGAGACGTAGTCACCACAAACATGATCCTAAGTATGGATACTTCTTAAAATTTGTGCACGAAACATAAAAAGAGAGTCTTATAAGACAAAAACATGGATCATTTAAAATGCATTTCTTTTACATTTGCTTACTCTTTTGTGTCATTATAAGCATCATTAACAAGGTTCATATTATCTTTAAGCTATGTTCTTTGCATGCATTTAGCATCTTTGAAAGGATAATTCTTAACTTAAATAAGATACTGTCAGTAGTCTTACCATTTCTTAATACCTTGTGCTCGTGTCGAAGGATGAACTTGGGTTGGAGCTCGTTTGCTTCATCCTCGATCTCTGGTGGGTCTTCATTTATAACCTCTATTGGTGGCTCTTCCTTAATAAGGCTCGAATAGGCTCTCATGAAAAATGATATATATGAGCCAATAGTTGGGCAGCTTTAATTGATAAGCCATCTAATGAATGGGCTTGAAATTTCAGAAGGGGCCATAGTGTCTTTGTGTTGACCTAGCATAATACCTTTAATGGCCCGGAGGATTCTTGTGTATAATTTGCCTTAGATGAGCCTTGGGGAAGTTTAGTAAGACCCATTTTTTTAATTTTTTTTTCTTTAAAGGATAAGGCTCTTTTGTGCCTAATGGCAGGAGCCTTTTTTTGACTAGCTAATAGATGGATATAGCCTGTTTAATCTTCTAAAAAGATTCGTTTTGATCTCGGCTATACTCCTTTGCAATGAAGATCTTCCCAGGTACCTTAAGCTACAAGGGACTTTGGGATCTTCCATCTTTAGCCCCGAAAGGTACTTTCCCCTTAGAAGTATGTTCATGTTATTAGAGACATACTGTTGTTAGGGTAAGTACTTCTCTCATTTTGAGCATTGATCTACTTCGAATCACAAGATTTTAGTAGATCAAGGGTCATTAGTTTTGTGATTTTCCTTTTGGCCATCCGTTGGAATAGTAGGCCAACATAAGAGGGTTACTCTAGTTCTGATAATTAGTGGTCATGGTAGGATTTCTATCCGACACAATTAGATGTTGGCAAGCCATGGTCCTTCTATCATACTTCATCTTTTGGTATACCATACATTTTGAAACATACTCTTGTATGTTCTTGTTTCTTGGTAAGCCAATACAAGTATGCTTTTATTCCTAAAATAATAAATTCGAATTCCTCTTTGCACCGCATATGGGAGGAGCATGGGAAGTGAGGAAGATAGACTATTGAGATATGGAAGATAACCATCCTCTAACGTGAGTGGTTCTTTTTCTTCCATTTGTAAATGCTATTATCATATCGCTAAAGCCTGGGTTAGAAGCATATTTAACTATCATAAAACATAGTTCATTGTAAGTTGCTATTGATACCCTATCTACCCTTGGCCATCGGGAAAGTGCATCGGCTACATGTTGTGATTTCCAACAATGTGAGCAATGTAAAATTTAAATTGCAAAAAGAAATTTTCCCACCTCATTTGATTGTCGAAGAGCTTGGTTCGTATCATGGATGGAGTCCGCAAGAAGTACGTCCATGTGTCAACGGCATGTAAAACAACTCGTAGTTCCTTTTGTATATGTCCAACATTCGCTCATTGGATTTGAGTCTTTGAATCTTGTATTCTATGGTATTCCCTTCTTGAAGCAAATTTTTTCTCGAAAGCATGCATCCAGGCATTATATTGGACCTCAAATAGCTTTGAGAGATCCTTTAGAGCTTCACAACTCATGTAGACTCCTTGGATTATGCCATCTTTTTATTACCTCTACCTTTTGTGGATCCATACAAATACCACCTTTAGAGATAATGTGACCTAATTATTGAATCTCTTGAAAAATTCACTTTTCTTTTGGTTAGAAGAAAGCCTAACCTCTCTCAAAACTTACCAGTTCATGCTATTGCCTTTTGAACTCCTCTTGTGGAGCTTATAAAGCTCAATGAGGAGGCTTATTAGGCAGTGAGCTTCGTGGTAAAAGCTCCATTGCATGGTCATTGTCCCCTCATTGTGGAGGGGTATCATCAATAAAAACATTTTGGAATCCATTCAGGAATGTAGACAATTCTAATTCCTCTTGATTCTCGTCTTTTTTTTATTGTTATTGGTTGAAGCATTGAATTCATTTACAGACTTTCTAACAAAAATCATGTATATGAATATATAGATTTTCATTAACTTGTGAAAAGCATGCATATTTACAAGGGATAGGATACTACCCGACTCATAAACATGTATGTACATATCTCCTAGCTTAGGAAAAACAAAAGCCTTTTGCTATGAGCATCCTCTTTTGGAGTTTCCAGCATAGAAACTCAAGGCGGGTTGTTGCGTGCATTTCTTTGGGGACAAGCACGATAGACATGCCCTTGCTGTCCACACTTGTAGCATTTTTTATCCTTACGATAACACTCTAGCTCTGTTGAAGAGAGTCTATTCTTACCTTGGTAGACTCCTTTGTCCTTAGCTTTGTTATCGGTGTTGCTAGAGTTGCCTTTGGAAGAAGTTTGAGCATTATTCCTCCCTCTAGGCTCATTTTGATCCTTCACTTCCATGGGCTTAGAGTTTCTCTTAACCCCTTGTTGGAAATTGATTTGAGATGAGACCATAGTATGGTGTATGACTGTTGATATGGCATTAGGCCTTTGTGAGTTAATATACTCGGCCATCTCTTCAAAAAGTCCCGCACAAAATTGTTACTTTTGCTCCTCAAAGCCAATCTTTTTGTAGACACTGGCTTTGAGAAGTAAATCTCAAAACTTATCTACATACTTCTGGATAGACTCGTAGGGAGAGAGTTTCAAGCTTTGCCATTCTGTAAGGACATTGTCTTTAGTGTTTCTTGCCAGAAATTGTTTCATGATGGAGGCTCTTAAAGCCTTCCATGTCCTTGGAGCTTTCTTTTGGGCTCGTAGGCTAGCCCACCATTCACGAGCGGAGCTCTGAAAATGCATAGATACCTGACGCAGTTCAGAGGACTCCATGAAGTCCTCCTCACCAAAGGCCACATCAAACTGTTGGATGAAGGCCAAGATCTTGTCCGTAGCACCAAAGGTGCCATCATAGGTAAGAAAAGTGGTGTCCTTTCCTCCCTCCTTGAACTTCTTCAGCTTCTTGGACCTTCTCCATACCGGATAGGACTTGTGATGGCCTTTCCTTTTGGGCTCTTTGAGAGAAGAGCCGCTACCTTCATTGGAATATGAGGAAGGTGATGAAGATGGAGAAGAGGGTGACCTCTTTCTCTCCTTTTCCTTCTTTTGGTACCTCTCTTCCTTTTTGTGATAACGAGGAGGAGGACTTTCCGGCAATCTTTCTCTCTTGGGGGGAGTTGGAGATCGTTGAGGCTGCCGTCTTCTTGGAGCCACATCTTCAGAAGTATTGGGAGACTCACTTCTTTCTCCTTCTCTTGGGGAAGGCTCTATAGTAGAGACTTCACCTTTCTTCTTGGATGGAGGTAAGCCCGCTAGTAATCGTTTAAGCACTTCATATGGGTTCTCCTCTTCTCTCACCGTAGAGAGCCCTCTCTTGGAAATCTCTTGAAGAGACTTCTCAGGTGCTCTCTCTTTTGGGGGAGTTTGGAGAATCCCATAACTATGAAGTTGTTGGAAAACTTCACCTTGTAGGGCTGGGTTTCCCATAGCTTGTTGCAACTTAGAAACAAGACACTTGATAAACATGGGAGCATCATCATTAGCACCTTCATGTGCAAAATCAAAGTTATCAATACTCATTCTACTCTCTTGATTATTGTCAGCCATGTTAACAAAATTTATGTATGTACTTAGTGTATGATTTGGCAATTCAAAACCTTAGTTGCCACTCCTCTTAGCCTTTGAAAATCGGCTCTTAAGTGTCTACACCCATGGCTCAAAGTGGTTAATTATCGAGAGTAGGGGAGTAGGTCTAACATAGTAGAGTTGCCGAGGGTTAGCTCCTTTCGGACTTCTTATGGCTCAATAATGGTAAATCCGTAGGAAAGTCTAAAAAGACTCCATTATTAAGTCCAGAGCTCCCGAGGTGTGCACCATATCCCACATAGTGGGCTCAGCAAAACGGATAATAGATCCCAGTTCCACTTACCCTAATATAATTAACAACATCAACCATTTATAGGCTATTTAAGGACCTCTCTTCTTAAGCAAGAAAAGAGAAACCAAACGCTCTGATACCAATGTAATGGAAATGGCCTATGAATTTAGAGAATAGCGGAATTAAGAGAATTAGAGTGAGCAAATTTGAGAGCATAGAGGGTGAATTTAATTGGTAGTAGCAACTTAATCATAACACTTAATTAACTAGGCATGAGAAATACTTTTGCGAGAGAGAGAGAGAGAGAGAGAGAGAGAGAGAGAGAGAGAGAGAGAGAGAGAGAGAGAGAGAGAGAGAGAGAGATATGACAACAGTTGAGGACCGGATTTATGTGGAGCCGGTCCCCCCTGCAAAAGGCATTTGTATTATAGATTCTCTCATTAAGAGAGACTTGGTACAATACAATCTTTGTGTTCCTTGAGACCTCTTTGGCATTATGGAGATGGAAGCTTCATATACCAAGCTTTTTCATAATATCAACAATCAATCTTAGCTTGAAAACAATCAAGAACTCGTGAACATCATTAGTCTTTGTGTTCCCTAAATCATTTGAGTGCATGAAGATGTATGTTTTTATGCATCAACTTGTGCCTAAAGCAGCAATTAATCTACCTTGCAATACAATTAATCTACTTGCATTAAGTAACTAATCTACTTGCAATAAACCATTAGTCTCCTTGCAATAAGCATAACATGCACTTTGTAGAAAGCATTAACTATCCCAAGCCTCAGTCCCAAGACCTCAAACACCTTCGAAGGTGGAGAGAGCTAGTAGGGAATGAGGGTAGGGAAGAGGAAGAAGAAGTATTCCATAGGACAAAGAAATAATACCTCACTTATCATCACTCTTCTTGCTTAGCATACATAATAGCATAGTAATGAAGATGGAGAAGATGGAAAGCTTAAGCATTGAAGCATAGCTCTTGGTTGGATTTGCATTCCATAGCCAAGAGTGTTGGTGTAGGCTCTCAACTTTTCAAGGAGCTTGGAGAAGGAGATGGAGCTCTTCCACCTTGCCTAGCACACAATGAGAGTGTTTGTGAGTGTGTGTGGGTGAGTATACCCCCTAAGCAACCCCCTAGCTTTCTTGGGTTGACCCCCCCTTGTAGCTCATGTTTGAAGCTCATTGGACCCCTCCAGGCCTAGCCAATCATAAGTAGGAGGCATTACAAGCAGAAAGGGTAGCCTTGAGACAAGTGTCCCCCCTTTCCCCTTTGAGAGAGAGGGCTAGATAAATGCAAAATCAATTAATTAAATCTCCTAAATTATCATTGGACCCCTTGGGTGGCCAACCAATAGGCTTCAGGCACACAATGAGGGCAACGTGAGGAGGAACTTGACAAGTGTCTCTTTTGCTTTCTATGTGCCATGCATCCCTTGTGTGAGTGTGTGGGTGTTCTCTCTCATCCCCCCTCATGTAGGGCTCGCCCCCTCCTTGTCGGGATTGAATCTTTGACTTTTTGACACCTCAACCCCTCATGCATAGGCCCAGTTCCCACCACAAGCTTGGCCCTTAAGCACTTTAAGCTTGGGCTGGGTTCTCACCTCAAGTGCAACCCTAACATCTCAAGCATGTCAAGCACCTCAAGCATCTCAATCATTAAGCACCTCAAGCATCTCAAACACCTCAATCATCAAGCACCTTAGTCATCAAGCATGACAAGCAGGACAAGCACCTCGAGCTGGGTTGGGTTCCCGCGCCTCAAGCTCAGCCCTAGCTTACCTAAGGTCAAAGGACTTTTACACATATTATTGGAGGTCTTCAATGAAGCTAATCCTAAGGTCTTATGCTCCATTGGTTAGCCTTGCTCTTTGATAGACCATCTCTCATTTGGGCCCCTTTACCAATGGTCCCGTGTTGAGATAGATCTAAAAGCACATGTCTATATCTTAACCCTTGTTCCCGTTTATTCTCCCACATTAATTGATCAGTTTAATATGAGAAAATCATTTGGGTTGGTTAGATATTAGTTTTTATGAAAATCATCCACGTGTGTCCTAGATTTATATTACCCTCCATAGTTCCAACATGCATCACCAAAAAGTCTTGAGCTACAACCCCATTGTCATAATTGACAGAAGTGTGCCAGATTCCAAAAACCGAAGTTTTTTTCTTGTTGACACCCTTGACTTGGATAATACTCTCAGATAGAGGTGGCTTCCCTAACTGACACCACACTCCATATGATAGTAGATTATATTTAGCACCCGTGTCCAATAAGGCGTTATATAGCACTTTTCCATAGGTGCTGTTTAGCTCAATAGGGGATCGTAGAGGTGTGTCAGAGTTCAAGCAATCCTCGTTGGTTTCCACGTGGAATGCATGTATGACTCCAAGGTTAACCTCTCATTTTCGTCTTATGCGTTGTTGTCGCTCCTTAGCCTCAGCTTGAGTTTGTATCTTCTTCAATTCTATTTGTGCCTTGGCTGCCTTTTTTGTATGGATGGCAGGTAGCTCCTCTTGGCTTAAAGGATCATAGTATCTTTTAAATTTTCTCCCAATGAGGAATCCAATGGTTTCAACTCCATCAAGAGTCTCCACACGAATGGTTCCTTGTGGGGTGCTCTCACATACTCTATATGGTCCTTTTCCCACATATTTCAACTTTTTCTTTTCGTTACGCACTCCATACATAAGGACTTTATCACCAACAATGATATCTTTGTTCTTTAGATGACGGTCAAACCATTTCTTCCTCCTATCTTTCTACACAAGTGCATTTTGCATAGCTAATTGCCTCTCTTCATCTAGCCTTTCAAGGATATATAATCGCTCAACTAAGGGATTACCATCCCAACCTTGTTGAGAAGCTACTCGAAGAATAGGAACGACAAACTCCCATGGCATAACCGCTTCTTGGCCATACACCATCTTGAATGGTGTGCAGTTAATGGCAAATTTGTACGCAGTACGATAAGCCCATAGAGTTGATGTAAGCTTTAAATCCCAATCTGTGCGATGAGCTTCCACCCTTTTGGTCAAGATAGAGATTAAGGTCGTGTTGGCCATATGCTTGTGGGTAATAAGGTGTGGACTTATGGTGAGCTATCATAAAGTTGGTAGTGAGTTCTTTTATTCCATTTATAAAATGAGTACCATTGTCAGTCACAATCTCAAAGGGACAACCAAATCTTGTAATAATGTTCTCAAAGAGAAACTTGGCAGTTGACCTCGCATCGGCCTTACGTGTCGCCTTGGCTTCCGCCCACTTTGTCACATAGTTAGTGGCAACGATGATATATCGAGATTGAGTGCTACGAGCTGCCGGATTAAGTGGACCTACAAAGTCCAAACCCCATTTTTCAAATGGTTGAGTCACTTTAACAGGATGTAAGGACATCCTATCCTTTCGTTGTGTGATCTTGTAACATTGGCATTCATCACATCCTTTTGCAAAAAGTGATGCATCCTTAAATAAGGTTGGCCACCAATAGCCTGATTGCAACACCTTTCTAGTTGTAGTTCCCCTGAGAAATGTCCTCCGGCTATATCCATGTGGGATTCTTGCAGTATGTATAAATACTCATCCTCACGGACACAACATCTAAGAATATCATCCTTTCCTAGCCTGTAGAGAGTTCCTGCAATGAGAGAGTAAGGTTCACATGCTTTTAACAGTTTTCGAGCTATGTCTTTACGAAGCTCTTTGGGTGGAAAACCTTTAACTAGAAAGTTCACAATCTTCTCACTCCATTCATGTATGGTTTCGACTAGGAATAGAGATGTATCGGGCAACTCATCATCGACTCCAGTAGGGGCTTCACCATTGGGTATGCGAGACAAATGATCAGCCATGACATGTCTTTTACAAGGTCTCACCACAACGGTAAAATCAAACTCAAGGAGAATTAAACCATTGTGTAATTCTTTCCGTGGAACAAGGTTTATTTACTAGACAACAAGGCTTGATGATCCACATAGAACACAAACTTGTTGGCCAGAAGGTAGTAGCGAAATTTCTTCACTGCATAAATCATACCTAAACCTTCTCGCTCTGTAGTGGTGTAGTTTCTTTCGGCATCATTCAATTGACGACTTGCAAAGCTAATGGGGTAGTCCAGTCTGTGTTTTCTTGGTTGAGCTAGAACACACCCAATAGCAAAGTTTGATGCAGCAATATGCACATGGAAAATTACATTCGGGCACTCGTAGAATAGGAGCGCTAGTCAAGGTCTTTTTCAATGACTCATAAG
The DNA here is from genome assembly GCF_014529385.1 of Adiantum capillus-veneris. Lineage (NCBI taxonomy): Eukaryota > Viridiplantae > Streptophyta > Polypodiopsida > Polypodiales > Pteridaceae > Adiantum > Adiantum capillus-veneris. Next base: position 56,987,120 of record NC_140956.1, read on the forward strand.
CATGGTCACACTCCGCAGTCCATGGGAACTCGATAACAAGCTTGTACAAAGGACGAGCTATCTCGACAAAGTTTAAAATAAACCGTCGGTAATAACCAACATGGCCCATGAACCTTTGAACTCCTTTATAGTTTGTAGGTGGTGGTAATTCAGCAATGGCTTTAATTTTGCTCTCATCTGTGGAAATCCCATTTTTGGACACTAGATGCCCTAAAATGACTCCATGTTTAAACCAAAATTGACATTTGAAAGGGTTTAAGGAGATGCGATACAATCTACACTTCTTAAACACTTTTCGTAAGCATGATAGATGTTCTTTCCAAGAGGAATAAACACAAAGGTCATTTAGGAAAGCTTCACAAAACTCCCTCAAATATTCTCTAAAAGCAGTGTTTATTAATCTTTGAAAGGTAGCAGGGGCATTGGTTAAACCAAAAGCCATAACACGAAATGCGAACACTCCAAATTCGGTTATAAAGGCTGTTTTAGCTCGGTACTCCAGTGCAATTGTGATTTGATTGTAGCCAGAGTACCCATCTAAAAAGCTATTAGCTTCCTTCCCTGTAACTCTTTCAAGCACGTGTTCTGAATATGGCAAGGGGTAATGGTCCCTCCTAGTGGCGGCATTGACCTCTTGAGATCTATGCACACTCTGAGTTTCCCATTATTTTTTGGCACAATCACTATTGGTGACACCCATTCTGAGTGCTCAATAGGGTATATGAATCCGCATTCCACAAGCTTTTCAATATCTTCTTGAACAATTTTTGCATATTTAAGTTTCATTGGGTAGGGTCATTGCTGAATTGGTTTAGCCATGCTATTCATGGGGATTGTGTGTTGCACCACAGAAGGTGGAACACCTTTCATATCATGATATGTCCAGGAAAATATATCCCTGAATTCCTTGAGAAGTTCTTTAAGTACACAGTCCTCAGGCTCTATCAGATCTTGGGCAATGAAAACAGGTTTGGACTCTTCTCCTGGTTCTGCGAACTCTATTTCCTTAACTATCGCTGGACCGTCATAGACTCCATTGCTCCCATCAATAGGTTTTCTTTGAGCCTTTGTATACACAACCTTACGTTCCTCGTGGGATAGGATTTGAAATGTTCAGGTGGTGCAGGGTGTAAGTCTGTGGAGTCCGGTTGTTCTGTGGACTGTGATTTCACTTCCGATTCCTTTTGTTGTTGAGCTAACTCTCGATTTTGTTGTCTCCTTACAGTACGAGTCAACTTTGGCTTCTTTGTAGCCTCTAGTTGTGCGATATCAATGGGTTGTGGAGTACACCACATAACGCTTTGAAGGTATTCACCCCAATTATCTACCAACTTTCGATGAGCATCACATGCCCCTATATAAGTAAGCCATTCTGCGGTAGATTTCTTTTCATTAATTTTAGCACGCACATTTGCTCAATATCGTCGCCTCTTAGATCTCTTACTCTTCTTGTTTAATTCTCGATTACGGCCGATTTCTAGTGAAGAGTCACTAGATGAATCACTACTGGTGTCTTCTGCTCCCTTGGATAGATTATCATCTAGGTTACCACTGGGCCCTGAATGGTTTGTCCCCACATTTGCACTAAGATTTAACTCAGATCTTCATCCGCAGAGTCAATTTCAACTAATGATTCTGACGTTAAATCGTATGGGCTATAGTCTTGTGAGGTGCTACTGGTTTCAATGCCAGTCAAACTTTCATCTTGTAGATCACCAGAAGCTATATGCATTGCTTCTAGCATGTTTAAGGGTACAAGTGGTGGTATTTCATCCCCCTCGGGTGTTACCTAGGTCGTCCTCCTATTTCCCCAAGTGTCTATGGTTGCTGCTAGTAGGTGGACCCAATCCACATTGTATGACTCGGTCATCCCAGGTAGTACACATTAGGAGAAATATGAACCTTGCATGGGCCTTGTAAGGAATCCTAATTTTTAGGAATTAAGGCTAATGTTGTGTGGGGTTTAGGGGGCAAGGGCATTGAAGAAGGTAGTTTCGAGTAGGCTTTTCTAGCCTTTTTTTTAGACAAAGGATCTAAAGGGTTACTTTCTCTCTCTAGCTTTTTTTAAAGTGAAGGAAGCATAGGGGTGTGTCCACATCAGCAAAAACGTGGGTCACAAAGAGACAAAATTTGACTTTAAAAAAAATAATTCATTTTTACTTGTTTTTTACTTAAAACTCCGTCCCAACATATATACATATCCAAAAATCATTTTTTGACCCATTTTTAAACCCACAAGCTTAGAAAGTCCATTTTTTCAAAACTCTTTTCCGCCAAAAAGTAATAAACATTTTGTTCTCTCCTCCTCCTCCCTCCTCTCTCTCTCTCTCCCTCTCCTCTCCCTCCCTGTCCCTGCCTTCCTCCTCCTCCCCAATCTCTCCCTCCCCCCCTCCCTCCTTCTCTCCTCCCATCTTCCTCAACCTCTCTACCCTTCCCCCTCTATCTTTTCATCATTTGCTTCCTCATGCAACAGCTTCCATGGTGCTCACAGACATCACAAATGGTTTGCTTCCACCACCACGTACTCCGCACACCAAAAGCATACATATTCGCTTACCCACGACATTTGCACCGAAGACCACTAGTGAAGGTGATTAAAGGTCATCACAGGAACGTCGCATCGCTTGTGAAACCAATGTTGACATTTGGGTGGATGGCCATTTGTACCCTTACGATCCTATAAGCCGCTTCCATCCATCGTTTAATAGCCTTTCCACATTTCTTCAATTTCTTGGGAGGGGAGAAGCAGGCTTGTTAGGCTATTGCAAGCGGTTTTGTATGGGTGATGGTGCTTCTTTGCATATGTGGATGCACGAATGTCAAGCTCTTCACCTCAAGACGACGACATTACAAGAGAGTGTTGCCTCTTTGGAGAGGGTAGTTAAAACTCTTGAACAACAAATGCAAGAAAAGGAGTCCCACATCGAGAAGCTTACCAACACCATCACATACTTGAAAGAAACACCCCTTGGTGCAAGGGAACGCAAACGCACGTATTCATCCATTGAAACTCTTGCACATTCGGGAGGAGCACGCAAACGACGAGTTACAGCCACAAGGTGATTTGGTCTTTACTTGCATGATGCATTCTTACTTTACACTATTTTCTAACATTTATGTTTATTTGTTGCTAGAAACTTTATCCAGGAGGCATGCGGTGGAACAAGCCAAGATGATCAAGTCAACCTTCTCACTAGTTGTCTCAATACCCAGGACGTGATTTCTATCTTACAATCACCTGGAGGTAAGCACATTAAGGATGCAGTCACCAAGGACCTTATGCATAAATTAAGAAATGTGGTTAGTGATGATGACGTTCAACAAGCTTGTGATGAGGCTGGAATCAGCACCAAAGCCTATCAGACTATTTTCCAACTCCTAAAGGATGCCCTCAAAGAACATGGCATTGTGGAAAACCTATTTCCCGTTCCTCACAAGGTCAAGCTCGCAAAGAAGGCCACAAACGAAGATGTGTTCTCCCGCATTGGGACATACCTACACATTGAGGACACAATTCCAACTTCCCTTTATGCTTCGTGCGCAACAAAGACAAGGGGAAAAGGTAAGAAACAATCCATAAGACCTTCGGAAAAGGGCTTTCCTTACACAATGTGGAACAATATTTTTGTGGATCTTAGAAGGCTTCAAGAAGCCATGCTTAGCTTTTACGAGTTACCTGAAGAAGGTGACACACTTTACTTTTTTCTTTGGTATTATTCTTATCATAGACTCTGAAGTTTAAGGTCTTAGCACTATTTATTTTGTAGTGCTTGGCACAAAAGTCGCTTTTGTGCTGAAACTCGATGAGTGTCAAATAGTGAAAGGCCGAAGGTTAGAGAGGCTAAGTGTCACTCTAATGAACGAGGCCCTTTTGCAAACCAAGCGAAGGGATTCAGGAGCCATCTCCCACCCCATCTTTTAGCGTGCAATCAGAGAAAGACATTTGGTGGTTGGGTGCTATTGAGGTGCCCAAAGAGACCAATGGAGTACTTTCATGGATTTTTGAGAGAACTCCATGGATCACAGAAGTAATACACTCCCAAATTGCAGGGTCAGAAGTTGGAGATTGAGGGTTTTGGTAGTTATGATGTGGAGTGGCACTTAGGTGGGGATTTGAAGACCATAAAGTGTTTGCTTGGCTGCAAACAAGGGGCTTCTTCTCTCATGCCTTGTCCATTTTGCACTCGAGGGTACAAACCTAATGGACAAAAATCACATAAGAGCACTGCAAAGGCCGGTTCCATGCTTCCATGGCAAGGGCATGGAGAACAAGGGTTAGATTGTCATGATGTCGGAGATGAAGGTAGAGAATGGGAAGCGTCTATTCTGAGATGTCCCATGCTCAATGCCCCAGAGCGCGATCAAAAGGACCACGCTTGGAATCCAATCTTTCGATTTCCTCTATCGACTGTACATTTTTGTACATTACACGCATTCATGCGCATTTTTGATAGGCTATTGAAGCTCCACATTGACTATGCTTTCACAATGAAACCGTTGGAAAAGTCCTAGGAAGCGATCGAAAGAGTGGAGGTACTCTTGAATTCCATTGGCTGTCACGATGGAAATGTGTCTATCGTTGCTGCAAAGAACACAGGGGAGGCCCATGAAATTGCTTAACAAGTGTCAATGAGTGGACAAAGAGCTAGACACTTTTTGAAGAAAGTTTCCCAAGGAAAGCCAAGTCAATATGATGCTCAAAACAGCTCCAACCAGCAGGTAGGTAACCTTTGGGAGCTTTGGAAGGAGTTATGCAAAGCTACTACCGACAATGATTCAAATGGTGAGCTTGCAAACAAGCGCAAGCAAGTTTGGGCACATTTTGATAAAATGGTCAAGCTTATGGGCCTTAACAGCACAACAGAAGAACAACGCCAATCATTTCAAGAAGCCTTGGCGGATTTTACCAAGGTCTTCACCCTTTTTTGGGGTGAAAATAACATCACACATTACATGGTAAGTCATTTTACATGGTGTATTCATTACAAGGGATTGTTTTTATTTAATAATGTGGATCGTTTACTCATGTGAACAGCATATCTTGTTTGCTCATGGTGCATTTTTTATGCACAAGTATGGATCGCTTGAAATTTTTAGCACTCAAGGCATGGAGAAGTCCCATTATCGAGCAAGGGGAGTGTACTTCAAAAATACTCAACATGGTGGTGGAATGATGCAATCCAATTATTTGGAGGAGATGTTCAATTGGTTTTTTCGCACAACATTTGCTCGTAAGCTCACAATGGAGCGTGCATGACAATCCAAGATTGCTATTGAAGTGCGGAAATGGAGTCGTCAAGAGCATAGCAACAGGTGGCAAATGTCGCAAGGTCCCAACAAGCATGCTGCATGGTGGCGATGCAGAGTGCGACAAGGATCAAAGTGGATACTGCGCGAGTCACTAAACGTGAACGCAGGGTCCAACTCTTAGCGACATGTTTATTTAAAAAATAATACTTTTTTTAAAAAAATTAGTGTGAACAGGGCCCTTATAAATATTGCATGCTCTCATAAACCACTCATTTCTTAAGAACAGGTGAGCTCTTACCAACAAAATGGCGCGCACCAAACAAACCGCGAAAGAGCATCCGCCTGCCAACAAAAACACCCTCCAAGGATGTGAGAAGCCGTCATGGCTTAAAGGCACAAGAAAACGGCCACGAACGCCTGGCCATTCCAGGAACTCATCTGGTAGTGGGCATGGTGGTAGGGCACGAGAGTCATCGAGGACTGTTGAATCTCCACCTCCTCAAGATATAACACCTAGAAGGAGAATGAAGCAACGTGCCCAGCGCTGGAGAGAAGAAGAGGGCCAACAAATAACAGAGTCCGATAGGGAGCGGCCGTCGCGCCACCAATCACAAGCAGGACCATCCAGGACTCGGGTGGTCCATACAGACACTGAATCATAGAGTGAGCCACCATGGTTGCGAGATAAAATACCACACACACACCGGGTGGCCGTTGGGGGGAAGACATTGCCTCAAGGCCAGGGAGCTCTCCCCACACGACAAGATCGGCAGCCAAGGGAAGAGGAAGAATCAGAAGAGGCTGCAGAACCAGCCCCCAAGCATGTAAACATGCGCAAGTCTAAGTTTTTCAAGAAGCCTAAACGCCGCCCGCCAGTAAATGTGCAAGTGCCCCCAAGACAACCGCAGTGGTGCTGAAAAATAGCAAGGGCATTTGCAAAAATCTGCCACTTCCAGAAGACGACGGAGCTTTTGATTCGACGCGCCCCCTTTGCTCACACTGTGAAGGAGGTGCTTCAAAGCTATGGAAATCAATATAGAATGCAAGCAATAGCGCTAGAGGCTATTCAATAAGCTGCAGAGGCCCACATCATTTCGATGTTGGAAGATACCAACCTTTGCGCCATACATGCAAAGCGAGTGACAATACAACCAAAAGATATGCAGCTTGCACGTCGATTGCGACGAGACTTCGAGCATTAGCCGACGTTACCCCTCTTTTTGTATTGCACACCCTTATCTTTGTAATGATTTGACTTTCCAATGACAATATGATCAACAGTTGTGTCTACTGTGTCTATTATCTTTGTAATGAAATGCAGGGTGCGTGACCACGTGGCGGGCCACGTGTACCGTTGATTGGCGACGGTACACGTGGCCAGACCATGTGGACACGCAACGGCCACCTGCGTTGCGTGTCCACGTGGCTAGCCACGTGTGTGTGTCCACACACACACACAAACTTAAACGCACACACACACACACGCTGGCGTGCGTGTGCTCACCACACACACGCGTCTCAGTGCAGCGTGTGTGTGTAGCGCACACACGTGCGCCTGCATGCAGCGTGTGTGTGTGCGCACACACACACACGTACACACGCACGTGCACGTGCACACACACACACACACACACGCTCCACACACACACACACACACGCTGCACACACGCTGCACACACGCATGCACACACACACGCTGCACACACACACACACGCACGTGCACGCACAAGCACACACGCTGCACACACACACACGCACACACGCTGCACATACACATACACACACACACGCTGCACGTACACACAAAAGCACACGTACACACGCGCGGACATGGCAAAACACACACACAGAGACACATTCCTTTCTCTCACACACACAGTCATACAAAAAAAATAAATTAAAATTAAAATTAATAAAAAATTAAAAGCTTTATAAAGTGACCTTCTCTTTTTCATTTTTCTTCTTCTCTATTCTTTTGTGCTACAGAGATCTCTCTGTCTCTCTCTCTCTCAAGTTCACATCTCAAACTTCCAACCTACAAATTCTCATAAATCATCCTATATCTATTTCTTATACAATATTCTTCTTTCTTGCAAGCATGAGAACAAGAAACCAAACAAAAAATACTGGTACAATTGATGAGATGGATGTTACTACCTCACAAGAAGTACCTCCGTTAGGCACATAGGATACCCAACAATCTTAGGCATTCAGTTCTTTGGATCGTATTGTATCCATTGTAACTGGAGTGGCTCGAACATCACAATCAAGCGCCGGACCCAGTCATCTTGTGGGAACAGGTACCTCTATTGAGAATGTCAAAGACGAAGTGTTTGGAAATGTTGTCGACAAACACATTTCTTTGGGTTGGGTGGATTCTCACAGAGTACCATACGATGGGAAACTTCCACGATTGCCTCTTTGTCGACTTCTCTCAAACCCCGCCATCCGCACGCATGATGACCATGTGACCGATTTGCAAATCTCTATTGCAAACAAAAGCTACCAACCAACGATGGCAAGATTTATTGTTAGTGAACGAATTCCTGGGGAGGATCACAAACAATTTACTCGTCGTGGTCACGCTGCGAGGGATCTTGCAATGTCATATGATTTGGATGAAGAGCTTCACCAAATCTCAGAGCTTAGTCACATGGTCGAGAGGTACTTTGTGGTTTGGGATGGTAATCACCGATTGGAGGCATGGATGCGGTGGATGAACGAGAATGACATTCCAATTGAGAAAGCGCTAAAGGTGGAGTGCGTTCTAGTTGACTTTCAGCCACATGAGGCAGCGGAGTTTCTATTGGTTTTGGGTATGATCAATAGGTGAGCCCTTTGTTTTTTTGCTAATGTAAATGCATCTTACTTGTAAACTATATAAATTACAATCGATTGTTAAACAGGGCCACGAGGGTTTCAGTGCCTCATACGACTGCTCATGATATTTTCATGATGAGAAAGCTAGGGTTGGCAGACCCTACATCACTCCTGCAAAAATTTCCCGAAAGAGCGCGTTTGGCAGCCGAAAGGGTTTGAATTTTAGAGGTCCAAATAAGTCTAAGTGGCTAAAATTGCCAATGGCTGTCCTTGAGCAACTACTTTGGAAGCTATACTTCAAACCAATTGTATATGAGAATATGTTTTGATTACGAAATTTTATTATTTGTATTTTGATTGAGTCTTTTGAAAATAATAGGAAGAGTTCGATCATATGTTTAGTAGTAAAACGGAAGGGCTGCCATCAAAAGGGAGTTTTGACTACGAGTTGGCACCTGACGCTTACGAGGAAAGCATCAATCTAGCGCTTTCTCAAATGGAGCAATACTTTACACGCAAAGGGCTAGAGATAGCCACCATTGCAAATCCAGAAAATGGCAGCGATTTTTTCCAAAAATGTATTTCATTTACTGGTTGGGGCGAGAAGACCACAAAAATGACACCCTCGAGAGTGGCAGAGGTAGCGCGCGCACGCATTAGTCCAACAGAGTAAGTAATAGTCGTTTAAATCATTGGATATATTTCTTTTTTATTATGTAACAATAAAAAATAAGTCTCGCATTTCCTTTGATAGGAAGTGCCGATTGCTTGATTTGCTCCAAGCCGGTGATGCATCCTTGAAGGAGAAGGGCATCGGTTTGACGGAGAAGGCCTGGATCCAGTGGCTTCGATATCACGTGTACTGGTGGCAGTTGGAAAGGTTAGATTTCTCAAATATTTGCACCAGCTAGCAGTTTTTTATGTAACTTGTGACTTATTATTTGCTGCTGCAGGAGAGTGCTTGAGATGGCCGAGAAAATGGAGGCTGAGAATCATGATGTTGCTATCCAACATGAGAAGGCTGAAGGTAGGCATGGTTGCACGCTTGCCCACACATTATTGACATACAGACGCAAGCACTTTGAGAAGGACTTCAAGAAGTGGAGTGCTCGGATCAAATCCACACATGAACCCGAAGAGCAACCCCATTTTGCTTGTCCGGCACAATGCTTGTTGTACAGGTTCGACATCTTTAATTGACAAATTAAGACTGTAGTAGGATACACTAATCTTGTTCTATGCAAATGAAAACTTTGTGGTCTGTCTCGTAGATGGTGGAGAGATGCTCTTGTCTTTCCCATTCCTGAGCACCCCAGTGATGCATGGTGCAGGTCGGAGAGAGAGGAGACGGGCTTATATCCTTACGAGTGGATAGATGACTTGCGGCCAAAGGGAGCGTGGCTCAAGTGTCCTTGGTGGCTGGACTACCCGGACAAGGAGTACCCACCCGAAGAGAAAGAGCTATACATAGGTATGCCTCTATGTAGTTTTTACCTCTGCCATGAAGCAATAGAATATGGGCTCAATAACTCTTCTTCTTTTAATTAATAGCGGAGTGCGTCACGGAAGAAAGCGGTTGTGATAGAGAATGCTCTATCTCCAAACACATCAAAGAAACCAGAGAGGAAGAAACAGACCTCAAGGAAAGACTTGCAAGCACAACAAGCTGACAAGCAACGTGGGAAGAGAAAGAAGAGGGCTGTAGTTTCGAGCGACAGTGAGAGCGAGCATGCGGTTGTGGAGTATTCTATAGAAGTCAGCAATCGTGCTCATAGCCTTGGTGCTATGAGTCACAGTGTACCGACACTATCCTTCACTCCCAGACTAGTGGGGGGCATCCAGGAGTCCCCTCCATGTTCACCATCACATGGTAGGGCTGTAGAGGACTTATCAGACATGGCCAAAGTTGTGGGAGATAACCATCCAGGTACGTGAAAATGCTTAATGTTGTGTTGTTCTCTTTAGCATTGCTTGAAAGATATATTTGATCTTATGTTGCTAGATACAGATATGCATGTAGAGCCACGCCACCTTGCAGTGCATGCTAGTGCCAAAGAGTTGGCAAAAGCTATTCCAGATGTGTTGGGCAATGACAGGTAAGCCACGCTTATTTACAATCATAGTTATGTGCACACTTATAGTGCTAACAAAAACTGCATGCAGTTCTATGCAGTCACTACGTAGATTCTTGGGCTCTTTATCAGGAACAGGGCAGATGAACCCCAGCTTGAGATTGGGTGGCGTACGTTTGGTGTACATGGCCTTTCCCTTACACACTAGGCCACATGCAACTAGCACGGGTGGGGTTCCTATATGGAACCAATGGGATAGTGACCTTGTGGATGCTGCATTCCTTCTGGCATCCGAGTTTCTTTTGGTGGATGGCATGATTGTGGCGACATGTCGTGTAGAACATCATTCCATCGTCACTTCGAAGGCAGAGGGAGCTGGTTTCCAGCTGTTGAGGATATTGTACTTACGGCTACCGGAGGCTAGTTGTACGACTGTTCATGACTATTTAGAGGGGGTATGTTGTTTTTTTGTTTTGATAATGAATAGTAACTTCGATGTTCGTGGGTCAAAAAATAATGTTTTACTTGCTCCCCGCAGGTTGGTACTTTGTTGCTAGCCATTTTTTCACCCCCTAGAATTGGTGGGTGTAGGCTTCCAAGGTACGATCGAGCGGATGGAGAGATTGCAACAAATGTACGTGGCTTCTCTGCAGATGACGACATGTTGTGGGAGAAGCTACCAGGATCAGATTCCACACAGTGGACACTTGATCGTATGGGCTAGACTTTTCGTAGAGGTGTTGAGAGGAGTCCAGCGTTTGCCAGGTGGTAGAACTTTTTTGTTAGCTGTTTTTATTGTTCCTATAAAATTATAGGTATAATAAATCTTAAGGTAACTTTTTTTGTGTAGATGGCTACTAGGTACCTTCACAGACATGGGAGATGCTGTGTTGGATTGTTTTGCAGGAGTTGGGACATTGGCAGCACAATGTTTACTACTACGTAGACATTGCATCAGTTGTGAGAAGGATTGGGCAGTTTTCAATGCTTGTTTGGAGCCAGCTCAGCGTCTACCTTCCGATTTAGGCTCGACATTGATGTTTCATAGGAGTGTCAGAGCTCAGGTAGCTGAGCCACCGCAGCAGGTGTCCGAGCAGCTTCATCCGCTTGACCCACCGTTCCCGACACCACTCAGCAGTCAGGGCGGGGCAGTAGCAGCACCATATCCCACTTTCACAGCCCCATTTTTGGCATGGCGTGCAACTAGACCGTCTCCCAGTGCATTCATTGCCTCCACATCTGAGGCCCCACCCGGGGTTGATCCATGGCCTCTTTCACTACCTGCACCCCCCCCCCCCCCCCCCCATATAGTTCACACCCTTTGCCATTTGGAGTAGTTCCCCCACCATTTGGTGCACTGCCCCCGTTGGCACGACCTTTGTTTCCTGCCAAAGGATATGGCCCCCCACCGCCCTTCTTTCCTCCACGTCACCCATGATGTATCAACCCCCATATGTATTTACTTTGGATGCAGTGGAACTCATAGATTTGGGGTTTGCTATTTGAAATAGATCGTAATTGTGTGTAAGCAACTTTCTCTTATTAATAGTGTATTGAATGATTCCATGGTGTTTTTTGTTTGAATGTAAGTTGGTTGTGAAATGACAATCATATTTTAGTTGGAGAGAGAGAGAGAGAGAGAGAGAGAGAGAGAGAGAGAGAGAGAGAGAGAGAGAGAGAGAGAGAGAGGAAACAAAAGAGAGAGAGAGAGAGAGATAGAGAGAGCGAGAGAGAGAGAGATGGGTAGATTGTCCCTTCTTTTGGGAATCCGCTCGCCCGATTCTTAAAAAGCGCTCGCCAGAAATTGCTCGCCCAGAAATCGCGTCCTCGGCCAATGACCCTAAATCCTATTGCTAAGGAGCCAAAGATATCCGAGATGACTTTAGTAGATCTCACCAAGGCTATTCAAGAGAGTCTTAGAGACAATCGTGCTCCACAAAACAATCATATGTATCCAAGAAGGGAGCAACAATGGTGCTCAGTATGCTATGGACCGCATAGTACCAGTGAATGCCCTACTTTTAGAGTAAAATTCAATGGGAATTGCAATGCATGTGGAAGGTATGGTCATCAATCTAAGGATTGCATAGTATTTAAGCGCACGATGGAGAATAGACCAACCTTAGCATGGACATACACACCTCGAGTGCCTGCATTGATGCCGGCCCCACCTCTTGAACAAACAGCACAACACATGGTCCCCAGGGCCCAAAATGTTGTTCAAAGAACACCTTTACCACCTCCAGTGCTAGGACCGCAACCACCACATCCGAGAATCACTTCAGTAAATCAAGTGGGTTGTGATTCATCTATTGCTTGTTTGGAAGGCTGTGAGGAAGATATAGATCCTAATATCGCCTATGGGCTGGATGTGCTTGAAGAAAGTCCACAATACTACATGGAGGACTATTGGGGACAAGTCAATCCTGTATATCAAGTAGCTGCTCTTGCGGCAAGAGGCCAAAATATCAATTATACTACTAAGAGACCACCTTGTGCGCGTATGTCGCACGTGTCAATGCAAGGAACTTGCCGATACACCGTGTGCGAGCCACAAATGGCTGCAAGCACACAACAAACCTAAACTAGTAAGCTCAGAGAAAGCGATGGTGTGTCACTCACCGCTCTACGCTTGCTTCGTGGAGGATTCCTTGCCGCGAAGAAGAAGGAGCCGCCGCCTCGCCGCACTCAACCGCTTCACCGCCGCTGTGCCGTTGTTGCAATGTTCGATCGCACTCTCTCTCTCTCTCTCATGCATACACACACACACAAGGAGATGAAGAAGAAGAAGATGGAGATGGAGCAAGAGCACTCTTCGATTGCACAAATGAGAGAATGAGTGAATTTTAGGTTTAGTTAACTTTTATATGAGCTCACCCCATTCACACTTGGGTGCCCTTGCTTAGCCAACTAATTCCTTGAATGTTCCAGTTAGAGTGCGCCTCTCATCGGCGATCACTCTTACCCTTTTCCTATTGGACCGACAAGCACGGTACCTGACTCTACCAAATAAATAATACAATGTCCGCCGTAGGTTACAACATCCGTCGTAGGTGATAGGGTGTCCGTGAGCTGTGAGGGTTAACATGCCCCCCTTCCTGATGTAGATTCCGTCCTCGGAAGCTATTGAGTTGAAGCTCGTTCGTCGAGGTGGAAGAGCATTTGAGATGAATGTCCTTAGCCTTCTTCAGTCACTACAAAATCAAACAATATTGGCACAGTAATTGCATTCTCATAAGCGATTAAAAAGAATATGCAATTTTAGGCAGACAAATTGATTGGTAACAGAATTTAAACAATTTGTCAGTAATAAACCTTAAATTGCAATATAATCAAATGCATAAACAGATGTAAAGGTAAAAAACTAAACAAGTCTGGGGTCGCTAATTTAACGGTCGAAAGGCGCTAGAGATCGATTATTAATACCATGGGTAAGCTTCTAAATTTTCTCTGGTCAATTAATTTGTTTAATCGCGAGAGCCAAGTATTTCATGTTCAAGGGCTGACTAGAGGCTCTACCTAGAAGACCTTGTAGTTAAGCTACGATAAAAGGAATTTCTCATGAAATCATCGCTTGACTGATTACCTTTTCTTTGATCCCCCAAAGTCTTTTCACAGTGATTCAATTTTGATGTGTGCGCTTATTTTGTATGCCTTGGGTTTTTTGCTTTTCAAGGAAAAGCGCCCACACTGGGAACCTCTAGGGCTCTAGTACCATAGGCGATACATGTGAGTGGAGTACCAAATCAAGCTAAGATTTCTCTTCCAGCTTAAGATTTTACATTGTGGCACTTTGATTTTTTGTTTGTTCATTTTTAGCATTTTTATTTTGTAACTTTGGGGGGTCATATAACATTGTTACCCTCCCCAGGCTCATCACACTAGTAAACTCCCTTTATAATACTTAAGCTAAAGGTCAATAGGGTCAATAAGGTAAACTCCTCGAAATTCCTCTCACATGCTAGCGTACCTACCAAATCCCATTCACATGCAAGCACCAGAAAGACCATGTGAAACATTTGTGAAAAGTAACGAGGGTACCTCTCACCCAAGGCAGGAGTGGATGACTCTAGCGTACTAACCATATCTGTACACGCAAATAGATGATGGTTAGAGTGCAAATATTACAAGGGTCGTGTTTTTGTGCATAATGTGTTTTTATGATTTTTTGTTATGGCTCTTGCTCTTTTACTTTTTTATCTTGTTTTTGTGAGTATAAGGCTTTATATATACATTCCCTAAGATTGGAGATTAAGAGGTCAGGAAGAAAGGTTGAGAGGGAAGCAAGTGAATGATGGATGTCAGCAAACACTCCCCCCTTCCTTGGGTAGATCATACCTTTTGGAACGATGTTGTCACCTTTTGAAACCAACTGTTCCAGTTAGTAATAGGTGAGGATTTTTGCCAATAATTTTCTATTACCTTAGGTGCCTCGTCAAGCTGCAAGGGTGGTAAGGTACTCTCCCATGATTTTATTTGCAATATTGTTGTAGGTGGTGAACTTAAAATGGGACGTGTGAACTCTTTCTTGCTTGTATGGATATGTACAATGGTAGGTGGAGGTTGTGTCGAAGCTTCTATTTCCGTATAGGAACTACATGAAGAGCAAGAAGCTTCATTTCATTTCCCTGTTCCTGAGCTAGGTGGAACAAATTGTTCTTTCTTTGGTACCCAACTTAGCTCTGGAGCAGGTGTGTAACATTCCGTGATTTTTTTCTTTCCGCCATCTTCAATTCGTTTTGGAGCCACAAGATTGAGCTCACATGGGCCCGGTGACAAGTAAGAGCACAATTTACGTTTTGGCACCAAGATTTGATCATTTCCTTCATAGTAGCCTTGGCCTTCCAATATTTTTTTAGGAATCCAACGCAACGTTTCTATACATTTCTTGGGGCGAATGGGACATCTCTTACCAGGCTTCTGTCTTTTAGCATTGGCTATGGTTGCTAAAGAAGCTTTATGGACCCACTTGTATGTTTTCTTGTTATATTGGGATGGGTCTTGTGTGTCTCAAGCTCTATTTCAGCTACATCAGTTGAAGCTCTAGAGACTTGGGCTATGGGGACATATGGTTCAACCTCTTGGACATGCAATGTTTTGGGTTTTATTTCCTTAAGAGACAATATCTCATGGAGTATGGCTTGAGTGGCAGGGCTAAGAGTTGGTTTACGTGTTGTGACACCCCCTGTCCCCCAATCAATAGTGCATTTGGTGGCTATCATCCACGTTCGTCCTAGATTTATATTACCCTCCATAGTTCCAACAGGAATGACCAAAAAGTCTTGAGCTACAACCCCATTGTCATAACTGACAGAAGTGTGCCAGATTCCAAAAACCGCAGTTTTTTTCTTGTTGACACCCTTGACTTGGATAATACTCTCAGATAGAGGTGGCTTCCCTAACTGACACCACACCCCATATGATAGCAGATTATATTTAGCACCCGTGTCCAATAAGGCGTTATATAGCACTTTTCCATAGGTGCTGTTTAGCTCAATAGGGTATCGTAGAGGTGTGTCAGAGTCCAACTAATCCTCATCGATTTCAACGTGGAATGCATGTGTGACCCCAAGATTAGCCTCTCGTTTTCGTTTTATACGTTGTTGTTGCTCCTTAGCCTCAGCTTGAGTTTGTATCTTCTTCAATTCTATTTGTGCCTTGGCTGCCTTTTTTGTATGGATGGCACGCAACTCCTCTTGGCTTAAAGGATTATAATATCTTTTAAATTTGCTCCCATTGAGGAATCCAATGGTTTCAACTCCATCAAGAGTCTCCACATGAATGGTTCCTTGTGGGGTGATCTCACATACTCTATATGGTCCTTTTCCCGCATATTTCAACTTTTTCTTTTCGTTACGCACTCCATACATAAGGACTTTATCACCAACATTGATATCCTTGTTCTTTCGATGACGGTCAAACCATTTCTTCCTCCTATCTTTCTCCACAAGTGCATTTTGCACAGCTAATTGCCTCTCTTCATCTAGCCTTTCAAGGATATATAATCGCTCAACTAAGGGGTTACCATCCCAACCTTCTTGAGAAGCTACTCGAAGACTAGGAACGACAAACTCCCATGCCATAACTGCTTCTTGGCCATACACCATCTTGAATGGTGTGTAGTTAATGGCAACTTTGTACGCAGTATGATAAGCCCATAGAGTTGATGTAATCTTTAAATCCCAATCTGTGCGATGAGCTTCCACCGTTTTGGTCAAGATAGAGATTAAGGTCGTGTTGGCCATATGCTTGTGGGTAATAAGGTGTGGACTTATGGTGAGCTATCATAAAGTTGGTAGTGAGTTCTTTTATTCCATTTATAAAATGAGTACCATTGTCGGTCACAATCTCAAAGGGACAACCAAATCTTGTAATAATGTTCTCAAAGAGAAACTTGGCAGTTGACCTCACATCGGCCTTACGTGTCGCCTTGGCTTCCGCCCACTTTGTCACATAGTTAGTGGCAACGATGATATATCGAGATTGAGTGCTACGAGCTGCCGGATTAAGTGGGCCTACAAAGTCCAAACCCCATTTTTCAAATGGTTGAGTCACTTTAACAGGATGTAAGGGCATCCTATCCTTTTGTTGTGTGATCTTGTAATGTTGGCATTCATCACATCCTTTTGCAAAAAGTGATGCATCCTTAAATAAAGTTGGCCACCAATAGCCTGATTGCAACACCTTTCTAGCTGTTAGTTCCCCTGAGAAATGTCCTCCGGCTATACCCATGTGGGCTTCTTGCAGTATGTATAAATACTCATCCTCACGGGCACAACGTCTAAGAATATCATCCTTCCCTAGCCTGTAGAGAGTTCCCGCAATGAGAGAGTAAGGTTCACTATCTTATAACACTTTTTGAGCTCTGTCTTTACGAAGCTCTTTGGGTGGAAAACCATTAACTAGAAAGTTCACAATCTTCTCATTGCATTTAGGTATGGTTTCGACTAGGAATAGAGAAGTATCAGGAAATTCATCATCGACCCCAGTAGAGGCTTCACCATTGGGTATGCGAGACAAATGATCAGCCACCATGACATGTCTTTTACCAGGTCTCACCACAACGGTAAAATAAAACTCAAGGAGAATTAACAACCATCGTGTAATTCTTCTCGTGGAACAAGGTTTATTTACTAGATACAACAAGGATTGATGATCAACATAGAACACAAACTTGTTGGCCAGAAGGTAGTAGCGAAATTTCTTCCACTGCATAAATCATACCTAAACCTTCTCGCTCTGTAGTGGTGTAGTTTCTTTCGGCATCATTCAACTGTTGACGACTTGCAGAGCTAATCGGGTAGTCTAGTTTATGTTCTCTTGGTTGAGCTAGAACACACCCAATAGCAAAGTTCGATGCATCAATATGCACATGAAAAATTACATTCCAATCGGGTACTCATAGAATAGGAGCGCTAGTCAAGGTCTTTTTCAATGACTCATCAGCATGGTCACACTCCACAGTCCATTGGAACTCAATAAGAAGCTTGTACAAAGGACGAGCTATCTCGGCAAAGTTTAAAATAAACCGTCGGTAATAACCAACATGGCCCATGAACCTTTGAACTCCTTTATAATTTGTAGGTGGTGGCAATTCAACAATGGCTTTAAGTTTGCTCTCATCTGTGGAAATCCCATTTTTGGACACTATATGCCCTAAAATGACTCCATGTTTAACCTAAAATTGGCATTTGAAAGGGTTTAAGGAGATGCGATACAATCTACACTTCTCAAAAACTTTTCATAAGCATGATAGATGTTCTTTCCAAGAAGAATAAACACAAAGGTTATCTAAGAAAGCTTCACAAAACTCCCTCAAAAATTCTCTAAAAGCAGTGTTTATTAATCTTACAAAGGTAGCAGGGGCATTGGTTAAACCAAAAGGCATAACACGAAATGCACACACTCCAAATTCGATTATGAAAGCTGCTTTAGCTTGGTCCTCCAGCGCAATTGTGATTTGATTGTAGCCAGAGTACCCATCTAAAAAGCTATAAGCTTCCTTCCCTGCAACTCTTTCAAGCACGTGTTGTGAATATGGCAAGGGGTAATGGTCCCTCCTAGTGGCGGCATTGACCTTCTTGAGATCCACGCACACTCTGAGTTTCCCATTCTTCTTTGGCACAATCACTATTAGTGACACTTTTCTGAGTGCTCAATAGGGTATATGAATCCGCATTCCACAAGCTTTTCAATCTCTTCTTGAACCATTTTTGCATATTTAGGATTCATTGGGTAGGGTCGTTGCAGGGTCGTTGCTCAACTGGTTTAGCCATGCTATTCATAGGGATTGTGTGTTGCACCACGGAAGGTGGAGCACCTTTCATATCATGATAAGTCCAGGCAAATTTATCCCTGAATTCCTTGAGAAGTTCTTTAAGTACACACTCCTCAGTCTCGGTCAGATCTTGGGCAATGAAAACAGGTTTAGACTCTTCTCTTGGGTCTGCTAACTCTATTTTCTTAACTATCGTTGGACCATCATAGACTCCATTGCTCCCATCGATAGGTTTTCTTTGAGCCTTTGTATACACAACCTTATGTTCCTCTATGGTATAGGATTTGAAATGTTCAGGTGCATGGTGTAAGTCTGTGGGGTCTTGTTGTTCTGTGGACAGTGATTTAACTTCTGATTCCTTTTGTTGTTGAGCTAACTCTCGATTTTGTCGTCTCCTTACGGTACGACTCAACTTTGGCTTCTCTGTAGCCTGTAGTTGTGCGATGTCAATGGGTTGTGGACTACACCACATAACGCTTTGAAGGTATTCACCCCAGTTATCTACCAACTTTCGATGAGCATCACATGCCCCTATATAATTAAGCCATTCTGTGGTAGATTTCTTTTCATTTATTCTAGCACGCACATTTGCTCGATATCGTCGCCTCTTATATCTCTTACTCTTCTTGTTTAATTCTCGATTACGGTCGATTTCTAGTGAAGACTCACTAGATGCATCACTACTTGTGTCTTCTGCTCCCTTGGATAGATTATCATCTAGGTTACCACTGGGCCCTGAATGGTTTGTCCCCACATTTGCACTAAGATTTAACTCAGATTCTTCATCCGCAGAGTCAATTTCAACTGATGATTCTGACCCCAAATCGTGTGGGCTATAGTCTTGTGAGGCGCTACTGGTTTCAATGCCAGTCAAACTTTCATCTTGTAGATCACCAAAAGCTATACGCATTGCTTCTAGCATGTTTAAGGGTACAAGTGGTGGTATTTCATCCCCCTCAGGTGTTACCCAGGGCGTCCCCTATTTCCCCAAGTGTCTATGGTTGCTGCTAGGTGGACTTAATCCACATTGTCCGACTCAGTCATCCCAGGTAGTACATCCATATAAGGAGAATCTTCCCCAACATCAGTGTCCGCTTTACACATGTAACAATACTGCAATGGGGCCGAGTGAACTGTGGTGTCAGATCTATGATCAATTATAAACCTGTTTCCTAGAGGATGTGATCGACCCGTCACAAGATCCACTCGAATGACAGAATCTTGGAACTACAGGTAGACATGGTTTTTGGACCAGTCATGCACCATTTTTTCTTCCCTCATGAAAGGACATCCTAAGATCATCTCCGATGCCATAGTGTGTTTGGAGAAATCCATAACAATAAAGGTAATCCCTATTTTATGTCCAAAGACGTTGATCTTGAGATCTTCTAGCATCCCAATAGGTTTAACAATAGACCCATTGGCCATCTTTACTACTATGGTTGTGGTCGCAAGGAGAGGTCTTCCCATAGTTTCCCAGCAATTTTTAGTCACAATGCTAACCCCAACGCCACCATCAAGGATTCCCTTCACAGTTAATCCCTTAGTAGTGATTGGTATAGTCGCATTGGATTCATCACCCTCAAAGTATTGTCCCAAATTGTTAACAGGTATCTCTATAACAAGGTTCTCATCTAGGTTGGGTTGTGGATCTAAGTGTTCCTCATCTATTGGCATCTCCCCAGCTCCATCCATCTGTGCAAATTATGGTAGCCCAAACTTTAGTTCTCCATTGAGGAAGGCTCGAAGAGCTGAGAGTAGCTCAGGGTCTTTATATAGTTTGGACATGATGGTGGTTCTAACTTCTGAAGACATGAAATCCATGATGGTAGGCCAAACTTCAGTTCTCCATTGAGGAAGGCTCGAAGAGCTAAGAATAGCTCAGGGTCTTTATATAGTTTGGACATGATGGTGGTTCTAACTTCTGAAGACATGAAATCCATCAATTTGGAAATGTTTAACGGCACCTTTTGGCCTTGAGTCCCTTGACGTGGGGAAGATGGAATCTCCATTTCTTCGATAGGATCAAGTAGTCCCTCTATAAACATTCTTTCCATCAAGAAGTGAGTACGCCCACTTTCCCATGACTTTAAGTCACTTTCTTCTTGGATGACACTAGGTATGGCTAAGGGTCTATGGACTTGGTGAGGTTGTTGTTGCGTAGGGAACATGGTGTCTGTAATCTGGATCTTCCTAGGTGCTGGTTCTAGATCCCTTTGGGTATCTTCTACCAAACTCCTTAATTGCTTGACTCGCTCAATCTCCTCTGTAGGGTTTGGGTAAGTTCCTATCTTCTTTTTGGATCCTGGCCATTGTGACTCATGAAGATCTTCCTTGTTGGTTTCTATGTTAGTGGTCGTTTTGGTCTCCATAGTTTCACCTGAATCAGAATCTTCTTCAACGTCGTTCATATATACGAGGTCGTCACCAGTCTTGGTCTTTGAACTGGGGTCTGCGACTTCACTGCTTTTTGCGATCTCTTTCTTCGTGTTTTCTTCTTTTTCTGAGATTGGGCAATTGATGCCGTGTCTCTTTCCTCAAGAATATAATTTTGTTTTTGGAGCATCGATCGTGTGGGTACATTTACTGGTACCACAGGTGTACTTTGTGATGGCTCCTCGGTAACTTCAATCAAGTTTAACGGCGTGATCTTCGATGCATTTGGATTATTTGGACATTGGGCAATCAAATGATCTATGCCACATCGATTACACATGAGTATCGGCATTGTAGACGTGCTTGCTTGATTAGTTTGCATTAGTGCGGCGTTCTTTTGTAGACTAATAGGACACTCGGCTACACGATATGGACCTCCACACTCATAGCATTGAACAGGTGGTCTCTTACAGTGTAATTGATATTTTGGCCTCTTGCCGCAAGAGCAGCTACTTGATATACATGTTTGACTTGTCCCCAATAGTCCTCCATGTAGTATTGTGGACTTTCTTCAAGCACATCCATCCCATAGGCAATATTAGGATCTATATCTTCCTCACAGCCTTCCAAACAAGAAATAGATGACTCACAACCCAGTTGATTCACATAAGTGATTCTTGGATGTGGTGGGTCCGGTCCTAGCACTAGAGGTGGTAAGGGTGTTGTTTGAACAACATTTTGGGCCCTAGGGACCATGTGTTGTGCTGTTTGTTCAAGAGGTGGGCCGACATCAATGCAGGCACTCGAGGTGTGTCTGTCCACGCTAAGGTTGGTCTATTGGCCATCGCGTGCTTAAATACTATGCAATGCTTAGCTTGATGACCATACCTCCCACAGGCATTGCAATTCCCATTGAATTTTACTCTAAAAGTAGGGCATTCACTGGTACTGAGCACCATTGTTGCTCCCTTGTTGGATACATATGATTGTTTTGCGGAGCACGATTGTCTCTAAGAATCTCTTGAATAGCCTTAGTGAGATTTGCTAAAGTCATCTCGGATATCTTTGGCTCCTTAGCAATAGGCTTTAGGGTCATTGGCTGATGCCCCGATGCTTGCGAGCTAATAGATTTAGTCTCAACAGACACTCTTTCTCCTTGAATCATTAAATTATCCTCCAATTGTATCGCATTGGTGGTGACTGCTTCCCAAGTGGTGATACCTCTAATGACTAGGCCATTGTAGATATCCTCATGTCGTAATCCCTTAATGAATCTATCAAGGAATTGGTTATTGTTGAAGCGCTCATTTGGATAACAACGAGAATTCAAATGCTTCAAGCGAGTAATAAAGTCTCTCACCTTTAAATTTATTTAAATTTTTATTTTTTTTTAAAAAAAAAGGATAAGGTCGACGCGGCCTGCGCGAGAGCACACACACACACTCTATCTACCTACTTCTAACTAATACACCTACTGTTACACACTAACACACTCTATTAACTCTCACAGATCTAATTCCTACTTACTGTACATAGAAAACTAACAACCTTAGTACACAAAGAATAAACACAGTACCTTTGAAAACTCCATTGACAAAGAAAACAGACAACCTTAATATACAGAGAATAAACACAGTACCTTTGAAAACTCCATTAACAAAAAAAATACACAGTACAACACCAAATCCTTCTTCTCAACACACACACACTCCTTCCTTACCTTTCCTACAATAGAAATTGCACCACAAAAGAAGCACAGAGTGCCATTCAAGCTTAGTGTATGGCATTCCCCGGCAGCGGCGCCAAAAATGTGCGCGTATGTCGCACGTGTCACTGCAAGGAACTTGCCGATACACCGTGTGCGAGTCACAAATGGCTCCAAGCACACAAAAAACCTAAACTAGTAAGCTCAAAGAAAGCGATGGTGTGTCACTCACCGCTCTACGCTTGCTTCGTGGAGGATTCCTCGCCGCGAAGAACAAGGAGCCGTCGCTTCGCCGCGCTCAACCGCTTCGCCGGTGCCGTGCCATCGTCGCAATGCTCGATCTCACTCTCTCTCTCTCTCTCTCTCTCATGCATACACACACACACACAAGGAGATGAAGAAGAAGAAGATGGAGATGGAGCAAGAGCACTCTTCTATTGCAAAAATGAGAGAATGAGTGAATTTTAGGTTTAGTTGAATTTTATATGAGCTCACCCCATTCACACTTGGGCGCCCATGCTTAGCCAACTAATCCCTTGAATGTTCCAGTTAAAGTGCGCCTCTCATCGGCGATCACTCTTATCCTTTTCCTATTGGATCGACAAGCCCGGTACCTGACTCTACCAAATAAATAATACAATGTCCGCCATAGGTTACAAAGTCCGTCGTAGGTGATAGGGTGTCCGTGAGCCATGAGGGTTAACACACCTCTTCAATGCTATGAGTGTGGAGGTCCACATCGTGTGGCCGAGTGTCGTATTAGGCTACAAAAGAACGCCACACTAATGCAAACCAATCAAGCGAGTACGTCTACAATGCCGATACTCATGTGTAATCGATGTGGCATAGATCACGTGATTGCCCAATGTCCAAATAATCCAAATGCACCAAAGATCACGCCATTAAACTTCATTGAGGTTACTGAGGAGCCATCACAAAGTACACCTGTGGTGCCAGTAAATGTACTCACACGATTGATGCTCCAAAAACAAAATTATATTCTTGAGGAAAGAGACACGGCATCAATTGCCCAATCTCAAAAAAAGAAGAAAACACGAAGGAAGAGATCGCAAAAAGCAACGAAGGCAGACCCTAGTTCAAAGACCAACATAGGGAATAGTGACGACCCCGTATATATGAACGACGCTGAAGAGGATTCTGATTCAGGTGAAACCATGGAGACCAAAACGACCACTAAGATAGAAACCAACAAGGAAGATCTTCATGAGCCACAATGGCCAGGATCCAAGAAGAAGATAGGAACTTATCCAAACCCTACAGAGGAGATCGAGCGAGTCAAGCAATTAAGGAGTTTGGTAGAAGATACCCAAAGGAATCTAGAACCAGCACCTAGGCAGATCCAGATTAGAGACACCGTGTTCCCTACGCAACAACAACCTCACCAAGTCCATAGACCCTTAGCCATACCTAGTGTCATCCAAGAAGAAAGTGACTTAAAGTCATGGGAAAGTGCGCGTACTCACTTCTTGATGGAAAGGATGTTTACAGAGGGATTACTTGATCCTATCGAAGAAATGGAGATCCCATCTTTCCCACATCAAGGGACTGAAGTCCAAAAGGTGCCGTTAAACGTTGCCAAATTGATGGATTTCATGTCTTCAGAAGTTAGAACCACCATCATGTCCAAACTATTGAGGTGGTCCGGGGCGGGCAACAAGAAGAGCAACTTCTAGACACCCTTCAAGGCTCCCGTGCTACTCAATGGGGCTGGGGCACAACACAACACAAACCAAAACAACAAACCCACAACCAAATCCCAACTACACAAGGGGCACCACCTAGTTTAAGAGCGAACTAGGACGCAAAAGAGGAGAATCGTTAGAGCAACCCACAAACAAGCAATGAATTTACACTAACCCTAACACCAATGGAACACTCTCACACACTAAAACACGAGAGAGAGAGAGAGAGAGAGAGAGAGAGAGAGAGAGAGAGAGAGAGAGAGAGAGAGAGAGAGAGAGAGAGAGATGGTGTACAACTCAGCTTCAACTTTACATTTTGCACAAAAAGGAACTTAGAGCTTGCAGAATCAAGTGACAAGATTTGGTTATAGCATCACTAGCACATTGTCTTAGGGTTATGGGAGCCCTCTCACCATCCACCCTCTTACAATGGTAGCCAAACAATAGCCAATGAATCACAAGCAACAAAACAACAACCTTCAATGAAACAAGTCACCTTATGAAGCTGAATGAGTTTGCCAAGCCAAATTGGAGGAGAAGCATGAGCCTTTGGACATGAATTGCACCCAAAACTACCAATTCATTGATGTTGGGGTAGATACAACAATGGTAGGAAGAATATCTTCTACTCGCACTCACTCAAACTAGCTCAAGCTTTTCTATGCACCAAGGTGATGGTGTATAGAAAGCTTACTCTCTCTTTACAACCAAGATAGAACTGGCGTGTGGTACGCTCAATCTAGTGTGCAATGGTATAGTGATGTCTTTTACAAGGAGGAATGGGTTCTATTTATAGGTTTTGGAAGCCTTGATTAGGATTAAACCTAATCAATTTTATTAGGAAAGATCAAGGATTATGAATTTTTATGAATTTCAAATGATAATGGGGTCTCTCTTTTCTCTTGAGTCACATGGATGTGGGCTCAAGTAAGAGAATTATTGATGTGGTGAAAGGAGAGAAACTTCCATGGGAGTGAATGAATTTGGTTTACTTGTGCGGTTGCCTACTCCATATGTTGATAGTGTGGGTGCATTTTTACAAGAGAAGTTAGTTGTTAGTGGTAATAATCACTAGAATTGTTAGTGATACATTTACAATGGGTAGGATGAGTTGATTTGATGAAGGAAGAGGGGTGAATTAAAAGAGAATCATTGAGATGGTGAAGCTTTGAAGAAGCTTGAACTCACCCTTGTGTAGATTGTGGAAAAAATGACCGCTGGTCTTCTTCTTCTTCTTCGCTTCTTTACGCCGCCGCCACGGTTGACCACCACGATGAAAAGAGGATTTGTTGATGAAAAATCCTCAATTTGCAGAAGTTATCATGGTTAAGATGCTGAATTTTAGATATTTTTAGGAGAGATAAATGAAATTGTAACATAGAAGCAATAGAGAGAGATATGGAGAGGGTGTATGTATGTAGAGGTTCATAAAAGAACTACAGGGATGAGAGAGAAGGGTAATGGTGAAGAGGGTGGGAGAAGCCATGAAAATTGCAGGTTTGAGTGAGGGAAGGAGAGGGAGGGATGTGTAAGAGTGAGTAGGTGTGTGGAAGGGTGAGAGAAGATTAAGGGCTGCTTGTGATAAAAGTGGGCAGACTGGGGTCCACTCAAAAAATCATAGCTCATCGCTGGTAGCTCCAAAAATCATGAAAAAAGTTGAGGTGATTATTCAGAGCGTGGGCTACATTTTCCTTTTTGACTACCGCTCCAAATTCGGAGTGGAGATAGGTGCCAAAATTCTCACCAAAAAGCCTGTTTTTATGCCTGCAAAAGTCTTTTAGTGGCCCCCTCCTTTGTTGAATTTGTACAATGCATCCAAGAGTGAGCCCCTCCTTTGTCATATTATAATACAAAGCATCCAAGTTGCCCTTGACCCATGCATGGAGGAGGATTATTGGTGAATAAAGAAATATATACATGGTGAGACTAGTGTATGGACTATTCATGGACTTTAGCTCAATGAGCACATGGTGTTAGAATAATGAGTAAAAATAATAATAAAAATATGGAGGAGTTATGGATATGGAAAGATATTGGAATCATATGATATGGTCCCTCTTTGAATTATTTTGGGTGAAAGAAGAAAAAGTATGCAAGTAAATAATATAATAAACGTAACCAATGAGTAGAAATCAATTTTTTGTTTTCACGAGGGTGAAGGTGAAAATGTGGGAGTGATTTGTATAAAGGAAAAATATGAGGTTAGAGTATGTACATATTGGCAAAAAATATAATTATGGTGTAAGAGGATGAAAGAAGGTGTACATAGGTTTAATAAAACACACACCTAAGTAGAAATATTTAAATAAAATACCAAAATAATTATAAAAAATCCCTATATCTAGGCCATATATACAATGAAATATTTACATACGCATGGGCCATAATATACTTATATTTTTTATTTTTTTGGCTCAACTAGCCCAATGACTAGCTAATTGAGGGTTTTTTATTTCAGTAAGGAGATATGGGAAAAGTCCCCTAACTCACACGCACTTATATACAGTGAAAGGGTGAGGGTAACCACAGTGTTTGAGTGATTTGATAGGGTGAGATAACTCACTATGGCAATTACAGAGAGCCGAAAAACGGCTATCATTAGCCCTTCCCCAGGATGATGGTATATTCATGTACCATCATAAAGAATCTTTTCCAAAGAGAGTGCTTCAGAGTCCTTGACAAGATCTTCATTGTTTGGCCCCCTTGGAATTTTGGTTTGTGTTACACTCATGCTTCATGGAACAATACTTACATGGGATAGTTGCCTTTTGCTCTGGTAGATCCTTTGGTAGAAGGCGACTCAAGTAAGGCTTCAAGCGATAGCCGTTTACCTTCCTGGAGTGCTCTTTCCCATTCAAGTCCATAAGTTGATAGTAACTTGAATTGAAATCCTTCTTGACTATGTATGGCCCCTGCCATCTTGTTTCAAATTTGGCATCAAAAAGATTATCGAGTCGATTGTCATACCTTAGCACAAGATCTCCTTCATTGATGCCTTTGTCCTTCAGTTTCTTGTCAAGCTTCTCCTTTGTCTGTGTGGCTTTCCTCTTATAGCACTCGTATGCTGCTTCTCTTTTCCACTCAAGCTCAGCTAAGGTAAGAAGTCGATCCATCCATGCTTCTTGATCATCTTGTGCTGATTTGCCATGAAATCGCATTGTTGGAATGTTTAGTTCAATTGGCTGTAAAGCCTCTTGACCATAGACCAAGTGAAATGGTGTGAACTCCGTGGCTTCCCTATATGTGGTTCGATACGCCCACAAGGCACCATCCAAGAAGTCATCCCACAACTTTGTCTTGTTTTTCACCATCTTTCTAATGATGCCTGCAATGACACCATTAGCTTTTTCTACCAAACCATTTGATTGGGGATAGTAGGGTGTACAGTGACGATGTAGAATGCGAAGTTCTTCACAGACTTCTGTGAGCAATCCCTTTCTAAACCCTGGACCATTATCAGAAACAATCTCCAAAGGTGTGCCAAATCTACAACAAATGTGAGTGTAGACGAATTTGCTCACTGTCCTCTCATTTACCTTTGCCACACTTTGTGCTTCCACCCACCTAGTCATATAGTCTACAGCCACTAGAATGTAGAGTTTACCATTTTTTGTCCTAGGTAGAGGACCCATAGCATCAATGCCCCACTTTTCAAAGGGTCCATTTGCAAGCACAATTTGCCTTGGACCATAAATCAATCTTCTATTCCCATTTACCTGACAATTGTGACAACTTTTACACCAATGTTGGACATCCACATGCAGACTTGGCCAAACATACCCCGCAAGCAAAATCTTCTTCACAGTTAATTCTTGGGAAAAATGACCACCACATGCCTCTTCATGCAAACCTTTTAGAATGGCTGGAATTTCCTCGATAGTTGGTACTCTTCTGCACACTTGATCCTTCCCTCTTTGATAGAGGGAGCCTTCTAGGAAGAGATACATGCTTGCCTTCTTCATGAGTCTCCTCTTCTGAGCCTTCGTGAAGTCTTGTGGAAACTCACCCTCCAAAATGTAGCCAATAATGGGAGCCAATGACTCCAATCCCTGGTATCTCGGTTGCTTGACAGCTACTGCCACCATGATGACCTGCACTTCTCTCTCAACACATGTAACTGCTTGTTGTGCAAGTAAATCGGCATCTTCATTTTATTTCCTCGGAATATGATATAGTTGCACTTCTTCAAACTGATTAAACATCTTACGAATGGCATGAACTTTTTTCCTTAAGCTTTCATTCTTGCATGCCCAAATGCCTAAAATCTGTTTAACAATGAGAAGTGCATCTCCCTTTACCATGAGACGTTTTATCCCTTGGCCAATGCACATCTTCAAACCATGAAGTAGTGTGTCGTATTCTGCTTCATTGTTGCTAGTTGAACCTGGTAGATTGACCTTCTCTTTCATGACCACCTCTCCACTTGGGTTGAGCAACACTAGCCCTCCCCCTGCTTTCCCTGTGGCTTGTCAAAAAGCTCCATCAAAGAACAAAGTAAAAGCATTGGGAATACTTTTTGGTGGTGGCAATGGTAGGGTCTTTACTTGAGGCACCTTAATTTCCTTCTCATGTACCCTATAAGTGAGAATCCCTGCCAATTGTGCACGCACACTATCTTCTACCTTGAAAGAGTATTGGAACTCTTGCAACTCCATAATCCACTTTGAGATCCTAGTACTAAGATTCATTTGAGATGACACCCAAGGGAACAAATTTTCTGCAGTGAGAATTACAAAAGGTTTTGGTAGCAGGTAGGATCTAAACTTTCTCACCGCAAACATGAGAGAAAGCATCATGAGTTCTGCTTCTGTGTAGTCTCTCTCCAAAGCATTCATGACCCTACTAGCAAAGTAGATGGGTCGCATCCTTGTACTGTGGGGATCTTGTTGTAGCAACACAGCACCAATTGTTTCCCTTCCAACACTAGAGCTAACAAAGAATGTGTACTCCCAACAAGGAGGCATGAGTGTTGGTAGCTCTGACAAAATGACTTTAATGTTACAAAAATACTCTTCAAGCTCATCAGACCATGCAAATTCTACTTGTTGTGTCAACCTTTGCAAAGGATGAAGCAACTCCGAGGCTAAGTGAATGAAGCGTGACATATACTTCACCTTCTGAATGAAAGAGATGACCTCCTTAAGACTCTTCGGTGATGGGAGCTCAATAAGAGCCTTTGCCTTTGAAGGATCCACCTCAATGCCTTTATAGGAAACCTTGTGACCGAGCAAGATCACTTCATCCTCACCTATGTGGCACTTGTCGGGGTTGAGTTGACCTCCCATGTCGTAGAGCTTCTTTAAACCTTCTTCTACCCTTTGTAGATGCAATGATTTTGAGCTATAAATACAGAAATCATCAATGAACACCCTAATTGACTTTCCAAAGAATGCTTGAAACACCATATTCATGAAACGTTGGAATGTTGCAGGAGCATTTGTCAGACCAAATGGCATGACTCTAAAAGCATAACAACCCCAAGGAGTGATAAAGGTTGTTTTCAATTGATCCTCCAATGCAATCCCTATTTGAAAGTAACCTGAGTAACCATCGCACACAGTGTACTTCTCATGACCAGCTACCTCATTTAGTATCTCATCCTGAAATGGGAGGGGAAAGTGATCTCTTTTTGTTGCCTCATTGAGTGGACGGTAATCCACACACACCCTCCACTTTCCGTTTTTCTTAGGAGTGACAACAACGGGAGAGACCCACTCTGAATTCTCCACTGGATAAATGAAACCTGCTGCTAGAAGCTTTCTTACCTCCTTGAGTAAAGCCTGCTCCTTGATGACTCCTAGCCTTCGTAGCTTCTGAGCCTTAGGTGTGGCCTCTGGCTTCAACTCAATTTTGTGTTGAACAGCATCTACTCGACGCACATCGGTGTAGTCTTTAACAAAAAGCCTAGGAAATTTCCTTAGCACACATTTGAACTCCTCTCTTTCATCCTTTGTAAGTGTTGTAGATAGCATAACTTCTAGCATTCTTTCATCTTCCACTTTTTGGTTCTCTTGGGAACCTACCTCCTCCAAACCTTGACAAGAGGTCTCTTGGTTGGTTGGCTTAAACCTTACCCCCATGACTTCGATGGAAGACTCCTCTTCAATAATGCTGCCGCTACTTTCTTCTTCTGAAGTGTTATTATCGGTCCAACCTTCTTCCGTCTCACTTTGAGATGATTCTTCATGGAGCTCCTCTTGGCGTTGCTCCTTCATGTCAAAGACAACCTTCTTATGATTGTCGTTCCTGCAAATTAGCTTTCCACTCTCCCAATCCTGCAAAGCTCACATTTACATTAGCCATGGTCTCCCTAGGATAAATGGGTAACCATTTCCTTTGGTAGACATGACATAGAAATCCAGTGCCTTCTTAATGCCAAAGGCCTCCACAAAAACATTTTTACAAATGCCTACGCACCTAGCCTTGCTATTGTTTGCCATCTTGACCTTAATTTCAGGTGTCTCATGGATGTGCATGCTTAGTTTTTGCATGAGTCCCTCTGTCATGATGCAAATTTGTGCACCCCCATCCACTAGACCTTTCCTAACCAATCTCCCTTTTATGTAACAATCTAGCACAGGTGTAATGTCCTCATTCATTTCAACTTGTGCAATTTTTACAACAGGCACACTCTCTGTTACCTTTCTCCTAGTGCTAACTTCCCTTGTTAAATCCCTCCTAACTTGTGGACATAATGCAAGAAATTGAGGCCATGAGATATCAGGACCCTTACCTCTCATGTCTTCCAACAGGTTGTATGGAGCCATTCCATGTCCAAGAGGAAAGTCTTGGAGGTTGATACGACGTCGAGTTCTCTTAGCTTCCTTGGTCTCCTTTGCCTTCTTTTCTCGTCCATGGTCACTTTGTGATGTAACTCCTTCTTTCTCCTTACCTTTCCCTCGGCCACGCTTAATGCCATTTGCTTCCATGTCAACCTCTCTTGAATTTGTCACCTCTACCACATGCACGTTTGGGTCTGGCAAAGGTGGAACTCCTTCCACTCCTTGTGGAGGTGGTCTTGCTCCATTTGGCCTTTGTATAAGCCGTGGTTGCTGACTAGTTCCTTCACCTGCATTCATCACTGGGTAATTCAAGTTAGGTCTCCCTGGCTCCCCACGGGGCCAAGGACAATTATGCATCCCATGTCCAGACTCACCGCAATTCCAACATTGCAAGACTCTCCTAGGTCGTGGGTCTCGCTCTTCAGACTTCTTTGCTTGTCCCTTTGGACCTACAGCTTGTGCAAGGTGAATTGACAAGCTGCTTAAAGATTCATTTAACTTCTCAATCACTTCCGTCGTTACCTCAGGAAGCTCCTTAGATGTTGATGCTTGTGACTTACCTTTGGGTCTAAGACCTTCTATTGGAACCTCCCCCCTTAAGCACTTGAGTTTCCTATATTTCTCAGTAGCCCTAGTTTCAGCTGCATCAAAGGTAGTAGGTGCACCCGCCTCAACTTTTACCTTAAGTTCAGGAAAGAGTCCGGCTATGAACCTCTGCTTCTTTAGAAATTCTGCACCATCACCAGGGTTAGCAACATTTCGTATCCATAGAGCCCAAAGACGTAGGAACTCTTGCTTGTACAAGTAGTAGTCATCTAAGTCTTTTTGCTTATGAGAAACAATGTCTTGCCATAATTTCTGAGTGTTTTGGGGATCAAAGAAGTATTTCTTGAAACGATCCAAAACTTCCGTGTAATTCCCTTTAACTTCCTCAGGCAAAGAGTCAAACCAAGTGCTAGCATCTTTCCTAAGGACCACCTCAAACATTTCTACACGTTCTTGATCAGTTACTATCCTCTTGATACGGCAAGACATCTTGAAATTCGCTAGAAATAATTCTGCATCCTCTCCAGGCTCTCCAAAGAAAAGAGGATATCCAGACATTTGGCGTTGGCTCTCCATTGAATTAATTTCAAAGTGACGCGTTTTTGTTTTTTCTTTCTTTAAAAGATTTACACAATAATATTTTCTAAATTGCAATCTATTCTACAACAAAATAAAAATATTCACATCAAATGACCTATGATAATCAATAAGAGGTAGAATGACAGGGTTTGGTGATGCGAGAATTTCTCCTACTCTTTGGGCACCAAACATGAATACCATATGTTGTTGAAAATGGATTTTTCTACTAATTGCAATGTTTACTCTAATGTGTAGAGTGAAATGAAAGGGAAAAACCTGTATTCCTGAGCCATTATCCATGGTCTATGCATGACCTAATTCTTAAAACAAAACAAAAATATAGATGTCCAAACTAAGGTCGTACCTAATGAGAGGCAAAATAAAAGGATTTACTGATGCGTTTATCTCTACCAACCTAAGAGGAACTAAACTTCTACGAATTACTCGCTGAAATTGCAACTTAGTACTAACAATTATGTGTACCTTTTGCCTTGCAATGGGGATGAAGGGATCATACAAATTCTCGTGATTCATGCAAGTTACTTGATCATGCTAAAGGTTGAGCCTTCACAAAACATACACAAGCCTGTTCTCCGTGGGGGCACCAAAATTGAGGCGGTCTGGGGCGGGCAACAAGAAGAGCAACCTCTAGACACCCTTCAAGGCTCCCGTGCTGCTCAATGGGGCTGGGGCACAACACAACACAAACCAAAACAACAAACCCATAGCCAAATCCCAACTACACAAGGGGCACCACCTAGTTTAAGAGCGAACTAGGACGCAAAAGAGGAGAATCGTTAGAGCAACCCACAAACAAGCAATGAATTTACACTAACCCTAACACCAATGGAACACTCTCACACACTAAAACACGAGAGAGAGAGAGAGAGAGAGAGAGAGAGAGAGAGAGAGAGAGAGAGAGAGAGAGAGATGGTGTACAACTTAGCTTCAACTTTATATTTTGCACAAAAAGGAACTTGGAGCTTGCAGAATCAAGTGACAAGATTTGGTTATAGCATCACTAGCACATTGTCTTAGGGTTATGGGAGCCCTCTCACCATCCACCCTCTTACAATGGTAGCCAAACAATAGCCAATGAATCACAAGCAACAAAACAACAACCTTCAATGAAACAAGTCACCTTATGAAGCTGAATGAGTTTGCCAAGCCAAATTGGAGGAGAAGCATGAGCCTTTGGACATGAATTGCACCCAAAACTACCAATTCATTGATGTTGGGGTAGATACAACAATGGTAGGAAGAATATCTTCTACTCGCACTCACTCAAACTAGCTCAAGCTTTTCTATGCACCAAGGTGATGGTGTATAGAAAGCTTACTCTCTCTTTACAACCAAGATAGAACTGGCGTGTGGTACGCTCAATCTAGTGTGCAATGGTATAGTGATGTCTTTTACAAGGAGGAATGGGTTCTATTTATAGGTTTTAGAAGCCTTGATTAGGATTAAGCCTAATCAATTTTATTAGGAAAGATCAAGGATTATGAATTTTTATGAATTTCAAATGATAATGGGGTCTCTCTTTTCTCTTGAGTCACATGGATGTGGGCTCAAGTAAGAGAATTATTGATGTGGTGAAAGGAGAGAAACTTCCATGGGAGTGAATGAATTTGGTTTACTTGTGCGGTTGCCTACTCCATATGTTGATAGTGTGGGTGCATTTTTACAAGAGAAGTTAGTTGTTAGTGGTAATAATCACTAGAATTGTTGGTGATACATTTACAATGGGTAGGATGAGTTGATTTGATGAAGGAAGAGGGGTGAATTAAAAGAGAATCATTGAGATGGTGAAGCTTTAAAGAAGCTTGAACTCACCCTTATGTAGATTGTGGAAAAAATGACCGCTGGTCTTTTTCTTCTTCTTCGCTTCTTTACACCGCCGCCACGGTTGACCACCACGATGAAAAGAGGATTTGTTAATGAAAAATCCTCAATTTGCAGAAGTTATCATGGTTAAGATGCTGAATTTTAGATATTTTTAGGAGAGGTAAATGAAATTGTAACATAGAAGCAATAGAGAGAGACATGGAGAGGGTGTATGTATGTAGAGGTTCATAAAAGAACTATAGGGATGAGAGAGAAGGGTAATGGTGAAGAGGGTGGGAGAAGCCATGAAAATTGCAGGTTTGAGTGAGGGAAGGAGAGGGAGGGATGTGTAAGAGTGAGTAGGTGTGTGGAAGGGTGAGAGAAGATTAAGGGCTACTTGTGAGAAAAGTGGGCAGACTGGGGTCCACTCAGAAAATCATAGCTCACCGTTGGTAGCTCCAAAAATCATGAAAAAAGTTGAGGTGATTATTCAGAGCGTGGGCTACATTTTCCTTTTTGACTACCGCTCCAAATTCGGAGTGGAGATAGGTGCCAAAATTCTCACCAAAAAGCCTGTTTTTATGCCTGCAAAAGTCTTTTAGTGGCCCCCTCCTTTGTTGAATTTGTACAATGCATCCAAGAGTGAGCCCCTCCTTTGTCATATTATAATACAAAGCATCCAAGTTGCCCTTGACCCATGCATGGAGGAGGATTATTGGTGAATAAAGAAATATATACATGGTGGGACTAGTGTATGGACTATTCATGGACTTTAGCTCAATGAGCACATGGTGTTAGAATAATGAGTAAAAATAATAATAAAAATATGGAGGAGTTATGGATATGGAAAGATATTAGAATCATATGATATGGTCCCTCTTTGAATTATTTTGGGTGAAAGAAGAAAAAGTATGCAAGTAAATAATATAATAAACGTAACCAATGAGTAGAAATCAATTTTTTGTTTTCACGAGGGTGAAGGTGAAAATGTGGGAGTGATTTGTATAAAGGAAACATATGAGGTTAGAGTATGTACATATTGGCAAAAAATATAATTATGGTGTAAGAGGATGAAAGAAGGTGTACATAGGTTTAATAAAACACACACCTAAGTAGAAATATTTAAATAAAATACCAAAATAATTATAAAAAATCCCTATATCTAGGCCATATATACAATGAAATATTTACATACGCATGGGCCATAATATACTTATATTTTTTATATTTTTTATTTTTTTGGCTCAACTAGCCCAATGACTAGCTAATTGAGGGTTTTTTATTTCAGTAAGGAGATATGGGAAAAGTCCCCTAACTCACACGCACCTGTACACAGTGAAAGGGTGAGGGTAACCACAGTGTTTGAGTGATTTGATAGGGTGAGATAACTCACTATGGTAATTACAGAGAGCCGAAAAACGACTATCACTATATAAAGACCCTGAGCTAGTCTTAGCTCTTCGAGCCTTCCTCAATGGAGAACTGAAGTGTGGGCTACCACAATTTGCACAGATGGATGGAGCGGGGGAGATGCCAATAGAGGAGGAACACTTAGATCCACAACCCAACCTAGATGAGAACCTTGTTATAGAAATACCTGCTAACAAGTTGGGACAATACTTTGAGCGTGATGAATCCAATGCGACCATACCAATCACTACTAAGGGATTAACTGTGAAGGGAATCCTTGACGGTGGTGCTGGGGTTAGCATTGTGACTAAAATTGCTGGGAAACTATGGGAAGACCTCACCTTGCGACCACAACCATTGTAGTGAAGATGGCCAATGGGTCTATCGTTAAACCTATTGAGATGCTAGAAGATCTCAAGATCAAGGTCTTTGGACATAAAATAAGAGTTACCTTCATTGTTATGGATTCCTCCAAGAACACTATGGCATCTGAGATGATCTTAGGACGTCCTTTCATGAGGGAAGCAAGAATGGTGCATGACTGGTCTAAATACCATGTCTACCTGCAGTTCCAAGATTCTGTCATTCGAGTGGATCTTGTGACAAGTCGAGTACATCCTCTAGGAAACAGGTTTATAATTGATCATAGATCTGACACCACAGTTCACTCGGCCCCATTGCAGTATTCTTACGACCTGGGTAACACCTGAGGGGGATGAAATGCCGGTACCCTTAAATATGCTATAAGCAATGCATATAGCTTTTGACAAGACTCATCGTAATATAATGAAGAAAACATACAAATGGGTCCCTAAGGCTTCTTTAGCGACCATAGATAGTGGTAACAAACAAAATCCTTGTAAGAAACATCCCACTCGCTCCAAGAAATGTAAGGAAACGTGGCGTTGGATTCCTAAACGACTATTGGAAGCCCAAGGCTACTATCAAGGAAATGATCAAATCTGGGTGCCAAAACGTGGATGGTGCTCTTACCTTTCACATGATCCATGTATGCGCAATCCCGTGGCTCCAAAACGAATCAACGATCGCAGAAAGAAAAAAATCAGAGAATGCTACATACCCGCTCCAGAGCTAGTTTGGGTACCGTAGAAAGAACGATTTGTTCCACCTAGCTCAAGAAGGGGGGAGTCCGATGAAGCTTCTAGCTCCTCATGTAGTGCATCCATAGAGGTAAAAGCTTCTAGACAGCCTCCACCTACGATAGTGGTCCTCCATGAAGCTACAAAGGAATCCACACCTCTAAATGCTCAAGAATCACCTGATCAACCACTTAAGTTTGATCCTGGGAGAGTACCTTACCACCCTTGCAACTCGATGACTTACCTAAGGTAATAGAAAACTATTGGCAAAAATACTCACCTATTACCAACTAGAGCAACTGGCTTCAAAGGGTGACGATATCATTCCAAAAGGTATGATTTACCCAAGGAAGGGGGGAGTGTTTGCTGACATCCATCATTCACTTGCTTCCCTCTCAACCTTCCTCCCTGACCACTCAATCTCCCAATCTTAGGGAATGTATATATATAGCCTTATACTCACAAAAAAATAAAATGATAAAGAGCAAGAGCAATTAGCAAACAAGTATGTACAACAAAAGTCAAAACATTGACCCAGACCTACACATTCACATCGGTACACTGAAACAGAAACCTATGTCATAAAATATCTTTGATCCTCATCACTCGAGTGATGGAGGGTAGGTAGGATTAGTACAATATGAGTGTTTCTGTTTGAGAGTTTAGTGATAAACAAAGTTCTTTCTTCCCAAACTGATGTGCCTCCTAGAGGTATTCTTTGTGTCTCCTCGTGTGTACAGGAACGTGTTGCTGTGGTTAGGATTTGGACCTTCATGGAATCTTTCTCTCATCCACTTTTCAAATCAAGCGTGATCATCAACACAAACAGGTGTTTCTTGTCCATTCGCATTTCCCCTTATCTTTTTTGCATTCATATTTATCTGCTTTAATTGTGATTGGTACCATAATATTCAACGCGTTTGCTTAGTACCAAACATTAAATTCAATGTATTTTTTTTGTCACAATCACCTGTCTAGGTTTAAAAATCAAGCAGTCCGACTAAGCTAGTTTGATCAAGCTAGGTGTTTGAGATCTTCTCTTAATACCATGGGGAATGCCTTCCTAATAATCAATGGTTACTTAGGTTCTTAATCCGATTTAGGCAGCATTGTGTGAAATGTACTAGGGCTTTCTAGTGGTTTTAGTCCCATTGACCTTTAGCTTAAGTATTATAAAGGGAGTTTACTAGTGTGATGAGCTTGGGGAGGGTAACAATGTTATATAACCCCCCAAAGTTACAAAATTAAAATGCTGAAAACGAGCAAACAAAAAAATCAAAGTGCCACAATGTAAAATCTTAAGCTGGAAGATAAATCTCAGCTTGATTTGGTACTTCACTCACATGTATTGTCTATGGTACTAGAGCCCTAGAGGTTCCCAATGTGGGCGCTTTTCCTTGAAAAGCAAAAAACCCAAGGCATACAAAATAAGCACACACATCAAAATTGAAACAATGTGAAAAGACTTTTGGGGGGTCAAAGAAAAGGTAATCAGTCAGGCGATGATTTCATGAGAAATTCCTTTTATCGTAGCTTAACTACAAGGTCTTCTAGGTATAGTCTCTAGTCAGCCCTTGAACATGAAATACCTGGCTCTCACGATTAAACAGCTTAATTGACCAGAGAAAATTAAGAAGCTTACCCATGGTATTAATAGTCGATCTTTAGTGTCTTTCGACCGTTAAATTAGCGACCCTAGACTTGCTTAATTTTTTACCTTTACAGCTATTTATGCGTCTGATTATATTGCAATTTAATGTTTATTGCTGACAAATGGTTTAAATTTTAAGAGTGCTGTAAGGTCTCTGACCCGATCACAAGAGCACCCTTGTACCACGAAATGAATACAATGGAATAAGTTACTATTTTTAGCAGTTTTTTAGATTCTGTCAGTGCCATGATGTTTAGAATGTTATAAAGCTTGAAAATGTGAATTAAAATAATTTTTGTGAAAAATTTCCAAAAATAGTAAGTTTTTGGTCACCCGACCCGTCCAGTCTTGACCGTCTCGAAAATCTGCACCCGTACCCCGAATTTGAAAAAAATGCATTTTCGGACCCCGGGGGCTACTAAATATGGTAGGTACTCGGGCCAGTACGCCTTAGTTAGAGCTTCGTATGGCAATTTACGGCATCAAAATCCGATTCGTATGACCCGTTTTAGCCTAGAACCAAATTTCCTAAAAATTGTCCGGGGAGGTACCGGGGGCCCGGGACTGTGTGGGAACAGGTCCCAGGCCACTCCAGATCAGCTTTAGCAGCTAGGGGGCACCCTCTTGCTTTGTGGGAGTCTTGGGGAAGCTGCCAAGCCTGCAACTCAGTCTCAGAACCAGTTAACCAAGCCAACCTGACACTTGGTGGGCAGAGAACTGGACTTGCCATGCTTAACTGGAGAAGCTCCCAGATGCATTTAGCAACCCAGATCGATTTTCAGCCTGTAGGAGCCTATTTAAAGACCTGCATACACACACACACACACTTATGATCACACACACACACACAGTGCATACACACACACCCACATACATTGGGGAGGTGCTGCCGAATCACACACCTATTGAAGAAGAAGCTAGGAGGGAGGTGCTGCCGAATTTTCATCTCAAGAAGCTCGATTAGATCAAAAAATCGAGAAGATTACCAGCTCTTAATCATGGTAACGACAGTTTAACTAATGCTATCTGTAAATTCCTTTTCTCTACCATCAAAATTTCTCGTACATTATGTCTATTCCTAGCCGAAAATCTCTATGACTATTCTTTAAATGTTCCTTATTCGTACTCTATTATGTAATCATCATCCCATAGCTGAATTATCAGCCATTCTTCACTCTCGATTAATGATTAGAGCATAATTATCAGAATCTTCTCTCTCTCTAGATAGCATAGTAATTAATCGGTAAGCTAGTATTTGTGCAGATTGAAGAGAATCACTATTGTAATCACTCATTAACATTGCAGCTTAATTGAATTCATTTTTCTTATGCATTAAGACGTGATTAAGGAGAAATTAATCCATCATTAAGTCTCTAAGAATTGGTTTTTCCTCACACATATGCATAGGGTAAATCTGCATCATCTAATTGCTAGGAAATAGTTTAATCATACTTAATCCAATTCTCTGGTAATTCTAAATAGTGAAATCTTAATTATTCTTGATCATGCAAGCCGAATAATTATCTTAGAGCCGGTTCCCATAGGATTATGTGCCATCCTTAATGATTGCTTATGAAAGAAATCTAGACTCTCATATAG
Source organism: Adiantum capillus-veneris (assembly GCF_014529385.1). Taxonomy (NCBI): domain Eukaryota; kingdom Viridiplantae; phylum Streptophyta; class Polypodiopsida; order Polypodiales; family Pteridaceae; genus Adiantum; species Adiantum capillus-veneris. Next base: position 57,026,816 of record NC_140956.1, read on the forward strand.
GAGGGATTAATTGATGTCACTAATCTACCCATTGGACTGTTATGATGCTTGTGAACCTTAGCTCTTTCCCCAAGCTAATCATTTAAAGTAGTGAGAAATGGCCCCGGTTAAGAAGACGCGCTTCGGTGGTGCCCATGATCGCGAAGCAGGAACGAGCAATGTCAACGGAAAGGGAAAGGCCCCCATGGACGAGCAAATACCGGCCATCTCACGGGCCATCGATGAAGAAGTGGAAGAGGTAGATCATATTTTTATTCAAGTTGTTTAAATTAACATTGCATACGCTAGTTAGGAATGCTCATATCCCCAAACATGTTGGAGAAATCCGACGGAAACCTCGGCATTGAAATCATTGTACATTAAGTTCTAAAGTAGGAAGGTAATGTCTGATGGGTATGCTGTTTGCAAGAGGAAAGAATGTTTGCTAGGGAAAATTTAGCTCGACATGTTCATTTTATTTCCAATGTTGAATCAGTCCTGACCCCCCTACTGATCACAGGGGGCAGAGTTCCTCGTTAGGACTCTTGAATCCATGACATGCTTTCTATGCGGTGGATACCCACGACTTGCTTTCTATGCGGTGGGAACCCACGTCTTGCTTTCTATGCGGTGGGAGTGTCCATGACGTGCTTTCTATGCGGTGGACATACCTAGTTGTATGGGCAGCTAGGCGACAACGGGAGGAGTGAACTCTCGCTGGAGGGGGGATGTTGTACCTCCAGAACATTGGAATTTTTATGAATAAGTTTGAGTAGAATTTTTACTAGAGTTCTGTCTTGGTGTTGTTTGCAATACTGGTTGAAGGGCTGTTTTAACGAACCATGTGATTCGGAATTAAACAAGGAATATTTATGTTGAACAACCTTTGTGGTAGTAATTAGGTCACACGATGAAGTGTGAGTGTGGGGGTGGAAAGTGGGGGCTTGGCTCAGGTTGCCAATGCCTACGAGATGGGTGGTCCCGATTGGTCGGGAACTCTCTGTCCCCATAGTGTCTACTCGATATTAGTAACGCTCATTGCCCCTAGAGCGGGGAATTCTCGAGAGTACATGCCTCTGAAACATGGGGAAAAAGGAACTCGAGGCTTCTCTCCTCTTGGAAGGTGGGTCTTAGGATCGCTAGATAGTTAAGTACGCTTCCCCTGCGAGGTGGAGCTAGATCTCGTTGCTAGTAGGCTCGAACTCGACTCACTTGTGATGAGAGATCGTCCGCTAGTTGAACCCTGAACCATTTTTTTTGCTTACGCTATAGATCTAGTGGCCACCAGGTTTACCATCAGATCCGTTGTTTGATACGACTGGTGGGGACCTCACACCTGGTATCAGAGCCTAGGTTAGGCTGGGAAAAATAAAGTCGTATTGTTTGAACATTTAAAAGGAACTGAAAGTATATAGGTAGTTGATCCGAATTCCTTGCATTGGTGTTGCAGGAAGACCCCGTGCTCGAATATCGGAAGTTCCAAGTGTTTGAGCTTATTTATGAGCAAGCTCGAAGATCCCCAGTTTACCAGTTCAGGCGAGATGTCATGGAGATACTGTTGAAGGCTTATACGCCACACTCCACTCGCATTGATAAAGGATGGGAACTTGATTGGACATTTCCAGGAGGGGTTTACTACATCAACGCTCGGAAGCTAGGATGCCTGGCTATCGACTTGAAGAAGATACTTTGGGGAGAAGAGTTGAGAGTAATAGAGATATTCTACTTGGTGCCCACACGATTGGATCAGACTGTTTGAGGCAACTCCAACCAAACTATCAATGACTGGCTCTTGGAGAAGGTCACCAATGTGATCCTAGCAAACCGAGTCAAAACCTTTGGATTACTGAAAGCGGAACTCCGGCCCGATATCTTAGTTTATTATCCCCTCAAGAATGTGTATAAGAACTATTACACGAATGAAGTAGTGCATCATGTCAATACCATTTCCTAGGCGTATGTTATACGCAAATCCATAAAGCCTTGTAATAAGCGGTCACCAGTCATTCTAAACCTTGAGGAATTTTGAGTGTAATAAAATTCCATCAATAAAGTGCTTTTTGTCTCTGAATCTCTGTCTCTTGATAAAGTGGAATTTTGAATTTTATTAAAGTCTCGTGTCTCTTGAAATTCAAATAATGGTATCAAGAATTTCGTATAACCCATGTAGGTACCGCCTGTTGCTCTGTACTCGGCAGCGCAAGAGAAGAAGCTTCTCCTCAAACAAGCCCAACCTCCGATCTTTAAGGGCGAGGGGGCAAATGTGGAGAGAGATGCGGAAGTATGGATGGAAGCCATGGACGATTACTTTGAAGCTGCGGGAACCCAACCCGTAAATCAGACCATGCTTGCGATGTTCCGCTTGACTGGCGATGCCAAGATATGGTGGAAGCAACATTGCAGGGACATGGATATTAAGGGATCTTCCCAGTCCTGGGAAGACATCAAAGCTGCGATAATGGGACGTTATTTACCACCTGCCTATAGGACCTTGAGAATGAATGAATTCTTTTCACTTCGGCAGCTGAATTCAACGATCGAAGAATACTATGCAAAGTTTGTCACTCTTCGGAGATATGCTCCTAAGATGACCTTGGAACAACAGGTGGCAAGGTTCTGTCAAGGACTAATCGATCCCTTGAACACTCGGCTGGAGGCTCTCAGGCCGTCAACACTTCAGGATGCCTTGTTGAGGGCTAAACCTCTAGCTCTCGAAGTACAAAAGGCCAATCAGAATAGGAGGAATCATTGGGAAAAGAGGGCAAGGAACACTGCTTGGGACAACAGACCAGCCAACCAAACCTATAACCAGCGCCCTATTGTGGCTACCACTACAACCATGGAGTTCCCTGATGTCCGATGCTATGGTTGCGGCGAGCATGGACACTACAGATCCAATTGCCCCAGGAACATTCATGCAACCAACGCCAATGCCATACCCTTGAATACCCATGGGCGTGGCCAAGCTAATGGAAGAGGAGGACGCGAAAGAATGAACAGAGGGCGAGGGCGTGGAGCTACCGCCAGAGTGAATGCCGCAGTAGTTCAACCAACTGTGGGTGGTGAAGCAGTGGAGAGAGCAACCCTGCATGCTGCAATTGACAATCCCAATGGTTGCGAGCAATACGCCGTCATTCATACGCCAGGATCTCTCAGAGGTGAACAAGTTAACTTCCTTATAGATTGTGGCAGTACTCTTTCATCTCTTTCACCCAGATGCATGAGAAAGCTTAAGCTAGATAAGTATCCGTCAAGCAAACTAGTTGTCGAGTTAGCAAACGGCAAGGAGGTAGTATCTCAACACTCTGCAGGCAAAATTGACTTTGATTTAGGGGGACACCCAGCTTCTGCCCAATTTCGAACCTTACCCTTAGGATTCTTTGATGGGATACTAGGGATGGACTGGCTAAAGCAAAATAGGGCCCACATACATTGTGCACAAGGAAATTTTACCTTTACGGATAACTTGGGTAATGAAGCCTTAATCCAGGGGGAAAATGGGAGACCTAAGGCTACTCTAGTTAAGGCCAGCAGACTCTTGAAGGGACTAAGAAAGGGTCAGCAAATATATGCAGTTAAACTCAATAAGGTGGACCAATCAGATACCTCACTTCGACCAGACTGGCTGAGGGAGTATGATGACGTATTCCCCGAAGACCTTACGAATCTTCCACCACACAGAGAGGTAGATCATGAGATCGAGACTATCCCTGGGTGTGAACCTATCTCAAAAAGACCTTATAAAATGTCACTTCCGGAGGCCATCGAACTCAAAGAACAACTTAGGCAACTCATTGAGCAAGGATTCATTCGACCTAGTACATCTCCTTGGGGTGCTCCAGTTCTTTTCCAAAAGAAGAAGGATGGGACCTTAAGGCTATGCATAGACTATCGTGGACTGAACCAGGTAACTGTCAAGAACAAGTATCCAATTCCAAGGATTGACAAACTTTTGGACAGACTCCACGGCGCCAGAATATTTACAAAGATAGATCTAAGGTCAGGATATTACCAAATCAGGATCAAGGAATCAGATATTCCGAAGACAGCTTTCAATACTAGGTATGGGCACTACGAATTCACAGTAATGTCTTTTGGTCTAACAAATGCTCCTGCAAGCTTCAATCGACTTATGCAGGATATTTTTAGACCTTACCTGGATGATTTTGTCTTGGTTTTCTTTGATGACATTCTAGTCTATTCTAAGAATGAAGCAGATCACAAGGAACATGTTCGCAAAGTACTTGATCTCCTTCGAGAACACCAGCTTTACGCTAAGGAGAGCAAGTGCACTTTCTGCTCACCAAAGGTCAACTATCTTGGATTTGTCATTTCGGCTGAAGGGATTTCAGTGGACCCAGACAAAGTCAAGGACATCGTTGACTGGCCTCAACCATCCACTGTCAGCGAAGTAAGGGGATTTCTTGGAATAACGGGATGGTACAAGATTTTTGTGAAGGATTATGCACGTATTGCTGCACCTTTGACATGACTCCTGAAGAAAGGAATGAGGATCGATTGGAAGACCGAGCATGAGTCTAGCTTTGCTAAGCTAAAAGAATTCTTGATCTCAGCTCCTATTTTAAAGCTTCCACACTTCAGTAAAGAATTTGAAGTAGCGACAGATGCTAGTAAGTCTGCTCTAGGTGGAGTTCTTACTCAAGAAGGAAGACCGGTGGCGTATACTTCGCGAAAGCTGAGGGATCATGAGAAGAATTATCCCACTCATGATCTGGAACTTTTAGCAGTTATACATGCACTGAAGTTATGGAGACATTATCTTCTTGGACGCAAGTTTCAGTTGGTTACAGACCACAAGAGTTTAAAGTGGATTTTTACTCAACCCATTCTCAATATGCGACAACGGCGATGGATAGAGCTATTACAGGAATATGACCTTGACATAAAGTATAGACCAGGGAAGGAAAACGCAGTTGCAGATGGTCTTAGCCGAAAATCCTTTCTCGGAGCTATCTCTATTCCAAATAACCCTATATGGGATAGAATCAAAGAAGCATCCCTCGAAGATCCAGAGTACCAACGTATGGCTTCATTAGTCCAGCAGAATAAGATGCCTGAAGCGAAAGATTACTCTCTTATGGGAGGATGTCTTTACTACAGACATAGACTCTGTGTACCCAGAGACCCAGCTTTAAAGAAGGCCATTCTATATGAAGCACACGATAGCCCTACATCCGGACACCCAGGCTATGCTAAAACTCTTCACGCCGTCAGAAGGAGTTATTTCTGGTCTGGAATGAAAGGAGACATACTTCGATATGTGAGGCAATGTCTTTCTTGTCAACGGATAAAGGCCGAAAGGATCAAATTACCAGGGCAACTTCAACCTCTTGACATACCCCAGATGAAGTGGGAATGCATCAGTATGGATTTTGTTACAGGGTTACCTTCTACAGGAGGTTATGATTCTGTTTTCGTGGTTGTTGACATGCTCACAAAAGTGGCTCATCTAATACCCGTAAAGACGACCTTTACTGCTTCAGATGTTAGTCGGGTATTCATCAAGGAGATTTTCAGGCTACATGGTCTACCCAACCGTATTGTCAGTGATAGAGATGCCAAGTTTACATCAAAATTTTGGACCTCTCTTTTCCAATCTATTGGGTCACAATTAGCCTTCAGCACAGCATATCATCCGCAGACTGACGGGCAAACAGAAAGAGTTAATCAAGTCATTGAGGACATTCTCAGAGCCTATTGTTCGCAAGAACCAAAGAAGTGGTTACAATATCTACCTTTGGTAGAATATGCTTATAACTCTTCCGAACACAGAAGCATTGGAATGTCACCTTTCAAAGCTCTTTATGGACAGGACTGTTTAGCACCACTGAAATTTTCAGATCCAACCATCAGAGTAGAAGCCTCTAGAAAGATGTTAGAAGATATGGAAGCCCAGACTAGAGCCATTCGCCAAGACATTCAGGCAGCTCAGGATAGACAGAAGCACTATGCAGATAAGAATCGTTCGGAAAGGACTTTCAAAGAAGGGGATAAAGTTTTTCTACGAGTCCGACCTAAGAAAAGCAACTTATCACTAGGCAGATATAAGACGCTTAACCCAAGGTACTGTGGACCATTCGAGATCATTAAGGTTGTAGGTGACCAGGCCTACAAGCTAAAGTTACCTGCAAACTTGAAGGTTCATGATGTATTCCATGTCAGCTTACTCAAACCCTATATTCCCAACCTTGATCAATTCTTGGACTCAGATCAGATAGTCATGCCATCACAAGGAGTTCTCGAGCTCCAACCTGACTATGTACTTGAAACAAGAGAAAGGAAATTACGCAACAGAACTATCACAGAACATCTGGTAAAATGGAAGGATTACCCTGAAGAAGATGCAACTTGGGAAGACGAGTCGACGCTCTTAAAAGATTACCCAAACTCATTCTTGAGATGAGGACATCTCAAATTTTTCACGTTGGGGAGGTTGTAAGGTCTCTGACCCGATCACAAGAGCACCCTTGTACCACGAAATGAATACAATGGAATAAGTTACTATTTTTAGCAGTTTTTTAGATTCTGTCAGTGCCATGATGTTTAGAATGTTATAAAGCTTGAAAATGTGAATTAAAATAATTTTTGTGAAAAATTTCCAAAAATAGTAAGTTTTTGGTCACCCGACCCGTCCAGTCTTGACCGTCTCGAAAATCTGCACTCGTACCCCGGATTTGAAAAAAATGCATTTTCGGACCCCGGGGGCTGCTAAATATGGTAGGTACTCGGGCCAGTACGCCTTAGTTAGAGCTTCGTATGGCAATTTACGGCATCAAAATCCGATTCGTATGACCCGTTTTAGCCTATAACCAAATTTCCTAAAAATTGTCCGGGGAGGTACCGGGGGCCCGGGACTGTGTGGGAACAGGTCCCAGGCCACTCCAGATCAGCTTTAGCAGCTAGGGGGCGCCCTCTTGCTTTGTGGGAGTCTTGGGGAAGCTACCAAGCCTGCAACTCAGTCTCAGAACCAGTTAACCAAGCCAACCTGACACTTGGTGGGCAGAGAACTGGACTTGCCATGCTTAACTGGAGAAGCTCCCAGATGCATTTAGCAACCCAGATCGATTTTCAGCCTGTAGGAGCCTATTTAAAGACCTGCATACACACACACACACACTTATGATCACACACACACACACAGTGCATACACACACACCCACATACATTGGGGAGCTGCTGCCGAATCACACACCTATTGAAGAAGAAGCTAGGAGGGAGGTGCTGCCGAATTTTCATCTCAAGAAGCTCGATTAGATCAGAAAATCGAGAAGATTACCAGCTCTTAATCACGGTAACGACAGTTTAATTAATGCTATCTGTAAATTCCTTTTCTCTACCATCAAAATTTCTCGTACATTATGTCTATTCCTAGCCGAAAATCTCTATGACTATTCTCTAAATGCTCCTTATTCGTACTCTATTATGTAATCATCATCCCATAGCTGAATTATCAGCCATTCTTCACTCTCGATTAATGATTAGAGCATAATTATCAGAATCTTCTCTCTCTAGATAGCATAGTAATTAATCGGTAAGCTAGTATTTGTGCAGATTGAAGAGAATCACTATTGTAATCACTCATTAACATTGCAGCTTAATTGAATTCATTTTTCTTATGCATTAAGACGTGATTAAGGAGAAATTAATCCATCATTAAGTCTCTAAGAATTGGTTTTTCCTCACACATATGCATAGGGTAAATCTGCATCATCTAATTGCTAGGAAATAGTTTAATCATACTTAATCCAATTCTCTGGTAATTCTAAATAGTGAAATCTTAATTATTCTTGATCATGCAAGCCGAATAATTATCTTAGAGCCGGTTCCCATAGGATTATGTGCCATCCTTAATGATTGCTTATGAAAGAAATCTAGACTCTCATATAGGAGGGATTAATTGATGTCACTAATCTACCCATTGGACTGTTATGATGCTTGTGAACCTTAGCTCTTTCCCCAAGCTAATCATTTAAAGTAGTGAGAAATGGCCCCGGTTAAGAAGACGCGCTTCGGTGGTGCCCATGATCGCGAAGCAGGAACGAGCAATGTCAACGGAAAGGGAAAGGCCCCCATGGACGAGCAAATACCGGCCATCTCACGGGCCATCGATGAAGAAGTGGAAGAGGTAGATCATATTTTTATTCAAGTTGTTTAAATTAACATTGCATACGCTAGTTAGGAATGCTCATATCCCCAAACATGTTGGAGAAATCCGACGGAAACCTCGGCATTGAAATCATTGTACATTAAGTTCTAAAGTAGGAAGGTAATGTCTGATGGGTATGCTGTTTGCAAGAGGAAAGAATGTTTGCTAGGGAAAATTTAGCTCGACATGTTCATTTTATTTCCAATGTTGAATCAGTCCTGACCCCCCTACTGATCACAGGGGGCAGAGTTCCTCGTTAGGACTCTTGAATCCATGACATGCTTTCTATGCGGTGGATACCCACGACTTGCTTTCTATGCGGTGGGAACCCACGTCTTGCTTTCTATGCGGTGGGAGTGTCCATGACGTGCTTTCTATGCGGTGGACATACCTAGTTGTATGGGCAGCTAGGCGACAACGGGAGGAGTGAACTCTCGCTGGAGGGGGGATGTTGTACCTCCAGAACATTGGAATTTTTATGAATAAGTTTGAGTAGAATTTTTACTAGAGTTCTGTCTTGGTGTTGTTTGCAATACTGGTTGAAGGGCTGTTTTAACGAACCATGTGATTCGGAATTAAACAAGGAATATTTATGTTGAACAACCTTTGTGGTAGTAATTAGGTCACACGATGAAGTGTGAGTGTGGGGGTGGAAAGTGGGGGCTTGGCTCAGGTTGCCAATGCCTACGAGATGGGTGGTCCCGATTGGTCGGGAACTCTCTGTCCCCATAGTGTCTACTCGATATTAGTAACACTCATTGCCCCTAGAGCGGGGAATTCTCGAGAGTACATGCCTCTGAAACATGGGGAAAAAGGAACTCGAGGCTTCTCTCCTCTTGGAAGGTGGGTCTTAGGATCGCTAGATAGTTAAGTACGCTTCCCCTGCGAGGTGGAGCTAGATCTCGTTGCTAGTAGGCTCGAACTCGACTCACTTGTGATGAGAGATCGTCCGCTAGTTGAACCCTGAACCATTTTTTTTGCTTCCGCTATAGATCTAGTGGCCACCAGGTTTACCATCAGATCCGTTGTTTGATACGACAGGTGGGTACCTCACACCTGAAGCTCATTGATTGAAAGACTCTTCTCCCAGTTGGAAGTTTTCAGCAATGGCACCCAAATCCAGTCGTGGCCAAAAATCCACCATCCATGTTGATCCTATTCCTGAGGAGTCGGGAAGAGAGTCTGACCCTAAGCAAGAGAAGGTGACTGACACCGAGGCTCACGAGGAGCATAGTCAGGCTGATAAGACACAGGACTCACAGTAGTCTAGTCATTCTCGACGCAGACGGGCAGAAAGGGAAGCATGGAAAGCCAAGAGTTCTCGATCGTGGCAGGGGGATGAGGGTACCAAGGGAAGTAAAGGCAGTCACCGCACTTCTAGCCGACAGGCCAAAGACAACACTGACACAGAGACAGAAACAGACATTGACTGGGATGCAGACACTGACAATTGCAAGAAGACTTCCAAGCATCGTTCTGAATCTAAGAAGAGAAGCGGCAGAATCAATGGTAATCTGAATGATTACTCATCTTCTCTGAAAATTTCTTTTCCAATATTCAATGGAGGTAAGAAGGATGATCCAGACGTTCACATATAGGCTTTTGAGCAGTATGCTGAACTGAAAAATATTGATGAAGATGATTGGGGGGAATACTTTCCGCAAACCTTGAAGGAGGCAGCGAGAAAGTGGTATTACCATTACCCCGCCTGTCAGCTTAGATCATACAAAAAATTTCTTAAATCCTTCAGACTGGAGTATTTCGACAACAGAGGTGATGAAGATATCCTCTGTGAATTGGATAAGATCAAGCAGCGAAATCTATCAGTCCAAAGTTATGTGGAAAAAATCAAGAAGCTAACCAGGCAGTTACAGGAACCGCCATCCGAGAAGAGGTTGAGGGCATGGTTTCTGAATGGTTTTAGAAGCAAAAAGCTTAGGGAGCACGAGGTACCAGCTCCAACCAAGAAATTCAATGATCTGGTACAACGGGCACTGAAGCTGGAACAACAGGCAAAGAAGGAAAAGAACCACAAAAAGAGAAGATCCAGCAGCAGTAGCTCTACTACTGAGAGTTCTGATTCCAGTGAGGTGTCCAGCAGCTCTGAAAGAAGCTCTAATGAACGGTCCAAGGAGAAGTCAAAGAAGGGATCTTGGACCAAGAAGATTGAAGAAATGGCTAGACAAATTGCCAAGATAAGCCACACTAGACAGCCAGTTCCGAAGATGGAGACTTGGTGTTTGAAATGAAAATCCAAGGACCATATCTCCAACAACTGCCCACAATGTACTTACTGTAAAGCTTTTGGTCATTAATGGAACAATTGTGGTATCAGGATTCATCACTTTAAGAAGGGCAAAGACCTGTCAGTGGTAGCCTATACTAAACCAGTGAAAGTAGAAATCGCCAAAGTATCTCAAGAGGAGAGACCAAGTACTAGTGGCATTGGTCAAGGACGTGGCCGATTCCAAATGGGTATGAGCCAAGGCAGAGGGCATGGCAACTTCTAGAGTCGGAGTATGAATTGCCACACTTGTGGGAAGTACGGCCATTTCGCAGCCCAATGCCCATACGCACCTGCAAAACAACTACTGCTACTGATGCTATGGCACTAGAGCCAGTCCTAGTATGGGTAGTCACAAGAAGCAAGGGCGTAGTAATTGAAGAAATTCCAGATACTTCAGAGACACCAGTCACTACTAACAGCAGCAAGTGGGCTCAACAAAGAGAAATTTGGAAGGCCAAGGGTAAAGAGAAGGTGGTAGATGAATGGAAAGAGCAGAGAGAACTAGCGTCTAAAATCATGGAGGATTTAGCCAAGAAGCTGGGACAGCCAAAAAGTTTTGAAGCCCGAGTCATTCAGAGGATACCAACCCAATCAATTGAGAAAGATCAATCAATACGGGGCATACTGAGACCATGCTGGCTGCGGTACAAGGAATGGTTGATGAACTGAGAGTTGATGGAAGGATTGGAAGCACTGCAAGAGAGGAATGGCAGTGCGAAGATACAACTAGTTCTTCGAGCTCTTACAACCAGTCTGACCAAGAGAAAGAAGAAATCCATATTAAAATTTGTGATAGAATTCAAAAGTTGATTGTAGAGCTGGAGGATATCAGAAAACCCTTGCGTGAAGTGGCAAACTTCATCAGATAGTGCAGGAAAGCTGAAGCAGAGGCTAGAACAGTGGACCTGGCGGCCGTCCGAGATGATGAAGTTCTGCTCATTCAGGTGGACTACAAGGTTCGGAAGCAATGGGAACCTCTTTCAAGTGTTATCTTGGATGGAGGAGCAGGAGTCAATATAATGGAAGTTCATCTCCAGCACAGAATGGGTATCACGAATCTAAAGCCAACACCATTTAAAGTGCAAATGGCAGATCACAGAGTGGTACAAGCTACGAGCATGATTGAAAATATGCAGATAAGAGTAGGCAGGGAAACATTTAAAACCAGCTTCTTAGTTCTGAATGTGCAAGGGGCATATGGCCCATGCTACTAGGGCGCCCATGGTTGAGAACAACACATGCTGTTCATGACTATGCAAATCAAACCTTAACCATAGAAGGGGCCATCGACGACATGATTCAGATCTAGACGAACAATACTAGGAGTTGGAGAAAAGAGCTGAGGCCAAAGGAGTTATGCCAGAATTATAAGGCAAAGAAGATCGAACGGATGTTAGCAGCGCTGAACATATTTCCTTTAGCAGAGATTGACTTGAATGCAATTTTACTAAATAAAGAGCAAGCTGACAAGCAGAAAAAGCAATTCCCACATCAGTTTACTGAAGTCAACACAGGGGAAAGATCAGTTCAGCTAACTGGGAGGTTGGTGGAATCAGCTGATACTGGTATGGTAGAGGAGCCAGTACATTCTGAAGAACACACAGTGGATCAGAATGCTGATTCAGAACTGAATGGGCCATCCTGGGATTATGCTGAGGAATTGACCAAACGAAAAGTAGGAGGGCCTAATTGGTTGCTTCCAGACGACCAAGAAGTGGAAGAATGGAACCTAGGCTCAGAGGATAGTCCTAGGATGATCAAGGTCAACAAGCATCTCAACCCGGTAATGAAGGAAAAGGCACGTAGGATGTTCCAGAACTACAAAGACGTATTTGCCTGGGAACACACAAACCTGAAGGGGGTGGATTCTCAAGTATGTCAGCACCGGATACCATTGAAGCGAGATGCTAGGACAATACGAGTGCAAAGATACCGAATGAACCCCAACTATGCTAAGAAGGTCAAAGAGGAGATTGATAATCTTCTCAAGGCTGGGTTCATCACAGAGGTGGCCAGTAGCGATTGGCTATTTCCCATAGTCGTAGTTCCCAAGAAAAATGGGAAACTGAGAGTTTGTGTCGAACTATAGGAAACTCAACGCCCAAACTATCAAAGATCCATTTCCATTGCCTTTTACTGACATGTTTCTTGATGAGATCGCAGGATATGAAATGTATAGCTTTATGGATGGTTACAGTGGCTATAACCAGTTATACAAATCGCTCTTGAAGATAGAGCAAAGACCACTTTCATCACCGAGTGGGGAGAATTCATGTATCTGGTGATGCCTTTCAGTCTGTGCAATGCACCAACTACTTTTCAGTGGTGTATGATGGAAATGTTTATTGAATTCCTTCATCGGTTCCTCGCTATTTTTATGGATGACTTTACTGTGTATTCGGATGAGGAACAACACCTACTATTCCTAGAAATGGTTTTCAAACGCTGTCAGGAGAAGCAGATTTGTTTGAATCCATTTAAATCCGTTTTCTTAGTTTGGAAGGGACAACTACTGGGACATGTGGTATCCCATAATGGAATAGAAATGGCCAACGATAAAATCCAGTGTGTTCAGCAAGCTAAAGCACCCAGAAATGCATATGAGCTAAGCTCTTTCCTGGGTTATGTTAACTTCTATAGAAGGTTTGTACATAAGTTTGCTTCTCAAGCAGTACCATTATACGAACTCACAAAGAAGACCAGTAAGTTCAATTGGACTGCTAAATGTGAAGAGAGCTTCCAGAATCTGAAAAAGGCCATTATCAGTAAACCAGTTCTCAGGCAACCAAATTGGGATGTTATTTTCCATGTACATGTGGACGCTTTGGGATTGGCAATGGGGGTGATATTGGCTCAGCCAGACAGAAGGACTGATTATCCTGTTTATTTTGCCAGTCCCAAATTCAGTCAAGCTGAACAAGGATATACGACTACTGAGCGAGAAGCCATTGGAATGGTTTTTAGTGCTACAAGTTCAGGCATTACCTGTTGGGAAAGTTGTTCCATTTTTATGTGGACCATCAGGCTCTTCTGTTTTTGATTAATAAAGTCATTATTCAAGGCAGGCTGATACGGTGGATGATGTTCTTAATGGAGTTTGAATTCAGAAATCTTCATAAGCCTGGCGATCAGGCAAAGGCATCGACTTCTGAGAAGGTAGCAGAGCAGTTGGATGTGGAAAAAGGAAAAGGTCCAGCTTCTCCAATCTTACTGGGTGGTGTCTCTATTTCAAATAGTGAAGAAGCTTTGCACCTGGTCAAGAAGGACAGGTTGCAGCAGATGCAGACCCATCCATTGAAAGGGCGTCTCTTTCTACAGAAAGCTAATTATGTAGCCTTACCCTATATGGATCCAGTTACATTGTATGAGCCTACTGATTCTGACCCAGCTACAGTAAAGGACGGATGTTCAGTCCTCATCTAGTCTTCTTGGAATACTATTGTCCACTGTATGGGACAAATGTTGGATGCTGCAGGGTCAGAAGATGAACTAAAAAAGGCTAAAGCTGACTTGAAGGACGCTGAAGACGAGATTCAGAAGCTGAAGACAGCAAGAGATGAGCAGAATCTGCACCATCGGCTACTTGAAGCTCATTCAGATAGGGCTATTGAGCTATTAAAAAGCAAGTTAGTCAAGGCTGAGTCAGATATGCAGATTGTGAGGGAACAAAGGAATGAAGCGCTGAGAGCTGTAGAACAGCTTGAAACGATGCTGAAAATGAAGAGAGTTGACTTCAACTCCTTGTTTATTCGCCATACAGCTCTGAAGGCTTCCCTTACTGACAGATATATTTATAACAGCCTAGCTGAAATTTTAAATCCAGCAGGAAACGCTATCTTTGATCTGGAAAATTTGAAGTCTTTGATGGAGACTATGCAAAGTGATTTGCAGGGCAAAATGGATGAGTATAATAATGCTCCGATGAATCAAGCAATCCTGGATTATAATGAGCAGCAGAATTCCCTGAATGAAGAGGAAGAAGAAGAGGATAAGGAAGAAGGAGCTGATAAGGAGGAGGATGACCAAGAAGAAGGGCATACTAATGATGATGATGATGCCCCACCTCCATATCCACCTCTAGGACCTGGTACTGGTGGCATAGGGCCAACTGAAGGAGGTCACAGCCAGACCAGCCATGCCAGAATGAAGGCTAGAATGAAGGTCACAATGAAGGGGGATCAGCAGTCAGAAGAACAACATCCCAGTCACACTGGGAATCAGCCACCAACAAATCAGTCCCAGCTCAGTAGGGAGGTTAAAGGGAAAAGCAAAGTTAGAGATGAGGGATCAGTAGTAGCTGATCAGCAGCATTCCTTATAGCTTATCACCCTGAACAGGCAATTGAGACATCAACAAGCTTCCATAACCATAAATTATCTGGAGGATGACGATCTCCTATCTGACCTGGAACATTTTCAGAGACTGTACATTGGGGCAAGGGAAATGGTGGAGCATTGGAAATCAGTGGCTTTTCATGATCAAGAAACTTACCGTTTACTTGCGCATCCCAGCACAGTCCAGTTGTTGCTGGAAAGGGTTCCTGAATGGATAATCACTGCTGAAGAGAGAGTGACCAACCCACATTTGCAAAGACAGTCTACTTCAGATTGTCGCTCTCTCGCTCTTGAATTAGAACTTCTGCTGGGAAACAAACCAACCTACAAATGTATGAAGGATGTTAGGGAACAATTAAAGGAGGTTTTGGTGCAGATACAAATTGCCAGAGTCTTGGATCAAAGAGTAAGGGCCATTCTTGAAGATCAGACAGCCACTAGTAAAAGACCTCAGACTAGAATGTTAGTTGGAGAACAGGCAACTGCTCTCCGCAAATTGTTCCAGCTAGTGAGAATCACCAGAAAGATGATGCAGCAAGAGAACCAGGCTGTTCTCAATTTTTTAGAATTCGTGCTTAATTCTCCAGTTCTCTTGTATGCCTTTCCAACAAGAGAGACGGAACTGCCAAGATTTTTTCCAGCACTTTATCCTCAACATCCAGAACCAGTTGATCGCCTTACATACTTCGAGATTATTGATGAGCTCCAGGATTGGTATGAGCGATCGACCGTGGAATGGAAAACTTGGCAAACACTGTTCAATGATGCTCTCCAACTCAATGATATTCATGAGCTGAAAGAAGAGATGCAGAGGATCCGGATATGTATGGGTCAGTGGAAGATTCAGATCAGGGGCATGACCAAGATCACTAATTAGCTGCTGCTGCTGCAACTTACTGTCGAATCTTCTAAATTGGTTGAAAAGGATATTGCAGCTAAGGCGAGCCTAACACCACAGTATAGGGAGATGGCTGAGATTCTTTTAAAAGCTTGGGTCAAAACTAATCAGCCTCTTCCAGAAGGATGGATCCATACTGCTTCGCATTGTCACAAGCTGGCCAGAACCAGGATCACCAAAGGTAGACGCACACTCTATGATCCTGACACCAAAACTATCACTCCCTCACGCCTTATGAAGTAGAGATGACCACAGAAAGGCGGGATCAGCTTGAGCAGGAGGAAATTTACCGACTCATTCAGAAGGAGAATGCTGGTACTGGGACTTCTCAGACGCCCTCCAGGTCAAAGGGCAAACAGAAGCTAGTCCAATTGAAGGATACTGGGTAGTTCCATCTCAGATTTCAGTGGCGACTTTTCTTCCTCAGCTGGAAGGTTGATATCAATTTGTGTAGACGATGAGAGCTCTACCTTGGCCTTTTCAACTGCCTCTCGCAATCTTTGTATGGCCACTCTATCATTGTTCAAATCCAATCCCCAACATCAGAAGCAAACGGTGGATTTTTCAGCTTCAAATCAGAATCAGATAGGGGAATTTTTCAGAAATTTTGGAATCTTGCCAAAATTCAAGAAAGGAGGGAAGGATGTAGACGGCTGAGACAATTTCATTAAGTGGGAACGTTCTCTTATGAGACGGGCAACGAATTAGTCAGTAATTACTACGGTAATTACCATGGTAAACCCACGATATATAAATAGGGCCCATTACATTGTAATCGGGTTGGCATTTGGGTTAGTATAATCTTGAGCACAGTCGGATTAGCATTTTGGCGGCATTTGTACTTGAGTTGTCAATCATTGGCAATTGTTATCAGTTGTACTCTATATGTAAATTACATCATATTCACTGTAATCTTTCATATGTAATTCCAATCACGACAGATATTCTAGATACACTTACTCTGTATTCAGTACTCTGAATCTGAATCTAAATATTATTCTCAATACATAGTCTGGTTCTCATTCCAGTAGATAAGTTCTAGTTCAGTTTCTGATTCTCGTTTAATTAATAGATTATCGAATCCATCGAGTGACTTCTGCTTAAGTTCAAAAACTGTTTATCTTATAAGCTTTTTTTTATATTTAGTTTAAGGTTTAGACATTTGCTTAATAATAAACGAAGCCCTTAAAAACCTTTACAAGGCCACAAATCACTATTACACCTTCATAATATACAAAGCCCTAACAAATCGTTGCATTATCACATATCATAATTGAAGCTGAAGAGACGACAATTCACAATTCACTAATAAATTCTCGCAAGACAACGAGTCAATGTTATCAAATGTTACAAAAACTATCCAAGTGATAGTCAAATATTTGTGAGAATATCTTCATTCTCCTGTTCACGCTGACATTTAAGCTTATTATAGTCTTCGGACATTTTAAACATTGCATATAGCTTTTTGGATATCTCAAACTCACATATAGCACAATGAAAGTTATTCATCATGCTTTGCATCAAGCATGATATATGATACATATGTCCGCATGGCAAGCTGAAGTGACCACACCACTCATGAAAGAATGATCTACATATGGGGTAAGGACCACCGTGCTCACCAGAAGCTGGAGGGGCCTCAATAGATGTTGGGTGCTCAATCAATGTGGTAGCATTTTGTTTTTTTATAGTCGCCTCTAACTCTTTTACGTGGTGAGATAGCACCTTCACCTCCCTTTGCAAGTCTCTATTTAGGGTTTCTTCTGCATGAGAGCCTTGTGTAGCTTGTGATGCTTGCCTGAGTTGAGTTTGAAGCTCCTCCTTAACTTGATGCACTTCCATTGATGCACCTTCTAGTGCCAATGACATCTCTTGCCGTGTGACGGTGATTGCAGTACTGCGAATGTCCTCAACCGGCATGTGAGGTGTCCTTGAGCTAAAGTCCACTGCTTCACCCAAGACATAATGCATGTATAACATCTTGGCAAACCACAATGGACAATCCATATGATGCATAGGATGACCCATAACATTGAGATATATGTTCTCTCCATTGTCCCGTATGTCTGCATTAATGCATTGTGATAGCTTGAGTCGGCCTTTCTTGATGTTGTCATCTGCACCGCCTGGCCATATGGATTTCACCATTTCTCGGTCAATCCTAGTGTTCACCTCTTTCCATTGTGTACCCACCGCGTTGGCCCACTGGGAGCAATGAGCAGCAATTCGAGCGGTGTCGTTCACTCCACCACCTTGACACATGCATCTGAGATGCTCAAAAGCGTGCTTAGCCCTTTGATTATCATTATCCATATCCTGATTAAACACTATACTTCAGTTACGGCATACAAAGTTAATGATAATCAATTGCTATAAGAGTAACCACCATTTTACGACAATCAATTGCTATAATTTTAACCACCATTTTACGTCAATCAATTGATATTAGAATAACCACCATCTTACGACAATCAATTGATATAAGAGTAACCACCATTTTTTAAATCAATGAATGACAATCAGTGACTCCACGTGGCTTATTGCTTGAAACTTAAGAGAAAAAACAAAACTCATAGAAAATTTGTTGTCTATTGAGATATAACAAAGTGTTTTTATTACTCATACATCATCCATTGCGCATAAAACCCAATTTTTAAAAGTGCTTTTATAAGTCACAAGTCTCAGAAAACCCTGATTAATAAAGTACATCATATATCCATCAAAAAAAGGCTACACTCATTTCAGAGGGAGGGCGTAAGCATCGTTCTGGCTGGGCTTCAAATCTTTCTAATTCTTCCTCCAAAAGTGCCAAGGTCTTTCTGTCTGTGGATTTCTTCCTCACCCAACCTTCCACAACAATCCTAGATATGGCTTGTACCTCCACTAAAACCTTATGTTTGAACCAATCTATGCTGTAGTAGTCAAAGAACTCTCCACAAAACTTACAAAATGGCCATATCACCCATCCTATGGCGTACACATCTGTGGCCTTGGTCCATGGGCATAAATTCTTGCCATCTAGTAACTCAGGAGCTCGCCAAGGATGAAGCTTTTGCCAGTTTTCATCGGTATTGTTGGTCTTTTGTGTCTCTAAGCCAACACACAGAGCCAATCCCCAATCAATTATTCCAATACGGGGAGTGAGATCCTTGGTAAAGTCCAACATGATGTTCCATGGATGGAGATCATTGTGGATCACTCCCTCGTCATGTGCGAATCGCAATGCCTTCACCAAGGCATGGATCAACGAGGGAGCATGATTGCACAGGCTCTTGATACGTTTTTTATTGTCTTCAGAGGGCTGCTCCCATTTAAAGTCTTCAGGGATCTTTACTTTCCCCTCTTGATGCGCTACAAGCGTCGTGAAAGAGCCATGTGGAAGGGGCAATGTCTCCATAAGATCACCTAAAGTCCCCCCATTGAAGTAGGGGAATATCAGAAACCATGGCAACGTTACAGAGTGGGCAATACTCCTCACAATCCCTCTATGGTTGAGATCTACTCCACTTTCTGATGCAAAGCTTTTCCACTGATGCTTGGCCTGTCCTTTGAACTCCTTGGCACAATAAGTATTCGTTGCAGGAAGGAAACTGATCCCTTTGATTTGAACTTGCCACCTTGTGCCATAAGCCCCTGACCCAAGTTTCTTGATCTTCTTAATGGACTTATTTGGAATGCCCAAAGTCATACTACATTCAGAATTGTGTATACTGCTCTCTAGGTGACTGGCAGAAGCAATAGCACCCGATGTTCCCTCAATGGCAGCCTCCTCAATAAACGGTTCTCCAACTTGGCTGCTCCCCATAACTCTCGTGATAGCCATTCACATTTTTTTGCTTAGGCCAAACTGTGTGTCTATGTGGGATGCTCGCCTTGACCTCTCCTTTTCAGCTCTCCATCTCGCGTTCCAATGCTCTAGCTTACCCTTGTCTACTTCTTGAGGGCATTCCTCTTTCAAATCAGAGGCCACCTTGGGCAAATTGCCCACCCAACTGCTCAGTAATGAGATTATTGATTCGGTTGTTTTGTCTAGATATAACAACAAAATTTTGCGGGCAATCTCACTGTATAATGATTGCAATCAAGACTCATCTGCAACAATCTGCGCTATATCGTCGGGATCTAGTGCACTGACGATTGTAATCAACAATTGTCTAATTTTCTTTTTGAACTCTATCACTGAAGTAGCAGAAGGATCCATTTTTCCTGCAATGGTATTATTGCAAACAACACATTGTGAAATATAACTATGTGCCACTCCATTTGGATATTTTCTACGTGAATAAAATAAGGAAGGGATTAAAAAATTACCGCTTCACTGCTTTGAGAATGTGGAAAGCTGCCAGAAAGTTTGGTGAAGAAGACTTTTCAATGTACCTCTCTTGTGAAAAATACAAGCATCGGCGTCGTCTTTATATAGCCACGGCGGGCCCGACGGGAAAGTGGCTTTACCCGGCGGGCCCGGCGGGTTAACTACTTAGCATGACGGGCCTTTAGCCGGTCTCCAAGTCTCCTTGCAGGTCAAAAAAGATGAATGTCAATTAACATAATATTTGTTATTTTGCATTTCTATTGTTATTAACCTGAAATTATAGTGTGATCACGTCATTTTGAAATCCCTGTACACTAAGCTCAAATAGCACTCTATGCTGCTTTGTGGTGCAATATGAGATGTAGAAAAGGTAGAGAAAGAAGGTGTGCGGCTGTTGAGAAGTATTTGTGAACTTTGTTTTTGTTGCAATGTACTGTTTTCTGTTAATAAGGTGTTAGTTTTTTGCTCCAATGTACTATTTTTTGTTCATAAGGTGTTAGATTTAAGGTTATTAGATCTATAGTGTTAGTTCTGTAAGGTGCAATAAGTAGACCTATTAGTTGATTAGTTGTTGTAGTACCGTTTTAAACAATGTGTAACAATAGCTCTATTAGTTGTAAGTAGGTAGGTTAGGTGTGTGCGTGCGCGTGCACAGCGCGACCGCGATGACCTTATCCAAAAAAATAAAAAATAAAAATAAAAGTTAATGTTTTTAAATTCAAGAGGAAGGAACGGGATCGGGAACATTCTCCAAGCCCAAGCCCAAGGCCGAATGCTATGCTGTAAAGCACACCAATCCCTTGAGCGAACGCTTGTTTCGAGCTATCACACACTCTAATCCAAAAACCGATCGTAAAAAGACATTAAAAACCATCAAAAAACGAATGAAAATGGGGTGCAAAACGCCCAAAAAATCAAGCGGTTAACCTTTGAGGGTATTTGTGGACGCTTGTAGGGTGCCAAAGGCACATGCATATGCGCTCTGGTCATGTGCTAGAGGCCGAGCAGCTAGCGAGCACTTTGACTTACGTGGGTTCTCAATACCCACCTACCTTAGGTTCCGGGCCCTCGGCGGGGACCCAAGGTAGTACAACCCAAGACCCAAACATGGCGGCTAGTGACTCTTCATCTGACTATGATTATGGAAGAGCATCCTACACCAAACCCCGAGCAAGTAAACAAAAATGTACCTGTCTGTGCCCCACAGCCTATATCTAGTGTGTTTAGTCGCTTTATAGAAACCTTTAGTAGAGCTACTCGCTCTGAACCTGCAGCTAGTGAAGTTAATGAAGGTGAGGGAGAGGTAGATTCGCCTTTGGTATCTCAGGGGGGAGCCTATACTCCCCAAGAGTGTGCACGTCGATATCCTACCCCCTGCTTTCATGGAATACCCTGCAAAGCAATCACCCCCCGAAGTTCTACTACCCAATGGTAGGAGTCGTGCAGAGGTGCAAGAAGTTGAGTGCTATATGCAAGCGGCTAGGGAGAGGGAAATGGAGAGTTTCCTAGAACAACGCTAAGCCATGAAGGGAAAGACCCTTGGGACAGTAGGCATAGCAATTGAGTGCTCCTGAGTTAGTAGGAAATGTGGGTCAAACTGTGGGGAACAACAATGCTTCCACCTCAAGGGAAACATCTAGTACGCTGGGCCTAGAAGGGTTATTTCTCAACAAAAATTGGGAATATGACCTACAAACTGAAACCTTGACTGACCTGTACACGGGTTACACATACCATATAGGTTTGTTAGAAGTTGTACAATCTATTTCTAGCGCCACAAGTCTTGAGGAGTGGCAACAGATGGTCTGCAATGTCATCCATAGCATCATCCATTGGAGAGGCAAAAACGAGGGATTAACATTCCTTCAACGGGCCTTATGAGATTCTTGGATACGGGCAAGGCCAGACAATCGACACTATCACAGTGGAAACTCCTTCAGTGAGTCCAATGGACCCTTCATATATTGTGTCACCTGGAGTTTCAATACAGTCTGAACCCACAAGTAGTAGTTTCACTTTTCTAAATCTAGCTCATCTGTCTCTTGGAGACACTATGGCTACGATACCTACTCCGGTGATGAGTACAAAAAGTACACCTTGGACCTCGTTTGTTAGAAGTGCACCACTACCTAGTAGCATAGTGCCCCCAACAATACCTACAGGTGTGCATCAAGCCTATGTACCTGTCGCACCTCATCCCACATAGCTCCCACACCCCCATTTATGCCAAGGGTTCACACTCCACAATGGCATTATCCGAGCTCTTATTAAGTGGGGACAAGTCAACCCTGTCTATCAAGTAGCTGCTCTTGCTGCAAGAGGCCAAAATATCAATTACACTGCCAAGAGACCACCTCTTCAATGCTATGAGTGTGGAGGTCCACATCATGTAGCCGAGTGTCCTATTAGGCTACAAAATAATGCCGCGTTAATGCAAATCAATCAAGCGAGCATGTCTACAATGCCGATACTCATGTGTAATCGATGTGGCATAGATCATTTGATTGCCCAATGTTTGAACAATCCAAATGTGCCAAAGATCACGCTATTAAACTTGATTGAGGTTACTGAGGAGCCATCACAAAGTACACATGTGGTACTGGTAAATGTACTCACACGATCAATGCTCCAAAAAAAAAGAAAAATCTTGAAGAAAGAGACACGGGATCAATTGCCCAAACTTAGAAGAAGAAGAAAACACGAAGGAAGAGATCGCAAAAAGCAGTGAAGTCAGACCCCAGTTCAGACCCCAGTTCAAAGACCAACATAGGGACTAGTGATGACCCCGTATATATGAATGACACTGAAGAGGATTCTGATTCAGGTGAAACCATGGAGATCAAAACAACCACTAAAAAAGAAACCAACAAGGAAGATCATCATGAGCCACAATGGCAAGGATTTAAGAAAAAGATAAGAACTTATCCAAACCGTACAGAGGAGATCGAGCAAGTCAAGCAATTAAGTAGTTTAGAAGATACCCAAAGGGATCTAGAACCAGCACCTAGGCAGATCCAGATTACAGACACATTGTTCCCTACGCAACAACAACCTCACAAAGTCCATAGACCCCTAGCCATACCTAGTGTCATCCAAGAAGAAAGTGACTTAAAGTCATGGGAAAGTGGGCATACTCAATTCTTGTTGGAAAGCATGTTTACAAAGGGACTACCTAACCCTATCAAAGAAATGGACATCCCATCTTCCCCACGTCAAGGGACTGAAGCCCAAAAGTGCCGTTAAATATTGACAAATTGATGGATTTCATGGCTTCAGAAGTTAGAACCACCATCATGTCCAAACTATATGGAGACCCTGAGCTATTCTTAGCTCTTCGAGCTTTCCTCAATAGAGAGCAGAAGGTCGGGCTACCACAATTTGCACACACAGATGGAGCTAGGGAGATGCCAATAGAGGAGGAACACTTAGATCCACAACCCAACCTAGATGAGAACCCTGTTGTAGAGATACATGCTAACAAGTCGGGACAATACTTTGAGGGTGATTAATCCAATGCGACCATACCAATCACTACCAAGGGATTAACTATGAAGGGAATCCTTGATGGTGGCACTGGGGTTAGCATTGTGACTAAAAATTACTGGGAAACTATGGGAAGACCTCACCTTGGGACCAAAACCATAGTAGTAAAGATGGCCAATGGGTCTATTGTTAAACCTATTGGGATGCTAGAAGATCTCAAGATCAAGGTCTTTGGACAGAAAATAAGAAATACCTTCATTGTTATGGATTTCTCCAAGCACACTATGGCATCTGAGATGATCTTAGGACGTCCTTTCATGAGGGAAGAAAAAATGGTGCATGACTGGTTTCAAAAACCACGTCTACGCAGTTCCAAGATTCTGTCATTCGAGTGGATCTTGTAATGGTTGAGCACATCCTCTAGGAAACAAGTTTATAATCGATCATAGATCTAAGACTATAGTTCACTCGGCCCCATTGCAGTATTGTTACAAATGTAAAGTTGACACTGATGTTTGGGAAGATTCTCCTTATATGGATGTACTACCTGGGATGATTGAGTCGGACAATGTGGATTGGGTCCACTTAGCAGCAACCATAGACACTTGGGGACATAGGGTGACGACCTGGGTAACACCTGAGGGGATGAAATGCCACCACTTGTACCCTTAAATATGCTAGAATCAATACAAATAGCTTCTGATGACCTACAAGATGAAGGTTTGACTGACATTGGAACTAGTAGCGTCTCACAAGACTATAGCCCACACAATTTGGGGTCAAAATCATCAATTTAAATTGACTCCGAGGACGAAGAATCTGAGTTAAATCTTAGTGCAAATGTGCCGACAAACCATTTAGATGTCAATCTATCCAAGGGAGCAGAAAACACAAGTAGCGATTCATCTAGTGACTCTTCACTAGAGATCGGCCGTAATAAAAAATTAAACAAGAAGAGTTATAAGAGATATAAGAGGCGACAATATTGAGCAAATATGCGTGCTAGAATAAATGAAAAGAAATCTACCACATAATGGCTTAATTATAAGGGGCATGTGATGCGCAGCGAAAGCTGGTAGATAACTGAGGTGAATACCTTGAAAGCGTTATGTGGTGTATTCCACAACCCATTGACATTGCACAGCTAGAGGCTACGAAGAAGGCAAAGTTGAGTTGTACTGTAAGGAGACAACAAAATAAAGAGTTAGCTTAACAAAAAAGGGAATCAAAAGTGAAATCACAGTCCACAGGACAACAAGACCCCATAGACTTACACCTTGCACCTGAACATTTCAAGTCCTACACCACAGAGGAATGTAAGGTTGTGTATATAAAGGCTCAAAGAAAACATATCGATGGAAGCAATGAAGTTTACGACGGTCCAATGATAGTTAAGGAAATAGAGTTAGGAGACCCATGAGAAGAGTCCAAACCTATTTTCATTGCCCAAGATCTGACAGAGACTGAGGAGTGTGTACTTAAAGAACTTCTCAAGGAATTCACGAATATATTTGCCTGGACATATCATGATATGAAAGGTGTTCCACCTTCCGTGGTGCAAATGAATAGCATGGCTAAACTAGTCCAGCAACGCCCCTACCAAATGAATCCTAAATATGCAAAGATTGTTCAAGAAGAGATAAAAAAGCTTGTCTAATGCGGATTCATATACCCTATTGAGCACTCAGAATGGGTGTCTCCAATAGTTATTCTGCCAAAAAAGAATGGAAAACTCAGAGTGTGTGTGGATCTCAACTAGGTCAATGCCGCCACTAGGAGGGACCATTACCCCTTGCCATATTCAGAACATGTGCTTGAAAGAGTTGCAGGGAAGGAAGCTTATAGCTTTCTAGATGGGTACTCTGGCTACAATCAAATCACAATTGCACTAGAGGACCAAGATAAAAGAACTTTTATAGCCGAATTTGGCGTGTTCGCATCTTGTGTTATGGCTTTTGGCTTAACCAATGCCCCTGCTACCTTTCAAAGATCAATAAACACTACTTTTAGAGAATATTTGAGGGAGTTTTGCGAAGATTTCTTAGATGCCCTTTGTGTTTATTCCTCTTGGAAAGAACATCTATCATGCTTACGAAAAGTGTTTGAGAAGTGCAAATTGTATCGCATCTCCTTAAACCCTTTCAAATGCCAGTTTTGTGTTAAACATGGAGTCATTTTAGGCATATAGTGTCCAAAAATGGGATTTTCACAGATGAGAGAAAAATTAAAGCCATTGTTGAATTACCACCACCTACAAACTACAAAGGAGTTCAAAGGTTCATGGGCCATGTTGGTTATTACCGATGGTTTATTTTAAACTTTGCCAAGATAGCTTGTCCATTGTACATGCTTCTTATTGAGTTCCACTGGACCGCGGAGTGTGACCATGCTTATGAGTCATTGAAAAATACCTTGACAAGTGCTCCCATTTTATGAGTGCTCGATTGGAATATAATTTTCCATGTGCATATTGATGCATCAAACTTTGCTATTGGGTGTGTTCTAGCTCAACCAGGAGAACACAAATTGGACTACCTCATTATCTTTGCACGTCGTCAATTGAATGATGCTAAGAGAAACTACACTACTACAGAGCGGGAAGGTTTAGCTATGATTTATGCAGTGAAAAAATTTTGCTACTACCTTCTTGCTAACAAGTTTGTTTTCTATGTGGATCATCAAGCCTTGTTGTATCTAGTAAATAAACCTTGTTCCACAGGAAGAATTACACAATGGTTGTTTATTCTCCTTGACTTTGATTTACCGTTGTGGTGAGACCTGGTTAAAAGACATGTCATGGTGGATCATTTGTCTCGCATACTTGATGGTGAAGCCCCTACTGGAGTCGACGATAAATTGCCCGATACTTCCTTATTTCTAGTCGATACCATGCCTGAATGGAGTAAGAATATTGTGAACTTTCTAGTTAATGGTTTTCCACCCAAAGAGCTTCATATAAGAACATAACTAAAAAGTTGTTAAAATAATGTGAACCTTATTCTCTCATTGCAAGAACTCTCTACAAGCTAGGGAAGGATGATATTTTTAGACATTGTGCTCGTGAGGATGAGTATTTATACATATTCCAAGAAGCCCACATGGGTATAGCCGGAGGACATTTCTCAGAGAAACTAATAGCTAGAAAGGTGTTGCAATCAGGCTATTGGTGGCCTATTTTATTCAAGGATGCATCACTTTTTGCAAAAAGATGTGATGAATGCCAACGTTACAAGATCACACAACAAAATGATAAGATGCCCTTACATCCTGTTAAAGTAACTCAACTATTTGAAAAATGGGGTTTAGACTTTGTAGGCTCAATTCGTCCCACAACTCATAGCATTCAATCTCGATATATTATTGTTGCCGCCACTGGGCGGAAGCCAGGGCGACACGTAAGGCTGATGCAAGGTCAACTGCCAAGTTTCCTTTGAGAACATTATTACAAGATTTGGTTGTCCCTTTGACATTGTGAATGACAATGGTACTCATTTTATAAATGCAATGATAAACGAACTCACTGCCAACTTCATGATAGCTCACCATAAGTCCACACCTTATTACCCACAAGCAAATGGCCATGCTCAGATTACCAACAAAACTCTCATCTCCATTTTGACAAAGACAGTTGAGGCTCATTGTACAGATTGGGATTAAAGCTTACAGTAGCTCTATGGGCTTATCGTACTTCTTATAAGTGGCTATATCAATTATACACCATTCAAAATGGTATATGGCTAAGAAGAAGTTATGCCATGGGAGTTTGTAATTCCTAGTCTGCGCGTAGCTTCACAAGAAGGTTCGGATGGTAACCCTTTAGTTGAGAGCTTATACATCCTTGAGAGGTTAGATGAAGAAAGACAATTGGCTGTGCAAAATGCAATTGTGGAGAAAGACAGACGGAAGAAATGGTTTGACCGTCATCTAAAGAACAAAGATATCAATGTTGGTGATAAAGTCCTTATGTATGGAGTGCGTAACGAGAAGAAAAAGTTGAAATATGCGGGAAATGGACCATATAGAGTATGTGAAATCACCCCACAAGGTACCATTCATGTGGAGACTCTTGATGGAGATGAAACCATTGGATTCCTCAATGGGAGAAAATTTAAAAGATACTATGATCCTTTAAGCCAAGAGGAGCTACATGCCATCCATAAAAAACAGGCAGCCAAGGCACAAACAGAATTGAAGAAGATAGAAGCTCAAGCTGAGGCTAAAGAGCGACAACAACGTATAAGACGCCAATGAGAGGCCAACCTTGGAGTTACACATGCATTCCATGTTGAAACAGAGGATGATTGGTTGGACTCTAACAACCTCTATGATACCCTATTGAGCTAAATAGCACCTATGGAAAAGTACTATATAACACCTTGTTGGACACGGGTGCTAAGTATAATTTACTATCATATGGGGTGTGGTGTCAGTTAGGAAAGCCATCTCTATCTGAGAGTATTATCCAAGTCAAGAGTGTCAACAAGAAAAAAACCACAATTTTTGGTATATGACATACTTCTGTCAGTTATGACAATGGGGTTGTTGCTCAAAACTTTTTGGTTATGCTTGCTGAAACTATGGAGGGTAATATAAACCTAGGACGCACGTGGATGATAGCCACCAAATGCACTATTGATTGGGGGAATGGGGGTGTCACAACACAGAAACCAACTCTGAGCCCTGCTACTAAAGCCATAGTCCCTGAGATATTTCCTCTTAAGGAAATAAAACCCAAAACATTGCATGTCTAGGAGGTGGAACCATATGTCCCCATAGCCCAACTCTCTAGAGCTTCAGCTAATGTAGTTGAAATAAAGCTTGAGACACACAAGACCCATCCTAATATAACAAACAAAACGAACAAGTGGGTCCATAAGGCTTCTTTAGCGACCATAGCAGGTTCTAAAAGACAGGAGCATGGTAAGCGACGTCCCACTTGCCCCAAGAAATGTAAAGAAACGTTGCGTTGGATTCCTAAAGAACTATTGGAAGCCCAAGGCTATTATGAAAGAAATGATCAAATCTGGGTGCCAAAACGTAAATTGTGCTCTTACTTGTCACTTGACCCATGTGAGCCCAATCTTGTAGCTCCAAAACAAATTAAAGATCGCAAAAAGGAAAAAATCACAGAATGCTACTCACCCGCTCCAGAGCTAGTTTGGGTATCGAAGAAAGAATGATTTGTTCCACCTAGCTCAGGAACAGTGAAGTCAAATGAAGCTTCTTGCTTTTCATGTAGTTCATATAAAGAAATAGAAGCTTCGACATAACCTCCACCTACCATTGTACATATCCATACAAACAAGAAAGAGTTTGCACCTCCCGTTGTTGTAAGTTCACCACCTATAACAATTTGCAAATAAAATCATGGGAGAGTACCTTACCACCCATGCAACTAGATGAAATGCCTAGGGCGGTCGAAAACTATTGGTCAAAGTCTTCACCCATAACAACTTGGAACAATTGGTTTCAAAAGGTGATGACATCATTCCAAAAGGTATGATCTACCCAAGGAAGGGGGGAGTGTTTGGTGACAGTCATCATTCACTCACTCCCCTCTTAACCCTCCTCCCTGGCCTCTTAATCTCCAATCTTAGGAAATGTATATATAAAGCCTTATACACACAAGACAAAAATAAAAAAGTAAAAGAGCAAGAGCCACCAAAAAAAAATCTGGAAGCCTACGAGCTATACATAGCAAAAAATCATAAAAACATATTATGCACAAGGACATGACCTTTTGACACGACCCTTATTATATTTGCACTCTAACCATCATCTATCTATTTGTACAGACATGGCTAGTACGCTAGAGTCATCGACTCCTGCCTCGGGTGAGAGGTACCCTCTTTACTTTTCACAAGTGTTTCACATGGTTTTTATGGTGCTTGCCTGTGAATGGGATTTGGTAGGTACGCTAGCATGTGAGAGGAATTTCAAGGAGTTAGAATGGTTGATGTGTCTCTTGACCATGACTGATCCATACTTAGTAGAGAGCATCTCTCCCATTGCACAAGCCTACCCTTTTGACCAAGATGACTAAGTGACCTTCTTAGTAAACATTGGTGCCTCTAATGATGAAGACGATTTACATGATTACATGGATGGCCCATATGGTCTCACGGATGACGACTTTGTTTTTCTCGACAACGAGGATAGGGGTTTAGCCTTAGGGTTTCCCCCCAATCTCTAAAATATCCTATTTTCTTGACTGTCTAGGGGGGGTGAAAATAATTAGGTTAGGATTCCTTATGTTGTTTAATTGTGTTCAATAAGGGTTGGTACCTCTTCCCACTCATGTGCCTCCTAGAGGTCTTTTTTGTGTTACCTAGTGTGTACAGGAACGTGTTGTTGTTGTTAGGATTTGGACCTTCATGGAATCTTTCTCTCGTTCACTCTTCAAATCAAGCACGGTCATCAACACAAACTTGTGTTTCTTGTCCATTAGCATTGCCCCTTATCTTTTTTGCATGCATGTTTGTCTGCTTTAATTGTGATCGGTAGCATAATATTCAGCGCATTTGCTTAATATCAAACAGTAAATTCAATGTAATTTTTTGTCATAATCACTTGTCTAGGTTTAAAAATCAAGCAGTCCGACTAAGCTAGTTTGACCAAGTTAGGCGTTAGAGATCTTCTCTTAATACCATGAGAATGCCTTTCTAATAATCCATTAGGAGATTTCGGAGGTCTTTTTGAGTGCCTTTTGGTAGAGAGAGGAAAATAAGCTCCTCCAATGAGAGAAGAGCCTACGTTACGTAGAAAAATAGATTGATATTAACAAAAATATAAAAGGTGTCCCTTTCCTCATTTAATAATCTAGTGGTCCTTGAAGACGAGCACTCTCTTTTATTTAATGCGAGCACCTTTTTCAGAAGGTAGATGCGGTGCATTTGATACGGGCTACGTCATCACTCGAACTCAAAAAGTCACAAAACTATCAAGTGGTGGAAGATTTTGAAACTTTTGATACTTTCAATGTGTCCGGAACGCACATATCTCTTAGAAATGAATGTCCAATTGCATAGCTTAGACATCCAAAGAGGCCAAAAATGTCAAAAACCCCTAAAAGAACATTTTACTAACGGCGCGCGAGGGGGAATTCCAAAATTTTGGAATGCCTCCTCGCGCGCCGTTAGTAAAAAGGCCCTTTTTTTCCTCTTTTTAGGGAGCTTTTTGAGAGGAAAATGTCCAAAAACCTCTAAAAAGGGGCTTTTTGGAAAAATAAGTGTCCAAAAATCACTAAAAGGAGTTTTGTACTAACGGCGTGTGAGGGGGCATTCCAAAATTTTGGAATGCCTCCTCGCGCGCCGTTAGTAAAAAGGCCCTTTTTTCCTCTTTTTAGGGAGCTTTTTGAGAGGAAAATGTCCAAAAACCTCTAAAAAGGGGCT
Source organism: Adiantum capillus-veneris (assembly GCF_014529385.1). NCBI lineage: Eukaryota > Viridiplantae > Streptophyta > Polypodiopsida > Polypodiales > Pteridaceae > Adiantum > Adiantum capillus-veneris. Next base: position 57,057,667 of record NC_140956.1, read on the forward strand.
TTTTGGAAAGATAAGTGTCTAAAAATCACTAAAAAGAGCTTTGTACTAACGGCGCGCAGAGGGGCATTCTAAAATTTTAGAATGCCTCCTCGCGCGCCTTAAGTAAAATGCCCATTTTTGTGGGTTTTTTGACATTTTTTGCCTCTCCGGATGTCGGAATGAGACAAGTAGACATTCGTTTTTAGGGTATTTTGGCGTTCCGGATGCATTGGTAGTGTCAAAATCCTCAAAATCTATCACTATTTTACAGTTTGTGACTTTTCAACTTTCAGTGATGACGTAAGCTGCATTGAATGCGCCGCACCTACCTCCTGAAAAAGACGCTCGCATTAAATAAAAAAGTGACCGTTTTCAAGGACGATTGGGAATATAAATCTACTTTTTAGAGTGTCTGGTTGTCCTTTTGGACGTACTCACAAGGTGCAAGTGCATTTTAAAAAAAATTTCTAGAGAGAGAAATACAATTTCTTACAAGGCCCTCCAAATGACCTCCGAAATTTTCTAATTTAATGGTTACTATAGGTTCGTAATCGGATTTCGGCAGCATTGTGTGCAATGTACTAGGGCTTTCTAGTGTGCTTAGTCCCTATTGACCTTTAGCTTAAGTATTATAAAGAGATTTTACTAGTGTGATGAGCCTGGGGAGGGTAACAGTGTTATATGCCACCCCAAAGTTACAAAATTAAAATGCTGAAATGAACAAACAAAAAAATCAAAGTGCCACAATGTAAAATGTTAAGCTGAAAGAGAAATTTCAGCTTGATTTGGTACTTCACTCGCATGGATCGCCTATGGTACTAAAGTCCTAGAGCTTCCCAGTGTGGGCGCTTTTCCTTGAAAAGCAAAAAACCCAAGGCATACAAAATAAGCACAGACATCAAAATTGAATCATTGTGAAAAGGCTTTGGGGGGTCAAAGAAAACAAAATAAGTTAGGCGATGATTTTATGAGCAATTCCGTTTATCGTATCTTAACTACAAGGTCTTTTTTTAAAAGATAACAAATATTCAAGCGTGCAAAACGATACTGTAAGATTAGCCAAAAAATGATGGATGTCAAAATCAGCTGACAATAATAGGGGGGGGGGGGGGGGGGGGGTGGTGGTGTACCGCTAAACGCGTTTCGCTCTTGTGAGCTCATCAGTGGTGGTCTTGGCAGATTGTGTTTGTAAAAGAGGAGGAGGTAGGGGTTTATAAAGGGATCTTGGAGGATTATTTTTGAGGTTTATATCTTGGGGGACACCATTTTTTGGGAGGAGTGGAATTAAAGGCCAAGTATTAGAGTACATGGAGAGGAGTTATGGTGAGTTAGGTGTGGATGTAAGCTAAGAGACCAGGTTCCATAGTACAATTTTTGGGAATGAGAGGTTAGGGCAGAGGTGTGAATAAAAGGGAGGCTAAAAAGAAAGGAAAAGGAGAGGGAGAGGTTAAAATCAAGCTCAATAAGGATTTGGTAAACGTGTAATGAAGTGTCCAAAGGATAATTCAAGGGGAGGGAGGAAAGTTTCTCCAAAAAAATTAAGCTCTAGATGGTATGGTGCTAGCATAAAAAAGGGGGGAAAATATCAGTAAACTATAATTTTTTAAAGATTGTGTAGGATAGATGTAAAAAATGGTTTGGGGGCTTAAGAAAGAGAGGGTGTGTGAGGTGAAAAAGCGAGTCAAGGGGGTGTGAACTATGCACCAGAAGGCTGTGGATGTTGGGGCCTAATGTCCAACAAATAGTAGGCCTAGGGAGGTGGGAAAGATTAGCATCAAGCTGACAAGCTTTTGAAATGTGATTGCTAATACATTGAGAGGGTAGTAATTTCCTAGAGGTAGGTGTGAAGGGGATTTTGAACACGGTGGGTGGATTTTTTGTTATCTTCTGCAAGCGAAGGAGGAGAGAGGTGCGATTAAGGTAGGAGACCTTGCTAAAAACTTTTAGGAGGAAGCTGGGAGGGTAGCCCTTTGCCCGAAGGCATAAGTAGAAGAGGTTGCGGAGTTTGAGGTATCCCTTCAAGGTTGATTCTCTAATACTATACCTTTTGATCTCTAAGATGATGAAAGCAACCTTTTGATGTGTAGGGTGCCATGAGATCCAAGGGATGTAGTTGTAGGCATTTGATAGCAATGGGAGTCGAAGAGGCCAGATAAAGTAAAGCGGGCCCCTTTAAAAAAATCAATGTCAAGTATAATGGCATGGGTATGGGAGATGGTACTCGAGATTTTAATGTGCTCTTGCAGAGGTTCACCATAAGCGTTTAAGAGGTGGGTAAGGGTATTAAAGGATCCCTTCCATAGTCCAAAAGCATTGTCCACATAGCGCTTGAAGTAGAGGAGGTTAGGGTTGAGTAAGAGATGGCAAGAGACTTCCAAGTGACAAAGGAAGAGACCAGCATAAACCACAACAAAGTTGAACCCATGGCAGTGCCTGTGATTTGTTTCCAAAATTTTCTTTTGAAGGTGATGTAATGATGCGAAAGGATAAGGGAGAGAACAAAATGGGTTTTGTGGGAGTCAAAAAGTTAGTAATGGTAGATTTGAGAGCAATGAGTCCTTGATTAATAGGAATGCTAGGGTAGAAGGCTTCAATGTCAAAGGTAAAAAGGAGGGTGTTAGGTGGAAGGGGAAGTATATCCAAGTCTTGGATGAGGGTAAGGGACCTTTGTAGGTGTTTTTTTTGGCGGAGGAGAATTGGATAGAGTTCCAAATGGAGCCAAATAGAAGCCTTCAAAGAGGTAACCCTTATAGGAACATATAGGTCGAGAGACGATGGATGGCTTATGAATTTTAGGGATGAAGTAGATAGGACAAGGTTTAGGGGGTTTGTTAAGGGGGGAGAGGATAAAGTTGCGTTCCAAAGAGGGAAGAGCGGAGTAGAGGAGGGTGATAGCGGAAAGAAGGGAAGCTAAGAAGGTAAAGGGAATGTTAAGGCAAGGCTCATAGGTGGAGTGGTCATTGAGATGTGAGAGGGCATCTTTATCATACCAATCTAATGGTAGGATTACTACACCCAGGTTTTTGTCAGCGGGTTTTATGATTATTGAAGGGTATAAGGAGAGGCTAGCTAAAGCTTCAATGACAAAACGAGGTCGCTTTGAGAGGGGGGAATTGCAAGCATTCAGAATGAGGTTAAAGTTATGCTGATTAGTAGAAAAAATTTGGCTAAGAATTGGATTTATTAGGGATGGTATCCAAAGGGGGTTGGGTTCCTTAAAAGGAGAGGGAGGGGGGGGGGAGGTTTAAGATCTTTAAAGAAAAGCTTAAGGTTTATATTTCTTGATAGATTGTAGTGTTAGTTGACGAGTAAGGTAGGGGAAGGGTTTAGTAGGGGAGGGATGTATTTTAAGCCTAAGGCCAAGCATCGCCTTTCGGAGAGAGAGAGAGCTCGAGGTGCCAAATTGTGAATTTTAAAGTTAGAGATATCATGCTTCAAAGTTGAAACTTGACATTTGCCAAAGAGCAAGAGTTTGTAGCCTTGTGGATTTGTGAGTGGGAGCCACCATTTTCTTCTTTTTCTTCCTTTGTGGAGTGGTGACTCGGGAGTGGCTTTTGGAATCCAAATATATGGGAGGAGGGGGGGTTTAGAGAAGTAGAGGTGTACCCAAGTGTGCGGGTGGCTAAACCCTAATCCCTCCTCCCTTTGTTGTTTCCAGAGTGGTTTGCTTTGTGGTAGGTGGTAACATTATGGGAGTGGTCTATATTGTGTGGGTGTGGGTAAGGGTGGTTGTGGGGTTTCTGTGGGGGTAATGAAGCGGAGGCTCCGTGGCAGAGGGGTGAGAGATTGCGGGTTTTAAGAGGGTACAAAGGATAGGCCGGGGTGTTTGGGGAAGGGAAAGGTTTTGGTTTTTTAAATACAGGGAAAGGCTTTTCAAAGGGGGGTTTGGAGGGTGGTTGAAGCGACCGTTTATTAGAAGTTATGTTGGAGGGTGGGGGTCGGGGGTGGTGGTGTTTTGAGGGGGGCAAAAAGATTCTAGGAGGCAAAAAAGGTTTTTTAGAAAGGGGATGGGTGGAATTTTTAGGGGGCGACAAGCCAGGCTTAGACGGGTAGCCGCCGGAGGAGACTTGAAACATGGCCGTTTTTGAATTGAATTTTTCTGTGACAACTTTTTCGACAAGCTCTTTGATGGTTTGTTCCTTGGGGAGTGAGAGCACTTCTTTTTTTGAAAGATAACAAATATTCAAGCGTGCGAAACGACACTATAAGATTAGCCAAAAAATGATGGATGTCAAAATCAGCTGGCAATAATAGGGGGGGTGGTGTACCTAATAGCTAGAAAGGTGTTGCAATTAGGCTATTGGTGGCCTACCTTATTCAAGGATGCATCACTTTTTACAAAAGGATGTGATGAATGCCAACGTTACAAGATCACACAACAAAAAGATAAGATTCCCTTACATCCTGATAAAGTAACTCAACCATTTGAAACATGGGGTTTAGGCTTAGTAGGCTCAATTAGTCCGGCAGCTCATAGCATTCAATCTCGATATATTATCGTTGCCACTGACTATGTGACAAAGTGGGCGGAAGCCAGGGCAACACATAAGGTTGATGCAAGGTCAACTGCCAAGTTTCCTTTGAGAACATTATTACTAGATTTGGTTTTCCCTTTGAGATTGTGAGTGACAATGGTACTCATTTTACAAATGCAATGATAAACGAACTGACTACCAACTTCATGATAGCTCACCATAAGTCCACACCTTATTACCCACAAGAAAATGGCCAAGCTGAGAGTACCAACAAAACTCTCATCTCCATTTTGACAAAGACACTTGAGGCTCATCGTACAGATTGGGATTAAAGCTTACATAAGCTCTATGGGCTTATCATACTTCTTACAAAGTGGCTATTAATTGTACACCATTCAAAATGGTATGTGGCCAAGAAGTAGTTACGCCATGGGAGTTTGTAATTCCTAGTCTGTGCGTAGCTTCACAAGAAGGTTGGGATGGTAACCATTTAGTTGAGCGCTTATACATCCTTGAGAGGTTAGATGAAGAAATGCAATTGGATGTGTAAATGCACTTGTGGAGAAAGATAGAAGGAAGAAATGGTTTGACTGTCATCTAAAGAACAAAGATATCAATGTTGGTGATAATGTCCTTATGTATGGAGTGCGTAACGAGAAGAAAAAGTTGAAATATGTGGGAAATGGACCATATAGAGTATGTGAAATCACCCCACAAGGTACCATTCATGTGGAGACTCTTGATGGAGATGAAACCATTGGATTCCTCAATGGGAGAAAATTTAAAAGATACTATGATCCTTTAAGCCAAGAGGAGCTACATGCCATCCATAAAAAACAGGCAGCCAAGGCACAAACAGAATTGAAGAAGATAGAAGCTCAAGCTGAGGCTAAAGAGCGACAACAACGTATAAGACGCCAATGAGAGGCCAACCTTGGAGTTACACATGCATTCCACGTTGAAACAGAGGATGATTGGTTGGACTCTAACAACCTCTATGATACCCTATTGAGCTAAATAGCACCTATGGAAAAGTACTATATAACACCTTGTTGGACACGGGTGCTAAGTATAATTTACTATCATATGGGGTGTGGTGTCAGTTAGGAAAGCCATCTCTATCTGAGAGTATTATCCAAGTCAAGCGTGTCAACAAGAAAAAAACCACAATTTTTGGTATATGACATACTTCTGTCAGTTATGACAATGGGGTTGTTGCTCAAGACTTTTTGGTTATGCTTGCTGAAACTATGGAGGGTAATATAAACCTAGGATGCACGTGGATGATAGCCACCAAATGCACTATTGATTGGGGGAATGGGGGTGTCACAACACAGAAACCAACTCTGAGCCCTGCCACTAAAGCCATAGTCCATGAGATATTGCCTCTTAAGGAAATAAAACCCAAAACATTGCATGTCTAGGAGATTGAACCATATGTCCCCACAGCCCAACTCTCTAGAGCTTCAACTAATGTAGTTGAAATAAAGCTTGAGACACACAAGACCCATCCTAATATAACAAACAAAACAAACAAGTGGGTCCATAAGGCTTCTTTAGCGACCATAGCAGGTCCTAAAAGGCAGGAGCCTGGTAAGCGATGTCCCACTCGCCCCAAGAAATGTAAAGAAACGTTGCGTTGGATTCCTAAAGAACTATTGGAAGCCCAAGGCTATTATGAAAGAAATGATCAAATCTGGGTGCCAAATCGTAAATTGTGCTCTTACTTGTCACTTGACCCATGTGAGCCCAATCTTGTAGCTCCAAAAAAAATTAAAGATCGCAAAAAGGAAAAAATCATAGAATGCTACACACCCGCTCCAGAGCTAGTTTGGGTATCGAAGAAAGAATGATTTGTTCCACCTAGCTCAGGAACAGTGCAGTCAAATGAAGCTTCTTGATATTCATGTAGTTCATATAAAAAAATAGAAGCTTCGACATAACCTCCACCTACCATTGTACATATCCATACAAACAAGAAAGAGTTTGCACCTCCCGTTGTTGTAAGTTCACCACCTATAACAATTTGCAAATAAAATCATGGGAGAGTACCTTACCACCCATGCAACTAGATGAAATGCCTAGGGCGGTCGAAAACTATTGGTCAAAGTCTTCACCCATAACAACTTGGAACAATTGGTTTCAAAAGGTGATGACATCATTCCAAAAGGTATGATCTACCCAAGGAAGGGGGGAGTGTTTGGTGACAGTCATCATTCACTCACTCCCCTCTTAACCCTCCTCCCTGGCCTCTTAATCTCCAATCTTAGGAAATGTATATATAAAGCCTTATACACACAAGACAAAAATAAAAAAGTAAAAGAGCAAGAGCCACCAAACAAAAATCTGGAAACCTACGAATTCTATACATAGCACAAAATCATAAAAGCACATTATGCACAAGGACATGACCTTTTGACACGACCCTTATAATATTTGCACTCTAACGATCATCTATCTATTTGTACAGACATGGCTAGTACGCTAGAGTCATCCACTCCTACCTTGGGTGAGAGGTACCCTCTTTACTTTTCACAAGGGTTTTACATGGTTTTTATGGTGCTTGCTTGTGAATGGTATTTGGTAGGTACGCTAGCATGTGAGAGGAATTTCAAGGAGTTAGAATGGTTGATGCGTCTCTTGACCACGATTGATCCATACTTAGTACAGAGTGTCTCTCCCATTGCACAAGCCTACCCTTTTGACCAAGATGACTAAGTGACCTTCTTAGTAAACATTGGTGCCTCTAATGATGAAGACGATTTACATGATTACATGGATGGCCCATATGGTCTCACGGATGACGACTTTGTTTTTCTCGACAACGAGGATAGGGTTTAGCCTTAGGGTTTCCCCCCAATCTCTAAAATATCCTATTCCCTTGACTGTCTAGGGGGGGTGCAAATAATTAGGTTAGGGTTCCTTATGTTGTTTAATTGTGTTCAATAAGGGTTGGTACCTCTTCCCACTCATGTGCCTCCTAGAGGTCTTCTTTGTGTTACCTAGTGTGTACAGGAACGTGTTGTTGTTGTTAGGATTTGGACCTTCATGGAATCTTTCTCTCGTTCACTCTTCAAATCAAGCGCGGTCATCAACACAAACATGTGTTTCTTGTCCATTAGCATTGCCCCTTATCTTTTTTGCATGCATGTTTGTCTGCTTTAATTGTGACTGGTAGCATAATGTTCAACGCATTTGCTTAATATCAAACATTAAATTCAATGTAATTTTTTGTCATAATCACTTGTCTAGGTTTAAATCAAGCAGTCCGACTAAGCTAGTTTGACCAAGTTAGGCGTTAGAGATCTTCTCTTAATTCCATGAGAATGCCTTCCTAATAATCAATGGTTACTATAGGTTCGTAATCGAATTCAAGCAGCATTGTGTGCAATGTACTAGGGCTTTCTAGTGTGCTTAGTCCCTATTGACCTTTAGCTTAAGTATTATAAAGGGAGTTTACTAGTGTGATGAGCCTGGGGAGGGTAACAGTGTTATATGCCCCCCAAAGTTACAAAATTAAAATGCTGAAATGAAACAAACAAAAAAATCAAAGTGCCACAATGTAAAATGTTAAGCTGGAAGAGAAATTTCAGCTTGATTTGGTACTTCACTCACATGGATCGCTTATGGTACTAGAGCCGTAGAGCTTCCCAGTGTGGGCGCTTTTCCTTGAAAATAAAAAAACCCAAGGCATACAAAATAAGCACACACATCAAAATTGAATCACTGTGAAAAGACTTTGGGGGGTCAAAGGAAAGGAAATAAGTCAGGCGATGATTTCATGATCAATTCCTTTTATTGTATCTTAACTGCAAGGTCTTCTAGAAATAACTTCTAGTCAGCCCTCGGACATCAGCCCTCGGACATAAAATACTTGGATCTTCCGATTAAACAACTTAATTGACCAGAGAAAATTGAGAAGCTTGCCCATGGTATTAGTAGTTGACTTCTAGTGCCTTTCAACTTTTAAATTAGCGACACCATACTTGTTTAGTTTTTGACCTTTACCAACTATTTATGTGGTTGATTATATTACAATTCATGTTTATTGTTGCTGACAAATTGTTCAATATTCTGTTACCAATCAATTTGTCTGCCTACAACTACATATGCTTTTTAATTGTATATAATAATGCAATTACTGTGCCAATTTTGTTTGATTTTGTAGTGACTAAAGAAGGCTAAGGACATTCATCTCAAATGCTCTTCCACCTCGATGAACGAGCTTCAACTCATTAGCTTTCGAGGACGGAATCTACATCAAGAAGGGGGACATGTTAACCACTGACGTCCACTTCTAGTAGCCATGGACCGGTCTTGTTGATCCAATAGGAAAAGGGTAAGATTGATCGTCGATGAGAGGCACATTCTAACTGGAACATTCAAGGGTTAGTTGGCTAAGCATGGGTGCCCAAGTGTAAATGGGCAAGCTCATATAAAAGTCACCTAAACCTAAAAGTCACTCATTCTCTCATTTGTGCAATTGAAGTGTGCTCTTGCTCCATCTCCATCTTCTTCTTCATCTCCTTGTGTGTGTGTGTGTGTGTGTGTATGAGAGAGAGAGAGAGAGAGAGAGAGAGAGAGAGAGAGAGAGAGAGAGAGAGAGAGAGAGATGGAGCATTACGACGGCACGATGGCAGCGATGCGGTTGAGCACGGCATGATGGTAGCTCCCTCTTCTTCGCAGCGAGTAATCCTTCACAAAGGTGAGTGTAGGGTGGTGAGTGATGCACCATTGCTCTCTTGATCTTGCTATATTAATCTGGTTGTGTGCTTGCAGCCATTTGTGGCTCGCACACAGTGTACGGCAAGTCCCTTGCTTTGACACGTGCGATAGATTCACACACTCTAGCTCCGTGTTTGATTCTTCTTCATTTGAAGTGGAGGAGTCTCCCTCCTTAGGAATATCCATCATAGGTGCTTGATCCATCAGTCAATAACTGCCATAGTTGTAGCGCTTTCTAATGATATATGGCCCCTCCCATGTGGGTGAAAACTTCTTATCCTTCCTAGTGTCAAACCTGTTATCATACCGTAGAACCAATTTACTTTTCTTGAGACATTTCTCCTTAAGCCCTTTGTTGAAGGTGAGGTGTCGTTGCTTTGCTTGAGTTGCATAGTAGTTGATAACCTCTTATCTGTCTAGTTGGAGCCTCTCTAGATCTAGAATGTGGTTGTGGAGACGAGTATTAGGGCGTTCCATCTGCCTAGCTAACACTCTGAGACTAGCCAATTGAACTTCAATGGGTAAAATGGCCTCCTTACCATACACCAAGTGATATGGTGTGAATCCAAGGGATGTGCGAAATGAAGTGCGATAAGCCCAAAGTGCATCCATAAGATGCTTATCCCAATCACTTTTGTGATTGTTTACATGTTTAGTGATGATCTTGTAGATCATACCATTTACCTTCTTCACCAAACCGTTGCATTGTGGGTAGTAGGGACTTGAGTGTCGTGAAATACCCAGCTTTTCCATCATGTCTCCTCTAAAACCTGGTCTCCTATCTGAAGTTATCTCAAAAGGAGTTCCAAAACGGCAGCAAATATTTTCAAATACAAACTTTGCTACTTCCTTAGCTGTAATCTCAGTGGTAGGTACTGCTTCAGTCCACCTGGTCATGTAGTCTACACCCATGATGATATACAATTTATCTGATTGGGACCTTGGCAAAGGCCCAATAGCATCAATTCCCCATTTCTTGACTGGTCCATAAGAGATTATAGGAGCCTGTGGCTCATAGGTGAGCCTCCTATACCCTGCTTTTGACATTCCTTGCATGTTTTACACCAATGTTGCACATCCCTGTGAAGACTAGGCCATACAAACACGGCTTATAGAATCTTTCTACTAGTGATGTCAAGTGCAAAGTGTCCTCCACAAACACCATCATGGAAACTTAAAATAATATTGGTGATTTCTCTCGAGAGAGGGACATGCCTAATAATTTGATCCTTACCCTTGTAGTAGAGGTCGTCATTGATAAGGCAATATTTTGTTGCCTTGCACACAAACTACTGCTTTTGGCCCTCGGTAAGATCTCTAGGACACTCTCTTGTGTCCAGGAAACTCATGATGCCAAGCATAACATCACTACCTTGGAAGAGAGGCAGCTTCAACTTCATAGCACCCACCACTAGAATATCTTGTAGCTTCTCTACATCTAGAGCATCTACTTCTTGATTTTTTGCTCGAGGACATGATGTAATTGTACAACTTGAAACTTCCCTAAAAGCTCCTTAACTTTGCACAAATGGCCTAGCAAGATATGATTTTAACAAGCCCAAGTTCCTTGTATTTGTTTCATATAAAAACATGGAATCACTAAAAACATTTAATCGTTGAATACCTTGTGTCACACACCACTCTTACCCAAGAGTTAAGGCTGCATATTCTACCTCATTGTTGGAGTGAGAATCTAAGAGATGCCCAATGGAGAAAACCTTATCCCCTTGCTCGTTGAAGATGACAATGCCAGCTGCATCTTTGTCCACCACTGTCCTCTTGTAGGCTCCATTTAAGTAAAGAGAGTGAGCCCCCTCTACCTTAGGGACCTCCAACACAGGTGCAATCTCTTGATCATTTTGATTTATTTTTAGCTTCTTTTCATAGTGACAATGAGTGATAATGCCTCCTAGACTGGCCCTTGTGGAGTTCTCCACTTGCATTGTGTAGTCAAACTCTTGCAGCCTTGTGAGACATTTGGAAATCCTAGAAGAAACATCCATGTGATGCATAACATAAGGAAATACTTCTTCCATTGTTAAGATTATGAATGGTCTAGACAATAAATAAGAGCAAAATTTGGTGGTAGCAAACATTAATGCAAGCACCATGTGCTCCACTGTTGTGTATCCCTTCTCTGATGGAGTCATCATGCCACTAGAGAAGTAGATAGGAAGCCAAGAACTTTGAGGATCCTTTTGCATCAATACCGCCCATTGTTGCATTTTTTTTTGAGAGCAAAGGCTATATTTATATACCCCCATCATTGCACCACGGCATGCATACGCATTTTTGTCACCGCCGCCACTGTGTTGCATTTGTTTGGATCAGCATTATCACTGTCAAAATTGTGATTGTTTGAGATGCCGTGCTTAATACATGTCGAGGAAGGTTGGTCGTTTTTTCAGTGCTCGAGAAACTCAAAGTTTAGAGAAGGATTGCAAATGATGGTCGTGACAGGGATCAACATGAAATACCAAAATGATTCTTGTAGTTTACATTTTGATTTCAAGTGCTCATTCCATTTACAAAGTTATAAGGTTGGAGTTTTTAGAGCAATCATGATAACAAAATAAAATAAAATGAAGGGTTGCCTTTGGGGGCTTGTGTCTGCTCGTGAGAGAGAAGAGGGAGATGGGGTTCCATTTGTGCCTAGCCGGCTGCTAGGGAAGCAAGCTATGAGCATTTCCATTTGAGAGCATACATTATGTATTGCATGTGTGTATGTGTGTGTGTTCTTCATTGAGCCGAGAGAGAGACCTTGGTTCTCTGTTTCAAATTGAGAAAGAAAAAGAGCGTTTTCCTGTTGTAAATCAAGCCAAAGGGAGAGTCGAGGGCTCGCCCCTGCTGATGAGAAGAGAGTCTCTCTGAGTGAAATCGAAGAGAGAGAGGTAGTTTCTCCCTGTGGGTTGTAGGTCATGCTGTAACAAGGAACCAGAGAGAGAGAGAAGTTCCCCGTGTTGCAAAACAAAGAGGAGAGAGAAAGCCTTGCTCTTGCAGGCTGTGTGTAGTCCAATCGAGGAACCATAGAGAGAGTACTACTCTGCTACAAATTGAGAAAGAGAGGGAGCTCGTCTGTGGGCTACCAAGAGTAAGGGGAGAGAGAAAGAGAGAGTTTGCCTCTCTGTAGTGATTTGGAGAGAGAGAGAGAGAGAGAGAGAGAGAGAGAGAGAGAGAGAGAGAGAGAGAGAGGGCGCTTCCCTGTTAAGAAGCAAGAGACATGGAGAGAGAGTACGGAGCCTTGATGTGTGCTACCGAGAGTCGGAGAGAGAGAGAACAAGGGGCTCAGCCCTGCTATGTGTGTGAGAGAGGGAGCGAGCCCTTATCTCTGCAGAATTTGAAGAGAGAGAGAGAGAGAAACTAATTTGTCTCTTTTTTTCCCCTTAAAAGTCATTAATTCCCCCCTCCAAGGGAGGGTCCCCACAAAAGAGAGAGATAGAGTCTCTAAATGGGTTTAAAAGAGAAAAAAAAAGAGTCATTGGAAGAGAGAGAGGGCTTTGCCCCAAGCACAAACGAGCGAGGGAGAGAGAGAAATTCTCTCAATGTTGGGTCTGAGAGGAAGAGAGAGAAGTTGAGAGAGAGCATTAAAGTGCCAAAAGTGTGAGTGAGAGAGAGAGAGAAGTTGCATCCAAATTAAAGGGGAGAGAGTGGCTCACCGTCAAACGGTGAGAGGTGCTCTTCCGCTAGTTTTTAATTTCACTCGCAGATTTGAAGCATTATTACAAAGACGGCTATTGAAGCTTGGACTACTGTCAAACCGCACAAGAGACGGTGCAATGATCGCCATTAAAGTGAAGACTTCTTGCCTAGCTATTCGCACACTTCACGCACTGTTGTTTTCATATAGCCACTCGTAGCAAAATTCCGTAAAAAAATGTAATTAAACAAAAATAGTGAACCTTTGTAAAATTTAATCCTCGAGGGTTGTGAGAATCACTCTGAGCCTCACCATCGAATTTCGACTTTCGATGCAGTGATTTCAAAGCTAAGTTTTCTCTCCTTCGCTCCATTTTGATATAAAAACAAAGCAAATATTTGTAAGAGCGATTTACGCTCAGACATCATAATATAAACACAATTTGTGTATATTCTCGTTGTGTCGGTTCGTAAGCATTCACTATAATATTTTGTTACAAATCTTCACCATATTTGTGTCCGTGTCGTGTTTGTTATTTGCAAGTGTGTCTATACTCCAACCACTCCAGTGCTTCCTGGCAGCGGACATTTAGCACATTATTTTATCTCTAAGTTCCCTCCATCTTTCTCATTGGGTTTTGGGGGGGTTCATATTGCACTTATCATATATCTTTGTTGGGTATCTGGGTTTTTTTTTTGGTTCTTTGTCCTCTTCGCCTTGCCCATCCAGATATTTACCAGACAGTGGCACGCCTAGTGGGACCTTGACTTAGTCAAGGTTCCGCGACACGAACCTACTTGGAAGGGGACGTATGCATAATGATAAAGAGTGGCGAGAACATCTTAGGGAGAGTGAGCGAGCTAAGAGATATCATAGAAGGGAAAAGGAAAAAGAATTACAAGGGCATTCTAGTCCTGCAACTCCTTCACAACAACAGATTCCAAAAGTATCAACTCCACCAGGGAAAGGTCCGTCGGGTACCTCACTTTCTGTCCATATTTCCATCATGGCCCAACCCTTTGCAATCCAGTCACACCTAGTGTTACCAGCTAATCTCGCTTGCCTTCATGCACCGCTCATCCCACTCCCGACATTTCATGGGTCGCCCTTGGAAGATCCTACTGCCCATGTAAACAATTTAATTAATTGCTGTTTGGCATCACATATTGTTGAGAAGGGACATGTAATGAATTATTTTAGCACCACTCTAAAAGGGGAAGCTTAGAATTGGTTTTCCAAGAAGCAAGCAAATTCTATTTCTAGTTTTGCTAATTTTGAGCAAAAATTCATAGCCGCTTTTTGCAAAATTCCAAACTTTTTCTCCTTTTTTGAGCAGTTACGCTTTTTTAAGCAAAATTATCCGCATGCAAGCATCGAGCAAGCCACCACCAGGTTCAAGAATTTTATCGACCATCATACTCCCACTTTTAACATTGATCCCCTTACCATCGTGGAATCATTTCTTAGGGGGTTGCATCCTAGTATTCAAATTTTAGTGAGGGCTCAAACTCCACAAGATTTAAATACTGCTATCACGTTTGTTGTTAATGTGGAGAGTTCCTACAAGTGCGCTTATGAACCACAACTAGTTGTGACACCATCTCCATCGTATTACCCATGGCTAACACCACACTCTTTACCCATGTCCACTCCGAGTTTAACTTTACCAGCCCCATCTTATGTACCCCAATTACAATCGACACCACCTCTGCAATTACCACCTGTTACCCACTCCAACTTCAAGCTACACCATCGCCTCTTTCACTCTTAGCACCCACACCTGTTATAGACACTTACTCTTCATCCACCTCTCCACATCTCCCGGCACCAATTTCTCACGCTCCCCAACCTTTTGTGACTTATCCTCAATCTAATTCTACCACTGCACCTTCCATGCATCACAAGGGTGGGGATGGTTATGAGAGAACTACATCTAGTATTGGGGACTTGAAAGACATGATGGCTAATTACATGAACCAGTTAAATGAAAACATGAAAGTTGTGAATCTAGATGTGAGCTTTTTGAAGCGCCAACAATATTTGTTGTCCGCTCGCCACCTTGGCCTAATCCCACTAAGATTGTGTGTCGTGCTTGTGGCTTACCCGACCATCTTTCCAAAGACTATCCCACAGTCATTTGCACTTATGAGAGATATTTGAGAAATGGGCATACTGAAGAAAATTGCTATATCAAGATGCACCACATGATGAATAACAATTCTACAATACCACTTCCAGGCCCCATGAACCATTGTAGCGAGAATGAGAGACCTCCACGCCCTAGTTGGACACTTTTACAAAGAGGGTCTCCTAGTTCTCCAACCATGGCTTCTTCTAGTTTGGCACCCACAACAACCAATAATCCATCATTTTTAATATGATTGATTCTGTTGCATTACCTATGCATACCATTACACGAAAGGGAAAAGAGAATTTTTTTGAGGAGGAGAGAGACCCTACACTTGATGTTGCTACCCACCCACCCACCCGTGTTGCTGTTCCCATTCTTGACCCCATTCTTGACCCTTTGCCCCAACCTCGTCATGTTCGTATTCATCCTACCCCAAGTAACTTATTCCCTCCTCTACCTTCTTTTGACCTTGTTGCTGCTCTTAATCGAGTGGAATTTACCATGTCCCTACCACAATACCTTCTCACTTCTCCTTCTAGCCGTGCCCTTTTGAGAAGGTACTGCAAAGATTTGGGTTCTTCAAAGAGAGTGAGTCCTATTCTTCCTACTGTTCAGAAGGTGGATTCCCTTCTTGCTGAGCGAGAGTGTCCCTGAGTGGAGTGCATGATCCACCAACCTGTGATCCCACATACTATAGTTGATGGCGGGTCGGGTGTCAATGTTTTGAGTTACACAACCTTTTCCAAGCTTGGCTTATCTTTTAATGGGGTTCTTGTTACTGGGTTACGCATGGGCGATCACCGTTCTGTGAGTGCTGAGGGTTCCCCCCAGGGTTTGCCCATCACTGTGGTGGCAGGCCAAATTGTGGAGATTGATTGTCATGTTTTACGGCTTAGTTCGGGACCTGGGCAGTACTAGCTTCTTTTGGGAGACCTTGGATATGGCGGATCGATTGCGTTATTGATATCCCTAGAGGACAGTTGTTGTTGGGTAGGGGATCTTCACAGATAGTTCTGCCAGCTTACCCTTCTTCTATTACGAGTCCTGGGGTTACTTCAAAAATTGAGAGTGATGCTGATGATGACCGTAGTTCTACTTCTTCTTGTACACCTAGTTCTTATTATATTTACCCTGATGCTATTGAGATTACCCTTGATGAGAACGTGGAGACTCCACCTCTGGCTAGAGAGGAAGACAATATGAGGGTTCCTATAAAAGGGGAGGACAAAGTTGTGCTTTTGGGCGCTTCTTTAGAGTCACCATTAAGGGAGGAGGTTATTTGTTTATGTCAAGAATACCAGGACATTTTCGCATGCGATTACAAGGATTTGAAAGGTTTCCCACCCGAGTTAGTTGTGCATCATATCCCACTTAAGCCTGGTGCTGTTCCTATGCGTCAACGTCAACGCCGGTTTGTCAGAGCATTATAGAGAGGGGGTTTACATGGAGATCAAAAAACTTTTAGAGGCTGGGTTAATCTTTCGCGTGGATAACACTGAGTGGGTTTCCCCTATTGTTGTTGTACCTAAGAAAAACAAACATCTCTGTATATGTGTTGATTATAAACAGATTAATAAGGCTATCATCAAAGACTACTACCCTTTGCTTTTTATTGATCAGATTTTAGATGCTTTAGCTGGGAGGGAGATTTATGGATTTATGGATGGGTTCTTAGGATACAACCAGATGGCCGTAGCTGATGAAGATAAGCTTAAAACCACTTTTACCACCATCTTTGGGAAATTTGCATATCATGTCATGCCATTTGGGTTATGCAATGCTGAGGAATCTTATCAAAAGTATAAGCATGAGAATTTTCGTGATGACCTTATAGACTTTCTCAAAATATTTATGGACGACATAGGTGTGGGGACCACTCGAGAGAATTTTCTTAAAGCCCTCCACTATGTGTTTCAAAAGTGTCGAGAGAAGTCCATTGCATTGAATACTCGCAAGTGTGTGTTTGTAGTTTCCTATGGCATTTTATTGGGACACCTTATTAGTGCACATGTGATAGCTATGGACCCTACAAAGGTTAACGCCCTCCTTGCATTTCCTGCACCTACCACTGTTCGTCAGGTTAGGGGTTTTCTTGGGGCTGCTAAGCATTATAGCCGCTTTATTAAAGATATGGCTCATCTTATTTTACCACTTAATACCCTTTTGAGGGTTGAGAAAAAAATTATTTGGGGGACACCTCAAGAGACCTCTTTTTCTTCCCTTAAAAGTGCATTTACTAAGGCCCCTATTCTTAAGCCACCAGATGCTTCCAAAACTTTTCATTTATTTTCCACATGCTCACATTCAGTTTTATCTAGTTGCATTGCCCAACTTTATGATAAAAAAATGCATCCCATTGCATATTATAGTCGAAAGCTTAAAGACGCAGAGACACCCTACACTTGGGTAAAACGAGCTTGTTTAGCTATTGCTAAGAGTGCCAGGAAGTTTCGCACATATTTATCCATGAAGCACACCATTATATATGTGACAAAAGGACTCATTACGACTTATGATGAATAAGTTGGAGCCCCTTGAACGTATCATGCGATGGCTTGTTGAGTTGCAAAGCTTTGATTATGTACTTAAATCCAAACCTCCTGCATTGCAAAAGCTGGTGGATTGCTTGGCTGATGTGTCTCCGTGTGCTGATGAGCCTCTCGTGCCTGAACCTAATTTGTTTCGCATTGAGCCTTCTCGGTAGTGGTATGACCAAATTGCTCATCATTCGTCTACCCTAGAATTTACCCCAGACATGAGTAAGGCTGTTAAGGAAAGATTAGTTACCCATGCACAAAAATTTTCCATTATTGATGGGTCTTTATATCAAAAGGGGTTTGAGGGCATTTATCGCCGTTGTGTTGCATAGGAAGAGATCCCTCATATTCTAAAAGAATGTCATGATAGTGCATGTGGGGGGCATTTCACAGGGAAGTTGACTGCATTGAAGATTTTGAGAGTTGGGTACTGGTGGCCTAGTGTGTTTACGGACTCCTTTGAGTGGTGTAAGAGGTGTGATGTTTGCCAGAGAGCCACCCGCCTTGAGAATCATTTGCACCCTAACAATCCTATTATGGCCACATTACCATTTGAGAAGTGGGGCATTGACTATGTTGGGCCTATCACTCCTACATCTAATCATGGGAAATCCTACATCATTGTTGTAACTGATTACTTGACAAAGTGGTCTGAGGCTAGAGCGGTGAGAAGTGATGACGGATGCCCTACTGCTTCATTCTTAATTGAGCATGTTATTTGTCATTTTGGGGCACCAACAGAACTTGTATCCAATAGGGGGATACACTTTTTAAATGATGTTCTTGAGGATCTCACTTCTTATTTTAACATTAGACATAACCACCCCGTACAAGTCTTCTACCAATGAGCAAGTTGAGAGCACTAATAAGACCCTAGTCACTATTTTGAGGAAAACAGTGGATATGAACAAGCGGGATTGGGATGAGAAACTAGCAGTAGCTGTGTGGGCATATAACACTACTTTTAAGGAGGCCACATGTTTCACTCCTTTCTCTTTGGTCTATGGTCAAGAGTGTGTGCTACCAATTGAGCACGAGCTTGCCACTTTGTGGTTTATGCATGCACATTCCTTGCCTTTCGAAGAGAGTTTGAAAGAGAGGTTGGGGACATTAGAGCACCTAGATGAGTGGAGGTTGAGGGCCTATTTACACCAAGAGGTAGCAAAGAAGCATCAAACAAAAAAAAGAGCAAAGAAGGCTAAAACCTACAACTTTGAGGATGGGCAATTAGTTCTCTTATATAATGCACACTATGAGTTATTCCCCGGGAAGTTGAGCCATGTGTGGTCCGGTCCTGATCATATTGTGAAGGTCTTTCCTAGGAACAAAGCCGAACTTGCAGAAAAGGATGGGACATGGGTTTCCACCAAAACCAATTTTGATAAAATTAAACCTTATTCCTTGTTGCAGATGATGGTGATGAGTCTTCTCTTTGGTCTCTCTACTTTGATGGAGCTTGCCACGGTGAAAAGAAGGTTGGATGTTGTGGTATCGTAATATACCCACCCGAGGGGGATGCTATTTTCTTGGGGGTTCTTTTGGGCAATCATTTGAGTAATAATATTGCAGATTATTAAGCACTTTTAATTGGTTTGAGAGCACTACTTATTTTGGGAGCAGCAGATGTTCATATTTATGGAGATTCACAGCTTGTGGTACACCAATTTCATGGCCATGCCTACACCCTTCACCCTTTGATGCACTACTGTATCCTTTTAGCCCGTGACCTCTTCACCCATTTTACCTCTTCCACCCTTACCTTTTCGCCTCGTCAAGAGAACCGTGTTGCTGATTCCCTCGCGTTGATGGCCCTATCTGGATCTTTCACCCAAAATTTTGATCCTTGCTTGTGACAGCCTCGTCCATCCATGATGATCCTTGGGATATGTTTCAAAATTTTAAATGCTTGGGATTAGAGGGTTTAACTAGTTGTCTTAGGAGTTTGCAAACCACCCACCCTACTACATTTGATTCCCTCATCTTATTCATGACTCGTAGACTTATACACCTTTCTGATATCACTTTTCTCACTATTGACCCATGCCATTTGCTTATGATTCTATAGCCCAATGGATAAGGCACCGGTCTAACCAAAGATTCTGGGTTCACTCTAGCAAGCTAGTTTTCCCCGCAGGATGCCACTGTTGCATTTTTTTTTTCGAGAGTGAAGGCTACCTTTATATCCCCGCATCATTGCACCACGGCATGCATACGCATTTTTGTCACCGCCACTGTGTTGCATTTGTTTGCATCAGCATTATCACTGTCAATATTGTGATTGTTTGAGATGCCGTGCTTAATCCTGGTCGAGGAAGGTTGATCGTTTTTGCAGTGCTTGAGAAACTCAAAGTTTACAGAAGGATCGCAAATGATGGTCGCGACATAGATCGACATAAAATACGAGAATGATTATGTAGTTTACATTTTGATTTCAAGTGCTCATTCCATTTACAAAGTTATAAGGTTAGAGTTTCTAGAGCAAGCATGATAACAAAATAAAATAAAATAAAGGGTTGCCTTTGGGGGCTTGTGTCTACTCATGAGAGAGAAGAGGGAGATGGGGTTCCATTTGTGCCTGGCCGGCTGCTAGGGAAGCAAACTGTGAGCATTTCCATTTGAGAGCATACATTATGTATTGCATGTGTGTGTGTGTGTGTGTGTGTGTGTGTGTGTGTTTTCTTCATTGAGCCGAGAGAGAGACCTTGGTTCTCTGTTTCAAATTGAGAAAGAAAAAGAGTGTTTTCCTGTTCTAAATCAAGCCAAAGGGAGAGTCGAGGGCTCGCCCCTGCCGAGAAGAGAGTCTCTCTAAGTGAAATCGAAGAGAGAGAGGGAGTTTCTCCCTGTGGGTTGTAGGTCATGCTGTAAACGAGGCACCAGAGAGAGAGAGAAGTTGCCCGTGTTGCAAATCAAAGAGGAGAGAGAAAGCCTTGCTCTTGCAGGCTCTGTGTGGTCAAATCGAGGAACCAGAGAGAGAGTACTACTCTGCTGGAAATTGAGAAAGAGAGGGGGCTCATCTGTGGGCTGTCGAGAGAAAGAGGAGAGAGAGTTTTTCTCTCTGCAGTGATTTGAGAGGGAGAGAGAGAGAGAGAGAGAGAGAGAGAGGGTGCTTCCCTGTTAAGAAGCAAGAGACAGGGAGAGAGAGTGCTCAGCCTTGCTGTGTGCTGTTGAGAGTCGGAGAGAGACAACGAGGGGCTCAGCCCTGCTGTGTGTGAGAGAGAGGGAGCGAGCTCTTATCTTTGCAGAATTCAAAGAGAGAGAGAGAGAGAGAGAGAGAGAGAGAGAGAGAGAGAGAGAAACTAATTTGTCTCTTTTTTTTGCCTTAAAAGTCATTAATTCCCCCCTCCAAGGGAGGGTCACCACAAAAGAGAGAGATAGAGTCTTTGAACGTGTTTAAAAGAGAAAAAAAAGAGTCATTGGAAGAGAGAGAGGGCTTTGTCCCAAGCACAAACGAGCGAGGAGAGAGAGAAATTCTCTCAATGTTGGGTCTGAGAGAGAGCGTTAAAGTGCCAAAAGTGTAAGTGAGAGAGAGCCAAGCTGCATCCAAATTAAAGGGGAGAGAGTGGCTCACCATCAAACGGTGAGAGGTGCTCTCCCACTAGTTTTTGATTTCACTCGCAGATTTGAAGCATTATTACAAAGACGGCTATCAAAGCTTGGACCACTGTCAAACCGCACAAGAGACGGCGCAACGATCGCCATTAAAGTGAAGACTTCTTGCCTAGCTATTCGCACACTTTACGCATTGTGGTTTTCATATAGCCACTCGTAGCAAACTACTTTGAAAAATTGTAATTTAACAAAAATAGTGAACCTTTGTAAAATTTAATCCTCGAGGGTCGTGAGAATCACTATGAGCCTCGCCATCGAGTTTCGACTTTCGACGCAGCGATTTCAAAGCTAAGTTTTCTCTCCTTCGCTCCATTTTGATATAAAAACAAAGAAAATATTTGTAAGAGTGATTTACGCTCAGACATCATAATATAAACACAATTTGTGTATATTCTTGTTGTGTCGGTTCGTAAGCATTCCCTATAACATTTTGTTACAAATCTTCACCATATTTGTGCCCGTGTCGTGTTTGTTATTTGCAAGTGTGTCTATACTCCAACCACTCCAGCGCTCCTTGGCAGCGGACATTTAGCACATTATTTTATCTCTAAGCTCCCTCCATCTTTCTCATTGGGTTTTGGGGGGGGGGGGGGGGGGGGGGGGGGGGGGGGGGGTTCATATTGCACTTATCATATATCTTTGTTGGGTATCTGGGGGGTTTTTTTGGGTCTTTGTTCTCTTCACCTTGCCCATCCAGATATTTACCAGACACCCATCAATACCGCCCCAAATGTGTCATTGCCCGCACTAGGATTAACATAAAATGTCTCATCCCACTTTGGAGGTGCAATGGTGGGTAGTGAGGCTAAGATTTCTTTTACCTCAATGAATTGCTGCTCATTTTCTTCATTCCAATTGAAGATCTCTTGATGGGTAACTTGTTGTAAAGGGAGAACCACTTGGGAGAGCAAGTCAATGAACCTGCTCAAATATCTTACCTTTTGAAGGAATGAGACCAATTGTTTGGTCATAGTGGGTGATGGTAAAGACATCAAAGCTTGAACTTTGCTTGGGTCAGCTTCAATACCTTTGGCCCATATTACATGGCCAAGAAGAGTAACCTTGCTTTCACCAATGTGGCACTTTGCTAACATTGAGTTGGCTTCAATACCTTTGGCCCATATTACATGGCCAAGAAGAGTAACCTTGCTTTCACCAATGTGGCACTTTGCTAACATTGAGTTGGCTGCCCAAAGCTTGTAGCCTACTAGACCTTCAAAAACTTTTTCTAAATGAAGAGAGCGGGAGCTATAGATACAAATGTCATCAATTAAAACATGGATTGATTTTCCAAAGATGGTTGAAAAACAAATGTCACATAGTGCTAAAAAGTTGCTGGAGTGTTGGTGAAACCAAAAGGCATAATTGTATAAGTAAAACATCCCCATGGTGTGATCAAAGTTGTCTTCTTTTGATCTTCTTCAGTGATGCTAATTTGGAAGTATCCTGGGTAGCCATCACATACCATGTAACGCTCATGTTCTGCTATCTCATTGAGAATTTTATCTTGGAAAGGGAGAGGAAAATGGTCCATCTTTGTGGATGCATTAAGGGGCTTGTAATCAACACAAACCCTCCACTTACCATTCTTCTTTGGTGTGACTACCACTAGAGAAACCCACTCCGAGTCTTCAACAAGATAGATGAAACCTGCTTCTAACAATTTCCTCACCTCCTTGAGCAAGGCCTCTTATTGGATTAATCTTAGCTGTCTGATATTCTGCACTACAGGTTTACTTCCCTCCTTGAGCTTGATGTGATGCTGAACTACTATGATGCCAGTGATTTTATCATATTCATCAATGAAGAATGTGATAAAATTACTTAGCATCAAAACATAATCTTCATGCTCCTTCGTACGCAACTCACTAGAGAGCATTCAATGTAGCTTACTTGCTTCTACTAGAGGTTGTATACCCGAGGGCTCCCCTTGGTTTGATGATGATGCATCAAGTTGCTTTGTCGTCTTAGGGTCCTTGAGAATTATGCCCATCACCTCAATGCTATTGTCGCTTTCTTCGGTCATTGTTGACTCCTCCTTTGAAGTGGTTGAAGAGTCACTAGAAAACTCATCCTCGGAGGTTTTTAGATCCATGTCACGTTGTTGACCTATCTTTGTCGTAAAGTATTGGCTTCCCTTTTGCGTCTTTCATCTGGACTATGCCGGTGCCCCAATCTTGTTTAGCTTTCATAGCCATAAGCCAAGGCCTCCCTAGAATGATATGATAGCCCTCCCCTTTATGTGGCATGACAAAGATGTCCACATCCACCTCGATGTTAAACACCTTTACCCTAACTGCATTCACAATGCCAACACATTAAACTTTTACATTATTTGCCATTTTGGCTCGGCATGGTGTTGAACGGACGCCCTTTTAACAACGTTTCCACAAAGATTCCATTAAGATTCCTCAAAGATTTTGTAAAGATTCCACATGAAGATGGTGATGAAGTAATGAAGATGAATATGGATGCTGCAACATGAAGATACGAGTTCATGGACGTCATCGAATATCCCGTTATTATTATGTTGAGCCATTACGACCACTTTTGTAATGTTTACGGAACCTCATATTTTAAATCGGCACTTGTATTTTGGTCGCAGATGCTTGTATAATGAGTAAATCCAACTCAGTTTCTTGCAATTAAGCTCTATAGAAGCCTAGGGACAATTCAGATCATTTGGCCAGACATTAGGTTTGAAGGCTTGGTATATAAGCTGAAACCTAAGTCTTTGTAAAAACACATTACGTTATCTCAATTGATATACAGACGTGGGTTCTGCAGCACACGGTGTCAGGAGTTTTTTGGAGCAAGGGATTGCGCATATGTACATACACATGCATGGTGCATCGAATAAAGGATTGCCCAATTTCCATAGTCAGGTGGTTACGTGAGGCCCACGTGTGTACAGGTAGGACATGGTGTACATAGTGCATCGATTTTCACTATTATCAGTACCAGTGTGCTTTTCTACAATAAGGAGGAGTTGGTAGTGCGTAAAAATTCTCGAGGAAGCTATCCACGGGCCGACGACATGAGGTAAGCAGGTGCGTCAGATGGCATCGAGTGGCGTCAGGAGGTCGAACGGGGTCAATACTTGCACGTGGATGAGTACGGACACAACGTGGATGTTTTCTTGTGATAATTATGCAGAAAGGTCATCATGAGGACCATATTTTGGGGCCACTTCACATGGTGGCGGGATGCATTATTGGAAAAATTTGAGTGCCAGGTGTGCGGATGATGCAAAAAGGTGACAGCTATGCACTGCGAGGTTAGTTTTTGGCCTGTTCCGGGTCCGTTTGAGGTCATCTAAAAGGCCAAGGGTTCCCAACTAATAAAGCTAAGTGTGGGAACTGAAAAAAATGAGAGAAGACCAGAAAAAAAGTGGAGAAGAGAGGAGGAACAGCCGCAAGTGTGTTTTTGCTGTTTTTGGAGCATTTTTTGGCCCTAAACTGCTCATCCGAGGTCGGATTTGAGCACTTTGACATTGTAGACTGGGGTTTTTGGGCGTTCCGGACGCAATGGCGCTATCCATTTTGCCAAATTCCTCACAGATTTTCTGCTTTTTTTCTGTGTAATCTTCTCTGGTGAGTGAAGCCTCTGCTTAACTTTGTGGTTGTATCTGGTGTATTTCCTCAATACTGTGTAAACTATTTGCCCCATTGGTGTTGGGCTGAGCTTCATTGAGTTTAAACAACAGCAATTTTCCTCCTTTGAGCTGAATTGAGAGTGTGTGTGTGAGTGTTGAGTGGGCAAGTGGGAAATCTCTCTCTTCTCACTCCGTCTGTGTGTTTCCTGTCTCGGCCAGGCTGGTTGTGTAAGCCGAGTGGTGCCCCATAATGTGTGTGTGTATCATCCCAAGAATGTGTGTCGGGTCATTATAGAGGCGTTGTGTGTGTTTCCATCCCGCTCACATTCTTTTGGCGCCCCCACGGAGGATCTTCTTCGAGTACCTTCTGCTTCGAGCTTCAAGCTTCGAGATTCGGGGCTACAGGTTACAGGTTACAGGTTATAGGGACAGGTACAGGTACAGGTACAAGTGATTCACACAGGTACAGGTAGCTGGAGTACAGTGATATACTAGCAGTGATGTTACTTGCACTTGTTGTGGGTATGCATCACTTGGTGCCTATTTGAGCGCATTGTCTGCTGGATTGTACGTTACTTGTGGAAACTGCCATTGTACGCATTTGTGGAGCCATACTTGGTTGTATTTGGCAGTCCCAGCCATTTCTGAGACTTGGTCTGGAAGATAGTCATTTCTGAGACTTGACTATACGCGATTTGCATTAGCCTTCGTGTGAGGGTCGATAGTGTGAGGTTTTTATTGAGCTAGGGGATTCTCAAATGTGGAGATCCTTTCGGTGATACAGGTAGCTGGAGCACCCTTTTTGTGACCTCGCCATAGGCTATGTACTAGTGAGTTCTATTTGATGCTCGGGTTCTATTGTTGACAATTTATGCATATATATATACAGTCTATATTTTGGGTTCCTACTGCTCTACTTCTGGGGAAACTCTGTCAAAATTTTTCCAAGTTATGATGGCTGGTTTCTTGGTCTTTTGAGCCATTTATGCTGTTATGTTGCTGAAATTTTGGCAAAATCAGAGGTTAAGTCAGGTGTGCCTTCTTTGGAGCTTCATGGTTGGCTTTAATGGATGATCAAAATGGCCCTCAATTCACTCCATTTCATTTAACTCAAAGAATCCAGATAAATGTTCATGTGTCAAGGAAGGTTTTTGTCCAGCAGCGCATAGTCTTTATGTTCGGGCCGAGAAGATTACGAGAGATCTTGGAATGTCCTTTGCCTGTTGTAATTCCGATGATTAACTATGAAAACTCATTTGATGTGCATGTGTTTGTCCTTATCTAAAGTTGAGCTCCATTGAAGTTTCTAGGGATTGGGCAGTCAAAAGTTTTGGGTTCTTGCACGTGTGTTCAAAGGGGTTCTCAAAGCATTGTAACTTGGGTAGCCATGGATTTATCTTATCCGGAGTTTCATGGAAGAAGTGATGAAGATGTGGAAGATTTTTTGGAAAAGATGGAGGTTGCCTGCATTAGCAACCAGATTCATGACCCTGCGCAGATGTTACGTCTTCTCCAAATTTGTTTGAAGAGTGATGCACGAGTCTGGTCCAAAACATTTGAAGAGGAGTTGCGTGCAGTGGATCCACCTGTAAGATTGAGTTGGGACAATCTAAGGCATGGGTTGGAAGTGGAGTTTGTGAAGATAGAAGACCCTGACAAAGTGTGGCAAGAAGTACAAGGTTTGGTGCAAAAGGAAGGTGAGCCAGTAGATGCGTACATACGTAAGTTCTCATTGGCATGGGAGCGGATGTGCAAGGCCTTAGCACCACAGGTACCACCGCCTGACATGATGAAGAAGGACAGGTTCTTGGCTGGTCTTTGGGAGAATATACGTTGGAGAGTGGAGCTAAAGAAGCCTAGGACATATGAAGATGCACTAGAGGTAGCAAGGAACAAAGAGTGAAAGTTGAGGAAAATGAGCCAGTTAGGGGTGGAGTCTTTGCCCATGAGGTCTGAATTTCAGCCTATAGAGTCTTTACAAGGTCGCATGTCAGGGGTTCATCATGAACCAGTGGTTCCTGTTACTACTCAGGTTATGCCAGCAGTGGTCACTACAACAGTGCAAGATGATGGGCTAAGGCAAGACATGAGGCCAGTGGTAGATTTGATGAAGAATCTCAGCCTAAACATGCTAGGTCAAGTGGGAAATAATCGAGGTCGAGGGAGGTTTGCAAATCAGCCAGGAGGTGAAGAAAGGCCTAGGAATGGTGTTGGACAAAGCAATGGTAGGTTTTGGAGGCAGACGCCCACATGTTACAATTGTGGAGAGTTGGGCCACATCATCCCACAATGTGATAAGCCACCAAGGATGGGGGGAGACATGTATCCATTGCCAAGACAGGTGTTAACTAGGTCAAATGATTATGGCATTGAAATTAAGGGAGATGAAGGAACCAGTGGATTAACCCAAGAGGAAAAGGGAAAGACAAAAGTGCTAAGTGTAGTCACCTTGGAGAAGGCATCAAAGCTAGAGGATACATTAGTGATGCCTATTGGGAAGAGGACCACAGAGGATGAAGAAGGAAGAAGTGCCCCAGGTCCTAGTAAGAAGAAAGGAAAGAGCCATGAAGGCGAGGATGTCAAGGCCAAGAGGAAAAGGAGAGCTCGTCGAAAGTTTCATGTTTCAGATTTTCCACTAGGGGATGGGCAATTAAGCTATGACTTGAAGGAGGATATGACAAGCAGGAAGGCAGATGTTACTTTTGGGCAGCTTATAGAGATGGTGCCTAAGCTAAAGCGACAGTGGAAGAGGATGGTTAACCCAATAGAGAAAGAGCCAGAGAGAGGTTTAGTAAAGGTGTTGGCAATGGATGAGCTACCAGACATTTGTCCAATAGTAGATGTGTGGCATAAAAGAAAAAATTTGGGACAAGGTTATGTGGATGGCGGAGCCCAAATATGCGTCATAACACACTCATGCGTTGAGAAGATGGGTCTCATAGTGGCTGGGGTGTCAGGTTTTCGGATCAGATTGGCAAACCATCAAAAAGTAAAATGCTTGGGTGTTGTAAAGAGCTTAGAAGTGGAGGCATATGATGCAAAGGCAGTGGTTGATTTTCATGTGATGCCAGCAGGGTTGGGAGCATATCCTATTATACTGGGCAGACCATGGTTACGTGCAATGGGAGCTGTTCAAGATTGGCGACATGGTACGATTAGCCTCTGTGGGAAGACAGGTACCAAGAAGCTTTATAATATGGACACAAGGAAACGATTAGAGGAGCTTTATGAAGATGAGGATGAGTCTAGTGATGAAGACTCTTCCACGGTGACAGATGAGGACAGTGATAGCACTACCAGCAATGATGAGGATGCTGATGTTGCATTTCTTTTGATGGACAAAGAAATCCAAGAGTTTGGTTTAGTTGCATTTGCGAATGAGGTTGAAGATGAAAGTGAAGGGCCTTATGAGGTGATTGAAGGGCTGATGCAAACCAAGGTTGAGTTGTCAAAGAAGCAGGAATTGATGGCACAAATGATCAGTGGAGACCTCTCAGCTATGGAGAAGGATATATATTTGCACATGCTGGCTAGTTTTCCTGATTTGTTCATTACTTCATATGAAGAGATCAGAGGGTTCAAGGGCAAAGAGATGCATATAGAGCTGAAAGAAGGTGCTAAGCCAGTGCGGCAAAGGCTAAGAAGGATGGGTCAAGAGCAAATGGAAGCCTTGCGAGAAGAGGTGGACAAGTTATTGAAGGCAGGGTTCATAGTCCCTGTGGAGACCACATAATGGGTGAGTCCAGTTGTAGTCAGTCCAAAGAAGGATGGGAAGTGGAGAATTTGTGTAGATTTTAAACCCTTAAACGCAGCCACTAAGAAGAACCCATATCCT
Organism: Adiantum capillus-veneris; assembly: GCF_014529385.1. Classification (NCBI taxonomy): domain Eukaryota; kingdom Viridiplantae; phylum Streptophyta; class Polypodiopsida; order Polypodiales; family Pteridaceae; genus Adiantum; species Adiantum capillus-veneris. The sequence goes on from NC_140956.1 coordinate 57,086,190, forward strand.
CTTCCATTCATCGATCAGATCTTGGATTCAGTGGCAGGTTATGAGAGGTACAGTGTGTGTGATGGTTTTTCAGGCTATTTTCAATTGAAGATTGCTCTTAAAGACCGCACAGAGACCACTTTTATTATGCCATGGGGCTGCTATTTCTACACAGTATTGCCATTTGGGTTGTCAAATGGACCTTCCTTCTATCAAGAGAGAGCAAATTGGGTGTTGGAACCATTCATTGGTAGTTGTGTTAAAGCTTTTATGGATGACTTCTGTGTTTATAGCAGTAGGGCTGAACACCATGAGAAGCTGCAGATGGTATTGGCTCGATATGATGAATGTGGAGGACAACTAAATCCAAAGAAATGTCATCTAGCACAGCCAAGGGTGAAGTTATTGGGCCACATGGTGTCAGAAAATGGCATTGAGTCTGATCCAGACAAGGTTAAGTCTATTATTCTTCTTCCATCACCTACGAGTACAAAGCAATTGGCAACCTTTATACACAAAGTGAAGTACATGGCAAGGTTTATTCCATTGTCTTCTCAGATTCTTTATCCATTACAACAAGTGGCAAAGCATGATCCATTGCAATGGGATGACAAGTGTGAAGAAGTGTTTCAAGAGGTGAAAGAGGTGTTAGGGGGGTTGTCAGCGATGCAGGCTCCTGATTGGGAGAAAGTGTTTTATGTAAATCCATCAGTAGGGGATGATGCCATTGGAGCCATGCTATTGCAAAAGGGGAAGGGCAGCCATTATATGAGGCCAGTGTATTGTGCAAGCTGAGTGAAGTTGGTAGCGGAGAGAATGTTCTCGGAAGTAGAGCTAGTGATGGCTAGTGTAATATTTGCTTGTCGACGATTTTGTCATTACTTGCTACCACGACCTTTTGTTTTCTTGACGAGTTATGCCTTTTTGCCACAGTTAATTAATGGCACTAACATGTCAAATGTGGTGAAGAAATGGGTAATTGAGATGCAAGAGTTTGAGTTCTCTTTTCTAGTGGAAAATAGTACAAGGGCTACCCTAGCTGATTTGTTGACCTACAAGGAGAATCCCCTTATTGTTAAGGAAGAGGTGGTGAGAAAGGTAGTTGAAGAAGTGCCACAGATCATCAATGCACATGTGTTGTTCTTCGATGGTTCATACAGAAAGAGCCATGATGCGGCTTCAGGGGGTATAGCACTTTATGATCCAGAGGGGAAGCTAGTATGCAAGAGAGGGTTCAAATTGGATGATCATAGTAACAATGAGGCTGAATATGCTACTCTGGAAGCCGGATTACACATTTGTTTGAAGCATGGGGTTCGAAGGTTGAGCATAAAAGGTGATGCCTTGTTAGTGGTGAAGCAAGTGCTGGGTGTGTGGAAGAGCAAGAACACCTCATTGAAGGAAATGTGCTTCAGAATTAAAGGCCTGTTTAAAAAGTTCGAAGCATGGAGCATCAGACACATTGAACGTGCTTAAATAGAGAGGCACATGAAGCAGCTCAAGGCATGATTGGGGAGCTATTTGTGTTGAGGACCACTTTACCTCTTTATCATGGCCGGGAAAGTTTGGCTCAAGAAGAGGAGTTTTTGCTAACAGGAATCATTCCAAAGGAGATTCACAAGTCTAAGAAGTATGGTTTTTTGCGTAGAGCATACAGGTACAAATTGATTGGTGATGTCTTATACATGAAAGGGGCTGATCTCGTGTTGAGACGTGTACCTTGGCGAGAGGAGCTTTATAGAGTGTTGGTAGAGAATCATGAAGGCGCGCGCATGTGGTGGCCATTTTTCTCTAAAGATCACCTTGCATAAGATTTTTCAAGAGGGGTATGTATGTCCTAGTTTGCACAAGGATGTTCACCATTGGTGTAGGTCTTGCAATAGGTGTCAAGCATTTGGGAAGAGAGTGTTGATGCCAGAGCTACGAAAAACCATTATGGCGTTTGATGTGTTTGAAAAGTGGGGGATTGATGCAATAGGCCCGTTACCTATCACAAGCAGGGGCAAAAGCTATATTTTGACTGCAGTGGACTATCTCTCTAGATGGGCAGAGGCTATAGCAGTAAAACAGATCACTGCAAAGGATGTGGTAAAATTTGTGTATGATGAAATATGTTGCAAGTTTGGGGTGCCACTGGAGCTACTTTTAGATAAGGGGCCTGGCTTTAGAGCTAAATTGCTAGATTTTTTATGTGCAAAGATGAAGATTAGGCACCAACATACCACTCCTTATTACCCGCAGTGTAATGGCTTAAATGAAAGATTCAATGGTGAGTTGGTACAGATTCTTTCGAAAGTGACAGAGCACCAAGGAAAGAATTGGGATTTGGAATTGCCTAGTGCATTATGGGCTTACCGTACTTCGGTGAAGACAGGTACAGGGTTTACTCCATTTCATTTGGTGTATGGAAAAGAAGCACTATTGCCTGTGGAAGTAGAGTTGCCTGCGGTCAAGATGTTAGAGAAGTTGCTTGGGCCACCTAGTGATGCATTCGAAGAGAGGCTCTTACAGCTACAAGAGATTCAGCTGGATAGGATGAGTGCATTGGAGCATTATGGGCAGATGCAAGATAGGGCTTTGGCAAAGATAAATGAAAAGGTCAAAAGTAAGGGTATCAAGAAGCATGACTTGGTTTTGCGCTACAACAGTAAGCTGGACAACACCTTCCAAAATAAGTTTCAAATTAAGTGGGAAGGCCCTTTCAAGGTAGTGGAGTGCTTCCCGAATGGTACATATCAGTTGGCTAACCTGGATGGGTTTCTACATAAGTCAAGGGTAAATGGATTGCGTCTTAAATTGTATCATGCTAGGTTGATGATGGTCGTGCAAGATGAGCTGTATGTGGATCAAGGAGTGTTGGTGATGGATGAGGAGACCTGTGATGTGGCGAGTCTCATATCTCTTTTTGCTGCTGCTGATCATGAATGATCTAGCAGGCTAGGGGATGGGCAAATTATGTCAGGAGTTTTTTGGAGCAAGGGATTGCGCATATGTACATACACATGCATGGTGCATCGAATAAAGGATTGCCCAATTTCCATAGCCAGGTGGTTACGTGGGGCCCACGTGTGTACAGGTAGGACAGGGTGTACATGGTGCATCAATTTTCACTATTATCAGTACCAGTGTGCTTTTCTACAATAAGGAGGAGTTGGTAGTGCGTAAAAATTCTCGAGGAAGCTATCCACGGGCCGACGACATGAGGTAAGCAGGTGCGTTAGATGGCATCGAGTGGCGTCAGGAGGTCGAACGGGGTCAATACTTGCACGTGGATGAGTACGGACACAACGTGGATGTTTTCTTGTGATAATTATGCAGAAAGGTCATCATGAGGACCATATTTTGGGGCCACTTCACATGGTGGCGTGATGCATTATTGGAAAAATTTGAGTGCCAGGTGTGCGGATGATGCAAAAAGGTGACAACTATGCACTGCGAGGTTAGTTTTTGGCATGTTCGGGGTCCGTTTGAGGTCATCTAAAAGGCCAAGGGTTCCCAAATAATAAAGCTAAGTGTGGGAACTGAAAAAACTGAGAGAAGACCAGAAAAAACGTGGAGAAGAGAGGAGGAACAGCCGCAAGTGTGTTTTTACTGTTTTTGGAGCATTTTTTGGCCCTAAACTGCTCATCCGAGGTCGGATTTGAGCACTTTGACATTGTAGACTGGGTTTTTTGGGCGTTCCAGATGCAATGGCGCTATCCATTTTGCCAAATTCCTCACAGATTTTCTGCTATTTTTTTGTAATCATCTTCTCCGTGAGTGAAGCCTCTGCTTAACTTTGTGGTTGTATCTGGTGTATTTCCTCAATACTGTGTAAACTATTTGCCCCATTGGTGTTGGGCTGAGCTTCATTGAGTCTAAACAACAACAATTTGCCTCCTTTGAGCTGAATTGAGAGTGTGTGTGTGAGTGTGTATGTGTGAGTGTTGAGTGGGCAAGTGGGAAATCTCTCTCTTCTCACTCCGTCTGTGTGTTTCCTGTCTCGGCCAGGCTGGTTGTGTAAGCCGAGTGGTGCCCCATAATGTGTGTGTGTGTATCATCCCAAGAATGTGTGTCGGGTCATTATAGAGGCGTTGTGTGTGTTTCCATCGCGCACACTAATCACATTGCAGATATGAGAGTAGGAGCGTGTTAGCATCGAGGAGCTCTCCACGTTGACGCAAGCAATGCAAGCCGAGGACCACATCGCGATCCCGCCTGCTACGAGCTGTATTTGGTCGTAAGTACCTCAAACGACATCCGATCTGAATGATCAAGTAGTCGTTAGAATCAGGGCGAGAAGCTCTTTGTGTCGATGTCTTTGTAGATCAGTTCTGGACACTTTGGAAATTGCTATTTTGAGTCTATCGCGACAACGATTAGAGGTCTTACAGTTATGGTTTTTAGGGTTTAGGTGTTTGGCCATATAGGAGATATCCTTGTGAGTCTTGCCCTCCGATTTCGAGTCATTGTGATATGATTTGAGACTGTTTCGAGCTTGTAGTGTTTCGTTGGATGCGTTGTCTATTTCTTTGCTTTATGGTAGTGTTGTGGTAGGATTAGTGACTGTAGAGTGTTGTTAGTGTCTAGCTCAGGGTTGACAACCCATAGATTGCCTCTATGCCCTAGTCGGGTCACCTACGTCCTCGGATTGACAGTTTGTTGGTATGTGTTCTCGCTATGCTCCATCGTCCGTCGCGGCATACGCGCTAACATTGGCGCCGTTGCCGGGGACGAAGCGCCTAAACTAGCATAGACCGCATCACTCGTGTTTGACAGTATAGCGTTTCTCTAGAGTTTTCTAGAGTGTTGTCACCATTTGCCTTCTTAGTGGGAAGTCAGAGAGCGGATCTCTTGACTGAGAGATAGCTAGGGAGCCTGCGTCTCGCCGAGGTGGTCTACCATGAGGTTGAGGTATGGTTATATTATTTTGTTGTGTGTTTAGATTAGGTTTTATGGTTTGTGTGTTTGGTTGTGACTTATGGTTGTGAAGAACTTGAAGGAGAAAAAAAAAACGCAAAGAAAAACGCAAAAGGTAAGTAGGAGGCTGTTTGCTTGACAGAAAGAAAAAACAACCATTCAACCATCCAAAGTAGGACTTTAGGTAGTGTAGGACATCTGATGTTGATCTAGAGCAATTTTGACATGAAAATGTGGTTGAAAACACAAAAGGCGGAATTGTGCTGATTATGGTAAAAGTGCTCTAAAATGGTCGTTTGAAAGCCGATTTGAGTGTTTGTTTTTGCATTGGAGACCTTAAGGTAGGGGGAAAACATAGATTTGGTCCAATCCCAAAAAAAAAAAAAAAACTCTAAAAAAAATAAAAATAAAATCTGAAACCAAATCTGCAATTTTCAAAAAAAGAAAAGTTTGACCTCAAGACCTTGTTTTGCATATGCTCTAGAGCTTGTATGTGAAATTTCAAAGCATTTGCATCAGTGCTTGTGCATCTAAGTGGGAATTTGCTTTTTCTGAGTGTAAGGAAGTGAACTGTGAAATGCTTGAATCCAAAGGAGAAGAAGTCCAAATTGAATGAAACTTTGGGGATAGGCTTCTAAGGGCATTGGGAACCAAACTGTCCAAAAACAGAGAAAAAAATCACTCCCCAGTGGCTCTCTGCTCAGTCTATCGCGATAGACTGGTGAATTGGAGATAGACTCACAAACAGGCAAAACCCCTCATACCACAGGTAAAACACATCAATACAAGGCTGCTCCCAAAAAATGAGTGTACTTGGACACCTACTTGACCACCAAACCTCAAGTCTGGTGTTTTGAGTCAGACTTCAGAGACAAATTGGGTAAAGGGACTTGACCAAATTTCCAAACCTTGTGAAACTTGGTATACATGATCTACAGAGGGTAGGGAACACATATGTGAAGAGAAAATTTGAAAAAAGTGTCATTTTGGCATACGTGGTGAGTCTATCGCTATAGACAAATAACCCAGTGATAGAAACTGAATTTTTCAAAAACCTGTGTGGCATAGCTTGGAAAGGTGCTATCAAGGACACATAAATTTTTTTGAAGTCATTTGGACATCAGAAAGTGGGTCTAAGACCATTTGAGAGGATTCAGCTTGTAGAAAACACCAGATCTGGTCTAACTAACAAGGTAAAAGTCCAAACCACTTGAAAATTGGTAGGAGGACTAAGGAGAGGTGTTGGAACACAGTGGTATAGTCAAATTTCAAGTTTGACCTATAAAAGGGGTACTTGCTGAGTCTATCCTCTGGAGCCAAAAGGGGTACTCAAAGCAGGGCCAAAGAAATTGAAAATTTCAAAACCGTCTGGAGCATAGCTTGTTTAGCCTCTCAAGAGGTTACCCACAAAATTTGGTGGATTTTGGACATTGGGAAGTCATCCTAAGTCTATTTTCTATTGATCAGATAGACTCAGAATTCTAGAGTTGGAGTTAGAGACCTAAGAAAAACTCCAAAACAAGTGGAAATTGGTGAGCAAGGTGTACATAGCATAGGGAACACAGTGGTGAAGAGAAATCTGGGAAATTTTCAAAATTGAAGAATCTACTGAGTCTATCGCGATAGACTGGGGCTTTTTCACAGAAATTGAAATTTTTGAAAACTGACCTTAGGGCCTTGTTCTACATATTGTTGTGAGCCTATGGTTAAAATTTGAGTAAATTTGGAGTATTGTAAGTGCATCTAAGAGGATTACTTCATAAGATCAGAAAAGAGACTGTTGTTTGATGCAAGTTACAAAGGAAAAGTATTCCAAATTGGTTGAAACTTGGTGAGTAGTATCTCAAGAGAAGGGGGAACTCAAATCTGTGAAAACAATTGAAAAACTGTATCCCAGTAACACTCTGGTGAGTCTATCGCAATAGACTCAGAAATTCACTGTAGAAAAATCAAAATTCAAATCTGACTTCATATTTGGGTTTAGAAGGCCCATTATACCCTGTATACAAAGTTTGAGTGCATTTGGACATATGGTGCAAGGGGTACTTGGTGAGCCTTTCGCGATAGACAAGTCAGAAAATTTTTTTGAGAATTTTTTTTGAAACCAAGTATACCACTGGGTTTATCATTGCCTAAGGAGTGCACACACCAATTTTGGGCTCAAACTGACCACTTGCAAAAACATCAGATAGAGCAACTTTCCAAATTACATCTCACTGTTTTGGTCATAACTTTCACATACGGACTCCGATTCAAATTTTTTTAAATCAAAATGTAGCTTGAGAGAAGCACTACAGATCTTAGAGTAAAATGACCAAAATGGACATCTTTATTTGTTGACAAGTATGGACAAGAATATAGAGTTGTAGAAAGCACAAATCTGCGAACCAAATTAGAGATGAGTGGATATTTGGTCAATGAAGGACCTCAGATACATCCACCAAACATAGGAACCTCTAAGAGAATTCCAAAGAGGGGACCACCACCTGGATTTCCTCGTAGAGCGATAACGAGAGATGAAACGATACCAGAGAGGAGTATGGTTCCATACTTTGCACCCCAAGTATAAGACCATCTCAGCTAAGAAAATGGGTAAATAGAAAGTACAATGGCATAGGAGACCCATACGGCCATGTATCGGCTTTCAAGCAAGTCCTACGAGCAGAACGAGTAGAGGACTTCCACACACAGTATGAGGGTTTTGGACTTACATTGGAGGACAATGCACAAGCATGGTTTGAACTATTGAACCGGAGAGAGTTCACAACCATTGAGAAAATGTTGGATGAATTTGTTCAAGAATTCACCAAGAGGGGCATAAAACATAACACCCTTCCTAAGATTCAAGAATTTAAACAAGGCGAAACAGAAACATTGCGACATGCAATACTGCGTTTCAAGCAATATGTTGCTAGATGTCCTACCCAAGAGTTACCCACGCCAGAACGTCAGATCCTATGCTTCATCAGAGGGCTTAGGAATGAGAATCTCCAAAAGGACCTATACATGAAAAGATACCAAACCTTAGAGGAGGTGACCAAAGCGGCAGTTGACCTAGTTGACAATTGCAAATTCTATGAAGAGGGTCAGAAGAAGATGAATGATGCGAGTGAGAAAAAGAAAACCGATGATCTTGAGGATCAAAGAGGGAATCTAGGACAAAACCAAGTAAATGTTGAGGAGAAAATCATCGAGAATGTGATGCAACGCATCAACCAATCTGACAGAGTACCAGCCTATAGAGTTCCTCAACGACGCAGGTGCATGACATGTGGAGGGGACCATCCGACGAAACATAGTCCTGACTATAGACCTAAGACTCCACCAGGGTTTGAGCATGTTATGTCTCAACCGCCTAGATATCATCCTGTAGCGGAACAAGTGTTCTTAAGTGAAAGACCCATAGCTGCTAGAAATGCATATGTGAGTCATGAGCTTCAAATAGAAAGAAATGTGGTAGATCAGAGGTCACTTCAAGGTCAATATCAAGTATTGCCACAACAACCAAGACGTCCATGTGACAGATGTGGTAGTAGTGATCACTTGATTAAGGATTGTCCACACCATGATATCATGATAAATGTATATTGTAATGAGTGTGCAATCACACATATGATTTTGGATTGTCCTAAGAATCCAAGAAAGAAAGATAAAATGCAACCACATGTTACCTTTCCTTCTACCAGCAAATCAGAGAAAGAACGAGCCGCAACAAAAGGAGAGACGACAACAACAGAGCAAGAAACCATTGCAAAAGAGCAGGTGCTTAAACAACAAGAAGATGAAAGTAAGCAAGTTTCTCCAGTAAACATTGTCACAAGAGCACAAGCAAAAGTGCAAGAGCAGAAGCCTACAGATGGAGAGACTAGTAAGAGTTCCAAAAGCCGTAGAAACTCTAGACGAGCAAGAAGGACTAGAATGAAAGCGAGACTAGAAAGGGAGAAAGGAGAAGCAAAGGCTGTTACAGCTGAGTTGGAAACAACTCAAGAGCAACAAACACAGCAAAGGGAAGCTGAAACCCTTAAACCAGCTGAAGCATCCAAGAGTGCTAGTTCAGGAGGATCTGTCCTAGTGGACAAAGTGAATGAGCCTTTAGACCCAATTTTACAGGCTTATGAGGCTAGATTGGCAAATAGATAGACCTTAGGACAAAGATGGATGACCCATCCTTATCCTGAACTAGAGAAGCAGAGGCTAGAAATGTGTAAGCAGCTCATTGAAACTGCTCAAGCATTGCTAGAACCACCTCCACCAGAATTGAAGGATAGGATAGTCACCCCAGTGCACAAAGATGAGAGCATTAAAGTAGACGAATTGCCTAGAGAAGAGGTAGATCATAGGGAAGAACCACTACCAAGGTCGCAAGACTCGAGGGTAGTCCAAAATACAACAGATGAATCAATGAGGGATTTCCCACCCTATGTTCCTATAGTTGAGGAGCTGTGGCCAAAGGAGTTATGGAAGGCTATCCGAGATGCCCAAAAAAGAGAAGAGGATGCTGGACCAGCACCATTTCCTGAAATCACATTAGATAGACCACAAATGAGTGTTGATGCAAGGTCATATTATGGTGACGTAGGATTGGTAGCCTCCGAAGACAGTAGACCTGCATCGTTAAGAACTTTTCCACAGTACATGGGAGATTTTGAGGCAAAGTCTGAGATTGTGAGAGTTCCATCACAGAGGCTAGAGGGGACAATTACGCACAATTACATTGGCAGAACTTTTGAAAATCAGGCCAAGTATGTGGACGGATATAGGAAAATGCTTGGAAAAAATTGGTATCAAAAGCCTGCTAAGGTTCCTAGAAAAAGAGCTAGATGAGATAGAGAAGCCTAGATCAAATGTAAGACCGGTACCTCTGAACAAAGTAGGAGAGTACTGTGAAGGAGAAGATGGTAATGCCACTTTGCCTGTCGAGTACAATGGGATTGAAAAGAAAGCTATACTTGACAGCGGAGCAGGAATTGCCATAGCAACAAAACAAATATGGGAGAAATGGGGTAGGCCCGCCTTTAGAACAACCATAATAAAATTAAAGTTAGCGGATGGGCATGTGGAAAGACCCATGGGATTGCTAGAAGCGATAGTGGTGTCTTCTTGTGGTATAGAGTATGCGCATACTTTTGCCATAGTTGACTTTGGCAAGAAAAATAACTATGAAATCATCCTTGGAAGACCATTCACGAGACAACTCAAGATGGTACAAGATTGGGGTTATGATTATCTATACTTGAGACATGCTGAAACCACAACACGTGTAAATATGAGAAATCATAGTTACCAAGATGTAACTAGAACGCTCGTGGAAGATTTTGATTCTGCAACACAAAGTGGATCAACAAACCATCCGTGGATGGGCAAAAAGAAAGAAATCTGGATGTGCAGAGCATCGGAGTGTAGTGACTTTGGGAGAAATGAGAATGCCTTAGAGAGGGACTTAGAAGATGATGCTTACATAAGAGAACCTTTTCCGGAAGAGGCGTTAGAACCGCTAGAGTGGACTCAGATATTGGCTACTTCGGATGTCTGTGTTAATGAGACCACGTCAACAAAATTTTGCGATGAGAATGGGTATGACATAGTCCCCTACTACATGCTAAGGGTTATGGGTGAGACAGATGATGAATCTGAGTATGAGTTCGAAATAGGGTTATCAGCTATGGGGATAACACAAAACCAGATACCTAGCTCGAATATTGGTCATATAGAAATAGGTGCTCTTTGAGATCAGTGTGCGATAACACACTTGATTACAAACTGTCCAACTCGAATGCATAGTACAAAGGAGGAGCCGTAAGTCAACGAAGAAAAGTTGCAGGAAGATCCAAAGAAGATGCTTCAGGTCGAGCGCCTACAAATGAGCAATATGAAGACTTGGAATCAATCAAAGAAGAGGTGCAGCAAGTGACAGAAACTTCAGACACTATTGGTGACATTTCAACAGCTGAAGTCGAGGAAGAAGAGCCTATGACTCTACAGGAACCAAATGCTGATTTTGTCTCTCCAAAAGACATATCAGAGGAAATGGTGGTCAAGAAGGATCTAGAACACACAGATGAACTCACAAGTGTGAACAATGAAGAAGAAGACGACAAGGAGTCTAGGCCAAAGATTGCTCAAGTCACTCAAGAGAACACAGGCAATCTATTACCAAAGAAGATCAACTTTTTGCTAAGTGCACAAGACGGAGTCAAGATGAATTTTATGGCAGAAATTGATACAAATTCCACGACTAATGTCATGTGTTTACTTCTAGGTAAGCCAAAGCTTTATGATATTCAGATAAAGGTAAATCTCTCACCTGAAGTAGATGTTATAAGTATGGGGATTGCAGAAGCTACTCTCCAACTACACTCACAGAATGTCAAAGAAAAATTCTTGGTGGTAGATTGTCGACAAATGGGAACACACTTGATTTTGTCCAAGCCATGGGCACAAGTCTTTGAAGACGAGCCTGAATCTTCAACAATGGTCATCATGATAAGCTATCAAGTGGAAACAGAGGTCAAGCCTACAATAGTTCAAAGATTCTTGGCTATTGAAAAAGGCAAAGCTAAAGTAATCCCACAGTCTCTAGCCCAGCCAATGCAAGTGCAAGACAAAGCCTCTACATCAAAAGCCAAACCGTCAACAAAACAATGGAAACCCAAGCAAAAAGTCTATCAACCGAAGTTTCCATCGCCCGAAAGTCTCCAAAGGAAGTCAAAACAGGTCAACCAAGTGCTAGTATCCAAGGCACATATTAAAGTTAATGATCCAATTTGGATACAATCACAGGAACAACCTCAACAAGCAAAGGTAACAGGATGGATCACATCAAGTGAGTCAATTATTGCACAAGGCTACAAGAAAGGAAATTCAGATGTTTGGGTCAACAAGCCCAAGATAACAGCCTGGCGATATCCATCCCATGACAACCACTCAGTTAGGAATCAACAAAGACGTCAACGTCAATCACATAACTCAAAGAGAAAGGATAGGTACAAAAAGCAAAAGAGAAGGTCTTCCACTGGACAAACCATACGACAAGTCTGGGTAATGAAATCTGAATTCTACCAGACTACCCAACAAAGTCAAGTGAAGATCACCTCCAAGCAAGTCCAAAGATTCATTCCAATTGAGTTACTCGAAGCACAAGGATTCTATGAGTGTAACTTTCAAATCTGGTTACCTAAGGTAGTAGCTTATCAAGGAATCACCCAGGAAAAGCAACAAACATCAAGAAATCAAGAGCAACAACCTGCTACACCCAAAAGTACTACAACCTATAGATGGATCCCTTGTCAATTACTACAAAAGCAAGGCTTTTACAAAAGTAACAGCCATATTTGGAAATTAAAGATAAGGTACCATCAAGTCAAAGAAGAAACAAGGCAAGTGGCAAAGGAGATCACACCAGGCCCAAGAAAAATGTGGGTTCCAAAATCCGCGAGTGAGGCTCAACAACAAGAAAGATACACAACTCCTTTACAGCCTCTTAACAACAAAAAGAAAGCAACGGTAAATGTGGAGGTCACAGTTTTGAAGAACACTATCCGGAAGAAGAAGACTTCATCAGCCATTGCTTCAACATCATTACCTGTTTCATCAAGCGACCACAATTTGCTACCAAGGAATGAAGAGCAGATATATGCCAATGTATTGGACAACATGGCATCTCAAATAGAAACTAATGAGAAAGGCCTAAACATCAAAAGCATATGGAATTGGATTTCAGGCCGCGATCAGGTAAGTCCAAGTCGCCATTAAACTTACAAGGCATAAGAGTCTAGAGTCGGGCAGCTAAGCCACTAAATGAGCAAAGTGTCAGACCCAAGCTTCAAGTTAATATTTTTCTGTGGTCTATGAGTCTAGCTAATAGGTATAAGCTCAAGCTGGAGAGTTGAGCATACATAAAGTCATGTCGCTCATGCTGGAAGAGGTGAGCATAAGAGTCAAAGTACATATAATATATAAGGTGGAGAAGGCAGAGTAGTCCAAAACAAAAACACTCACGCACTTGACACAGTGAGGAAGAGTGGAGAAACCTCGACAACAAAAACCCTTCTTGTGAGTAGTGAAAGCTTTTGAAGCACTCATGCTATATGTTTTGCTAGCTACACTAACTCCATGAAGAACCCATCAATACTCTTCTCTCGCACCGCATCTTGTTTAACATGCATAACTCTGTGCAAGCATATAGATGTCCCATCATTGGACATATGCATTAGGCACTCTTTTTTATTCCACCCATGCACTTACACAAACAAATGACAATGACCAAGCGGAAATAGGTTTTATGAGTCTTTGCTCAACAACAATGACTCTGACTTCAAGCTACTATACCCTTATCCATGTATATCAAGCCCATACTAGTAGCCAAATGGCCATATGTACTTTAACTCAGCATAACTCTATAACATCAGAACCTAAGTACATATAGCCTCACATTTAATTATGACTAAAGACATTTTTTCCCACTGGGTTTTTTCCTTTAGTCTTATCCAGGTATCCAAGACCTTCATTTTGTATATACGCTATATTTTACTTTTACTCTTATATTTTTTATAACAACAAAAACAAGAAGAACCACGATATCCCCACACTACTAATTGAAAATCTACTGACAAGTCAAAAGGGAGAGGCCAAAAAATAGTTTGACAGAGCTTCAAGTCAACTTACAGGTACGACTTCCAAATAACAACCACAGGAAAAGCAAACTAGAGCTACAATGACAACGACCTGTTGCACCAACAAGTCGATACAACCTCATGCAATTCAAGATACAACAACCAATCGGAGGGGGAGAGTTCCAGGCTTCAAATACACTACAGGTATAACTTCAAGGCAGCTTTAACATCACGCAAAGCGACCAACTACAGAAGAGGCTGCCACAACAACTTCAACTAACACCAAGACATCAAGAACTCGTCAAGGCCAGCAAAGACATAGGGTCTTGTCGGGAACGACAAGAATTCAGAGGGGGAGAGTGTTGAAAGGACGCCCTTTCAACAACATTTCCACAAAGATTCCATTAAGATTCCTCAAAGATTTTGTAAAGATTCCACATGAAGATGGTGATGAAGTAATGAAGATGAAGGTAGATGCTGCAACATGAAGATACGAGTTCATGGACGTCATCGAATATCCCGTTATTATTATTTTGAGCCATTACGGCCACTTTTGTAATGTTTACGAGAACCTCATATTTTAAATCGGCACTTGGATTTTGGCCGCAGATGCTTGTATAATGAGTAAAGCCAACTCAGTTTCTTTTAATTAAGCTCTGTAGAAGCCTAGGGACAATTCAGATCATTTGGCCAGACATTAGGTTTGAAGGCTTGGTATATAAGCTGAAACCTAAGGCTTTGTAAAAACACATTACGTTATCTCAATTAATATACAGTCGTGGGTTCTGAAGCACACGGTAGTGAGCTTCATGCACACACACCATCGCGCACACTAATCACATTGCAGATATGAGAGTAGGAGCGTGTTAGAATCGAGGAGCTCTCCGCGTCAACGCAAGCAATGCAAGCCGAGGACCACATCGCGAGCCCGCCTTCTACGAGCTATATTTGCTCGTAAGTACCTCAAACGACATTCGATCTGAATGATCAAGTAGTCGTTAGAATCAGGGCGAGAAGCTCTTGGTGTCGATGTCTTTGTAGATCAGTTCCGGACACTTTGGAAATTGCTGTTTTGAGTCTATCATGACAACGATACGATTAGAGGTCTTACAGTTATGGTTTTCAAGGTTTAGGTGTTTGGCCATATAGGATATATCATTGTGAGTCTTGCTCTTCGATTTCGAGTCATTCTGATATGATTTGAGACTGTTTCGAGCTTGTAGTGTTTCATAGGATGCGTTGTCTGTTTCTTTGCTTTATGGTAGTGTTGTGGTAGGATTAGTGATTGTAGAGTGTTGTTAGTGTCTAGCTCAGGGTTGACAACCCAGAGATTGCCTCCATGCCCTAGTCGGGTCAGCTACGTCCTCGGATTGACAGTTTGTTGGTATGTGTTCTCGCAGTGCTCCATCGTCCGTCGCGGCGTACCCGCTAACACATGGCACTGGCCTACTCACTTCTAAGACTAAACGGTGCATCATTTGTGTGCCACCATTGATGTAGATATTGGATATGTGTTGCCCTTTGATGTGAGCATCCATCACTAAAAGTATGTCATCTAGATTCCTCTCAGAGATAGCACTAGCTATCTTTGGCTTCGGTCTCCTTGTGCTAACCATCTTTGTCCATTGTCTCCTCACCCTAGGTGCTAAGTGGAGTAACTAGGGCCAGGTTATTTTTGGGCCCTGCACAGAAACATCTTGAACCAAATCATATGGTTTAGAACATTCACTCAAAGAGAAATCATATGGTTTAGAACGTTCACCCAAAGACAAATCTACAATGTCAATTTTACGTGGTGACTTGGACGGCTTTTTGCTAGATTCCCCTTTAGTTTTCATCTTGTCTTTCTTTTGGGAAGGTTCACCATACCTAGCGCGCTTTACCCCCATGGCATCTACTCCTTTAACCTTGGTCTTACCTTTCGCCACTCCCCTGATATCCTCCTCCACTTTCACCTTTCTTTTATCTTCAAGGCTGGTAACACTCACCACCTGGTTGTTGGCTGGTTATGGAGGTAAGGGTGGAATGAGAGGTTGTTGTGGTGGTGGGTATGGTTGAATCGGTGGTTGTAGAATTTGCACTAGTGGTGCTTGTTGTGGTGCTCTGGGTGGTGGTGGTCTTGCTCTTGGTGTGGTGAAACTTGGTTTTTCCTTGCTCCTC
The DNA here is from genome assembly GCF_014529385.1 of Adiantum capillus-veneris. NCBI lineage: Eukaryota > Viridiplantae > Streptophyta > Polypodiopsida > Polypodiales > Pteridaceae > Adiantum > Adiantum capillus-veneris. Next base: position 57,101,840 of record NC_140956.1, read on the forward strand.
TATTGAAATTTTGCCTCCTTGGGAGTGGGCAATACTACATACCATGGCCATCTTCTCCACAATTGTAGCAATGGTATTCTTGGTTCTGTCTTTGTTGTCCTCTCCCTTATCTTGGTTGCGATTGTGTGTATGCCCTTGTTGCACCAAACGGATTGTGAGGGTTTTTCAAGATGGTTGGTGATTCGGTTGAGCAGGTCTTGCTGATCTTCAATTGGTTCTTGTGATTGATTCCTCTGGGAGGCTGTTGTAGGTGGCGCTAGAGGTGCTCGGATCCTAATGGCTTTATCTTCATCGAAATTCCTGGCTTGTAGGTGCACTTCTTGTGAGGGTTTTTCAAGCTGGTTGGTGATTCGGTTGAGTAGGTCTTGCTGATCTTCAATTGGTTCTTGTGATTGACTCCTCTGGGAGGCTGTTGTAGGTGGTGCTAGAGGTGCTCGGGTCCTAACGGCTTCCTCCTCATCGGAATTCTTGGCTTGTAGGTGCAACTTCTTGTCTTTTAGGCGGGCTGCTTCAACTGCTAGCTCATACGTAGCAGGAACCCTTCCCTTCACCTTCTCTTTAAGAGTTGGCCATAACCCAGCCACAAACCAATCCTTCTTTAGGAAATCAGGTGTCCCCTCATCCTCTCTTAGCGATGCAACCTATCGCCCCCATATATCTACAAACTTTGACTTGTATGATAGGTACTCTAGCATGCTACCTTGCTTCAACTTCGTCAACAATTGCCATAGCTTCTCTGATGTTGTGCCCTCTTCAAAATGCTTGACAAAGGCTGCTCTTAATAAGTCCCAGCATTCCTTGGTTGCTTGTGCCAAGGCATTGTACCATGATCTTGCCTCCACCTTCATTAGAATTGGGAAGATGCACAAGCGCGAAGCATTATCGTCTCTCCTAGAGATGACACAAGCTATTTCCAAGTTGTCTAGAAAGTCTGCAGCATCCTCACCCACCTTACCAGTAAAGGTTGGAAATGCTACACTTGCCATTTTGAGAGTGAGAAAATTGACTTAGAAATCTTTTAAAAAAAAAGAGGATTCAATACATGGGTGCTTGGTAGATGGAAAACATACTATACAAGGAGGAAAACAACTACATCAAAAGATACTTCATGCTTAATCATAGAGAGGATAAAGGGTAGAGAAGAGGTGTTTATCTCTTGCAGTCATTCTCTACCAAACATGGTTGTAATGAGCTGCTGATAAAACATATGCGGTTCAAGATTACTTTGATTGATTGAATTTGTTGTAGTGCATAAGTTTGGTCCCTTGCAAAAGGTTGATGTATTGGATCCATCACATGATAATGCAGAAAGGCTCCCTCCTTTGTGGTGGAAGGTTATAGTCAGAGGTGTAGAGCTCTTGGTAGTCGAGGTCAAATTTGTAGTACCACAGGACAAGGTTGTCTTTGTCTTCTAGCTCTAGGACTGTCCCTCTAACAATCTCTTAGAAAAGCTTGAACTCTCTCTCTTTGACCAACTTCACTTTCCTGCAAGATAGAGTGCCATCCAGTGCATACATAGGTGTGATGAGATAGGTGGTGAGTCTTACCACTTGCATTAATCCAAGTTGGATTGATACATAGCGAGCTGTAAAGTTGTCATCATAGCCTTGATCCATAAGTAACACTCCTTGAAGGTGGAGGGTCTTGTCTTTCTGCCAAGCAAACCCCATGTCAAAGACCTTGTCAATGACAAGCTCCGCCACTTCCTTCGGTAGGACAACGTAGAATCCATGATGTTGTCTCTAGTTCTTGGCACATGAGATGAGAGTGAGGTATAAAAAGACTTTGAAAGATTTACCCTTTTGTTTTGAAGACACGATGATTGTCAATGCTGAAACACCCTTGAATCTTTTGGTGCAAGGGAGAGGGAGGGACCACGCGTTCGTAGTTGCTTTCTCAAGTTGCGAAGGCTTGTCCTGGGTGTAGGTGGAATAGGTGGCAAAGATGGGGGCATAGGTGTACAGAAGCGTGGCGCTACTTAAAAGCCTACCGAAGTAAGAACTCCCATGTAGATGTCGAGGGAGAAAATGATGGCTTTTTCTTCACTTTGGATTGCACTCATGTTGAAGGTGTGGGTTTTGGAAACAATGTGAGCATGATGTGGCTTGTGCCTTGCTTTTACGCTTGCAGGGATGATGAGAAATGTAAACAGTTTGAGTAGGGAAAGAGGGTCTTACCACCTCTTCACTGCTAACAATACATCACCCTAACAAGAGTGTTTTGATGACTAGTGTCAAGCTTTCTTGAAGATCCTCCTCTTCCGTGGTTCAGTTGGAGAATTCAAGAAGCCACTCATGCATGAAGATAGGTAAACATGTCAGTTTTGTAAACTGAAGGTTTCAAGAGCCCTTTATCTTCCAAGAGATTGACAACCTCTTGTAGCCTCTATGTACTAGTCGAGTCAGCTTCGTCCCATGGATTGACAATTATATTTGTGGTTCTCGCTATGTCTGCAATAAGATAGGAGTGAGGTTAGAAACCCGTCCCACATTTGGCGCGTTGCTAGGGATCGAAGAGACCTAAACTAGGAAAAAACACGAGCAACTTGTGTAATTGTCCTTCAACTTCCTCTAGGATCACCTAGAGTCAAAACTTTCTTTTTAAAACCGCATAGCTTAAGATCTCGTCGTCTTTTGCTGTGTAGAGGTAGCTTGGAAGTAGGTTGTACTTGCTAAGTAATTTTTAGGATTGTGGGATTGTAGGACTAGATTAGAATTTTGAGAATGATTGATGGACGAGACAAGTCTTCAGATCAAGGCTCAAAAAACCATAAAAAACAAGAAAACGAGAGTTTGTGGACATTTTCGACAACCCCATCGCAATAGAACCTAGGAGTAGGGTAAGTAGAATCCGAGGTGGGATCTCATAACATTGCTCTCTCCAAAAGAATCAATTGTGAGTTGTTTATGTGAAGTTGCAGAATTTTAGGACTACAGCTGGAAACAACACCAAAAGACTGTCAACCACTGAATCCTACTGGAGATTATGATTTAAAGGTTGTATGAACCAGTGGGTAAGCTTAAGGATGTATTTGAGGTAAATTTTCAAGACTTTGCAAAAACTTAGATTATTTACTTTTTCTTAACATTTTAGGCCAAATTAAGTTTTGACTTGACTCAGAGGCTTAAAATAGATTATAAAAAGACTGTCCACCCCACTGAAAAAGTTGGAAAAATTGCTCATTTTAGGCCAACATTAAATAATCGTGATTATTTACTTTCAGCTTAGAAATGACCAAGGTTATACCAGAGACTCTATGCATGTGTACAAACATCTTTTGTAGAGGCCCATAGAATTTGGCTCACCAAACTGACCAAAACCTTGGTAAAAACTGAAATCTGTACTGATTGTCGAGAACTTGAGTGTGAATTGGGAAAATCTTGTTCAAACTTAGTGAAACTTGACTCATAGGCTTATATTGAAGTGTTAATAAGTGTACATGCTCTGTTGATAGAAAAGGTGCAAAAATATGCCAGAAGTAAATAATCGAGATTATCTACTTTTGTCCCATTTTTCAACTTTTTGACCAACCCAACATACCACTAGTTTTAGCATGCTATATTAAGCCCACAAATCAAATTTGGTAAGATTTGGATCATTGAAGTGAAAATTGTGGCCAAATTTGTAAAGTCAGTCTCCAGACACAAAACTGTTGACCATTTGAACAGGGATTATTCAAACTTGATGAAACTTGGCTAGGGAGCTTAAGTTGAGCTTCTTAACCATTTTGTGTCAAAATTATTGAAAAAAATTGCACAAAAATATCAGATATAAATAATTGTGATTATTTACATCTGCTACAAAATTGGATATTTTTGCACATTGAGTATCCCACAAGGTCAAGCGTATCAAGTAGACCATACAAATCAAAATTTGGTGAAATTTGGATTACAAAAGTGAGACTTAAGACAGATTCTTGGAAACTAAGTCTGCGAACACTAAATAGTTGTGATAACTTGAACAAATTTTGTTCAAACTCAGTGAAACTTGTCTAGAGACCTTAACAAGTTGAATACTTGGAAAAACAAGCCAAAAATTGTAGAAAATTGAGAAAAGTAAATAATCGTAATTATTTACTTCTGATACATAAAGACAAAATTTTAGACTTTTGAGCTTGTACAGTGTTAGAACAACATATTACAAGGCCAGTGGTCAATTTTGGTTTCAATCGGATCCAAATTAGTACATGTTTACTCAATTTCCACGTTGCAGATTAGTCCTTTGGCTTTTTGCAAAAGTAGAATCTGAAAGTCTCAATTGCTGGCTCACTAAGCTCAAATTGAAGTGATACACATAGACCAGTCCAATAGTTAGAAAAAAAGTGTACAGTCTTTGTGAAAGAATAGCTAACTTGATTAAAACTGATACAGGAATCAGGTTGTAGACAAGGAATTGAAAGCTTTATAGGAGTTGTAATCAAGTCAAGTGGAAAAAACTGATAACAAGTCAATCTGATGGTGAGTACTCTATCCAGGGCTTCACAAGTCTATATGAACCTTAGATCTGGTCGTATACTAGCAAACCAAGGCATATTTGGAGAGACCGCTAGTAGAGTATCCACCGAAGTGAGTGTGAATCAAGGCGATCACTTGAACACTATCTTTGAAGAAGTCTCATACATTTTTTTATAGACACTTTTTCACAATCCACATCTGAAATGTCTTCCTATTTGACTGATTCAGGAACCGAAATGATAGTGCGGTATAAGCACATACTCACCTTTTATAAGACTAATGGCTATGGAGCCCAGGTTTACCCGGATCCTAATGAAGAGTATGCTATTCACATTGATGACCATGACATAGAGTTTAAAGAGGAAATCAGGGAAAACAAACAAGGAAATATGTATATGGATAAAAAAGAAACTCATTATTTGCAAGTTGAAAACCCTAATGTGATAGACAAATGGGGGTTAGAAGTAAATACCATAATTCTAGATATGGTAGCAAAAGAAGGACCACCAACTTTAGAACTTGAGGGATACGATCAAGTTGATTTGAAGCCTTTGAAACGGCTTAGCATGGATAATACTAGGATCGGAGTCTATTGTTGGGAGGATAGAAACGCCAAAGATCTTCTATGGACTTCTCATGCCAAATCAGGACAGTTCACACGCATGAAAATCATCTATATCTTCAAAATCAAAGACAAGGGTTCAACATATCTACTAACCTACCTATTTAGGGATTGTTATAACAATAATTTTGTTATGATAAGGCATGAGGAGGTGGAACAAACCAAATACCAAGGGTACTCCATAAGAGATTGGATATTGGGCCAAGGACCAGAAACCATTCCAAGAGAGGAACTCCGCGAGAGGTCTTTTGAGAGTAATGTTAAAAAACCCAAAACTACCCCATCACAAAGAGAAATTGAGTGACACTAAAGCCAGTCCAAGGCTACATGAGTCACTATTTCCAACAGACTAGTTTGAAGGACTCGACACAGGACCAACTGCCGCAGGAGACCGGGAGTTGAACCAAATAGACGTATCAGACCAGCTGATTTTTAAAAATGGGTCAAAAAATACGGTGGATCAGGGGATCCATATGACCACTTAACAAGCTTTAAGCAAGTGCTAAGAGCAAAATGCATATTTTATTTCCATACTCAATTTGAGGGATTTAGAATGACATTAGAAGGAAAATCACTAACATGGTTCCAAAACATTCCACCAAGGTCAATCATGGACTTAAATACATTAGCTCAAGGATTTATAGCTGCATGTTCCAAAACGGTAATCAAACATAGTACATACAATGGCTCAAATTTATAGCTTCGAATAGAAACAAGGTGAGTCTGTTAGGAATCGTGCAACTAGAATGAAGCAATACATTGCAAGATGCCCAAAACTAGAAATACCTGCAGAAGAAAGATTAGTATCATTGTTTCTAGAGGGACTACTGAACAAAAAACATCATGCTATATTGTATAGCAAGAATCGTATGACCCTAGAAGAGTGTGTGTCAGATGCTATCGATTTAGGAGACAATTGTGATATTATCAATGAAGAAGATGTCCATAAGGATAATCAAAGCGAGAAAACAACATCCACCAAACCAGCACAAGTGGGAACTGCTGTTGCAGCACCACTTACACCCATAGAAGACAGGCTCAAAAGGATGAATGAAATGATGAATAACATGCAAAAAGCACTTATGAGGGGACCAAGGCAAGGGATACCTCAACTGGGAGAACCAATTAGGCCGCATAAATGGTGTGCAATCGAGGGAAAATGGACCAACCATGAGACCAATGAGTGCTATTACCAACCAAAGTATGATGGGAATGTTCAATATGTGGCCACAAGGACAACCCATGTACGAATATCACTTTAACATGGCCCCAACTCAAAGACCATCGATGGGTATGGAAAGACCTCAACTAGTATTGGGTCAACAACTTCCATATCCTCGACATAATGTAGTGCCTATAAAGTACATGCATTCAGAGGGAGCCATAGATGAACAAGCACTAGTGCTCGTTACACCCTATGTTGAGCCTAGTCCATCTACGGTAATAATGGTAGAAGGAGAGTGGTCCAATTCACATCCACCACCAATGGAAGAACCTGCGACTTATACTACACCAGAGCTTGCACCAATATACTATGTAGCTAATCAAGGTGTTAGACCTCCGATGGTAAGACCCATGATTAAGCCAAGGACTGGAAACTGCCATAACTGTGGTATAGATGATCACTAGAAAAGTGAATGCCTAGAGCTTGACAAGAACATTAAGCTAGTTGAAGATTTTTGTATACAATGTTGCAAAAAGGAAGGAGGAAACTTCCCTGAAGATTGTCCAAAAAATCCTTTAAACAAGGGTAAAGCAGTAGTGAATGCAGTCCAAGTGATACCTAGTAGCTCATCTGAGAGTGAACCTATTGTTCCAATCAAGGTTATCACTAGAGCCCAAGCTAAGAAAAAGAAACATAACTCCTTTATTGATTCAGAGAATTTTAAAATTTCATCTCAGAAGATCAAGAGAAGAAGAAGCCAAAGATGTGAAATGAGAAAACAGAAACAAAGGGTTGAAATCGAGGAGAAAGCCAAGAAACTATTCTAGAAAAAAGTGAAAGAAACTGGAACTGAAATCAAGGAAACCACAGTGAAACCTGGAGGATCAATTTTGGTAGACAAATTTTGTGAGAATCAATGCACCCTTGGAAGCTTACTAAGCTCGACCTAAAGGAGGTCAGAACATGGAAAACAAATGGATAAACTATCCTTCTCTAGATATGGAAGTAGCTAAGCTTGAAGCTTATCAAAATCTGGTAAGAATTACTCCAGAGATGGTGGAAAAACAAAAACCCAATCTCGAGAGTATAACAAAACCTGAGAAACCTAAAGTGGTGGTAGAACCCCACCTTGAAACTAAAGAGCTAGAACTCATAGTGCCAAATAGTGAAGATGCCTTAGATGGAATTCCGTTCGTAGAAGAAGACTGGCCACGACACTTATGGCAAAAAGTTAGAGAGATTAATGATGGGAGCCTAACTTTGAAGTCAGCTCCTATAGAGGAAGTTTGGTTAGACAATCTACCTTCTGATATGGACAAGGATGTACAATCCTTGTATGGGGATTGTGGCTCCGAAGCTTCAAGAATGTCTAAATCGATGACTTTGAAAACACTACCCTCTTACTTGGGAGATAACGAAGATGAATCCATAGTGTGTAAAACCACTCAGATAAAAAGAGCGGAACAGACCCTAGAGGTAGACAACATCCATTCAATCATGTCTACACCCATTCATTGCACTCTTACTTTAGGAGAACTATTAAAATCAGACCATATTTGTGGAATGATCTACAAAAAACTCTAAAGAAGGTGGGGATAACAGGGCGAATTCTGAAAAATTTGAAAAATTTGAAACATGAAATTGTATAACAAAGAGATTAGATCCGTTCCAATGAACAAAGTAGGAGAATACTATGAAGGGAAAGAAGGAAACACAACCCTTCTAATGAGATATAATGATATACAAACCATGGAAATACTGGATAGTGGGGTAGGCATAGCCATAGTCATGAAAGCAGTATGAGAATCATGGGAAACACTAGCCATTAGACAAACTCGAATGAAATTACAATTGGCTGATGAAAACATCGAAAGACCCTTAGGACTGTTTGAAAAAGTGATAGTTAATTCATGTGGCATTGATTATCAAGACAGTTTGGCAATAGTGGACTTTGGAAAGAAACTCAATTATGAAATCATATTGGGAAGACCTTTCATGCGACAAGTACAACTCATCCAGGATTGGGAAAACAATTATGTGTACTTCAAGCAAGTGGGATCAATAACAAGGGTTAATCTAAAAGATCACACTTATAGAGATGTCATGAAAATGCCCATACAATAATTTGACTCAGTCTTTTCGACTGAAACTAAGCTTCCATCTTGGTTGAACAAAGATACACCTATTTGGATGTACGGAGCCTTAGAAAACGAGAGCGTAAAACGAGAAGAATGTATCTTAGAAAGGGATTGCATAGATGAAGCTTATGTACCTGAACCTTTTCCGAAGCATTTGTTTGAGCCATTTGAGTGGACTCAAATTTTAACAACAATGGATGTGTGTGTAAATACATCTATGCCTACTCAATTTTGCAATGAGGACAGCTATGAAATAATTCCCATACAAATGATCTCAACCCTTCACATTGAAGACAAAATTTAAGAATCCAAGGACTTGATGAAAGCTCAAAAAGTCTTTTCAGACCTCTACTATGATGCAACATATGAGTTAGAAGGACATTCGGCTACCTCAGATGATTTGGGGTAGGAAAAAGAACATGTGAGAGCTAAACTACTCAGGAAAGGAGGGGAGGAAAAGTTTTTTGACTTTCCAAACCAGAAACTGAGAAGACAGAAATGGTATAGGAGAAAAAGGGACACGAGGAACTTGAAATCTAGACCTATGTCATCAGTCTCTAGTAGAACACAGTTTCTGATGCAAATAGATGCACATGATTGTGTCAAAGACAAAATCATTGGTAGATATCCTTTAAATGAAAAGCAGGAAATATCAAAAACATTGAGAAAAACGAGAAAGGAAACTCAAGAAAAACCTAAATACCAGGACAAGGATTCAACCATGACACGAGTTGAACGAAGAAAGAAGTATCAAGAGTTGAACAAAGCTCTGAAGGAGGTCTATACCATTGAAATGGAAACCACCGAGGAGGAAGGTAAAGATGTAATCAGTGTTCCATCCCATTACAAGAAATATACTCTCCAAGACCGAAAGGTCATAGTCGAACAACCTGTTAGGGAACGAAGAAGACAGGGAGAGTCTTACAAAGGACCCGAAAACGCAAAAAAAGGATAGATCTGGCTGAGCCAGGAGAAGAGCCTAGACCTGCCTACATTGCAAACGACCTGACATAAGAAGAAGAAGAAGAGATTTTGTTAAGATTATTGAAAGAATACCGAGATATCTTTGCTTGGTCTTATAAGGATCTCAAGGGTGTTGATCCAAAAATCTATCAACATACTATACCTATGAGAGATGATGCGAAACCAAGCAGACATAGGCCATATACTTATATTGAAACATTTTCCAGGAAGATCAAAGAAGAGATAGAAAAGCTAAAGGAAGCTGAATTCATTTATGAAATTGAACACACAGATTGGGTGTCTCCAATTGTGGTAGGACCCAAGAAAAATGGAAAATTAAGAGTATGTGTCAATCTCAAGAAAGTGAATGTAGCTACCATTAGAGACATCTTTCCAATGGCGAGTTAAAGCTCAACAACCATCATCATTGATACCGACAACTCAGGAAATTAGCGTGCCAAAGCATCCCGACAGTACAATAAAGCAAAGCGCACACAAGCTACAAGATTTGCTCTTTGGGAGACAACAAAAGAAAACCTCGACCTCAAAAACCCTTGAGTTAATTACTTCAGACCTAACTCTTGCACATCATAATAGTTTGAATTGCATTGATCTTCAAAGCATGATAGAGCCAACCAAGGCTATGCATAGACACGAATGTTCAACCCATGCACACAGTCATCCCGGAGTATGTCATCTAGGAGGGGTGGAAGGGAACTAAGTAATTAAAGACAATGTTTGAAGAGGGAGGAAAAAGTTGGATGTTAACGTGTGATTTTTTGCAAAATTACCTAACAATGCCGTTCCAAAATCATCAACAGGGGAAATGTAACTGATAACATCTCCCCGATGAGTGTAAATAGTGTATATACTATCAAAAAATCATCAAACATGGACTCTTTGGTTATTTTCATCAATTGTTTCTTGATATTGGGACTTAAAAATAGAGAAAAGTAGTGTTTTCAATGGATTTTCTTAATTATTGATTTTTCACTTTGCTTTTTTAGCGCAACCTATTATTTTCTTTGATTGTTTTAATAAACATGTCAAAAATTAATAATAAATAGCAAATGAGCTCAATTGGAGAAATTGAACATACGGTGATGATCAGAAGGACAAGGTGGACAGACACAAAAAATCTCAATCAAATCGACAGATAGAAGCGGGAAGCCTAAGCCTATTTTCATAAATTCTTGTAGAATGAGCTAACGAAATCCAATTGAAGAAATTTTTGAGTCTAACATAGATTTCATGGCCTAGTAGGACTAACAGGGGAATTTGGAGGAGAGAGCTTTCTGCCTTCTTTGTACACGAATTTTGGAGTCTACAGTTCTCCATTTACAGCGCCGTCTCACACGAGAAATGAGGGGTAAGTTCTAAACTTATCAATGAACAATTCTATATGGCCGGGTAGAAAGTCTAGGCTCAGGAGAAAACCCTAGAGACCTAGTTGTGCATGAAGTCCTGTGACACAAAATTGATCATATCGGCCTGTCAGCTCAACCGAATTGGATGAGACTTGAACTGTAGCATACCCCTATATAATAGAACACTTCCATATCACCAGATGACCATTTGGCAGGGGTTGGGGGGGGGGGGGGGGGGGGGGGGGTGTTCCCAAGTAGATAATCTAGGTTTTTGCCATACACCAGAATTGGATTCTAACTCCACAAGCAGCTTATAGATTGGGTCTATACACAATGTACCTAGATGGGTTCAGGGAAACGGTCAAGGCAATCTCTTGAACAACAAAAAACAACTTGAAGGCTACAAAGTGTCAAATTTGATATATGAAGTCAAACTGACTCCAAATGTACCAAAATTGGATGAGTAGCATTAGAACTATGTAGTGGACAAGTCCATAGCTTCAAAAGTGACTAACCAAGTCCACATGCCATCTAGTCACAAAAATCGGTGGTTTCAGGGTCGACAAGAGCACGAAGTGATGCCGACACGATCGAACTCTACCAAATTCATTTTAGGACTTTTCGTAGATGTATTAAATATGTTTAGGTCATCAAATTGTCATTTCTAACAAAAAAAGTGACTGCTGTAAATAATCACGATTTACTTTTGTACTTGTTTGGCTTGAAATTGATCTCTTTACTTCACTTATCACTTGTACACATCTATTACATGCTACATTTTAAGTATGAGCCAAAATAATAAAGAAAAACTCTGAAATTGTCAAAAAACACACCAAAGTCTTTTCAATCCATTTTTTGAGTTAATTGTCACATTTTTTGGTCCAAATCACCCCGTATCTCACACACAGAATCTACATCATGCCTAGAACCAAGTTGCAACAAAAATGTATAATTTGATGAAAAAGTTAATAATCACGATTATTTACTTTTTTGCCAAAATAGGTGCAATTTGCAACTTTGACCTTATGGGACCAAAGAAAATGATGTCCAAGTCCACTAATCAAGTTTGAGCAAGTTTGGATCTCAAAAACTCAAAATCTCTTTATATCTACTTTTTCAGAGTCTGAAAGCCTAAATCTGACTCCATTTCCACCCAGTGCACTCAAATGACGCCACACTTCACTCAGAGTACCTAAATGCTATATATTTCAAGCCTATGATGTCAAAAATACAAAAAGTTGGAAAAACTTCCCAGCTGTAAATAATCGCGATTATTTACTTTTGTTACAGCTTTTGCTTGAACTATATGATTTTGATCTCTACATGTTTTTATGCATCTATGCATGCTCCAAAATTGATTTGAAGCAAAATGGATATCATTTGTCAGCAATTTAGAATCAGGGCATTTCATAGCAAAATTCGCAGAATTTTCTAACTTTGACACTGTATTCACTTAATAGGAGCAATGAAGCGACCGAGAAGGCAAAGAAAAGGGTGTCCCAGAAAGAAAAGCTGCAAGAGTTGCCACCATACTAATTAGATCCAAGCTCAGTGAAGAGAACAAGGCAACTTACTTGTCTAAAGAACAGCTCAAAGAAAACAACACAATGATTTTCACAGGCAGATTGAAGAGCGAAGAAGGACACCAGGTAGGATTGCAAATGCTACCAAAGGAGATTTATGATGTAGCGGCAAAGCCGAACACCAAGGAAGCCAACATAAGGATAGGCCTAAGAGATTTCAACGACCAGGAACCATGCGGCGTGGATTTCCACAAGGCAAATAAATTACTATCCATGATCAAAGAAGATGGGTCAGCCCAAATCACGGATCAACAAGGGAAAAAGATTGAAGTGGTAATTACTAAAGAGATAGTGGCCGAGGCATTGAATTTGCCAACAGAAGGTATGACTATGTGGGCTAGAGATAGAAACAGCAGGTACTTTTACCAAAGATACTATTGCTGCCACCTTTTTTGATCTCATCCAAAGGCCAGTGGAGGAACCAGCTCGCCTCTACCATCAACATTTCCACTTCCTATCAAAGAGACCGCCACGATACACAACTCCAAACCATGCGGTTGTGATTACGTTCACTTAAGTATTGAAGTCGACAACCAGATAGGCAATAGATCATTCCCAGTATGTGCTTACAACACTGAAAGGAACAAAGAAAGAGGGCAAGATCACATATCTAGGAGCTCCTAAAGTGCTAACAAGAATAGCATATCATGCTATTGGAATGGCCAACAATTTGGCACGAACCCCCGATCAGAACACCTGGATTGTGTCAGCTCAACCTTCTTCAAGGACCACTTGATCAACAAAGAGAGTGTACAAGTCAGATGAGGAATCTACAAAAAGTTCCCATGAAGCCCATAGCAGTGAAAGCTCTGATAACAAAGAAAGAAGGGCAAGGATTGAAGCAATGAAAAAGAAAGCAGTACCAACTCACCAAGAGGAACCAATGCAAAAGAAGGCTAGGTTTGAAAGAGAAAAGCAGACATACGAAAGGAGCAGCCAAGCTGTAAGTGAGGACCCCAAAAATGGAGTCCAAGAGATATAAAAGGACCAAGAACCAAGAACCAAGAACCTTGCAAGAAAAGGACCAGAGGATCCCAAAGATTTCCTTGAGCGGATGTATGCGGAAGCTGAAGCTTTAAAGTTGAAGGAAACTCAAGAAGCTCAAAGAAAAGCAACGGAAGAGGCGGCTGAGCAGCAGAGACAAGCGGAAGCTGTTAAACAAAGTGAGTCACATCATGACCACGAGGAGATGTCTCCACGACCCTTATCACCCACTATAGAGCAAGAAGACCATCCCATGCCAAGTCCAAGCCCTTCACCAACTGCTAAATCCAATGAAGGTGAGGACGTAAAGGGAAAACAGAAGAAACGAAAAGAGGCCAGTTTTGAACAGCCAAAGGGAACAAAAAAGAATGAAGTTGGACCTTCTACAAAAACCAACCAAAATTAGCCGAGGCATCCACGAAGCCTCAAGGAGGAGAAGTAGAACCACCTCCACGTCCACAAGCAGAAGCCACATCACCAAAAAAAGAGCCACAAACGGAAATGGACCAAACCTCTAAACAACCCCAGGTAGAGCCTGAAGATTGGGAAAAAAATGATGAAGTCATCATAAGTGAATGAATATGCCAAGCAAATGCAACTAATGACAGATAAGTTGCGAACAACAACACTTAGCCGCAGTGCTAAGGCTAAGGAGCTTGAACTAGTCATTGATGCTCTCATCATTGCAGATATTCAAAGTCATATCAAAGAGCTAAAAAATGAAGCAGAACAACACCAGATTGCAAAGGAGAAACAACAGAAAAAGATGGAAGAGCTAGGAGAGCTTGTGACTAAGTTATCAGATGCATGCAAAAGCAAAGATCAACCATTGATAGAAGGTAACCAATGAACTATTAATCACTACTCTGTCAGTACAAAAGACTTAAGTGCAGCTCAATGTAGCTAATGCTTCTTTGTAGTACTGCGAGCAATGGATCAATGATCAAGCAACATTTTTAAGACAGATAAGAGAAAACCCCGCTGTCACCTCAATAAAAGGAACATATGAAGCCTACAAGACTTTAGAAAATAGGAACAAGGACCTTGAGCTTGATCTAAAGCTGGAAAAAATGCAAAGACGAGACCTTGCATTCATGCGGGTCCAAAGAGAAGAGCAATTGCTCAAGGAGATAAAAGAATTAAAGAGAGTCAACAATCAGCTATTAAGAGAGGGACAAACTGAATTTGATGAGGCAGAGAACTCTGAACAACCAACCATCAACATATCCTCAGTCTCTTTTGCTGATATGGAAACACAGTCGTCAGAAGGGCTAGCAGGAGAGTCAGACTTTCAAGTACCAATCACTAAAGCCGAGCAAGTGCCAATGGTCCAGCTTTCTAAAGCTGAGGAAGATGCACCAAAAGAGCAGATTTTCCAAGAAGCAGATGTTGAATGGAAAGCATCAATGAATTGGGAGTTGAGAGTTCTCCACTCATTAAATGTAAGTTAGCTCACTCCCAACCACATCAATGCTCAATGGCATCATCAGTCATTTCCCTACCCATTGATAAAAGTGGAGCTATTGTAGGTTAAGGAAAGACTGTACAAGGATATGCAGATAGAAGGCTCAGAGAATATCCACCCCAAGGGGGGATATTTCTAGGCAAGCAATTTTTGGTGAGTGCTTTTTAGGATCAGGCGAGTAGATTCCTAAAAATATTATGTCTTCCTCCTCTATCTCTCTCGTGCAGTTTTGCTAGTCTCCACTCCTTCTTCTTTTTCTTCTCTCTATCTCTAAGAGAGAGAGAGAGAGAGAGAGAGAGAGAGAGAGAGAGAGAGAGAGAGAGAGAGAGAGAGAGAGAGAGAGAGAGAGAGAGAGAGAGAGAGAGAGAGAGAGGCAATGAGGTATTAGGGAGGTTGAGACATAGACAAAGATATTCCACAGAAACAACAAAGACAAGGGTACTTGAAACAAAAACATACACATTAATCATATAAAGTTACATGATATCCCATCTCTTAAGCTATTCCGTGTTTGCTGTGTACTCCTTAATTAAGTGTAAATACTCTCTTCCATGCTCTTACACCCTCTTACAAATTGTCGCTATCAATTCTATGATTTTAGTGTGTGTGTGTGTGTGTGTGTATGTGTGTGTGATAGTCTAAGTGTGTGTGTGTGCTTGGAAATTGGGGAAAGAGGTTGACACGTTGATGTGATGTTTGTGAGCAAGTGTTGAATTGTTTTAAGCAACCAATCTCCCCCCTTTCTCCCAACAACAGCACACCAAAATCATCAAACAGTTGCAACAACAAACGGAGCAACTAGAGCTAATGAATATTAATTAAATGCTGAGAAATGAAGGCTTACCAAAGAGCTAAATGACTAAAAGATATTTTTTGATAAAAAATAAGGCAACTCATGAGTGTTTGAAGGAAGTCCATGGGTGTACTAAACTAATTAGTATCTAAAAATCTCTTCAATATGTTATTGGGCTATAGTCATCAACAACAAAATTCAACTAACCTAAGCACCATTTTATACCAAAGTGTAGTGACACAAATAAAAAAAGTTAAATCTCAAGGCCCAATATGTTTGGATTATTTCTACTCAGCTACATATGTCACTAAAAACATCAATGTTAAAAATTTCATGTTGAGACAGTGAAGAAGACTTGATAGTGCCTTTGGAAGGACCGATTGAGCAAACCAATGTGTATTACATCCGAGTGTTCAACAGGGCCACAAGGGTCTCAGTCCCTCACACCACTGCGCATGATATACTCATGATGAGAAAGCTAGGGTTGGTGGACCCAACTTCACTCCTGCAAAATTTTTTGGAAAGAGCACGTCTGGCAGTAGAGAGGGCGTTTGAACTTTAGGGGTCCAAACAAATCAAAGTGGGTAAAATTGCCAATGGCTGTCCTTGCTCAACTCATATGTAAGGTATGCTTGAAAGCAATCCTAAATGAGAATATGTTTTGATTTTGAATTCTTATTATATATGTTTTGATTGTGTCCTTGGCAAATGATAGGAAGAGTTCGATGCTATGTACAATAGTAAAACTGAGGGCTGCCCCATCAAAAGGGAGTTTTGACTACGAATTGGCACCTGATGCATACGAACAAAGTATCATTTTTGTGCTATCTCAGATAGAGTAGTATTTCACGTGCAAAGGGCTTGAGATAGCAACCATTGCAAATCCAAAATATGGCAACGACTTTTTTCAAAAATGTATATCATTTACAGGCTAGGGTGAGAAGACCACCAAAATGACACCCTCTAGAGTGACAGAGGTTGCGCATGCACGCATTAGCCCAAAAGAGTAAGTAAATGTCATTTAAGTATTTTGATATCTTTCTCTTTTGATTTCTTTCAATGAAAAAGAAGAGTCCCTTTTCCTTTGCTAGGAAGGTGCCGCTTAATTGACTTCCTCCAAGGTGGTGATGCAACCTTGAAAGAGAATGGCATAGGGTTGACGGAGAAGGCATGGATCCAGTGGCTTTGATATCACGTGTATTGATGGAAATTGGAAAGGTGATCAAGTGATTATGTCCTCGAATCAATTTGTTGGTGATCTAACTTGTGTCATATTATTTGCTGTAGGAGAGTGCTTGAGATGGCCAAGAAAATGGAGGGTGAGAATCAACACGTTGCCATCCAACACAAGAAGGCTGAAGAGAGGCATGGTTGCACACTCACACACACATTGTAGAAATAGAGATGGAACCACTTTGAAAGCCTTCAAGAAGTGGAGTGCATTGATCAAGTCCACACAAGATCTCGAAGAGCAACCCCACATTTCTTGCACGGCATGACGCATGTTGTACAGGTTGGACATCTTTGATTGACACATTACGTATGTTGTAGGTTACACTAATCTTGTAACGGTGGCTCAAAACAATATTTCTTGTCTTGAAGATGGTGGAGAGATGCTCTAGTCTTCCCCATTCTCGAGCACCCCAGTGCTGCATGGTGCAGGTCATAGAGAGAGGAGACGGTCTTATATCCAGATGTGTGGATAGATGACTTGCAACAAAGGGAGCGTGGCTCAAGTGTCCTTGGTGGATGGATTACCCGTACAAGGAGTACCCACCCAAAGAGGAAACGCTTTACATAGGTATCATACTATGTAGATTTTTCCTTTGCCATGCAATATGACATGGGCACAATAAATTTCTTTTTTTTAATCAGTAGTGGACCATACTGCTTCACGAAAGAAAGCCATTGTGATAGAGAGTGCACTCTTGCCGAACACAACAAAGAATCTGGCCTAAAGAAACCAGAATCAAAGAAACCAGACTCAAAGAAAGACACAAAGATTGGCTCCACATCGGCCCTGCAAGCACCCTTGGATGACAGGCAACGTGGGAAGAGAGTTGTTGCCTCTAGTGATAGTGAGAGCGAGCATGTGGTTGAGGAGTATTTTGTAGAAGTCAGCGATAGTGCTCAGAACCTTGGTGCCATGAGCCACACTGTACCAACACTTTCCTTCACTCCGAGACCAGTAGGGGGCACCTAGGAGTCCCCTCCATGTTTACCATCACAGGGCAGGGCTGCAGAGGACCTATCAGACATGGCTAGAGTGGTCGGAGAAAACCCTCTAGGTACGTGAAAATGGTTAATGTTGTGTTTTTCTCTTTAGCATTGCATGCTAGATATATTTGATCTTATGTTGAGCATACAAATATGCATGTAGAGCCACGCCACCTTGCTGTGCATGCTAAGCCACACTTTTTTTCCCTCATAGTTATGTCCACAGTTTTAGTGCTAACAAAGATTGCGCACAGTTCTATGCATTCACTACGTAGATTCTTGGGCTCTCTAACAGAAGCAAGACAGATGAACCCAAACTTGAGTTTGGGTGGTGTACGTTTGATGTACACGGCCTTTCCCTTACACACTAGGCCACATGTAGCTAGCACAGGTGGAGTTCCCTTATGGAACCAATGGGATAGCGAGCTTGTGGATGCTGCATTCCTTCTCGCAAAACCGAGTTTCTTTTGATTGATGGCATGGTCGTGCAAAAAATCTTTTCATTGTCACTTCAAAGGGGGAGGGAGCTCATTTCTAGTTATTGAGGATATTGTACATACGACTGCCGGAATCTAGCTGCACGACTGTTCAGGACTATGTAGAGGGGGTATGTTGTTTTTTTGTATTGATAATGATTAGTATCTTTGTTGTTCACATTTCAAAATATCTACCTTTTAATGTTATTTGTAGGTTGGTACTTTGTTGCTAGTCATTTTTTCACCCCTTAGAACCGGCGGCGGGTGTCGACTTCCGAGGTATGATCGAGCGGATGGAGAGATTGCAACAAATGTACGTGGCTTCTCTGCACATGATGACATGTTGTGAGAAAAGCTACCAGGTACAGATCCCACATAGTGGACACTTGATCGTATGGGCATGCCTTATTGTAGAGGTGTTGAGAGGAGTCCAGCGTTTGCCAGGTGCTAGAAACTTATTGAATGTTTTTACTTCATGATCCTAAAATATTGGAGGTATAACAAATTTAAGGATTTTTGTTGTTTTGTAGGTGGCTACTAGGTACCTTCACAAACATGGGAGATGATGTGTTGGACTATTTTGCAGGAGTGGGGACATTGGCAACATAGTGTTTACTGCTACGCGTGCTACGCATGCTACGCAGGCATTACATCAGTTGTGAGAAGGATTGGCCAGCTAGGGCCAGCTCAAAGCCTACCTTCTGATTTAGGCTCAACATTGATGTTTGGTAGGAGTGACAAAGTTCATGTAACTGAGCATCCAAAGCAGGTGACATAGAAGATTCATCTGCTGGAGCTACCTTTGTCGACACCACACAACAGTCAGGGGGGGGCAATAGCAACTCCACATACTACTTTCACAGCCCCAGTGTTGGCATGGCGTGCAACTGGACCATCCACCAGTGCATTTAGTGCCTCCACATCTGAGGTCCCGCCCGGAGTTGATCCATTGCCTCTTTCACTACCTACATGCCTCCCCACATATGGTTCATACCCTCTACCATTTGGAGGAGTTCCCCCACCATTTGGTGCACTGCCCCCGTTGGCATGACCTTTGTTTCCTCCCAGAGCATATGGATCCCCATCGCCCTTCTTTAATCCACGTCACCCATGATGTATCCCCCCCCCCCCCCCCCCCTATATGTATTTAGTTTTGTGTGTAAGGAACTCCTCTTTATCTTATCAATAGTGTATTGAATGCATCCATGGTGGTAAATCATGTTTTTGTTTGAATGTGAGTTGGCACTGAACGTGCAATCTTCAATGTTACATTTTAGTTGAAAAGGGATAGAAAGAGAGAGAGAGAGAGAGTGAGAGATAGAGGAACCAAAAAATAGAGAGAGAGAGAGAGAGAGAGAGAGAGAGAGAGAGAGAGAGAGAGAGAGAGAGAGAGAGGTAGAGAAAGGATCTTTTGGGAATCCACTCGCCTGATTCTTAAAAAGCACTTGCCAAAAATTGCTCGCCCAAAAACCCCTACCCCAAGTGGAGAAAGAACTGGTTGAACAAAAACTCCAGACATCTAATTTTGTTCACAAGAGCATCTGCAGCCCTATAGAAGGACCCTACATTTTGTCTTGTACCAAGAGTAAGGACATGGCAGACATACGATGCACTGAAAAAGAAGAGGTCAACATGGATGAATTACCCATGACTAACAGCTCCAGAGCAGGGACCAACAACATAAGAATACATGGTGAAAACCCTAACGGGCGCCATTACCTTCTTCTAGAGCCTCCTTGATCTCTCATGTGTAATGTTGTGTAAGTTTTGCAGAATGCTGCTCACCTGCGTTCAAACTTTTCATGAGCCTGAGCAAGCAGGAGCACCATGGATGTCTTTCCTCGATGGCAATAAAGGTCTATGTTATGATTTAAGCGGACAACCTTCAGAAGAAGTCCTTTACGGCTTCTACGCCAGATGTATGTTTTCGCCATCTAGAAAGCATTTGAAGAGGCATTCTATACAGGTTTCTTCACATGGCAAGCAAAAATATTTGGGCCAGTGATCAGTAACCTTACATCAAGGTTTGTTGGCTATTCAGCCATTGAACTTAAAAATAGAGTCACCATGCAAGTTTTGCAAGTCCCTGACAAAGAAAGACGAAATAGATATGAAAAATCCCTACATACGCTTAAAGACCGCATCACTAGCCGTCAACCCGAAGACTACTTCAGTCCATGAAGCTGTGTCAAGCGATGACACAATCGAGGAGGGGGGAATGTTAGCAGCAAGCTAACTCGGATAACATTTTTCGGAGCTTTTATTGTAAAAACACTTATTATTTTGATAAATCGGGAATGTTGTAACTCCTACTTTCCAGATAAAGAATGTAATTGACGAGCCGAGGCTACAAGCTTATAAATTGTATCAACCTATCTTTAGTTAGAGATGCCACATTATTAGTTTTGACCACAGAAACCTTGGCTAAGGCATAAAAGCCAATTTCTATAAGTATTTTGTAAGTTTTTGGATAAGAGAAACATAGCGTGAGCTAACGATGCTCACTTCTCTCCCTCTCGTGCTTCCTACTCCCTTCTCAGTTGTCACATTGCAATGGCGTCTGTTGCGTTGCAACCACAGGTAAGAGCTCTATGCATTGATGTAAGCATTTCATGGTAATCCGTAGCTTTTGGCGTCACTGACCCACGGCCTAATATCATCATAAATAAAAATTTAAGCTTAAAAAATCATAAAATAAGTATAGGCAGGGTATTGGGGCATCATTGCTAAGCATTTAGATGCAGTCGGGGTTGAAAACGACTAGGTCAAAAACTCACTGCTGCTGTTAATAATTGCAATTTTTGCACTTGACCTAAAGTGAGTATAAGTTTCATAACGTTTGATACTGTAATAGTTATGATTTGTTTGCCGATTAGCGACTAGCTTTTGGTGATTTTTGTCATTTAAGTGTAGCTTGAGTTAGATGGGAGTTGTCTGTTGTTTTCCAAGCAACCTCTTGTAGTCTCTATGCACTAGTCGAATCAGCTTTGTCCCATGGATTGACAATTATATTCGTGGTTCTCGCTATGTCTGCAATAAGATAGGAGTGAGGTTAGAAACCCGTCCTACATGCTAGTCGTAGCTAGCTTATTTGAGAGATGAGAGAGGGTTTTTTGCAAGAGTTTATCAAAGGTGGTTTGTCATTGGAGAAGATAAATCCTCCACTTATAGTGGTAATGTCTCTAACTTTGGCCAAGGCTTCATTTAATGTGGCTTTGTTTCTCTCACTCATGTCCTAGATTTCAAATCTAGAGTAAAAAATATACAAATATGATCTTGTATTAAAACACAAAAGAGAGATTATGAGGGGCGTACGTGGAGTAAAAGATGATTAGGAGGTTGATGTTGCCGTTGAAGTTGATAAACATAGGCATGGACTACCTAATTGGCGCTTCCATAACTTGATGCTTTGCTCGGACAAGCCTCCCTTGTGTCATGTTGTTTGTAGTGGTCGTAGTCGAATTCCTTTGAGGTTGTCACAGTGGTTGTCACTTCATTATAGCCGTTGGCACGAAGCGCGTATATACGAGAGCATGTGCATGTGTGTGAATGATGGTGGCTCTGTAATTTGACTATTTTGAGCTTATGGACTGATTTGTGAGTGTTTGGTGGTGATTATGAGAGTGGGATATGTGTTGATGAGTAGGTTGTGTGTGTGTATATGTGTGTGAGTGTGTGTGTGCGTGTGTATGACTGAAAAAATAGTAATTTTCAGCTGTGGAGATCTTGGGAAAGACATGAGAGTGAGAGAGAAGAGAGAGTGTGTGTGTATGTATGTACTCTATGTGTGTGTGGAAGGAGATAAAGTTTTTTTGTTTGATTAGAGAGAGAGAGAGAGAGAGAGAGAGAGAGAGAGAGAGAGAGAGAGAAGAGACAAAAAGTGAATATTTCAGCCAAGAGAGAGAGTGAGAGGGAGAGACAAGACAAGGAGAGGGAGGGCTCCATGGATGGAAGAGGGCAAGGTGGAGAAAGGTGATAATGAGAAGGAGGCCCCCTTTATTTGCTTTTGTAAAAAGGTGGTTACCATGGTTGTACAAACCATTGAGTACCCTCTTATTTTACTAATATAATTATCAATTATATTGAAAGTGGAATCCTTTGAGGAGAAAATGAAAGAGGCAGGAAAATGATTACCAATGGCTCCGCCGGTACTTGGGGACAAAGGCTCCTTACCATGCAAGGTTTTTTGCTTCGGTGAAAGCTTCTACTGAGGATTTTGTTTATCTTGATAGTCAAGTGGTCATTCACATACCCTGAACTTGAGAATTTTGGAGAAAGGGGCGGGGGAAAGAGGGGGGGGGGGGGTTCCATAGAGAGAGATGGGTTGATTTCAAAAGGCAGCTCCCACTACCTACTGGACAATGCTATGACTGAGGTTATTCTCTGCCTCACTCATGTACACTCATACACAAGCAAAAAAATATACCCGAATCATTGCACACGTAGTCTTCTTAAATGTCATGATATACGCTAAGCAACAAGCTTAACCACCAACCGGACAACGAGGCATACATCCGAATCATTTGTAACAATCCAATTTGAAGGGTTTACAATGCAAAATAATCCAACGAGGCATACATCTGAATCATTTGTAACAATCCAATTTGAAGGGTTTAAATGCAAAATAATCAAATCCAAATAAGTCTCTCTCTTTTCCATCACACTTGCATGCACTCATACACATGCATACTTGTATGCAAACACAGAAAATATACCTAGATCAGAGCACACACACTCTTTTCAAGCATCATGACATACACTGTGCAACAAGATTAGCCATCAACATGACAATGATACATGCACACAACAAGCCAATTTCATATGTTTCCAGTCCATAATAATCCAATTCGATTTTGTCCTCTCATAAATCAATGGATGAACAACATTGAAAAAGTGCAATAACAAACCCTTATAGAATAATATTAAAAGGATCAAAAGCACACATCTTAAAAAAGCAACTATTATAAGATAGACATGTAGTAAAACAAAAAAATATAATATACTCATATGGGCTCGGGGGCTTATTTCTCTAACACTAGCTTACAATGGAGAAATCTAATTATCCTCATCGCTAGTGTCATCATTGTTGTCATTCTTGGCTCCATTGGCTTGTCCTTGTGCAACAATGTATGTCATCCACACTTCTACCCAAGCCTCTACATGTCGCCGCTCAAAGGCTGCACACTCTTGTGGGGTGCGATAACCATGTGTCCCCCAAATCAAGATTGTATTTTTGGCAATAGCGACAACTTTCTCAATATCCCATTCTGTTGGATGTGCATTTAAATCAAGGATATACATGGCATCGAATAGGGACGTTGTGGAATCACTGATTACACAAAAAGCCTCCATGTAGTTGTGAGAACTTTGTGTTGTGCATAGATAATTGATTGCATACATGAGAATGTAATTAGCATGTACATTGTTGATGGGGTCAACACGTGGGGCGGGGGGACCACGTTGAGGGCCATGCCCGCGTTGTGCGGGTGGCCCATGATAATCACGTTGTCTGTGATTTTCTCTCGGCATGGTAAATGTTTGAATGTGAGAAGACTAACTAAAGGAAAACTTGTGGACTTAACAACTTGTGAATGCATGAAACTAGTGATTTTATAGCTATTTATAAAAAAACCTTGGTGATTTTACTTCCAAAATCATTCGCACCATGTCCTTCAAATTCTTT
This sequence comes from Adiantum capillus-veneris, assembly GCF_014529385.1. Taxonomy (NCBI): domain Eukaryota; kingdom Viridiplantae; phylum Streptophyta; class Polypodiopsida; order Polypodiales; family Pteridaceae; genus Adiantum; species Adiantum capillus-veneris. The sequence continues at coordinate 57,125,750 of NC_140956.1, forward strand.
TCAAACAGAATAAAATATTTGAGAAAATCTCATTGGATGATTAAACTTCTTCCAAGGATAATTTAACATCCCAACATGATACTCTTCAAAAATTAAAACATAGTATGAACAATCAATACCAAGTTTTGATGTGCCATTACATAGAGAATAAGTTCATCTGCAGTAATCACTACAAATTGGGATTTAGGTTCCCAGTGGCCACAATTCTTGTGGTAGTTACACTATTGGGGCATGTGCAGAGGGTGGGGGCCCCATGAGAGTGTGGGAAATAGTGGCCTATAGAGAGGTTGACCATGGCTTGGCCAACCTAGAGCTATAGCTAGAGGTCCACTTGGGGGTCGAGTAGACGACACAATCGATGCTAGTGACGTGGTAAAGGCAATGGAGCTCGCTGTGACTGTGTTGAATGTGATACCTCGTCCACATGAAGAGTCGATCCTAGACTGCTAGGAAGCCACTTCTACGATTGAACACGTGCCAAAAACAATTTGTGATCTTGCTCAATCCTGATCTAGTGTCATTGTAGATGCTCGCACTCCGTTGCCAAGCCACCACATCTTGCAAGAAAATCCAAAATTGCATCCCCAACCTTCATAAAGGTACAAGACAACCACTTGTTTAGGGGAGCACAAACATTAGCGGACATTGCAATGAAAATAGTCTATCAAACAAAGAAGTCCCCTCCTTGACTTACCAAGCAAAGAACTTGATCTTCTCCACTTGAGGCCAAAATGGTGCTCCAAGGTGGTCTAGCATCCACTCCCAGAGTGGCTCTCGAATCATGTCACAATAAAATCCGAGCCCATCTTTTTCTGTTGCCACAACTCCTGCCTAACAATCAAATAATGTAATGACTAGAACCCCTTCAATTTTACGTGTGAACATGGCCAGCACCAAGGTCTTGATCTACAACATGGTTAACGTTTAAAATAGAATCACACCAATGTCAACCATGAAACTTGTGGAAATGGTTAAGAACTTACTGGATGTGTGAAGTAATCTATCATAGCATATGCAAATGGTTAAGAACTTATTGGATTTGTGAAGCAATCTATCATAGCATATGTGCGTGAAAGAAACTGGAGAAAGATGGGGTAAAATAGAAAAAATCACACAAGGGAGCCCCATTGGTGATGAGTGCCACATGGTTTTCTCAGCACACCATGACTACTGCACCATGCAATAGTAAAAACTCTGCAACTAGGTGAACACACTGGCATTGAGCTCGGTAGAGAATAAATTCCATCGGGGTATGCCACCAATGCTCGCGTCAAGTTTGAAATGTGTGGGTAGGTCTTCCATACAAGCCTGCACCCCTCCAAGCCACTGGTCAAGCTCCATTTTGTAAGAGTATGATGAGAGTGTGATAGAAACTCAATCAAACATCAAATCACTTCGTGGTTCCTACAATGCAAAATACCATGCATAAGAAGATTGATGAATTGATTAATAACTTCAAAATTGAAATTAAATACCAAAGTTTTATAAAATTACTCAGAATTAATTTTTGGATCCATGATGGCCTTTCGTAGATGGTCTATATTAGCAAGTATTGCGAGATGTATTGGGACCACTCAGACACTTACAATTTCTACCATTTTTGCATCAGAGTGAGCCAAAATTACATCACATCCAAAATTTAGTCAAATGTTAGGTACCAATAATTTGTGAAAAAAAAGCAATGGATTGTGGGGGGTTGTGTTTCTTACCTAGTGGAAACGAACCAAATGGTTCGGGTGGCCTCACCAAAACTAGGTGGCTACCCTCACTTTTCCCAGTAGTAATGGATATGGTTTTCTCAAGACCCCGGGATCTCAAAACTCGGCATGGACTAGACCTCCATGATTTTGAGTGTCGCTCGGAGTCACCCTGCTCATAATCCGACCTGCCACCTTGCTGCTCGCTCCTTTCACTTTGAAACTCTTTTGGAAACTCCTCAAATTATTTGGGGCTAGTCGTCCCCTCTACTTACCTTGTTTAGGTCCACCAAATGTATTCTTTAGGCATGGACATCCCTTGACCGTGCTAGAAAAAATGGCATCGACGGGAGACTAATTGATGGTGACACTTTGATTTTTGCCCATTCCCCTAAACTTCTCGTGCAATTCTGCAAGTCCAAAAAGAGAGTGAGGACACTATAAATTGACATCCACAAAGTCCAAGAACCATGGACAGTCTCTCCACGTATCCTTACCATGGAGCCTTTCTATTCAATCATTGGGATATGTCCCACTCTCTTCTCTCTCAGACTCTACCCATGAGTCACTAGGATGCTCGGAGTATGGACTATGAAGACATGTCTTAAAGGTGTCCAACCACTCTCTATAATTTACAATAGGAACAACTCCATCATTCAAAACACACAATTTGAATCTTACATCCTAATAAAACTCTATAGTTAAATACATGTACATCAAGCGTCAGACATTACATGCAAAATGTGGATGCTCCTATATACTTTGTGTGGCTCATATGGTTAGCTTCCACTACATAAAGGCCTTTCCAAAGTGCTCTTGTCAAAAAGCTTGCCTCGCCAAAAGAGAGGCCACAATCACGTACAGCAAGTGCATGTAGCTTCTTCACCATGGAGTTCTTGGTCTCCATCTTCTCTGCCAAGCTCAATACACCCTTTCAGTCCAAGTATTAGTAATATTGTAATACTATATATGATCGCATACTCCAATGTTACTACGCTCACCTTTCTAGCTTCCACCAATATACCTGCATTCTCAACCACTGTGAGAATGGATTTTTTTGACTTGGAATAGATGCCTCCACCAACGACACATCTCCCTTGGCCAAGATGTTGAACATACGACATTTTTTGAAATTTATCATTGGACACCATGTTAAAAAAAAAAAGTAGTGCTTTCAAAAGCAAATAAGACTTACTCCGTGGGACTAATGCGTGTCCGTGCAACCTCTGACACCATGAAGGGGGTCATTTTTGAACCCTTCTCTACCCAACCCACAAAAAAAATGCATATAACAAAAAACTCTGCACAATTCTTAGGACTTTCTATGACCGCTATCTCCAATCCTTTATGCACAAAAAAATTCTCAATCTCTTTTATCGCAAAATCATAGCTTGCCTTGTCATCATCTCAATAGGTACTTTGTACTCCCCTTGGATGGCAAATTTTGCGTTTTGAGCTGACACATTGCATCAAAGTCTTCTTACAATACAAATTGAGGGCGAGTTTTTTGAAATGGGGCCTCTAAACCCAAACCAATGGGCCTACCCTCACAAAATGTTCGTAAAGAGGTACGCACACTACTTGGGGCACCACCTTCTTTTGGGAGTGGAGAAGGAAACCAATCAAAATAACACTTGCACTCACCCACTCAAGCAACACACTTTGAAAACCCCCTTACTCTATATACACTTTGGACACTTGAACACCATCAACGATTATGCAACCCAATGCCGTGCATCAAATGAAATATGCAATTTGTGGAATAGCATTCACCTTCTCCCCATAAGAATACCCATAATACATCCAAACTCCTCCTCTCTCAAGCACTCATCAAAAAATCATGCGCACAAGACTTGCCTCTCAAACACACAAGAGAATCACTTACAAACTAACACACTTTGCATAGAGAGCTCATCTCCATCTATGCAATGCCGTGACACAAATAAAATCACCATGAGAGGTAGCCACATGCATATGTAATGAAGCAAAAGAGAGTTGGAGTGAGAAATTTCTTTAGACCATTAAATAAGTGTGGAGAAACAAACCAATGGTAAATTGAGAATAGAACACTTACTTGATTTCTCGCACACCTTTTAAGGGGAGGACAGACGCTGGCTAACCATCACGAATTGCGACACTTGAAAGTTTTGAAGATGATTTAATGATCACTAACGTAACCATGAGAGAGATCATGATGTATTTACAAGTTATTGAGGTGCTACAAATGATTCATTGGGTTGATGGAGTAAGAGATTGTAGAATAGAAAGAGTGGAGGATAGAATTGCACTTCCTCCAAAGAGGAAGGTTAGGAGGGAGGATGTGAAAGAGGGAGAGTTGGGGTTTTCTCTACTATTGATCAAGAAACAACATGAAGTTGAAAATATAGGTTTGTGTCCTTGAGTCTCTCCAAGGGGGGCTATTTATAGTTGTGTAGGAGTGGGATTATGCTACACTTAATTAGGGTGAGTGATTAGCCCTAATTAAGTGTCCTTTGACCACTCATTGAATATTGGACATAAAAGGGACTATTTATTCACCAAAAATATCATTTTAGACCGTGAAGGCTCTATAGGGGTGCATAATGTAGGTGGGCCCCACCATGAGGCCCTAGGGGTGGCTCCTGCGGGGTATCTCAACTTGTCTGTCTTGGCATTTAGAAAGCATCTTTAGGTTGGTCCCATCATATGCAAGTGACCTTGAACACTCATTGCTCTTCTAGAAGATGAGTAGGGGAAAAATAAGATCTCACCCTTTTGATTTACTTGATTTACAGTTCCCTTTTGCTGCGAATCTGACAGATTTACACTATTTTGACCATAACGTTTTACCTGTAGCTCGGAATGACATGCTTCAAAAGGAAAATTTGACCTTCTCAACATGTTTGATATGAATTTGGATTATTCTTCACGCCCATGCACCAAGGAATTCAGTTTGGAAGGTCCACACTAGGCTAGGGAACCTTTTGCTTCCAAGTCTTCTTGTATGGGCCCTTTTCTTGTATGCATCCAAGGGGAATCATGCTTTTTCAAAAGGCTATGATGCTTAAACAAATAGAGGAGGGCCCAATATTATTTGCTTGTGAAAAGAATATACAATTGGAGTCTTTTTGAAAAGAGAAAAATTATATGTATATTCTTAAGAGATATTGGGCAACCTATGTAGGGGGCATAGACGACTTGTAGAGATGGACCATAATCTTTGGTAAAGACAAGTGGAGAGTTGATTTCCATGGTAATTTATCTATATGGGATGGAAGATGGATATATTATTTTTCTACTACTAATTCACAAGAGGTAAGAAAGTTTGGGGGTAGATAGTTGGTTATTGTATGCTTACTTTTATTTACAAAGCAATAAAGAAAAGGGTGGTAATATAAATATATGACTAAGGTGACATTTTTGGGAAGAGTACAATGTATGTGTCACCACAAAGGTTAAACGAAGAGGGGGAATTTACTCTGGATAACTTAATAGCATAGAAAAATATATACACATATGAGGAAGAGGTCGTTGAGTAGGCTGAAAAATGTTGCAAAAAGATGGTTACCATTTTATGCCACTCATATTAGCCCTCCCCCAAGCCTAGAGATATTCATATCTTTAGGAGGACGGTGTTGCTTCTTTTTCTTCTTTTTTTTTTCTCTTTTTTTTGTCATTTTTTCTTTTCCACTTTTTTTTTCGCAATAGGAGGAGTGTCATGCACTCTTTTACTCCATTAGACCTGCTTTTCATTACCTCAATCCCATAAATCGGAGATGGGAGGGTTGCCTTGGGTATGTTCAGATTCCAAAGCTGGTTCTTCTTTGCACATCAAAGCTTTAAAAATAGGTGGAGTATTTGCCAAGCCGAAGGGAGCCATGCCAATTTGGAGCTTAGATGATGTAGGCAGATGACTTCCTATCAACGGATTGATACGTTGAAAGTAGGGCTTTAATCTCCATCCATTGACTCTGGTCTTGTGGAGTTTTCCTGATAAATTTGCTAATCTGTAACTACCATTCCCAAACTTTGTTTTTATCATGAAAGGTCCCTCCCATATTTGCAAAAAAAAATTGTCAAGTCGAGTATCAAGTCGGTTATCATAGTGAAGAACCAACATACCTTCCTTCAATCCTTTCCCCTTGAGCTCCTTGTTGATTTTGTCCCTTTGGCTTGTCGCTTTGGTGATGTAGTGATCAATGGACTCTTCTCTATCTAGCTCAAGTCGTTGGAGATCTAAGATCCTTTCATGTAGAACCTCTTTTGGTTTTTTTTCCACTCTTGCAAGAACACGCAATCTTGAGAGCTCTACCTCAATGGGGAGAAGTGCCTCCTGTCCATAAACTAGATGAAAAAGGGTGAATTGGGTAGATACCTTGAAAGATTTCCTATACGCCCAAAGAGTAGCCATCAAATGGCGATCCCAATCATTAGGCCGGTCCACAACCTGCTTAGAAATGATCTTACATATCATTCCATTCACTTTTTCCACCAATCCATTGCATTGAGGATAGTAGGGTGTGGAATGCAGGTGTTTCACTTTTAACCTCCTCAAGAGATCATTCAGAAGGTCAGCCCTAAAACCCGGGCCTCGATCTGATAAGATTTCTAGGGGTGTTCCAAACCTACTACAAATATGGTCAAAAATAAACTTTGATACCTCTTCAGTTGTGATTCGGGTTGTGCTTGTTGCTTCCGCCCATCGTGTCATGTAGTCAACACCCATGATGATGAAAACCTTCCCTGTAGAAGTACGAGGTAGGGGACCTATTGCATCCACACCCCACTTTTCAAAAGGGCCATAAGATATTATTGGGACTCGAGGCTCATATGTTAGTCATCTATCCCTAGCAATTTGGCATGGCTTACATGCCTTACACCAATATTGGACATCACGATGTAAGCTCGGCCAAATAAACCCTGCTTGTAAAATCTTCCTACTTGTAATATCTTGAGAAAAGTGACCACCACAGACATCATCATGACATGAAAGAAGAATTTTCTCTATCTCTTGCACACCTGGTACTCTCCTCAAGACCAAATCTTTCCCTTTGTGATATAAATCATCCCCGATCAACTGGTAAGGTGTGGCCTTCTTAACTAGTCTATGTCTTTGCACCTTGTCTAAGTGTTTGGGACACTCACCTGCTTGTAGAAAGAAGATAATGTCTTTTAGCTCCTCTTGACCTTGATATTTGGGTTCATATAGTTTCACACCTCCTACCGCCATTTGAAGCTTTTCATTTGCGAGTAAGTCTTCTTCCTTGTTATGAGTTCTCACAATGTGTTGTACCTGTGTTGCTTTAAAACCCTTCATCAAAGCTTTTACACTACTAAGCCACTCAAACAATGTACGATTCTTGCACTTCCAAGTCCCTTGGATTTGCCTGACCACTAGCAAAGAATCACCTTTTATAATAAGTCTTTGTATGCCTAATTCTTTGCATTCTTCTAACCCAAGGGTTAGAGCAGCATACTCAGCCTCATTGTTAGAGTGAACATTGGGTAGAGTGATACCTTTTCTAACCATTACCTCCTTTTGTGGGTTCAAAATGATGATCCCCCTGTTGCTTTGTCTTGTTGGCGTTGATAAGCTCCGTCAAAGCATAAAGTATGGGCATTATCAATCTCCTTCACTTTGAACTATTTTGAGCCTTCCTCTCTTTGTAGTCGTGATCCTTCCCTTTCTCTCACTTTGTAGGTGAGAATGTCTGCAAGTCCTGCCCTTGTGCTATCTTCTACAAGGAAAGTTTATTCGAATTCTTGGAGTTCAAGCACCCACTTTGCTATTCTAGATGAGAGGCTCATGTGTTGTACTACATATGGTAGATTGTGCTCTAAGGTGAGAAAAACAAATGGCACAGGGAGAAGATATGATCGAAACTTCCTTACCACAAACAAGATTGCAAAGACCACTTTCTCCATTTCAGTGTATCCCTTCTCGGGCAGAGTCATCACCTTGCTTGCAAAATAGATCGGCCTCATGTATGATGTTTTAGGATCTTTTTGCATCAAAACAACACCAATTGCTTCGAAACCTACACTTGGAGTGACATAGTAGGTCTCCTTTGGATCTGGTGGCATTAGGATTGGGAGAGAGCTAAGAATGCCCTTCACTTCCTCAAAACATTTTGCATGTTCCCTCCCCCATTCAAATGTAGATTGGCTTGCCAACCTATGCAAAGGGGCGATGGCTTCTGCTAGGAGATGGATGAAGCGAGACATGTACCTCACTTTGTGGTTGAAGGTCATTAGCTCCTTAGTTGTTGTTGGTGGAGATAATGACAAAAGGGACTCTACTTTAGAGGAATCCACTTGAATTCCTTGTGAAGAAACCACATGGCCTAGCAAAACCACCTGAGATTCACCGATATGACACTTCTCTGGGTTGAGTTGTCCCCCAAATTGATGGAGCCTCTTAAGCCCCTCTTCAACCTTCTGGCAGTGAAGTGAGCTACAACTATAAATACAGAAATCATCCATAAAGACTATTATAGATTTTCCAAAGAATGGCTGAAATACAAACATTGTGAATCTCATGAAGGTGCTAGGAGCATTGGTGAGCCCAAAAGGAATTACTCTGAATGCAAAACATCCCCAAGGTGTGATGAAGGTGGTTTTTGGTTGGTCCTCTTCTGCTATTCTAATTTGAAAATATCCTGAATACCCATCACACACAGTGTAGCATTCGTGACCTGCTACTTCATTCAAAATTTCATCTTGGAAAGGGAGAGGGAAGTGGTCCCTCTTTGTCGCAGCGTTGAGGGGTTTGTAATCCACGCAGACCCTCCACTTACCATTCTTCTTGGGAGTGACTACAATAGGTGATACCCATTCGGAGTTGGATACTGGATAGATGAAGCCAGCCTTCAAGAGTCGATTCACTTCTTGTAGGAGAGCCTTTTGTTGCACAGATCCTAGTCGCCTTAACTTTTGAGCCACGGGTTTGGTCCCTGGTTTCAATTCAATTCGATGCTCTATTACATCTACACCTCTTATTTGTGAGTAGTCAGTGATAAACAAATTGGGATACCTCCTTAACATATTGATGTAGGACCTCTTCTCCTCACAAGTAAGATCTTTTGCAAGAATCTTCTCAAATCCTTCTTCAAGGTGGTGGCATCTTTCATCCCCTTGTGTGTGATTGTCTGTTGGCTTTTCTTCTACAGAAACATCTTGGGTGTTGGCGTTGAATACAATTCCCATTACCTCCAAAGAAGACTCCTCTTCACTGGTTGATGCACTGGTTGATGCTTCCTCATCACTTGAGTAAAGACTCTCCTCCTCGCTCTCTTCATCTGCCGTGGTTTCATAGTTGATATCTAGTTGCTTTCCTTCTCGCCAATCATACATCACCGGTTGACCCTTCTTAAGAATCAAACGACCACTTCCCCATTTTTTTATCTACATTCACAGCAATGAGCCAAGGCCTCCCTAGGATGATGGGATAGCCCTCCCCCTTAGCTGGCAGGACATACATATCCACTCGTGCATCTATGTTACATACAGAGACTTTTACATTTTCAATGATCCCCAAACACTTCACACTTGAGTTGTTGGCTAGCCTAGCTTGACAATTAGAGGACTTTGTAATTTCAAGCCCTAACCTGTTCATTGATTTTTCCGTGATCACACACATTTAAGCTCCACCATCAACATATACATTAGACACCTTTTTACCCCTTATGTAAGCATCCACAATGGGTTCCACATCTTTTTGTAGCTTTGAGGCCACAACCTTAATAGAAAGATTTGCTTTCTTTTTTGGAATTCTTGTACTTACCAACTTTGGCCATTGCCTTCTTACTTTGGCTGATAGGTGTAGAAGTTGAGTCCATGAAATGTTTGGCTTTTGGGTTTGTAAATCCTCCAGGATGTTGTAGGGCTCTAGCTCCTTTCCCAATGGGAAGTCGTTGATACCGATTTCCCTTCGCCTTGATCTTTTCTTCCTGCTACTTTCATCTTCTTCCATCTTTGACTTCTTCTTCTTGTCCCTTCTGGCTGAATTTGTTCCTTCACTTCTCATGTCTTCATCCTTATCATGTGCTATTGTGCATTTTTCTGCCGGCATAACATCAAAGTTTAGAGTATGCTCATCTATTACCTCTTCTAGCTTGATGATGTTGACTCCTCTTTCTTCCTCCTCATGTGGGACGGGAGGTATATTTGCTGGTGGTGGTGGTCGACGAAGGATTTGTGGGCCTTGAGCTAGTTCTTGCTGCACAGTGAGAGGAGGCGGTCTGGGGGGATATATGTCTCCCGGAAGTCGCCTTGGATGTGGAAAATTGTACATGCCATGGCCCATTTCATTGCAATTCCAACATCGCAACTCTTGAGCTTGTCTTCGTTGATTGCGATTCCCTTCTCTTGGTTGTCGTTGTTGAGGTAGGCCCTGTACTAGATTCAGAGTGAGGTTCTCAAGCTGTTGAGTTAGCCTTTGTAAAACCTCTTGTTGAGAGTTATCTCCTATTTGTGAAGATTGTGCAAGAGGGGCCCTAATTGGTGCTTCCATGGTTTGTGAAGACTCCCTCTCACTCACTTCATTCAAACCCCTTGCTCTATGTGCTTGGAAGTGTAGTTTTCTAAACTTGATGATGGCTACCTCACGTGCTTCTTTAAAGGTGGATGGGAATTTTAGCTCTACTTTAGCCTTTAAAAGTGGATACAAGCCAACCATGAATCTCTCTTTTTTTAGAAAGTTAGGTGCACCACCATGATTTTCTAATGTAGCCTCCCACCTACCCCATAGATTGACAAAGGTTTCTTCATAAGAGGGATAGTCTTCAAGTGATACTTGCTTATGTCCAATAAGACATTTCCATAGTCCTTCAGAAGTATCACCTTGCCCGAACTTGGAGAGGAAGCTTGCTCGCAGTCTCTCCCAGTTGGACTTGATTTGGGGTTGCAAGGTCTCATACCATGCTTTAGCTTCTGCTTTTAGAACCAACGGGAAGGCTCGTAGCTTTACTTCCTCTTCATCTCTCCCGGATATGAGATGTGCCATCTCCAAGTTGTCAAGAAACTCTTGCGCATCTTCCCCACTTCTTGCATAGATTGTGGGAAAAGAACTTGACATTTTGTTTAGACTTTTTGAATTTTTCTTTTAAAAAAAGAAACTTTTCTCTTACGGGCCGCACAAGATTGTTGACACTATAAATCTGATTACATTAAAATGAAGATGTACACATCCATTGTTAATTCGTACTTTATCATAGGTAGGATAAATGGATTAATTGAAGCATTGATTTCATTGAGGCGAGTGGATCCAAATATCCTCCTTATGATAGATTGAAACCTAAACTTAGTTGCAATGATTATATGAATGGATTGCCGAGCAATAGGCCTAAAAGGTTCATTGTTTGGATCGTGATTCATGTGCCACTCTTCGTTGTTGGTTTGAAGACCTCGTTCCTTCATATGGCCCTTGAGCACCCCTTCACAACTCCTTGTTTCTGCCTTTAAAACAAAATGAAAATGTGAACATCAAAAGAAGTTTCATAATTGATGATTGGAAGTATAATTGGATTAGGTGATGCCAGTATTTCTCTAAGTCTTTCTGCACCAAACATAAAAACAATGCGTTGCTGGAAAAAGACTTTTCTATCTATGTGAACATTTACTCTAATGTGTTGTGCAAAATGAAATGGATAGATGGGAACTCCATTGTTCATCACTAAAAAAATTGAAGGTAACTTGGAAATATGTTCCTCAGTGGGGGCACCACTTTAATGAGGGCGAGCTTTTTGAAATGCGGCCTCTAAACCCAAACCAATGGGCCTACCCTCACAAAATGTTCGTAAAGAGGTACGTACACTACTTGGGGCACCACCTTCTTTTGGCAGTGGAGAAGGAAACCAATCAAAATAACACTTGCACTCACCCACTCAAGCAACACACTTTGAAAACCCCCTTACTCTATATACACTTTGGACACTTGAACACCATCAACGATTATGCAACCCAATGCCATGCATCAAATGAAATATGCAATTTGTGGAATAGCATTCACCTTCTCCCCATAAGAATACCCATAATACATCCAAACTCCTCCTCTCTCAAGCACTCATCAAAAAATCATGCGCACAAGACTTGCCTCTCAAACACACAAGAGAATCACTTACAAACTAACACACTTTGCATAGAGAGCTCATCTCCATCTATGCAATGCCGTGACACAAATAAAATCACCATGAGAGGTATCCACGTGCATATGTAATGAAGCAAAAGAGAGTTGGAGTGAGAAATTTCTTTAGACCAATTGAATAAGTGTGGAGAAACAAACCAATGGTAAATTGAAAATAGAACACTTACTTGATTTCTCGCACACCTTTTAAGGGGAGGACAGACGCTGGCTAACCATCACAAATTGCGACACTTGAAAGTTTTGAAGATGATTTAATGATCACTAACGTAACCATGAGAGAGATCATGATATATTTACAAGTTATTGAGGTGCTACAAATGATTTATTGGGTTGATGGAGTAAGAGATTGTAGAATAGAAAGAGTGGAGGATAGAGTTGCACTTCCTCCAAAGAGGAAGGTTAAGAGGGAGGATGTGAAAGAGGGAGAGTTGGGGTTTTCTCTACTATTGATCAAGAAACAACATGAAGTTGAAAATATAGGTGTGTGTTCTTGAGTCTCTCCAAGGGGGGCTATTTATAGTTGTGTAGGAGTGGGATTATGCTACACTTAATTAGGGTGAGTGATTAGCCCTAATTAAGTGTTCTTTGACCACTCATTGAATATTGGACATAAAAGGGACTATTTATTCACCAAAAATATCATTTTAGACCCTGAAGGCTCCATAGGGGTGCATAATGTAGGTGGGCCCCACCATGAGGCCCTAGGGGTGGCTCCTGCGGGGTATCTCAACTTGTCTGTCTTGGCATTTAGAAAGCATCTTTAGGTTGGTCCCATCACATGCAAGTGACCTTGAACACTCATTGCTCTTCTAGAATATGAGTAGGGGAAAAATAAGATCTCACCCTCTTGATTTACTTGATTTACAGTTCCCTTTTGCTGCGAATCTGACAGATTTACACTATTTTGACCATAACGTTTTACCTGTAGCTCAAAATGACACGATCAAAAGGAAAATTTGACCTTCTCAACATGTTTGATATGAATTTGGATTATTCTTCACGTCCATGCACCAAGGAATTCGGTTTGGAAGGTCCACACTAGGCTAGGGAACCTTTTGCTTCCAAGTCTTCTTGTATGGGCCCTTTGCTTGTATGCATCCAAGGGGAATCATGCTTTTTCAAAAGGCTATGATGCTTAAACAAATAGAGGAGGACCCAATATTATTTGCTTGTGAAAAGAATATACAATTGGAGTCTTTTTGAAAAGAGAAAAACTATATGTATATTCTTAAGAGATATTGGGCCACCTATGTAGGGGGCATAGACGACTTGTAGAGATGGACCATAATCTTTGGTAAAGACAAGTGGAGAGTTGATTTCCATAGTAATTTATCTATATGGGATGGAAGATGGATATATTATGAGGAAGAAAGTTTGGGGGTAGATAGTTGGTTATTGTATGCTTACTTTTATTTACAAAGCAAAAAGGAAAAGGGTGGTAATATAAATATATGACTAAGTTGACATTTTTGGGAAGAGTACAATGTATGTGTCGCCACAAAGGTTAAACGAAGAGGGGGAATTTACTCTAGATAACTTAATAGCGTAGAAAAATATATACACATATGAGGAAGAGGACGTTGAGTAGGCTGAAAAATGTTGCAAAAAGATGGTTACCATTTTATGCCACTCAAAATAAAAAAGACAAAGTGATTTTCAAGAAAAATCACATGTACTCACCTAATGCATGTGTTTTATAAATGTAGAATTACCTTCCACAGTAGTTGTGCTAGCAAAGGCATAGGTAGCTTAAGCCATTTGGATCGGTTCATTGCCATGCCACGAAGTTTCCTCCCAGCTTTTTCCCTATCCTCTTCATTAAATTTATCCAATAAGGATTGTGGGTCGGCAAGCGCTAATTTTTGCATCATAAAGTTGTGGTGGACAGTGGTGTGAGACACATAGACTCGTGAAATCCTAATTTTCAATGCAAAATATTGCTAAAAATTAATAACTCAAGTGCATTAATAGAATTGTGAAGGATTTTATTTGTTGATCATGATGAGCACTAACATAAACTCTACCATCTCCTCCAGGTCAAACTTCATAATTGTGCACTCAACCTATGGTGTATAGAATTTATCTAACGGCTCCTGTAACGCCCAATCTTTCCATGCATGGTGCCAATGACTGGTGCCCCATAAAATGAACATTTTTTCTCCCATGTGAGAGAGCTCATAAATTTCTCTAATTTGGTCATCAAACATAGCCGACATCTCTAACTATCTCCCATAAGTGCCATGCCTATCGAATGGTATAAGATCATGCCCAGAAAATCTTTAGACACAATGAAATGAGTCATTGTGGGATGGTAACCTCTTTCGGCTATAGAGGTCGTGAGTTCTACCACACACTCATCGTTCGTTCTAATGGTCGGATTGGCCAAAAGATGACAAAGAGAGATTCGTGGCAATGGGTGATTGTATGGCACAATATGTGTATCAATCCAGATTGAAGAAATGTGGTTGTCAACGACAGATCCAAAGAGATCAGCAAGAGGGTCATTACCCATGTTTTGCGCTTCTATGGATGTCAACATGACCACACCCTTTGATTGGGGTACGTATGTAGCCATCAACACAGATGCTCCAACCGTGGATGTCATTGCAAAAGAGGAATTTCTCTCTTGAGTGTCATGGATTGGGGTTTCTTCTTGGTGGTCCACACTCCTTTAGATTGATTCCTCATTAGAATTGACATTTTTTTCTATAATAGGGGTGCCAAAAAACAAAAGAGTGAGAATTTGACGGGTGAGAGAGAAAATATAGAAGGAGGAACCTTATGGCTTTAAGGAGAAAGGTGGAGAGTGAGAGTAAAGAATATAGAGGGAGTGCCCCCTTTTATAGGAGGGAGGGGAAGATTTGTGAGAAAAGAGAGTGGAAACAAAGAGCAAAGGTTATAGCAAAGGGAGAAGGAGATGGTAGTGAAACAAAAAAGAGGAGCTTTTGGAGTTCACTAATGCTTATGGCTTGGAAGAGAAACGTGGAGAGTGAGAGTGAGAAAAAAGAAAAGGCAAAAAGGAACCCCTTTTATAGATTTGGGGGGGGGGGGGGGGGGGGGGGGCGCATCACGGGTGCCTATTGTCCACATGGGTGCTTGACATGGGCCACCGTGGTACCGCATAATTGCGACGGCCATGTGCCATTGCCACATGGATTGCGGGTTGCCAACGGTTCACATGGCAAACCATGTGGACTGCCACATGGTCCATGGTGGTCCATGTGGTAAGCCATGATGGCCCCATGTAAACTATGGCACCAACGTGGCCCACCACGCAGACCGTGTGGTAGTCCAAGTGGCCATAGTGAGGTCCCGTATAGAGAGAGAGAGAGAGAGAGAGAGAGAGAGAGAGAGAGAGAGAGAGGGAGAGAGAGATTTTATTATCATTCTCAAAGGTCAAATATGACCTATGGTGAAAGGGAGAGGGGACTGGAGCATGCTCATCACCACCCAGCCTTGTCCTATATAGGTCCTTGGACTGCTAAACATAGGGACCCCCTTGACTGCATGTCCATCCTAGCCCTTGGCCCTGCCCGGTCCTACCCTTGGCATGACATTACTCCCCCTTGGAGAAGCATTTTCGTCCTCGAAAACAAGAGTGGTGATATAGTAATGTTTTCCATAGTGGCATCCTTCATGGATCCAGATGTTTGCTTGATCGAAACACGATTTAGTAGGAGGTTCAATGAAACCAAGATTAACATCTTGATTTCCCACATTGTTGTCCATTTGAAACCATCATGTGTTACTGGCTCCTATCCAACGTAGTGTGTAGACTCCATTTAGAATGCATATGAGTATGCTAAATGAGTTATCACAATAAAGATGTATCCAAAAGAGTACCTCTTTTCACTTTTCATTAAAGTAATTGGTTGACGTAACTTATCATCAAAATATAAGTCCTTGACTTGTTATCAATTTACCCCACTATAACTAGTGTTCAAGGTTGAAAACCTGACTTAAACATGAAGGGACTAAATTGAGTCACACACATGCTTTAACTTATTGTAAGCAAACTCCAACTAGTCTGATACATTCTTGCTAATTGGATTGCTTGGTGTGTGCTAACGTACACACTTTGCATATACTTTAGCACAAGATTACACCTGTAATTTGCCTATCCTCTTTGAATTACTGAAAGTACTAAGGTGTGTTTCCCCACGGTTTACAAACAATCTGCCAAAAACGACTGGTAAACGGGGATCACAATGTCATACAATATTGCTGAGGAAACAACAATGAGGCATAACCATCTTTGTTAACTTGAAAGATCAACAAGCACCCAAACCGAGCCATGATCTCTATTGGTGATTGGTAGATCCAAACATAATCTCATAGAGATACTACACATAGAATGAAAAATGCTTCATAGCACTAATGTGATGAATATGCATGCCGCTCCAAATCAGCCTTTGCTAAACACTAGGGTCCATAACACCTAGTGTGCATGCATTTAGCGAAAAATAGATCTAAACATGTATATCCATGATCATCCTTGCCAATACTGATGGCGAATGTGATGCTCCTAACGCACATTAAAGAGGAATGTAAATATTTCTAAAAAGAAACTGAATACTTTCTGCTGCAATCATTTGCAAGCCTTGCTGAAATGTTTGAACCATAATAGAAAGTGAAACATTAATCACTTCTAGGTAAAATAATGAAACTTTTTCATTAACAACTCATAGACTTGCTATATACATAAAAAACCATCCGTTAATGTTGTTTAGCTGCACTTGTAACCTTAACAAGTCATTTTGCATATCCGACAATTTTTGGCCAGAAATTGTTCCTGATACGACATGCTGAAAATGGTCTAGAAAGCCGATTTGACTAGCACCTAGGGACATTGTCACGACACATAATTGAAGTAGCGACACCAATGTTAGTCCCAGAGACTCATATTATCCACATATGGAATATGTCTCAACTAAGGATGTCTAAAAGAAGAACATCCTTCAAGTACGAGATGTACTAGTGTGTGGAGGTAATTGCATACACAATGTGATGTGCGTGAGAGGGACCCTCATGAATCTTGATCTACACTGGCTAAACCAAACTCCTTGAGTTTAACGACCATGTTGTATATCATGTGACAACATGTGCCAAATCAAACCCTACAGTGGGTCCATAACTGTGTAATGCAGAAACGTATTTTGGACACTACATCCAAAATTTCTTGGCACTTACATGACCTTGGCATCTTGCTGAAGAGCAAAAATGGATGAAAACATGGAAGTTTATGCATCCTACTTGGAAAAAGGAACAAAACCAAATTAGATGCGTACCTGGAGGTTGAGCATAGTGTTCACTTATTCGTTAGTGAAAGGCACCTGCCCAAATTTCCCGCCTACAAAGGCCTAGGAACACTAATTGAAAAATAGTGAAATGCAAGTAGTATTGCACATGTAACCTTGGGTGTTGCCTTTCAATCCAAACCCCTTGGTTAAAATCAACATTGTCGAAACCCTTGGTTAAACTTTGCAGGAAAACTGCTCAACTAGCAGCTGGCCCTTGGCCTATGTCCGTGACCCCCTTGAGTTTTCCCTTACCATTACATTACTCTAGAAGTTGAAATTGTCCACTACCCCTTGACAACTTGTGGACTTCTTTCCTTGAAAGTGCAAGTGTGAAGGTTCCAAGAACTTACTCATATATACACTCTTAGTGTTATAGATGAAATAGGAGATCCACACAAATTGGAATCGTATTCACAACTAGATCTTTTCTAGATCCAAAAATCAACAATTGTGGTTTTTTGTGAACATCAGTGCTATTGTAAATGCTGGCTCTCATTTATACACCTTGGTAGAGATAGGAGTTTGCGAGTTTAAGACGTTCAAAAACTCAACTTGACCTTCACAATTAATGTGTGCACTGTGAATTTAATGCCCAAAAAATTGTTAATGGAAAGACTCTTTCTTGTCCATTCCAAAAGAGGTGGCAATAGATGGCGCTTAGCCCTTTCGATTACCGTATTGACATAGAAAGATGTCAGTAAAATCATGCCTAGTTTCACCTTTCCCGCATAGAAGTTGGAAAGAGAGAGAGAGAGGGAGAATGCTGGGATGAGAGAAACTACTTATTCAAATGTGTTGTATGACCCTTGCGTATGATCCAGTGCAGACCATGTCTGTGTCTTAGCTTATCCTATAAGGGTACAACCGTGTACTTGTACTGCACCCTCGTAGAGAGAGGTATCATAAGTCACATAGTTTGCCAAATGTCCAGAACTGTGTGCCAATGTCGTTGATTTGCAGTCAATGGTAGGATCTGGGCGTGGGTAAGAAGCCTTGCTTCTCATAAATGGTGTCAAAGTACTTTGCTTTGTACAATAGATAATCTTTGCCAACTTAAAATTTAAAATTTTGAAAAACAAGAAAACTTGAAATTGTTTAACCTGGTTGCCCTATTGTGACCAGTTGTCTTGAGTTTTGTGAAATAAAAACTTGTGTAAATCCGACTCCTAGACATATTTGATGCTTGAATGAGTTAGCGTATGTATAATATATGCCCACATGTGATTTTTAAAAACATGCAGACATCTTGGCAAGTTTCCCCAAGTTCGTATGCTATTAGCATATTCCAAACTTTGAAAATTGCTATGCCAAATGTCGAAAAGGAATCCTTGCTCCACATAATACTCATGCACTGTTATAATGCTCATAACTAACACATACGCTTGCCAATTTACAATGGCATAACAAGAGAAAGTCGACCTTGTCAAGCATTCACAAATAATCGACCATGTCAAATTGTACCACGTGTTGAAAAGCAAAAAAATAGTATGTAGTGCATACTTGCGTGGTGTGATCAATGTTGTCCTTGACCATATATATTTGCATTGATCAATTGACATTTGAAAATAGTTTGCCTAGGAGCCATGCCCTTGTAAGAGAGAGAGAGAGAGAGAGAGAGAGAGAGAGAGAGAGAGAGAGAGAGAGAGAGAGAGAGAGAGAGAGAGAGAGAGAGAGAGAGAGAGAGAGAACATGCAACGCCATTCATTCCATGCAAAGTCTTCCTCCCTTCTCCATAGCTCTCCCCTCCCCTGAGCTATAATACCAGTGAAAGGCACAGGGGACTGGTGCATGCTCATCACCACCTAGGCTTTCCATATATAGGCCCTTAGCCTACTGAACATAGGGACCCCCTTGACTGCATGTCCGTCCTGGCCCTTCGCCCTTCCGGGTCCTACCCTTGGCATGACATATGGGACCAAAGTGACAAGTGATGTAGTATGTGTGTGTGGCTAGGAGTGACTCTTGATGCTCCAAAATTGTGCTGATGAGAGTCACAGTAGAGATTCCACATTGTGGTTGAAAGAGGAAAGTGTGTAGGTCTAAGTCATGGTTAAAAATGTGATGGAAGAAAGTTTGGATGTGACTAAAAGCTGAGCACTCGAGTAGTGTGTGGTACTCAGATTCTTGAACTTGTAGTGAGCATAATGTGCACAGTCATTTTGAGTCTTCTCCATTTTCCCAAAGCCCGTCTCACATTGAAGGGAGTGGGATCTAAGCCGAATTGTTTCAATAGTGCGTATCACTGACAAGGGGATAGGCTCAAGCATGTAAGTGTGAGTACAATTTCCTCTTTTAGCGAAGACCATGGTTTTGTAGTTAAGGGCAATATGAGTGGTGTAATGTATGAACCTTGACCCATTAAATTCCTCCCAAGCCGTACTACATTGGCTTTATAGAAAAGCTTCATTCACTTGCAAGTCAATTGAGGCATCATGTAGCAACTGTAATACATCCCATCTCCCAAACCACTTCTTTATGTCTTGCATCCATCTCATGCTCAAGATCTTGATTTTATGCATCTTTTGAACTTTTTTGCTTGCTTCCCATGCAATTGTAGGAAGTCAATGTGAGGGGTTTTGACGCATCTTTATCATGTAGTCCAGAACCCTTTCCATGCCCATAACCTCGATTGGAAGAAATCCAAGCTCAAGAATTAGGAGTATTGGTGTTTGTGTCTTAACTTGGAGAAAGCTTGTAAGAAAACGCATTTGGACATTCTCAAACTCTTTCCAAGTAGACTTTGAGATGCTCTCACCCCACACTTCAACTCCATAAAGAAGAACCGGTGTCACCAATGTGTCAAAAAGGTACTTCTTGAGAACCCAACATGATGTTTCCCGAATTACACATGTTCTCAAATGCATAGTATGCTCTCTTTCCCACTTCTAAATGATGCATAGCACATTCATGCCACTTGTGAAATTCATATGGGAATTTTGGTGATAAGGGAAAAAAGAAGATGCGTTGCCATTATTGTAAGGCTAATGATCACTTGATCAAGCAGTGTCCTAAGTTGAAGGCCAAAGAGGCTAAGAAGAAAGAGACTGGTTCCACTACAAATGCTGGTTCTACTACAAATGTAGCTATTGTTGAATCTTTTGTGAAAGGAGACTGTGATGTTGATGTTAATGCAGAATGGGCTTTTAGTGCAGAGTGCACTTATGATCCTAATGTCCATGATGCATGTTTGTCACTTGCTACAGATGCTCATGTGTGGTACTTTGACAATGGTGCTACAAAGAAAATTACCTCTCATTGTGACTTGTTTACCTCTCTCAAGGATGTCCCTCATGAAAATTCTACCATTTGTGCCAACAATGCCTCTTATTTGATTCAGAGACCTGGAAAGATTCTGCTTACTACTGTGAATGGGAGTTCTTTCACACTTGTTGATGCACTTTATGTACATGGGATCAAGAAGAATCTTTTGTTTGTATATGCACTTGCTAGACTTGCACTTGTAGTCAAGTTTGTGGATGACAGTTTGACATGATCTCAGTTTTGGTGATGAAATTGTTGCATCTAGCATTTTATGTGGTGGGTTGTTGTATAAGCTCACTTTGTATGACAAGTCCAGGAAAAAATTTGCAAATGCAGTTGTAGATTCTGAGGCTATTTCAAATGCAAAACTTTGGCATGCACATTTTGGACATCTGAATTTTGCCAATTTGTTGCAGTTGCAAAAATCTAATATGGTTGCTTCTTTGCCACCTCTTGAAGCACCTATCAATCATGCTTGTGACGGCCATAATGTGTGCCACTTATGTACTAAAGAGGTGTTCTACAAAAGCTTTGCAGTCTATGACTCCATATGAAGCATGGCATGATAGAAATACTTTTGTTGAGCACATGCGTGCTTTTGGCTATTTGAAAAATGCTTTAGTGCCACAAATGTAGCACACAAAATTAGATGATAAGGCTATCAAATGTACTTTTGCTGGTTATAGTGCTGAAAGTAAAGGTTACAGGTTGTATCCGCAAAGAAAGTGTATCTTGGTCCCACGGGATGTTGTGTTTGTGGAAGATTTTGTTCAGTCCTTGTTGTCATGTACTACAGACAATAATGTAAGCTCACATGACATTTATGACTCTTTGTTGCCTCTTCTCAGTGGGTGTAAGTTCGAATGTAAATTCCAATGGGGTTTCTAAAAATGCTACAGATAATGCTATTACTGATGCAGATGTATATGATGTACTTGATGAGGAAAGACCTGAGAATGAGCAAGCTAGAGGTATGCCTAAATGGCTGGTGCATACTTTGTGTGATAGTAAGATGATGGATGCACCTTTGTCTAGTCATACTCGTTTAGGTTCTTGCCATGCATCTTATGGATCAGATTGTTATGCTTTAGCTGTGTCTAACTTACATGATGTTGAAGAACCTCTGTCTTTTGATGAAGCATAGAATTCAAAAAAATTGGATGGCTACCATGCAATCAAAATATGATGCACTTATAGAAAATGACACATGGATTTTATGTGATTTGCCTCCTAGCAAAAAGGCCATTGGTACAAATTGGGTTTACAAGTCAAAATGCAAGCCGGATGGTGAGATTGATCGCTATAAGGCTCGACGTGTTGCAAAGGGTTATTCACAAAAAAAATGCATAGATTATGAAGAGACTTTTGCTCCCACTTGTCGTATGACTATTGTGCATTTTCTATGTGCATTGGCAACTCATTTTGGTAGGATGTACATCACTCATACATTGTTACAACTTTCTTGAATGGTGATATATTTGAAGAAATTTATGAAACATAGCCTCGCGGTTTTTTCATTAAAGGGCAGGAAGATAAAGTGTGCAAATGTAAGAAAGCTTTGAATGGGTTGAAGCAATCTCCTCGTGCTTGGCATCAGAAGGTTGACACTCATTTGGTCAAACAAGGCTTTGGTAATAGTCCAATAAAAAGGACATTGTATGTAAAGTGTGAGGGTGATGTACTTCTCATTGTTGTTCTCTATGTGGATAATTTGCTAAGCACTGAACTAAATGAGAGACATATTGCTGAATTTAAGGATAATTTGAATGCTACTTTCAATATGAAAGATTTGGGGATGTTGCATCATTACTTGGGTATACAATTTACCTAGTGTGATGGTGGTATTTCCTTGTGTTAGAAAAGTTACATATAGACATTTCTGTGTAAGTTTGGACTTGAGGATTGCAAACCTATTGCCACTCCCATGGAAGTTGGTTTGAAAGTGAGTCTTCATGATGCTGGTGATCCTATCGATGTCACTCTTTACCAAATTGATGTTGGCTATCTTATTTATGTATGCAACTACGGGAGCGTGTCAAACCTCACTATCCTATCTTATTGAAGTATTAGCGAGAACCAATATTAAATTGTCAATCCATGGGACGAAACTGACTCGACTAGTTCATAGAGGCTACAAGAGGTTGTCAATCTCTCAGAAAACAACTAACAACTCGCATCTAACTCAAGCTACACTCAAGTGACCGAAATCACTAAAAGCCAATCGCTCATCGACAAACAAATCACATCATCAAATGACATCCAAACGTAATGAAACTTCTAGGACAAGTTTATAAGACCTAAGCAAGAATGCTTACGGTCTCAAATCCCACTTCAAGTCAAGTGCCAAAATTGCGATTATTAACAGTAATGGACTTTTGAACTAGACGTTTTGACCCAAAATGCATCTAAATGCTTAGCAATACTGCCCCAATACCCCGCCTATGCTTAGTTTTTGATTTTGAAGTGTAAATTCCTACTTATGATGAAATTAGGCCGTGGGTCGATGATGCCAAAAGCTTTGAAATACTGTGAAATGCTTACATCTATCCGTAGAGATCTTACCTGCAGTTGCAATGCAACAAATGCGACTGCAATGTGCCAACCGAGGAGGGAGTAGGAAGCGCGAGAAGGAGAGAAGTGAGCATTGTTAGCTCACGCTGTGTATTTCATTATCCAAAACTTAATAATAACTTACAGAAATTGACTTTTATACCTTAGCCAAGGTTTTTGGTGGTCAAAGCTAATAATCTGGGAGTTCTACCAAAGATGGGTAATGACAGGTTGATACCATCTGGAAGCTTGTAGCCCCGTCTCATCAAATACAAGGTTTATCCAAAAAATAAGAGTTGCAATATTTCCGATTTATCAAAATAATAAGTGTTTTTACAATGAGAACTCTGAAAAATGGTATCCGTAGTATATGTGTTAGCTTGCTACTAACATCCCCCCCCTCCTCGCCTGCATCGTCCCTTGACACAACTTTATGCGTTGAAGTAGTCTTCAGGTTGACGGTTGGCGAGGCGGTTTTTAAGCGCATTGAGTGCCTTTTGCTATCTGATTTTTCGCTCTTTATCGGGCACTTGCAAAAACTATATGGTGACTTTGTTCTTCAGCTCCACTACTGCGTAGCCTACAAACCTTGATGTTAGGTTGCTGAATACTGGCCCAAATATTTTTGTTCGCCAAGTGAAGAATCTTGTCTAGAATGCTTCCTCGAACGCCAGCATATTGTGAGAAGGTAGAAATATACACCTGGCGTAGAAGCTATAGAAGACTTCTTTGGAAGGTTGGACACTGAGATCATAGCACAACCCTTTGTTACTTTCGAGGAATGACATCCAAGGGGTGCCTGCTTGCTCTGCCTCATTGAACACTTTGATGCAGGTGAGCAGCATTCGACAGATTTTGTAGCACATAGCACATGACAAATCTGGTAGACCTTTAAAGAATGACATGGCGCCCTTTAGGGTTTTCACCATGTATTCTTCAGCGGGCTGTCCCTTTTTTGCAGCAGGAAATCTGGGGTAATTTAGCCAAGTTGGCTGCTTCTTCAGTAGTGCCTCTTGTGCTATCCGGTTTGTTCACTTGCTATGGTTTTAACTACTGGTGATGGTGGTGGGATCGGCATTGGGTGATCTTGGTGTTCGGAAACAGGAGAAGAGATGCGAGGAGATACATCACCTTGAGCATGTTGTTCTTCTCCTTGTGCAGTGACTTCCTCTGCTTGATTTTGTTGTTTTGCTTTCCCTTTAGATTTGCTTGCTGTTTCTTGTGCTTCTTTCAGCTTTAAAGATTCTGTTTCTTGATATATCCGTTCCAGGGATTCCGTGGGGTCTTCAGCCTGCTTCTTGGTGTGATGCTTGGTTCTTGGTCCTTTAAGCCCAATAGGCATCCACTTTTTTGAGTCCTTTCCTTGTGCTTGGCGGCTGCGTTGGTAAGAGTGTTTCTCTCTTTCAAATCGGGCTTGCTTTTGAATAGGATCCTCTCGATGTGCTGCCACGGCTTTTCTCTTCATTTCCTCCTGTCGTGCTCTTTTTTCTTCATTATCTGAGCTATCACTACTGTGCCGTTCTGGCGAGCTCTCAGCCGACTCTTCATCAGACTTGTAGGACCTCTTGGCAAATCTTGTAGCTTGAGGAGAAGGTTGGGCTGACACTATCTAAGTGTTCTGATCTGGGGCATGTGGAAGGTTGACGGCCATGCCGATGGCATGGTAAGAAATCCTTGTCAAAACCTCTGGTGCACCCAAATATGTGATTTTTCCTTCTTTCTTTGTCCCTTTTAATGTGGACAAGACATATTGTGCGTGGTCAATTGGCAGCCTCGTCGTTGATTTGAGGACTTGCGTAAAGGTTGGGCGTTGTATACCTTGGTGGCCTCTTAGCAAGGAAATGGAAGTGCTAGTGGTGGTATAACCTTGTGGGCTCTTCCACCTGTTTGTGAATGAGGTCTACAAATGTGGCTGCGGCGGTTTCTTTGGTGAAAGTTTTGGCCGTCTTCCTGTCTCTTGCCCTCACTGTCATTCCTTTTGTTGGCAGTCTGAGTGCTTCTACCACTATCTTCGATCACCACTTCAACTTTATTCCCTTGAGGGTCAGAGATCTGCGCAGTTGTATCTTCTTTGATCGTGGACAAAAGCTCGTAAGCCTTTTGGAAGTCCACTCCACAAGGCTCTTGTTCATAAAAATCTATAAGTCCTAGCCTTCGGTTGGCTTCTTTGGTCTCAGGTTTTGCAGCGACATCATATACTTCTTTAGGTAGAAGTTGCAGCTCTACCTGATGTTTCTCCTTGCTCTTGAATCGGCCAGTGAACGCTGTGGTGTTGTGCTCTTCACGCTATTCCTTTGAGAGATATGTTGCTTTTGCATTCTTGACTGAATTGGGGTTTAGTTGATATGCTAGTAACTCTTGTAACTTTTTCTTTTTGGTTGAGCTTCTTCTTGGCCCTCTTTGCTACTTGCATGGCTCTTGTTCAGTGAATAGAGTGTCCAAGTTAGCAGATTTGATAGTTTTTTCTCTGAAATGTCCTTCAGTCTGAAATGCTGACAATTTTGGTCCAATTTGCTTCAAATCAATTTTTGAACAAGCGTAGATGCATAAAAACATGTAAGGAACAAAATTATAAAGTCCAAACAAAAAATTGCAATAAAAGTAAATAATCGCGATTATTTACAATTGAGTAATTTTTTTAACTTTTGCAAATTTGGAATTACAAGCTTGAAGTATATACCAAATAGATACTTTCAGTGAAATATGGGCTCATTTGGATGCATAGGATGGAAATGGTACCAGATTTTGGCTTTAGGTCTCTGAAATAGTAAATATTAAGGAAATTTGAGATTTGGAGCTCCAAACTTGTTCAAACTTGGATAGTGGGCTTAGCACATTATATACTTTGGATGTATGATGGCAAAATAGCAAAATTCTCCCATTTTGGCAAGATAGGAAATAATCGTGATTATTAACTTTTCTACCAAAATCAACATTTTTTGGCACAACTTGGTTCTAGGCATTGTATAGACCTTGTGTATGGGATATGAGGTGATTTGGATCAAGAAATGTGGTCCATAACTCAGAAATTGGTTTGCAAAGACTTCTTTGCGTTTTTTTGACAATTTTTCAAGTTATATGTGATCATTTTGTATCATACTTGATTTTTGGCATGGATTAGGTGTGTACAATTGATATGTGAGGTGATGATGCAACTTTCAAGCAAAAATAGTTCAAAAGTAAATAGTCGTGATTATTTACAACACTCACATTTTTCTTGAAGAACTTAAATTTTTTTGCCTAAACACATTCTATACACCTAAAACAAGTCCTCAATTGAACTTGGTAAAGTTTGATCTTAGTGGCATCACTTTGTGCTTTGTCGACTCTGAAATCTCTGATTTTTGTGACTACACTGCCTGTTGAGTTGATTAGTCACTTTTAAGTCTATGGACTTGTCCGCAACATAGTCGTGAAGCAACTCATCCAGTTTTGGCCCATTTGGAGTCAGTTGGACCTTGTATGTCGAATTTGACGCTCTGTAGCCTTCGAGCTGTTTTTTTTGTTTTTGAGGCTTTGCTTGATTGATTTCAGGAAACCAATCATATACATTGTGTAAAAACCTCGTAGGCAAGCTGTCTATGGAGTCAGAACCAAATTTTGGCATCTGTTAAAAACCTAGCTTTTCTACAGGGGACCCCCTCGACCCTTGCCGAATGGTCAACTGGTGATATAGAAAGGTTCTATTATGTTAAGGCATGCTACAATTCAAATCTCATCCGCTTTGGTTGTGCCGACAGGCCGCTATGGTCAGTTTTTGGTCATAGGTCTTCGTGCACTGCTCGGATTCTAGGGTTTTTCCTAAGGGTTTAGACTAGATTCGGGCCGTACAAAATGGATCATTGATGAGTAAAGAACTTACCCCTCATGTCTCGTGTGAGATGGCGCTGAAAACGGGTGACTATAGGCTCCAGAAAGTACGCGCGAAGAAGTCAAAATGCTCTCTCTCCAAGGGCAACAAGTGGAAATGCTCAAGGGCAACAAGTGGAAATGAGGTGATTTTAGCCTACCTTGGGTATCTATACTCGGACTTTCCGAACCAATTTTTCCTAGATTCCCCTGTTAGTCCTACTAGGTTGCAAAATCTATGTTAGACTCAAAAATTTCCCTGATCGGATTCTTATAGCTCATTCTGCAAGAATTTTGCAAAAGTAGGTCTGACCGCCTAATTTAGGCTTCCCGCTTCCATCTTCCGATTCGATTGAAAATTTTTATGCTTGTTCGCCTTGTCCTTCTAATCACCACCATGTCTTCAGTTTTTTCATCTGAGCTGCCTTGCTATTTATTATTAATTTTTGACCTGTTTATTGAGAAAAATCAAAGAAAATAACAAAATGCGCTAAAAAAGCAAAGTGAAAATCCAATAATTAAGAAAATCCATTGAAAAACATAGCTTTATTAATTTTTATTGGATTTCTCCAGTTTTTAGTCCCAATATCGAGAAAAATGATAAAAAATAATAAAAAAGGACTATTTTTTGATGATTTTTTGATAGTATATACACTATTTACACTCATCGGGAAGATTTTATCAGTGAATTTTTCCCTGTTGATGATATATAAGGGCATTATTATTTAATTTTGCAAAAAATCACACGTTAACGTCAAAATTTTTCCTCCCTCTTCAAACATTGCCCTTAATTACTTCCACCCCTCCTAGATGGCATACTCTGGGACGACTGTGTGCATGGGTTGAACAATCGTGTCTATGCATAGCCTTGGGTGACTCTACCATGCTTTGAAGATTAATGCAGTTTAAACCAATATGCTGTGCAAGAGTTGGATCTTTAGTAATCAAGTCAAGGGTTTCTGATGTCGAGGCTTGTTGTTGCTGTCTTCCAAAGAGCAATTTTGTAGCTTGTGTGCTCTCTGCTTGATTGTGCCATCAGGATGCTTCAGCACACTGATTACTTGGGATTTAAGTACCAGTAATGGTTGTTGTCGATCTTTTTCTCGCCATTGGTAGCTTGGTTTTCTTGGTGTAGAATGGTGTGGTGGAGTCTTCTAAGACTTAACTCTCCATTGCTTGACTGGTTTTCTCGTTTGCAGAGAAGATAAGTGCTCTTTTTTCTTCCAAATCCATTTCGTGTTAGGTTCCTTTCTCAGAGATGCTCATCTCTGTGTTCTGACCTTTGGAACCTTCTTTGGTGCTGTCGATGATGTTTTGGGCACCCAAATTTGAATCGGCTTATCCTTAAGCTGTGCTATTGGTACCCAAATTTTCATAACTCCTTGCATGCTACATGTAGCATTTTCTTTTCTATAGGATGGAGAAGATTGATAACTTCGTGGTTTTGGTCTGCTGATTGCTTCCTTTCCATTTTTCCTTGCTTGGTGCAATTGGAACAATAAGTTTCCCGTCTTTAGGTGATAGCATGAGCTGATTTGTATCCCAACCTGGTACTGCTTTGTATGTCCGCAACCAGGGAATTCTAAGGATCATTGTCTCATTCATGTGTTCATCTGGTAAGCATACAAATTGATGAGGACATGAACATCCATGTACTATCACATTCAAGTTGACTACTCCCAATGTTGGTGTTGGGTTCTTGCTGCATCCTTTGATTGTCGCTATTCCTGCTGTCAAAGAATGACTTGTTGCTTTCTTGTACGTGGAATAACTGACTCCATTTACTCTAGATCCTTATCAACCAAAGCATTTGTGCTATGATTGTTGAGTTGTACTTTGATGCGAAGGTCCATTCCATCTAACCATTCATCATCTGCTGATACATAATCTTTCGGCAATTTCCATTGTCAGTCATCTATTTCTAGAGTATTGATGGGAATCGATATCTCTTGATTCTTGTGAGAAGCTTTTCGTTTGAGTACCCGAAGCCGAGCTTCCTCTTGGGCTTCATCAATAATCTGCTATCATTTTATCCTCCTTTGCTTGGCTGCATACATTCTTTCCAACAATTCATTGGTTAGCGGAAAATTGTACTTCTTTAAACGACATCCACTAATCCAATTAGCCATTGGTTCACCATCTAGGGTAGATAGATTAACTGCTCCACTTGGAGATACATCTTCAATGATAAACGGCCCGTTTCCATTCTTCTTAAACTTGGGAATGTGTTGCTTAAGGGAATAGACTAAAACTAAGTCCCCTTTCTTGAAGATTTTTGTGATTAGATGGGAATCAAAAAACTATTTTTGTTTCTGCTTTTGTGCATAAATGTGAGCTACGGCAGTTAGCCTCTGCTCATCTAGCTTTTCTAAATCTTCTAGTCTTTCTGACAATTCATGTCCAGTCCACTCAAGATCCCTAGCTACCCTTACTGTCGGCAATAGAAATTCTATTGGTAGTATGGTATCAAGACCATAAACAAGGTTAAAAGGTATAGCATTTAAAGGTGTTTTGAATGAAACTCGATAAGCCCATAGAGTAGCATGGGGATTCATTTCTGAGTCTGTCCTTCTTGAACTAACCACTTTAGTCAATACCGAGCTAAGAATTTTGTTCGTATGATCAGCTTGTCCGTTTCTTGTGGGTGATAGGGAGCTGATTTGTTATGGATGACCATAAACTCATTAAGCAAATACTCAATTACCTCATTGAGGAAATGAGTTCCCCGATCACTGACAATTTCTATTGGCAATACACATCTCGTGAATACATACTCATATAAGAATGCGACAGTGGTTCTGGCATCATTCTTTTGAGTTGGTTTAGCTTCGGCCCACTTGGTCAAATAGTCCGTAGCTACAATGATATATTGAGCTTGGGTTCTATAAGTAGGTGGCTGTATCGGCCCAACAAAGTCTATACCCCATTTTGTGAAAGCTCTAGCTCCCATCATTGGTCTTAAGGGCATGCTATCTACACGTGTTGGCATTTTTGCTCGTTGACAAGCATCATAACCTTTGAACATATTCTTTGGCATCTGTAAAAAGTGTTGGTCACCATATGCCTACCCCATCAAGATTGCTCTTGTGGTGGTTTCACTAGAAAAGTGACCTCCAGCTAATCCAGCATGTGCTTGTTCTATAATTGGAATATATTCGTCTTCATTTGCACAAAGACACAAATGTTGATCCTTACCTTTCCGATATAATTGGTTTCCAATAAGAGCATAGTCTCTTGCTTCAGTTTCAATTGCTCATTGACAACGTTTACTCATATCCTCAGAAAATATTCGGCTCGATAAGTAAGTGACTAAATAGTTACTCCACTTAGGAACATGTGACATTTGAAACAATGTTACATGAGGTATGGGTGTTTGTTTTTTACATTGAGGAAACTCCTTTACGAAAGAGTGAACATCACTCCTCATAGTCGGCCAAAATACTCCAAGTCTCAAAATTCGTCGCATAGTTTGATCTTTCGCAAAGTGAAGTCCTACTATAGTAATATGTGCTTGACTTAGGTACTGGTTTTTCTCTTCAGGATTAATGCATAAGAGCAATATTCCATCTCGATTTCTTTTGTATAGTCTACCAGCTAGTAATTGATACATAGCCATTGCTCAATTAATCCAATTGTAATAGGAAGTGGTTTTTGTGAATCCACTTGAGCTATGGTCATCAATGATACCATGTTTTCCGACCATCAAAGTATCATTTCTACAGAGAACATCTAGGCATCTGGTAGATCATCGTCTACCCCTTTAGGTGATTCTACTGAAACAATCCTTGACAAATGATCTACTCTTTGATGTATAGTGCCCTTTTTTACAACAACAGTGAAGTCAAATTCCAGAAGAATGATGAACCATCTCAATATTCTTCCTGTGTTGCATGGCTTGTTGACCAAATATAATAAATCTTGGTGGTCTACAAAGAACATAAATTTGGTTGCTAATAGGTAATATCTATACATTTTTACGACATAGATCATTCCTAATCCTTCCATTTTTGTGGTAGTGTAATTCTTTTCTGTCATGTTCAATTGTCGGCGTCTAGCATAAGAAATAGGAAAATCGATTTTCTCGTCTCTTGGTTGAGCTAGTATACAACCTATGGAAAAATTGAAGCATCTATATGTATGTGGAATATCTTATTTCAATCTAGTGCTTTCAATATTGGAGCTGAGGTGAGAGCTTGTTTAAGCTTCATGAAGGATTCTTCACATGCCTCGGTCCATTCAAAGTGTGTGATCAAGCTATACATGGGTTTTGCAATTATAGCGTACATGTAAATGAACCGTCTATACTATCCACAATGCCCCATGAAGGCTTGAACCCCCTTGACTGTTGTTGGTCTAGGCAATTCAACAATGACATGAATTTTATCCATATCAGTAGCTATGCCATTTTTAGACACTATATGTCCAGGAATTTTTCCTTGTCTACCCATGAATGTGCACTTTTCAGGATTTAGGCAAATCCTATAAAGTCTACATTTTTTGAATACCTTTTTGAGGTGTTCAAAATGATCATCCCGGATTGACGAATGTACGCATAGATCATCCATATACACGTTCAAGAATTTCCTAAGATATTCTTTAAAATCATGGCTCATCAATCTTTGAAATATAATAGGAGCATTAGTTGACTCAAAGGCATAACCCAATATGCAAAAATACCCCATTCCGTTGCAAAAGTAGATCTTTGGGTCAACCAAAAGTTGATTGTATCCGGAAAATCCATCTAAGAAATTGTAAGCTTGTTTTTTGCAACTCGTTCTAACAAATGCTCAGTGATTGGAAGAGAAAAATTGTCTATAATGGTAGCTGCATTCACTTTTTTGAGATTGACACACACTCGTAATTTTCTATTCTTTTTGGGTACTACCACAATTGGAGACACCCAATTTGTGTGTTCAATTTTGTAAATGAATTTGACTTCCTTTAGTTTCTCAATCTCTTCTTTGATCTTCCTATCAAATGTTTCATTATATGTCTATGGCCTTTGTCTACTTGGTTTCGCATCATCTCTCATGGGTATGGTATGTTGACAGATTTCTGGATCAACACCCTTGAGATCCTTGTAAGACCAAGCAAAGATATCTTGGTACTCTTTTAGCAAGCTTAGACAAAGCTCTTCTTCTTCCTCTGTTAGGTCATTTGCAATGTAGGCAGGCCTAGGTTCTTCCCCTCGTTTAGCCAAGTCTATATTTTTTGCGTTCTCAAGCCCTTCGTAGGACTCGCCTTGTTTTTGTAGTTCTCTAACAGGTTGTTCTACTATGATTTTTCTGTCTTGGAGAGTAATGGGATGGAATTACGTCTTTACCATCCTCTTCTTTGGTTTCCATTTTGGTTGTATGTATCTCCTTTAGAGCTTTTTTCAACTCTTAATATTTCTTTTTCCGCTCAACTCGTGTAATGGTTGGCTCCTTGTCCTATTTGTGTGGCTTTGCTTGAGTATCCTTCCTTGTTTTTCTCGATGTTTTCGATATTTTTGGATTTTTGTTTGAAGGATATCTTCCAGTGATTTTGTCCTTGACACAATCATGTGCATCTATCTGCATCAAGAATTGTGTTGTAGCTTCGCTCTCACATGTTCTTTTTCTGACCCCAAATCTTCTGAGGTAGCTGAGTGTTCATCTAACTCATCTGTTGCATCGTAGTAGAGGTCTGAAAAGACTTGTTGAGCTTTCATAAAGTCCTTGGGTTACTCACTTCCATTTTCAGTGTTGATGGTTGAAATCATTTGGATGGGAATTATGTCGTAGCCATCCTCATTGCAAAATTAAGTAGGCATAGACGTATTCACACATACATCCATTGTCACTAAAATTTGAGTCCACTCAAATGGTTCAAACAAATGCTCTGGAAAGGGTTCAGGTACATAGGCTTCATCTATGCAATCCCTTTTTAAGATACATTCTTCTCTTTTTAAGCTCCCATTTTCTGAAGCTCCGCACATCCAAATAGGAGTGTCTTTGTTGAACCACGATGGATGAACCACGATGGAAGCTTAGTTTTAGCAGAAGAGACTGAATCGAACTCTTGTATGGGTGTTTTTATGACATATCTATAAGTGTGGTCTTTTAAGTTAACCCTTGTTATAAGTCCCACTTGCTTCAAGTACAGATAATTGGTTCCCCAATCTTGGATGAGTTATACCTGTCACATGAAAGGTCTTCCCAATATGATTTTGTAATTGAGTTTTTTCCCAAAGTCTACTATGGCAAAAGTGTGTTGATATTCAATCCCACAGGAATTGACTATCACTTTTTCAAGTAGCCCTAATGGTCTTTGAATGTGTCCGTCAGACAATTGCAATTTCATTCGAGTTTGTCTAATGGCTAGTTGTCCCCAGGATTCCCATACTCCTTTCTTGGCTATGGCTATGCCTGCTCCACTATCCAGTATTTCCATGGTTTCAATGTCATTATATTTCACTAGAAGGGTTGGGTTTTCCTTCTTCCCCTTCACAATATTCTTTGACTTTGTTCATTGGAACAAATCAAATCTCTTTGTTGTCCATTTTGGTTTTTCAAATTTCCCAAATTTTTTGAGATTAGCCCTGTTATCCCCACCTTCTCTAGGGTTTTCTGTAGATCATTCCATAAATATGGTCTGAGTTTTAACAGTTCTCCCAAAGTAAGAGTGCTACTACTAGGTATCACTTGGACTATATTTACTATTG
This sequence comes from Adiantum capillus-veneris, assembly GCF_014529385.1. Taxonomy (NCBI): domain Eukaryota; kingdom Viridiplantae; phylum Streptophyta; class Polypodiopsida; order Polypodiales; family Pteridaceae; genus Adiantum; species Adiantum capillus-veneris. The sequence goes on from NC_140956.1 coordinate 57,159,215, forward strand.
TTTTCCCCTTGCTTAAAGGATTTTTTTAGGAAGTGTCCTCCCTTTTTGCAACATTGTATGCAATAAGCTTCAATTGGCTTGAGGTTCTTGTCAGGCTCTGGACATTCATTTTTCCAATGATCATCTGCACCACAGTTGTGACAGTTTCCCGTTCTTGGCTTAATCATGGGTATTACCATAGGAGGTATGACACCTGGATTATATACATGATACATTGGTGCGAGCTCTGGTGGAGCATAAGTCACATGTTCTTCCATTGGTGGTGGATGTGAATTATACCAATCTCCTTCTACCATTACTGTAGATGGTTGCATAGGGTGTAACAGGCACTAATGCTTGTTCATCTATGACTCCTTCAGAATGCATGTACTTTACAGGCACTGCATTATGTCCTAGATACAGAGGTTGTTGACCCAACACAGGTTGAGGTCTTTCCATACCCATCGCTGGTCTTTGAGCTTGGGCCATATTAGGCTAATATATGTACATGGGTTGTCATTGTGGCCTCATGGGCACGTACTAAACATTTTCATCATACTTTGGTCAGAAGTAGCACTCATTGGTCTCATGGTTGGTCCATTTACCCTCGATTGCACACCATTTATGTGGTCTAATTGGTTGTCCCTGTTAAGGTATCCCTTGTCCTGGTCCCCTCATGAGTGCTTTTTGCATGTTGTTTATCATGTCATTCATCCTTGTGAGCATGTCTTCTATGGCTGAAAGCGATGCTACAATAGCCGTTCCTACTTGTGCTGTTTTCTCACTTTGGTTATCCTTAAGGATATCTTCTTCATTGAAAATATCACAATTGTCTCCTAAGTTAATAGCATCTGACACACACTCTTCTAGGGTTGTATGCTTCTTGCTATAGAGTATAGCATGAAGTTCTTTGTTTAGCAGTCCCTCTAGAAACAAAGATACGAGTCATTCTTTTGCAAGTATCTCTAGCCTTGGGCATCTGGCAATGTATTGTTTCATTTGAGTTGCACAATACCTAACAAACTCACTGTTTCTGTTTAAAGCTGTAGATTTGAGCTACCGTGTTATGTTTGATCCCCGTTTTAGAACAAGAAGCTACAAATCCTTGAGCTAATGGGTTTAAGTACATGATTGACCTTGGTAAAATGTTTTGGAACCATGTCAATGCTTTTCCTTCTAATTCCATTCCAAACCCCTCGAATTGAGTATGGAAATCGAATATACGCTCTGCTCTTAGCACTTGCTTAAAGCTTGCTAAGTGGTCGTATGGATCCCCTGATCCACTGTATTTTCTAGCCCATTTCTGAAAATCAGCTGGTCTGACGCGTCTATTTGGTTCAACTTCTGGTCTTCTCGCAGTTGGTCCTGTTCCGAGTCCTTCAAACCAGTCTGTTGGAAATAGTGACTCATGTAGCCCTTGACCGGCCTTAGTGTCACCCGGTTTTTTGCATGAGATGAGGTGGTTTCTGGTTTCTTAACATTACTCTCAGATGATCTCTCATGGTGCTCATCTCTTGGAATTGTTTCTGGTCCTTGTCCCAATATCCAATCCCTTATAGAATACCCTTGACATTTGGTTTGTTCTACCTCCTCAAGAGTCATCATAACAAAGTTGTTTTTATAACAATCCCTAAATAGGTAGGTTGGTAGGTCTGCTAATCCCTTATCTTTGCTCTTGAAGATATAGATGATCTTCATGGCCGTTAGTTGTCGTGATTTGGCATGCAAAGTCCACAGAAGATCTTTTACGTTTCTATCCTCCCAATAATAGACTCAGATCCTAGGATTATTAGTACTAAGCCATTTCAAGGGCTTCAAATCTACTTGATCGTATCCCTCGAATTCTAAGGTTGGTGGTCCTTCTTTTGCAGATATATCTGGGATTATGGTGTTTACTTCTAACCCCCATTTGTCTATCACGTCAGGGTTTTGCAACTTGTGAATACTGAGTTCCATTTCTGTCCATGTACATTTCTCCTTGTTTGTTTGCCCTGATTTCTTCTTCAAACTCATTACCATGGTCATCAATGCGAATAGCATACTCTTCATTAGGATCCAGGTAAACCTGAGCTCCATGGCGATTAGTCTTATAAAATGAGAGTATATGCTTATAGTGCACTGTTGTTCTGGTATCTGAGTGAGTCGAATAGGAAGACATTTCAGAGGTTGAATCTGAAAAAATGTCTGAGACTTCTTCAAGGATAGTGTACAAGGAATTGCCTTGATTCATGCTTTCTTCACTGGATACTCTACTAGAGGTTTCTCCGAGTATGCCCTGATTTCCTAGTACACATGAAGACTTGGAGAGAGTACTTACCTTTGGATTGACTTGCTGTTAATTTCTTCCACTTGACTTGATTGCACTTCCTGTCAAGCTACCGATTCCTTGTCTGCAACCCGATTCCTATACAAATTTGATCAAGTTAGCTATTCTTCTATAAATACAATATAGTTTTTGCTAGCTGTTGTGATTGATCTATGTGTATCACTGTAAATCGAGCTAATTAAGTCATCAATTGAGATTTCAACTAGACCTTGGCAAAAATCAAAGGATTAATCTGCAACTCAAAAATTGAGTGAACATGTACCAATTTGGATCCGATTGAACCCAAAATTTCCCAGTGCCTTTGTATCATGTTGGTATAACATTGTACAAGTTCAAAAATCAAAACTAGCGGCTCGGGTGTAGCAATAGTAAATAATCGTGATTATTTACTTTTGCTTGTTTTTTGCATTTTTTGGCTTGGTTTGCCAAGTATACAACCTGTTAAAGTCCCTGGACAAGTTTCAACAAGTTTGGACAAAATTTGTTCAAGTTTATCAACTGTTTTATGTCTGCAAACTCTGATTTCAAGAATCTGGCTTAAGTCTCAATTTTGTGATCCAAATTTCACCAAAAGTGATTTGTGTGGTGTACTTGATATGATTGACCTTGTGGTAGACTCAAATTTGCAAAATTTACAAGTTTTGAAGCAGATGTAAATAATCCTGATTATTTACTCTAGCTCTATTTTTGTAAATTTTAATCTCAACTTTGACACAAATCTGTTAATCACCTCAAGTTAAGGTCTCTAGCCAAGTTTCAACAAGTTTGGACAAGTTTTGGTCAAATGGTCATCCGTTTTCTATCCGTACACTAACTTTGCAAATTTGGTCACAATTTCCAATCCAATGATGCAAATCTTACCAAATTTGGTAAGCATGGTAAAGCTAGTGGTATGCCAACTTGGTCAAAAAATTTGAAAAATGGGACATATGTAAATAATTGCAATTATTTACTACTGGAAACTTTTTACTTCACTTTTTGCATCTTTTTAGTCAACTGAACATGTACACATGTTTATTACATCAATATAAGCCTATGAATCAAATTTCATCAAGTCCGGACAAATGTTTTCTCAATTTACACTCAAGATTCAGAAAGTCAGTACGAACTTTAGTTTTTATCCTGTTTTTTGCCAGTTTGGTGATCCAAATCTTTTATGCCTTTACAAAAGTTGTTTGTACACATGCAATGAGTGAATGGTATGAACCTTGGTCAAATATGAGCTGAAAGTTAATAATCATGATTATTAGCTTCAGGCTTGAAATGAACCAAGTTTTGCACTTTTTTCAAGGACAATCCTTTTATGAGTTTATTTTAGCCTATGAATCAAGTCAAAACTTAATTTGGCCTGAAATGTCAAGAAAAAATAAATAATCTGAGTTTTGGCCAACTTTTTGAAATTTTTACCTCAAAGTGTCCTTGAGCTTACCCACTGGTTCAGACAACTTTTAAGCTTACAGCCGGATTGAGTGGTTTGGAGTCTTTTTGTGCTATTTATAGCCGTAGATCTGAAATTCTGCACTTCAAATAACAAGTCACACTTGATTCTTTCAGAGAGAGAAATGTTCTGAAATCCACCTCGGATCCTACTTACCCTACTCCTAGGTTCTCATGCAATGGGGCTGTGGAAAGTGTTCACAAACACTCATTTGTGAAATCCACCTCGGATCCTACTTACCCTACTCCTAGGTTCTCATGCAATGGTGTTGTGGAAAGTGTTCACAAACACTCGTTTTTTTGTTTTTTTTCAAGGTTTCCTGAGCATTGATCTTAAGACTTGTCTCATCTATCAATCATTCTCAAAATCCTACTCTAATCCTACAGTCCTAAAGTCCTAAATGCACACGATACGTACGATTACTTCCAAGCTACCTCTACAGCTAAAGACGACAATCTTAGGCTATGCGGTTTCTAAAAGAAAGCTCTAGGAGATCCTAGAGGAAGTTAAAGGATAACTTCACAAGATGCTCGTGTTTTTTCCTAGTTTAGGTCTCTTCAATCCCTGACAGCGGTGCCAAAAGTGGGACGCGTGTCTAACCTCACTACCCTATCTTATTGCAATATTAGCGAGAACCAAGATTAAATTGTCAATCCATGGGACGAAGCTGACTCGACTAGTGCATAAAGGCTACAAGAGGTTGTCAATATCTCAGAAAACAACTAACAACTCGCATCTAACTCAAGCTACACTCAAGTGACTGAAATCACTAAAAGCCAATCGCTCATCGACAAACAAATCACATTCGTTACAACATCAAATGACATCCAAACGTAATGAAACTTCTAAGACAAGTTTATAAGACCTAAGCACACATGATTATGGTCTCAAAATCCACTTTGAGTCAAGTGCCAAAATTGCGATTATTAACATCAGTGGATTTTGACCTAGTCATTTTTGACCTAAAATGCATCTAAATGCTTAGCAATACTGCCCCAATACCCCACCTATGCTTAGTTTTTTATTTTGAAGTGTAAATTCTTACTTATGATGAAATTAGGCCGTGGGTTGGCGACATCAAAAGCTTCAAAATACTATGAAATGCTTACGTCAATGCGTAGAGCTCTTACATGCGGTTGCAATGCAACAACCATGACTGCAATGTGACAACCCGGGGAGGGAGTAGGAAGCACGAGAAGGAGAGAAGTGAGCACCGTTAGCTCATGCTGTGTATTTCATTATCCAAAACTTAATAATAACTTACAAAAATTGGCTTTTATATCTTAGCCAAGGTTTTTGGTGGTCAAAACTAATAATCTGGGAGTTCTACCAAAGATGGGTAATGACAAGTTGATACAATGTGGAAGCTTGTAGCCTCGGCTCATCAATTACAAGGTTTATCCAAAAAATAGGAGTTATAATATTCCTGAGCTATCAAAATAATAAGTGTTTTTACAATGAGAACTCCGAAAAATGGTATCCGTGGTATCTGTGTTAGCTTGCTACTAACAGAAACACGAGGCCGGATATTCAATTTGCAATCTCACAGGTCAACAGATTTATGCATAGCCCAGGGTATGAACATTGGTAGGATTTCAAGAGGACTTTTTGTAACTTGAGTGGCACTTTACATCTTGGCTTGTTTTATCCCAAGGGGGGATCATTGCCAGGAGATGTACATGCTTTTTTGGACTCAGATTGGGCTCGTTGTTTTGACACACGAGTGTTTACAAGTGGTTTTTGTTTCATGCTCGGTAGTTTATGTGTCTCATGGTTGAGAAAGAAGCAACCTGCTGTCGACACTTCTAGTTGTGAGGGTGAGTACAAGGCAACCTTCACAGCTACCTTTGAGCGTGTATGGCTAAGACGTCTTATGGCTGATTTGGGTGTTTGACAAGACACTACCAACAGTATCTACATTGGCAGTTAGAGCACATTGGCAATTGTGAGAAACCTAGTTTTTCATGCTCACCCAAAGCACATTGAGGTGCATTACCACTATGTCAAGGAGAGGCTCTTAGCAAGAGAGATCACCTTGTCTTATGCGCCAACACAAAGAGGCATTGTCTCGTGAGAAATTCAAAGCTTTTTGCAAAGATTTGGGCTTACTCCCCTTTGTAAACTGATCATGTCCTTGAGGCCTGGCACTTCCCTTTACTCTATGTGCCAGCTCTTGTTCACCACATCACTCCCAAGGGGGATTTGTTACCATATACATGTGGTAGTGATGTATGTGAACACACTTAGGACGTCTGGGAATTTCTCCCTCACTAGGAGGTTTTTTCCTCCGTGCATTGTCTATACGCCCATCAAACGTGTGCTCTTTTTGGTGTCATAATTTTCAACCGTACATAACGTGTGTACTTGTCATCTTTCACATTTGATACAAAATCTTCCAATCCTTTCTTAACCATACATGCTACCCCTCCTTGCCCTCTTTGTTTCTTGATATTCTTTGACTACATCAAAGAATATACATTGTAATCCTCCAATCCGTTAATCGTTTGTGTATCATGCTCCCAAGTCTCATCAATAACTACAACATCAGCTTTGCTTGTTAGTTCATCAATGCCAACCCCCGCATTTCATGGGTATCCATTGCAATTCCAAAATCATATTTTTAATTGCTACTCGGCCTCATAGGCTGCACATTCATATTTGCTTGAGGGACTTGCCTCCTCATTGAGCACATTTTTTTCATGAGATATCTCCTTCTTTTTCTTCTTCCTCTCCTCATATGCCTTGCGACGCATATTTTGTCGCTTAATAGTGCGATCTTCACATACAAAACATTTTGTATCCCTCAAATATTTTATCAAGGATAATATTCTGTTTGGTCTCATCATGCATGGTGCATACAATTGGCCGTTTTTCCGAGCGAGGAGCTCCATAACTCCGGACATGCCAAAGTGGGTTTTGAAGAAATCTTTGATAATAATGGAAAGACTCTTTGATAACAATGTCAAGAGAAGGAGGTGTCTCCAACTTCTCTTAGGGAATTTCACAAATTCCACAGAGAGAGAGAGAGAGAGAGAGAGAGAGAGAGAGAGAGAGAGAGAGAGAGAGAGCACTTAGGGGGGGAGAGAGAGGGGGGAGGCATGGAGAGAGAGAAGCATGTATAGATGGATATATAACTGTGTGTGCATGCATGAGTAGAGGGATATTGTGTGTGTGTGTGTGTGTGTGTGTACATCATAGTGAGAGAAAGATAGTGAGTATGTGTGCACGCGATAAGCAAGAAAGAGAAGAGAGTTGGTGTTTTACACACGAAAAAATATATTGAGGGCCAGATGATGAGTGTCTGTGTGTATGCGAATGCATGTATATAAATAATTCTAGAGAAAGAAGGAAAATGTGTGTGGCGGGTAATTAGAAAGAGTAAAATTCAAAATAAATTGTACCAAACAAGTTTGAGACAAATTGAAAATCCATGGAAATTTAGTAAATAGGAGCCAAAGGATCATAGGTTGGATTTCTCTGGCATTGCTTCTCTCTCTTTCTCTACTTTCCTATACTATGTTCCTCTCTCTCCTCTTCTTCTTATCCCTCTAGCATTTTCTACTACAAGATGGCTCTCTCTCTCTCTCTCTCTCTCTCTCTCTCTCTCTCTCTCTCTCTCTCGTTGTGTGGCGACCATACACAGACACACACTCACTCACATACGTGCACTCACACATGTGTAGGAAATCATGCACCCATATATTCTCCTCTATCTTCAATGCCCACTTTGTCTCTCCTTGGATTTCTCTCTCAAATTATCAACTCTGTGTGTGTGTGTGTGTGTGTTTCACTTACAATGTGGAACCAACATCCTACTCTATGAGGAGACTGGGAACTAACACATGCAACTTGCCACCCAAACACGCTATATATAGGCCTTTGGCGTGCCGAATATAGCACCCTAAACTGCATGAGTGTCCCAGCCCTTGGCCTATTACCCATACCTACCTTAGGCTTGACATTACTCCCCTTTTCGAGAAGCATTTTCATCCTAAAAAACATAAGTTGTTACATCTTTGTCAGACCACTAATGTTTTCCACAATGGCATCCTTGATGGATCCAATTGTTTATTTGACTTTTATTTGACCGAAACATGGTTTAGTAGGAGGCTCAATGAAATCAAGAAAAACATGTTGATTTTCCACATTATCATCCCTTTGCAACCGTTGGAGAGGGGGAATAGGAAACACATCCAAAACACAAATTAATGCCTCTCTATAGCTCAGGGCATTCACAATACCCCTATCCTCTCACAAACACCTTCAAAAGACACAACACACGCTAACATGCTACTACCTGCACATCTCTCAGCACACACACACAGACATTCAGCAAGACCACCATTCAACTCACGCACATTGCCAAGGCTCGTTTCATCACTTAGCACACACCATCACCTAATTTCCCTCCTTTGCACCACATAGCAATTTGCGGGCACACACCTCTGTTGGTACCGACACTCACACAAAGAGCAAGAGAAAAGAGGGGGGAAGGGGGAAACAACGCCAGAGATGAGGGAATGGCTTGGAATTTCTTAGCAAAGAACACAGAAGACCATTATGATGTCACAATTAGGAAGCTCACACCAAGAAAATAGCCCTTAAGGTCACTCTTGGCTTTTCTTGACCTTGCACTATCCAAAACTGGGAAAAAAGCCCCTAAAATGAGTTTTAAAAAAGGTTTTATAGAGGGGCCCACACTTTTCTATAAGTTTGAACCCCATTGGGCATCTTCGATGCTTTACTTGGAAAAATTTTACAAGGTTTGAAGCCCTTAGGCAAAATTCCCTCTCGCACTATCACATTCTCATCACCCCAAGGGGGGCCGGTGGGGGCGGAGGGGGGGGGGGGGGGGGGGGGGGGGGGGGCAGGGGGCAGGGGGGCATAAGCGCTAGCGCTAGTGCTCCCAAGTTTACTCTCAATTAAAAAGTACGGGGCCCAGAGGGCCGTATGGAAACCTTCTTATAGTTGAGGCTACCATGTCATCACTGGATCATCCACCAACGTGCCACCCTAGCCGATCGTCACTGGTCACAGCCGCTCGAATGCGCCGAGCACCACCAAAATCAGTCAATAACATCACCCTAGCAATGCCAGATCGTGCACCATGGCCGTGCTCTTAAGGAGCTCCAACTCCACCAACAAGTGATACCCCTATGCTGTGTGTGTTCTAGGCTTTATACCATGCACTACAGCCCTTGGACTTTGTCTATGGGCTCACTCACCCACCATGTGTTAGCTCCTGGGATGCCCAACCTTCAAACATAAAAATTTCTTTCCAATGCTTCCAAGGATAACCTCTTATGGCCCCAATTTCAACTTGTCCTGGTTCATTGCTCACCTATTTGATCACCTCTTTGTAAAGTTCCACTTGTAGACCACGTTCCTAGCTTCAACATGCACAATCCCCTCCGCATTTGGACTTCGTCAAGCCCATAAACCAAGGTCGCAAAAAGGGGAAACAATTGTTGGATGCCACCCAATTGGCAACTGCCGCCGCCGACTTCCACCTGCCGTTCTTGGTAACCGTGAACCCGATAGATAAATTGTCAGGCGCTCATGATTCCTCGTGATGTAGAACACCCTGTAGAACCTGGTAAAATCCAAAAAATGCCAAATGGCACATCTACAAATGACGTCAATTTGGCACATACCCGACCCCCACCAAATCTTCAACTGGCCATAACTTTCTCGTTTGAGCTCTGATTGCCAATCCGAGAAGACCGGCATTATAAGATCCCTAATTTTTGGGTCTCTTTTAAAATAAGAAAAATAGCTTTCAATGTCTATTTTGCCAAATTTTTACTAAAATGCTTGATTGACAGTATTGTAAAGTTCTAAAGCGAAAAGCAAGGCCGTTTCCATGTTCCAGTAGGTTAGACGGACGTTTGGTTTAAATTTGAAATAATCCACTATTTTTAGTCTTTTCATACTTTTTATGCTTTTCGATGCTTTTTTGCAAAAAGCAAGGTTGGATCCTTGATCTACGTATTCTAGAAAAGCTATGGTTCAATTGTGTAAGAATTTGATTTTCGAGTGTTTTTCAGGCTATTTTTAGCTTTTCATGATTTTTAGTGCTTTTTAGTGAAAAACAAGTCCGTTTTCTTATTCTAGTGGGGACGAGGAGAAACTGTGGTTTAATTTTAGATTTTTTTGGTGTGCTTTTCATGCTATTTTTAGCTTTTTGTGCTTTTCAACATTTTTGAAAAGCAATGTGCTTTTTATGATTATCTAAACATAAAAAATTAATTTTAGTCTCTGTCGGATTTGAAAATGATCACCCGAAGCAGAAAACGGGACCAAACGAGATTTTTACGAGAATAATTTTTATAAAAAGCGGTTTCGTAAATATGCTGGGATAGTACGTGAAAGTCATAATTATGTCGGGACATTACGGTGTGGCATAGTTTAACTAAGGTTCCATTAGTTGGCCAAATATTGTTCAATTGGCCAATTTTGCCGTAAAAATTGAATGGTAAGTGGGAAAGTTGACCACCAAAAGTAAAGGCATGTTTTTAGCAAAGTGCAAAACAAGCTGGAGCTATTCCTGGCCCAAAATCAAGCGCTAGTTTTTGCCTTCGTACTCACTCCAGCCAGCTGCACTGCCTATAAATTACCAGTTAGTGCTCAGTTTTCAGGGCCGTCTATTGCGTCTACTACCACAAGGCTATACGTATCTATTATACGGAGTGGTGCAAGCTCTTCATCACCATCTCCATAAGATCTTCTCTCGGGAAGAAAACGAAGAAGAAGAAGAAGAAGAAGAAGGATATTCTCTCTCTACTTGCTTACTATCTCCTCTCTCGTTTCAAGGTGTACGTGCTCTCCGAAAGCTCTCGTGGTGGATACCTCTACGTAGCTCTCATCACCACTCTCTTGCAACAAAGCAAGAATTCTTTAGAAAACCCCGAATCAATTCTAAAGCACGGTGAGAATCTCTAAACTCCATAGCCATCATCATCTCTCTCTCTATGTCGTTTTTCTGAGTAGTCACCCTTTTGGTGATTGTTTTTTCGTGTATGTATGGATTAACTGAGTATGTATGAAGTTACCCCATGATTATTTCATCATGTTTAACACGCTGGTTTATGCACATGATGCATTTATGATCACGTGCATGCATAAAAAGAGCTTGTCGATTCACGTCATAGAGGTGGTAGGAACACTGTTTTGGTCATAACTCACAAACGGTTATGAATCAGCCTGAACTCTTTATACCAAAAGATAAAACACATCATTTCAAAAATTTCTTGCTTTTGGTGTCATGTGAGAATCATGCACGAGCTAAGAGATATGGTCAAAAAATAGCTTACTGCCCACTGCACAACCAATTTTTTTCGACTCCAAGCTCCTTGGAGAACCACTATATAGATTCATCTAGTGGGAAAACCCACTTAACCAATTGAAAATCTTGATAAAACTTGATGATAATGTATTTAGGTCTCCGTTATCACCTAGGAAATGCGAGTAATTAATCGTTCCATAACCGGTTTTACCTACACGTATAGGGGTGCTACCAAGGGGGAGTACCATACGACATTGTGAGTTAACGAAGCCATTTATGTATGATTTATGGTTTGTTTTGGTGAGTTGATTTCAGCTATTAGATGGCCATAAACTTATGTGAGAGTATATGGTTAGACATTCCAAACCGGATAGGTAGATACTGGCTTTCTTTTTTGGTTATTGTTTGCTGTGTACGTATCATATGGGTAAAGTGATGTGATAGAGTGCTAGTCTATATTATGGAGATGAGCTTGATGAATTGTTTTGAGGTCAAATACTTCCATTTACATGTTATGCATGCTCCCAAAAAATGGCAAAAAGTTGTTTTTTGCATATGTGTGAAGTTATGGTTTATGGTTGACCTAAAGGTCAGGGCTATTTTCCATCATGTTTATGGTGATGGAATGTTATCCTATGATGTATGGAAACTTATAGATTAATGTGGATGCCTCATATGCATGATTATGATTGCTTTCCACCTTTCTAGGTCAAAACTAGCTCTATGTGCTAGGGAGGTGAAGCGCACATGTGTTGCATCAACTTTGCATGGTTGGATGTTGTCCAAATTGCATTTTTATATCAGAACTAGTTGTTGTTCGGACTCTTTTTATGCTTGAAAGAATCATGTCTTAAGGGCTATATATATGTAGACTTCGATTGACTGCAGAGGATATGTCAAAGTCCAAGTGTGGGAGTTGGTTCAGTGTGATTATGATTTGTGGTCAAGGGCTGAGATTCCCTCATGGATTATGGTTGTGATTTTATGGCTGGTGTGGCTCATGTTTTTTTGTGTGGATATGGTTATGCTGTCAAAATTTTTGCAGCCATGTTATGTTCTAAAGTGGTTATGCAAGGTTGGTTGTGCCTCACCCGAGTAGGGTGGAGTGCTCACCCGTGTGAAGTGGTTGGATTATGGTTTATGGGTTTGGGATTGGATCATGAAGTGATCTAGATGGTTTATGGTAGATGTGTAAGGGTAGATACCTTGTACAATCTAACTGCTCAGAAAATATTGTTTGTGCATATGGAAAGTGCTATTGTGATTGGACTCATGTGTTATGTTTTTCATGGCACCATCGCTACAAGACTAGGATCACTTATATTGCTTAGCCTTAGACTAAAGGGTCATTGACCTGGGGCTTTGCTGGATCGCGGGTGTTGCTTGGGTATTATTCTTTTTGTTAGGCTCATCTACAAGGTTAGTGCATGAAGGGTTGAATGACCTACACGGCTAACATGCCAAGGATTTTGCCTTGGCTTTGCCTAAACACCCGATGTTGGGCATTGAAGAGGCGTGGCACCTAAAATTGCATGGTTGGTGTTGATACCCTACCACCTACTGGTACTTGGGATCCTTTTAGAGCTCGGGCTATGGAGGGAGGCGAAGTGGCCTCAACTTATGTCTGACTTAGGTAGGTTGGAGGTGTTCTCGCTCGCTCTCATAAAGTGAAATTCTCTCTATCGGTAGTAGAGCGGATATGGATGGGTGGTACCTCTGTATGCAGTCTGGCTCATGGCCTAAACTCCATGCTTGGTCGGACACTGAGAACTCCTTCCCTATACAAATGCTTCCGCAACTCTGATGTATATTGAAAATTGTATAAAGATGTAAATTGTATATTTTGTACATAGACCCCCGGGGAGGGGCATCTCTCACCTGATATCAGAGCCTATGCTTAAGGTTATGGGGATAGCCTAAAGCCTGATACTAGACAGGTTAGTTATTCATCATGCATGCATTCATGCATGCTATTTTAGAAAGGATATTGTATTCATGATGCATCTATAAGTGACATTGGTTGGTGGTACTTGTTTGACTTGTCTTCTTGAGTGGAAATGTTTGGTTGACTTATACTGAAGTTGTTGAAGTGTTCAACAATGGCACTGTAATTTCTTTGATTATTTTTTTTGTAATAACAAATGGATCACAGAGTGGTGTCTGAATGCTTTAGCCAGGGGAATGAGGTTTTGGCTATAGTGTTCAACAATATGGCGACACGGTTGTCCAGGGATGAAAGGGAACTCTTTTACTTAGAAATTGGGACCAAAGTCTTTGGCATACCAGGAAGCACAACTCGTTTGAAGAGTGTTGACCGTAGTTACCTTACCCATCACCAAAAAACCTTCCGTCAATTCTTTATCTACATTGACGACAGTCCAAGGGTTTGGTTTGCCAACCTGAGGCTACTTCAACTCAGAATATGGTTAGGCCTAGAAGACATGTTCTACTACTTGGTGATGCACTCCCAAATGTTAAGGATTTCCAAAGTTGCTAAGAAGTTTGAAGCTCTTGCAGTTGTCATAGGAAAAGCAAAGCTAGAGGATAACTACAAACCACGTTGTTGCGTGGAAGGTTTGAGAGAATACCCTGTCAATATTTAGAGAATTAGCTCCAAGGCACCCATAATATTGTAAAGAAGTCATAAAAATCAAATTTTGATGAATAAAAGAAGCGTAGAATCAATTTTGGTTTACTTATGTACTAAATTTTCTCTCCCCTTGTCTTGTTTTTAGATGGATCTACTTAATTGTCTAGATAAACTCTTGAGTGACTTTGCACAAAGAGTCTTTTTCAATTATGCGGTTGGATTCAGTCTCCATTTGGGGAATTGAAGTGGTTCGAGTTTCGAAGGGACTAGAGACTACCTTGTATCCAACACTTACGTAGCATGGGAGTTATATGTTGAAGCTCAGCCTAAACATCGAACACAAGTGCTTGATAGGTTTATGACCAACCCACAGCTTTTGGTAAAGGAAAAGATCCAAGAAGGCCATGTTAAAGTGCAAGGATGTATTCTTTACCTTAACTTATGTTCTCTTTTAGACATACCAAGTCGTGAACTCATACTTAGTAAGAAGGCCCTCATGCTAAACCAAAGATAAGGCTTTTGTGAGAAGGTCATAATCAGAGTATGGAAGAAGTCAAATGGTAGCAACCAATTCTATTATGTACCATAGGATTGGTTCAATAGAGTATATAAACCTATCCTCAAATACAGCCCTCAAATGTTACTTTTACTTTTGATGACTACAAGAAACCAAGGTACGTTAGTGACTTTGCCCAATCACAACCAAATGGCAGTGAACTCAAGTAGATATTTCTATAGAGGTGATGTAAATGAACAACATGCTCATATAAACCACTTTAATGGATTACCACCCACGGATGCATCACAAGGAGAGGAATGGTACGGAAAGGAAGACATGAATTTCAATGCATAAGTTGAAGTGCTAAACTTTGACACTCGAGATGTGAACAAATATAGGGGTAGGACCTCGGTTGTAGGAACCAAGAATTGGTTCATAGGACCCTTTCATATTTATATATCTCCCTAGAAACACTAATACCTTATTGGTCTCCTGTGGTTATAAATATTTGATTTTGATGTAACATATACTGTTTTAAGGATATAATATTTGAGTTTGAATCTTTGTTTTATCATTCTAACTAACTTGAGTGACGGGGTATGTGTGTAGATGACTGACATCTTACCTCGAGAGATATGGGCGGATATACTCTCCCACCTTATGGTGGAGGAGCATTTCCAAACTGGAGTGGAAGTGCAAAGGCTTGTCACTACTATGCATAATGGGGAAGAGAAGAAAAGGTTGATGTCCACGGATTTTATTGTACCTATTACATTCCAAGCTTAGTAGCATTATGCTGCAGGGAACCTTGAGTTTAGACCACCTGAGCATAAACCCTCGCCTGTTGGGAGTATTGAGTTGATACAATCCAAGTTGGGAAAGGAGATTGTTGTCACTAATCAAATACTTACCCTAAGACCAAAAAAGGAAACATGGATGGCCCAAAACATACTTTCTTTAGTACTGGCTACGGGATGCTTTGACATCAATATGTTTAATGTATAGGGCCATCAACGCGAAAACAAAGACTGACATTCCTATAGCTCGGTACCTTGGAAGTTGTTCTTTGACTTATTTGGCAAGTCACTAATCCACAATCCTTGCCATGTAGAAGTTTTATACAATGCCTAGAACAGACCTCAGTGTCTAGCAGATTGTGCAAATATACACAACTTAGTTGGATGGGACACACCGGATGTGTTTCCAAAAGAATCTGCTTACTTCAATGACTACTTCGAGTACAAGAAGGCAATTGTTCACACCAAAATGGGGGTACTTGTAATCAACAAATCCCTTACTCAAGAATGGTATGACTCACACGCTAACAAAGAAACGTTCCAACCAAAGATAAAAAAGGATTATTGGGATCATCCATCCGATATACTCAAGGAATGGGACAACTATACTCCATTGGTGGAAGGATGTCACAATGGATATTACCGAGTGCATTATGTCAGAGCCATTAGGATTTATTAGAAGCTTTCGAGACACTTGTAGGCTTTTCAAAAATCTAATTTTTTGTGATATAGAAATTGGATTAATTTATTCGTTATTCTTTCTCCTATTTCTCTCTCATCTTATCTTCAACTATTTATTCTATTTGATTTAAGAGCTTCGAGAGGATTAGAATATTTTACTAAGTGTGACCTTGTTTGATATGGTGCAGTAAGTTATCATGCCTCCTAGAGGAAATACAGCTGTTGCTAATGCAAATGCACCTATTGTTCCTCAACACACCATCATTGATAGAGACATCGATGCTATGCTTTGCAAGTCTCAATCTGGAAATTTTAGTGGGGAAGGCAAAGATGTAGGCAAACTTATTGAAGATTGGATTGAGCGCATGGATGACTACTTTGATTTGGCTCATTTGTTAGTAGTGTGAACAAAGCTATCATCACTAAGTTCAAACTGGAGAAAATAGCCAAGCATTGGTGGAGATACCATTGCAATGAAAACAATGTTGATCCTAATGCTGCAACTTGGGATTACCTTAATGTTAGGAATTGGATCATGCTAGCTATGTGGATGAAAGAGAAACATAGCTTCAATGTGTGAGCGTGTGTGTAAGCAAGGTTATCACTCAAGTGAATTAGGTTCCAAGATAGAATTAGCTTGGACTCATAAACACAATCTTGAGTATTGTCTTAGCTTAGCACAAGCTCACCATAGACAAGCATGTAGTGCAAAATGGACTTGTGTTTATTCATTAATGAAATGAGCTTTAAGTAGCTCTACAGCCTTGCTCCATAGTATGTGGGATAAATCCACTCTCCTCTCCGTGACTCACACCTTAGGACAAGGCTCACACTTTACAATCCTCCCCTTGAGGTTTGGACTAAGACACGATACTGAAGATGCATGATCCACACAGGGTAACAAAATCCACATAGTATGGTGATATCCACACTGGAAAATACAGTCCACAAAGGATGGTGATATCCACGCAGAATGGTAAAATCCACACAAGAAAAATCCACAAAGGATGGTGATGTCCACACAGAATGATAAGCTGGTATCCACACAGGAAAAAGTCCTCCCCTACAAGTAGAGAGTGTGCATCTTCAAAATGGGTCTTCATAAAAGACAATGCTCTCGTATTCATCCTTTTTGTTTTCTACTATGTGAGTTGATCCTCTGTCAGGTCTCTTGCCTTCATTGCTTTTGCTGTTGCTTTTACTGCTTCTTTCAATTGCTTCATGGTTTGACTTCGTATCCTCCCCTCGAACGAGTACTTCTGTCCCCCTTTTTGTGGTACAATCAGGCTTTATTCCATGCGTCATAATGACATGCAACAATATGCTAAAATATCCTATGAAAAGGTTTATGCAAATATTAATGCTCTCTTCCATCTTGGTCATACTCCGAGAGCCCAAGCATGCGGTGTTTCTCATACAATTTGTCACAAAGTCTTCACACATGGAGAGATTTTAGCAATTTGGAGACTCTCCAATGCCAATGTCTATCCCATTACAAAAACACATAATGTCATCCATGTAGACAAATATAGTTACATACATTGCAATAATTGTTGTGGTTGGCTGCAAGATTAATGTGTACTTTGGATTTTCCTTTCAATGTGAAGCTCCTCTTCACAATGAAGTAATGCTCCTTTGGATGCTTGGTGATGCTTTGGAGATTTTCTTTGAGTGCTTTGGAGAATCTTGATGAAGCCTTTTGAAGTTCTTCGGACAAGATTTGTTGATATCAAAGCCTTTGGTTGCTTTATCCTCTTCCACTCGGAGTTCTTTGATGCCTTTGAGGCTTTGAAAGCTTTCATGTTTATTTGCCTTGGAAAAGCCCTTGAAGCTTGGCAGGGTGCTTTGCTACAACTTGGTGGGAGCAAGCCCTTAAACGGTCTCGAAGGCTTTGAAGGCTTTGGTGTGCTTGCCTTGGAGCTTTTGAGGTCGGGAGCAGGGTGGGAATGGGGGTCTTAAGGGCAATGGGCAAGGCTAAGGGCATTGGGCTGGACCACAACAAGCGTGTGAAGGACGGCCAAAGAAGGGCCGGGGGGTTGAAGCCAGTGAGATAGCGCGGGAAGGGGGGCCCAACAAGGGCTTATCTCGGTGCACAGGGTGGGAGCAAGGGCTTAAAACCCTTGAAAACTTGCCTTGGAGCAGCGCGGGAAGGGCAATGGGCAAGGCCAAGGGCATTGAGCTGGACCACAACAAGCGTGTGAAGGACGGCCAAAGAAGGGTCGGGGGGTTGAAGCCAGTGAGATAGCGCGGGAAGGGGGGCCCAACAAGGGCTTATCTCGGTGCACAGGGTGGGAGCAAGGGCTTAAAACCCTTGAAAACTTGCCTTGGAGCAGCGCGGGAAGCGAGGCTCAACAAGGGTGGGCACGCTCCAGATAGCGCGCGGGCAGGCGGCCAGGAACGGAACCTTCCCCAGCGGACCCGGCACCCTCACAAAAATAATTTTGCAATTCCGCTTCAGGTCCGCCCGTATCGCCCAAATTTGGGTAGGACAATTCGAACTTTGGACCCCACAAGCCAAGAACGGCCTTTCTAATTTGGGCTAGCCACCAAGCCCACGGGCTTGCTTGTGGAAAATCTTCGAAAAAGGAATTCTTAAGCCAAGTCAGCATGCCTTTTCCCGCACAATCTCTCTCTCACACACACACACCTAATAATAGGCAATATTGAAGATAGCTTTAATGGAGTTCTTGGGCTCGGCTTGTAAAGCTTGAAAGCTGTATGGGAAGCTTGCGAGGAAGGCTTCAAGATGGGATGATTGAAGCTTGATAATTGCAAGATCAGGAAGATTAATTGAAGATGCAAACAACTAGAAAATTGACACAAAAATGACTAGAAATGCAATAATTGGATACTAATCTTCTCCCTAATCAAACCTATCTAGCCAGGCCTCTTGGGTGTGCCAAGGACATGCCCACACATAACTAGATTAGGGCCTAATTAGTGAGATGCAACTAGTTATGAAAAATGTTAATGGGCCTTGACAATGAAATGCTAATCAATTTAATGGAGATGCTAATGATTAACACACACTAATGCATAATGAAAATCCTAGCTAGCACACCATGGCTCTGATACCATATGTTAGGAATTGGATCATGCTAGCTATGGTGGATGAAATAGAAACATAGCTTCAATGTGTGAGCGTGTGTGTAAGCAAGGTTATCACTCAAGTGAATTAGGTTCCAAGATAGAATTAGCTTGGACTCATAAACACAATCTTGAGTATTGACTTAGCTTAGCACAAGCTCACCATAGACGAGCATGTAGTGCAAAATGGACTTGTTGTTTATTCATTCATGAAATGAGCTTTAAGTAGCTCTACAGCCTTGCTCCACAGTATGTGGGATAAATCCACTCTCCTCTCCTTGACTCACACCTTAGGACAAAGCTCACACTTTACACTTAAAACCCAGCTCAAGAAGAACTATCAGAACAAAGTTTATCATTCAAACCGTATGAATGAGTTTCTTGAGTGTACTCAAGGAACCAAAGATCTAGAATCATACTATCAACATTTCTTAACCCTTGTCAAGTATGCTCTAGTAGGGATGACTCAAGAGGTCAAGGTAGCTCGATTCGTATCAGGGTTACATAACCCTATGAAGATTAGAGTCTAGAGTCTTTGTCTTACCAATTTTGCAGATATCCTTGATGCAGGCCAATCCATTGAATTAGAGCTATCTACTACCGGAAAGAGAAAACCAAAACATATTCCTATTTGTAAAATCAAAAAGCCTCGCCCCGAGGAGGAACAAAGGCCTAGAAATCCATAGCAAAGAAGAGAGAACATATTATGTATGTAAGCTAGACAAGATTATTTTTGTGCTACACTTGTCTTGATCCCGGTCATCAATCTAGGGATTGTCCATTTGACAATTCAAGCTTCATAGGATTGGTGGAAAATTATGAACATAGAAACTTCAATCTGAATTGGAATTTCAAAAATTTTAGACCCAGACCATCGGCAATTCAGAGAAATTTCAATCAAAAAAACTTTAACCAAAACCAGAGACAACCTCAAAACCAAGGGAATTTAGACTAGGCAATCCACCTTTTGTTTGGAATGGACCGCCTGTCAACAATAAAAACAATGGAAATGTTATCTGTCAACCTCCTCCAAGAGGAGAAGGAAATCAAAGAGCTCAAGAAAGACCTCAAGTTAACAGAGCTCAAGGGGTTAGAGGTGAAGGAAATGAGGCAAACGCGTATGTTCATGATTCAATTGAACATCAGGGAGTGAATGAACAATTTCAATGATTCAAACCCCAATGGATTATCAAGGTAACCATTTTACCTTATTGATTGATTCAAGAAGTACACATTCTTTCATATCTCTTAAGTGCATCAGAAACCTCATTTTACTTGAACACCCCGATATAGACCTTACAATAGAATTAGCTACGGGTAGAAAGGGTAGATCTTCTACTTCAGTGGGGTAACTTGAATTTTGTTTTGGATGGTCATAATACTTCTGAAAACTTCAGAGTCTTACCTATAGGAATCTACGATGGAATTCTAGGAATGGATTGGCTTAAAGACAATGATGCTCACATACATTGTAAAGATGCTTCATTAACTTTCAAAAATGACCAAACTATAGGGTTACTACAAACTGATCTTATACGGCAGGATATTAAGAGTGCTCAAGATAGACAGAAGAGTTATGCTGATCCAAAACGATCTGCCAAATTTTTTGAAGAAGGCGATATGATATTTTTGAGAGTAAAACCTAAATGTAGTTCTTTATCAATGGGTAAATGTAAGAAGCTAAGTGCCAGATATTGTGGACCTTTTGTAATCACAGAGCGGATTAATGATCAAGCTTACAGACTCTTATTACCACCACACATAAAGGTACATGATGTTTTTTGTGTCAACTTATTCAAGAAGTATGTACCTAATCCGCAACATATTCTTGATGATTCTCTATTATCTACCTCTACCGATGGAACTTTTGAAGTATACCCCGAAGTGATACTTTAGAATAGAAGTAAACTTATACATTATCATACCAATATTGAACACCTTGTTAAATGGTCAACGTATCCTCAGGAAGATGCCACTTGGGAACATGATGATGTAATGAGACTAAATTATCCACATTTCATGTCGAGGTGAGGACACCTTGAATTTTTCAAGTGTGTGAGGATGTAAGATCCCCAATTTTTGGGTCTCTTCTAAAAATAAGAAACATAGCTTTCAATGTCTATTTTGCCAAATTTTGACTTAAGATGCTTGATTGACAGTATTGTAAAGTTCTAAAGAGAAAAGCAAGGCTGTTTCGATGGTCCAGTAGCTTAGACGAACATTTAGTTCAGTTTTGGAAAAATCCACTATTCATGATTTTTATGATTCTATGTGATTTCTTGCAAAAAGCAAAGTCGGATCCTTGATTTACGTATTCCAAGGAAGCTATGGTTCAATTTTGAAAAAACCTGCTTTTCGAGTGCTTTTCATGCTATTGAGGCGGTCCGGGGCGGGCAACAGGAAGAGTGGCCTCTAAGCACCCTTGTAGGCTCCCGTGCTTCTCAATTGGGTTGGGGTTGGAAAAAACAACAAACACACACACAAACCCGCAACCTAACCCTACACAAATTTGGGGCACCACCTACTTTTGGATGCGAACTAGGACACGTAGAGAGAGAGAGAGAGAGAGAGAGAGAGAGAGAGAGAGAGAGAGAGAGAGAGAGAGAGAGAGAGAGAGAGAGAGAGAGAGAGTGCTCGGGCTGCTTTGAAATGTATCGGCAATGATCAAGCAAACACAATTATATATGTAAGAAATAGAGAGAAGAGGGAGGGGGTGCTTGTGGCATTAATACCTTCTTACAAATCTGTCATGACCGATCAAAGTGAGATTATTATTTGTTCAACATAGCTTGAGTAAATTTCACCACGACACATCACAAGAAAAGCCACCCCAATCACTGTCTTAAGGCCAGAGGAGTCCTCTCCACCCTGTCGCCCTCTTACAATATGTGGGATTTATGGCTAAATTGATGACAACACCCAGACACAAGCTATCAAGAACTAAAAATATCACCAAGACACTTACACATCATGGTTGTCCATTACTTCACGTTGGAAGAGAGACAAAGTATCCAAGCTTAGTCCAAATCCACCCTCCTTGATTCAACAAATGTTGGGCTTACACTAGTAGGAGGAATGATAGATTTTCCACTCTCAATTGAATGATCGCTCTCTCTCTTACAATGGCATAGAGTTCCCGTGCTAATCACCCCTATTACAACACATGCACAAGCTTACGACAATGAGCTTCCACTCAAGAGCTCCTTCTACAGAGGTTGAGCTTGGATTCTCAAGCTATAGCATAGTGCTCTTGCTTATGGCTCCCCCTTTGTGCTAGCTACACCCTCCTTTTATAGCAATTTTGAAGGCTAGGGTTACTCCTCTAACCATGGTTGGGCTAGATTTTCAGCACTTATCTAATTTCTTTTGCTTGGAATTATCAAGAAGTTGGTGTGGATAGATGAAGAAGAGAGAAAAAGATGAATATTTTTGGTGGTCTAGTTTATGAGAGTAATAAAGAATAGATGTAGGAAGGAAAAATCACAATAGTGAAAAAATATACACATAAATAGAACTAGTTTTTTTTGGATTTTTGTTGGGATGGAGTTACGCCAAAAATAAGAGAAGCTTGCATGAAATTATTTTTTTATGGAATAAAGAGTATGCAAAATGGTAAGAAAAAATATGGTAATGGTGAGTCAATGTACATAGCATAAATAACACACCATAGGTAGAAATATTTAAATAAATACCAAAATAATTATGAAAAATCCTTTTATTTAGGCCCTATATACAATGAAATATTTACACACAAATGGGCCATAATATACTTATATTTTTTATATTTTATATTTTTTTGGCTCAACTAGCCCAATGACTAGCTAATTAAGGGTTTTTAAGAAGATATGGGAAAAGTCCCCTAACTCACACACACCTATATACAGTGAAATGGTAGGGATAGCCACAATGTTTGGATGATTTTGGTAGGGTGGGTTAACTCACTATGGCAATTACGGAGAGCCGAAAAACGGCTATCATTAGCCCTCCCCCAGGATGATGGTATATTCATGTACCATCATAGAACATCTTTTCCAAAGAGAGTGCTTCAGAGGTCTTCATTGTTTGACCCCTTAGAATTTTGGTTTGAGTTACACTCATGCTTCACGGAACAATACCTACATGAGATAGCTGCCTTTTGACAGATCTTTGGTAGATCCTTTGGTAGAAGGCGACCCAAATAAGGCTTCAAACGATACCCGTTTACCTTCCTGGAGTGCTCTTTCCCATTCAAGTCCATAAGTTGATAGTAACTTGAATTGAAGCCTTCTTAACTCTGTATGGCCCCTGCCATCTAGTTTCAAATTTGGCATCAAAATGATTATCGAGTGGATTGTCATGCCTTAGCACAAGATCTCCTTCATTGATGCCTTTGTCCTTCAGTTTCTTGTCAAGCTTTTCCTTCGTCTGTGTGGCTTTCCTCTTGTAGCACTCGTATGCTGCTTCTCTTTTCCACTCAAGCTCAACTAGGATAAGAAGTCGATCCATCCATGCTTCTTGATCATCTTGTGCTGCTTTGCTATGAAGTCGCATTGTTGGAATGTTGAGCTCAATTGGTTGTAAAGCCTCTTGACCATAGACCAAGTGAAATGGTGTGAACTCCGTGGCTTCCCTATATGTGGTTCGATACGCCCACAAGGCACCATCCAAGAAGTCATCCCACAACTTTGTCTTGTTTTTCACCATCTTTCTAATGATGCCTGCAATGACACCATTAGCTTTTTCTACCAAATCATTTGATTGGGGATAGTAGGGTGTACTATGACGATGTAGAATGTGAAGTTCTTCACAGACTTCTGTGAGCAAGACCTTTCTAAACCCTGGACCATTATCAAAAACAATCTCCAAAGGTGTGCCAAATCTGCAACAAATGTGAGTGTACACAAACTTGCTAACTGTCTTCTCATTCACTCTTGCCACACTTTGAGCTTCTACCCACCTAGTCATGTAGTCTATGGCCACCAAGATATACAATTTTCCATTTTTAGTCCTGGGCAATGGATCCATAGCATCAATGCCCCATTTTTCAAACGAACCATTTGCAAGGACTAGCTGACGTGGACCATGTAACAGACGCTTGTTTCCATTAATCTGACAATTGTGGCAGCTTTTACACCAATGTTGAACATCAATGTGCAAGCTTGGCCAAACATATCCGGCAAGCAAAATCTTTTTTGCAGTGAGTTCCTGTGCAAAATGACCACCACACGCTTCCTCATGCAAACCTTTTAGAATGGCTGGGATTTCCTCAATAGTTGGTACTCTTCTGCACACTTGATCCTTCCCTCTTTGATAGAGGGATCCTTCTAAGAAGAGATAGGCGCTTGCCTTTTTCATGAGTTTCCTCTTCTGAGCCTTCTTGAAGTCTTGTGGAAACTCACCCTCCAAAATGTAGCTAATAATGGGAGTCAATGACTCCAATCCCTGGTATCTTGGTTGCTTGACAGTTGCTGCCACCATGATGACCTGCACTTCTTTCTCAACACATGTAACTGCTTGTTGTGCAAGTAAATCGGCATCTTCATTTTGTTTCCTAGGAATATGATATAGTTGCACTTCTTCAAACTGATTAAACATCCTACGAATGGCATGAACTTTTGTCCTTAGGCTTTCATTCTTGCATGCCCATCTGCAGTGAGAATTACAAAAGGTTTTGGTAGCAAGTAGGATCTAAACTTTCTCACCGCAAACATGAGAGAAAGAATCATGAGTTCTGCCTCCGTGTAGCCTCTCTCCAAAGCATTCATGACCCTACTAGCAAAGTAGATGGGTCGCATCCGGGTACTATGGGGATCTTGTTGTAGCAAAACCGCTCCAATTGTTCCTTTCCCAACACTAGAGCTAACAAAGAATGCGTACTCCCAACAAGGAGGCATGAGTGTTGGCAGCTCTGACAGGATGACTTTAATGTTACAAAAGTACTCTTCAACCTCATAAGACCATGCAAATTCTACTTGTTGTGTCAACTTTTGCAAAGGATGAAGCAACTCCGAAGCTAAGTGAATAAAGTGTGACATATACTTCACCTTTTGAATGAATGAGATGACCTCTTTGAGATTCTTGGGTGATGGGAGCTCAATAAGAGCCTTTGCCTTTGAAGGATCCACCTCAATTCCTTTATAGGAAACCTTGTGACCAAGAAAAATCACTTCATCCTCACCTATGTGACATTTCTCGGGGTTGAGTTGACCTCCCATGTCATAGAGCTTCTTTAAACCTTCTTCTACCCTTTGTAGATGCAATGATTTTGAGCTATAAATGCAGAAATCATCAATGAACACCCTAATTGACTTTCCAAAGAATTCTTGAAACACCATGTTCATGAAACGTTGGAATGTTGCAGAAGCATTTGTCAGACCAAATGGCATGACTCTAAAAGCATAACAACCCCAAGGAGTGATGAAGGTTGTTTTTAACTGATCTTCCAATGCGATACCTATTTGAAAGTAACCCGAGTAGCCATCACACACAATGTACTTCTCATGACCAGCTACCTCATTTAGTATCTCATCTTGAAATGGGAGGGGAAAGTGATCTCTTTTTGTTGCCTCATTGAGTGGACGGTAATCCACACACACCCTCCACTTGCCATTTTTCTTAGGAGTGACAACAATGGGAGAGACCCACTCTGAATTCTCCACTAGATAAATGAAACCTGCTGCTAGAAGCTTTCTTACCTCCTTGAGTAAAGCCTGCTCCTTGATGACTCCTAGCCTTCGTAGCTTTTGAGCCTTAGGTGTGGCCTCTGGCTTCAACTCAATTTTGTGTTGAACAGCCTCTACTCCACGCACATCAGTGTAGTCTTTAGCGAAAAGCCTAGGAAATTTCCTTAACACACCTTTGAGCTCCTCTCTTTCATCCTTTGTAAGTGTTGTAGATAACATACCTTCTAGCATTCTTTTATCTTCCACTTTTTGGTTTTCTTGGAAACCTACCTCTTCCAAACCTGGGCAAGAAGTCTCTTGGTTGTTTGGATTAAACCTTACCCCCATGACTTCGATGGAAGACTCCTCTTCGGTAATGCTGCCGCTACTTTCTCCTTCTGAAGTGCTATCGGTCCAGCCTTCCTCCGTCTCACTTTGAGATGATTCTTCATGGAGCTCCTCTTGGCGTTGCTCCTTCATGTCAAAGACAACCTTCTTATGATTGTCATTCCTGCAAATTAGCCTTCCACTCTCCCAATCCTGCAAAGCTCACATTTTCATTAGCCATGGTCTCCCTAGGATAAATGGGTAACCATTTCCTTTGGTAGACATGACATAGAAATCCACTGCCTTCTTAATGCCAAAGGCCTCCACAGAGACATTTTTACAAATGCCTACACACCTAGCTTTGCTATTGTTTGCCATCTTGACTTTAATTTCAGGTGTCTCATGGATGTGCATGCCTAGTTTTTGCATGAGTCCCTCTGTCATGATGCAAATTTGTGCACCCCCATTCACTAGACCTTTCCTAACCAATCTTCCTTTGATGTAACAATCTAGCACAGATGTAATATCCTCATTCATTTCAGCATGTGCAATTTTTACAACATGCACACTCTCTTTTACCTTTCTCCTAGTACTAACTGCCTTTGTTAAATCCCTCCTAACTTGTGGGCATAATGCAAGAAACTGAGGCCATGAGATATCAGGACCCTTACCTCTCATGTGTCCAATAGGTTGTATGGAGCCATACCATGTCCAAGAGGGAAGTCTTGGAGATTGATAGGACGTCGAGTCCTCTTAGCTTCCTTGGTCTCCTTTGCCTTCTTTTCTCGTCCATGGTCACTTTGTGATGTGACACCTTCTTTCTCTTTACCTTTTCCTCGGCCACACTTAATGCCATTTTCTTCCATGTCGACCTCATTTGAGTTTGTCACCTCTACTACATGCACATTTGGGTCTGGCAAAGGTGGAACTCCTTCCACTCCTTGTGGAGGTGGTCTTGCTCCATTTAGCCTTTGTAGAAGCCGTGGTTGCTGACTAGTTCCTTCTCCTGCATTCATCACTGGGTAATTCAAGTTAGGTCTCCCTGGCTCCCCACGGGGCCAAGGAAAATTATACATCCCATTTCCAGACTCACCGCAATTCCAACATTGCAAGACTCTCCTAGGTCTTGAATCTCGCTCTTCAGACTTCTTTGCTTGTCCCTTTGGACCTACAGCTTGTGCAAGGTGAATTGACAAGCTGCTTAAAGATTCATTTAACTTCTCAATCACTTTCGCCGTTACCTCAGGAAGTTCCCTCAATGTTGATGCTTGTGACTTACCTTTGGATCTAAGACCTTCTATTAAAACCTCCCCCCTTAAGCACTTGAGTTTCCTATATTTCTCAACAGCCCTAGTTTCAGCTGCTTCAAAGGTAGCAGGTGCACCGGCCTCAACTTTTATCTTAAGGTCGGGAAAGAGTCCGGCTATGAACCTCTCCTTCTTTAGGAACTCTGCACCATCACCAGGGTTAGCAACATTTCTCACCCATACAGCCCAAAGACGTAGAAACTCTTGCTTGTACAAGTAGTAGTCATCTAAGTCTTTTTGCTTATGAGAAACAATGTCTTGCCATAGCTTTTGAGTGTTTTGGGGATCAAAGAAGTATCTCTTGAAATGATTCACAACTTCCGTGTAATTCCCTTTAACTTCCTCAGGCAAAGAGTCAAACCAAGTGCTAGCATCTTTCCTAAGGACCACCTCAAACATCTCTACACGTTCTTGATCAGTTACTATCCTCTTGAGACGACAAGACATCTTGAAATTTGCTAAAAATAATTCTGCATCCTCTCGAGGCTCTCCAAAGAAAAGAGGATATCCGGACATTTGGCATTGGGCCTCCATTGAATCGGTTTCAAAGTGACAACACGTTTTTGTTTTTCTTTTTAAAAAAATTTACAGAATAATGTTTTCTAAATTGCAATCTATTCTACAACAAAATAAAAATATTCACATCAAATGACCTATGATAATCAATAAGAGGCAGGATGACAGGGTTTGGTGATGCGAGAATTTCTCCTACTCTTTGGGCACCAAACATGAACACCATACGTTGTTGAAAATGGATTTTTCTACTAATTGCAATGTTTATTCTAATGTGTGGAGTGAAATGAAAGGGGAAAACCTCTATTCTTGGGCCATTATCCATGGTCTATGCATGACCTAATTCTTAAAACAAAACAAAAATATTTACGTCCAAACTAAGGTTGTACCTAATGAGAGGCAAAATAAAAGGATTTACTGATGCGTTTATCTCTGCCAACCTAAGAGAACCTAAAATTCTACGAATTACACGTTGAAATTGCAACTTAGTACTAACAATTATGTGTACCTTTTGTCTTGCAATGGGAATGAAGGGATCATACAAATTCTCGTGATTCATGCAAGCTACTTGATTATGCTAAAGGTTGAGCCTTCACAAAAATACACAAGCCGTTCCTCTGTGGGGGCACCAATTTGAGGCGGTCCGGGGCGGGCAACAAGAAGAGTGGCCTCTAAGCACCCTTGTAGGCTCCCGTGCTACTCAATTGGGTTGGGGTTGGAAAAAACAACAAACACACACACAAACACGCAACCTAACCCTGCACAAATTTGGGGCACCACCTAGTTTTGGATGCGAACTAGGACGCGTAAAGAGAGAGAGAGAGAGAGAGAGAGAGAGAGAGAGAGAGAGAGAGAGAGAGAGAGAGAGAGAGAGAGAGAGAGAGAGAGAGAGAGAGAGTGCTCGGGCTGCTTTGAAATGTATCGGCAATGATCAAGCAAACACAATTATATATGTAAGAAAGAGAGAGAAGAGGGAGGGGGTGCTTGTTGCATTAATACCTTCTTACAAATCTGTCATGACCTATCAAAGTGAGATTAGTATTTGTTCAACATAGCTTGAGTAAATTTCACCACGACACATCACAAGAAAAGCCACCCCAATCACTGTCTTAAGGCCAGGGGAGTCCTCTCCACCCTGTCGCCCTCTTACAATATGTGGGATTTATGGCTAAATTGATGACAACACCCAGACACAAGCTATCAAGAACTAAAAATATCACCAAGACACTTACACATCATTGTTGTCCATTACTTCACGTTGGAAGAGAGACAAAGTATCCAAGCTTAGTCCAAATCCACCCTCCTTGATTCAACAAATGTTGGGCTTACACTAGTAGGAGGAATGATAGATTTTCCACTCTCAATTGAATGATCGCTCTCTCTCTTACAATGGCATAGAGTTCCCGTGCTAATCACCCCTATTACAACACATGCACAAGCTTACGACAATGAGCTTCCACTCAAGAGCTCCTTCTAAAGAGGTTGAGCTTGGCTTCTCAAGCTATAGCATAGTGCTCTTGCTTATGGCTCCCCCTTTGTGCTAGCTACACCCTCCTTTTATAGCAATTTTGAAGGCTAGGGTTACTCCTCTAACCATGGTTGGGCTAGATTTTCAGCACTTATCTAATTTCTTTTGCTTGGAATTATCAAGAAGTTGGTGCGGATAGATGAAGAAGAGAGAGAGGAGAGAAGTGGAGGTGATAGGACTTTTCATAGTAGGTTAGTGTTAGTAAATTAGTAGAGTTAGTTATTTTTATTGATTTACAAATGAAATTGGATATTTACAATGGGAGTATCCAAGTAGGATACAAATAAGGAAGAAAAAACTCTTAATAGATAAGAAAACATGGATTTTGTTACCATATGCATGTGGTAGTGATGTGTGTGAACACACTAGGACCGCCGGGGCATTTTTTCCCTCTTTAGGAGGTTTTTTCCCCCGTGCATTGTATATACGCCCATCACTCTAGGGCTATCTATCTTTCCATTGCACACTAAGTAACACACTCTCTATTGTGTGCCTTGAGCTTCCTTCGTCTTCTCCAAGCTGTGTGTGTTTCTCTGCAACCCTAATTCCAACAATTGGTATCAGAGCAGGTCACGTCCTCCCGGGCTTAGTCGCCAGCTGCTCCAACACACGCCTGCTCACTTTCTCCGATTTCAGTGAGCTTTGGCGAGCGTTCGCAGGTCGACAAATATTTTGGGAGAGCTCGAAGAGCATGGTCTGCTCAGAATTTTGATTTGGGCTCATTTTGGCCTCCGTTTCTACTACGGGTAGTACTGCACAGGATATTTCGTCATTTTGTGCAGATTTTCTGTCAGTGCCGTTTTCTGCATAACAGGTGCCTTATAGTCTTCTACGGTTTGTGCTATATAGCACAAGTTGTTCCCGCTCCATTTCTCCTATTTTCGGGCAGTTTTCACATCAGGTGCAACATTTACCATGGCTGACAACAACAACACAGATGTGTTCAAGATGTTTGCTGTTGAGGACAGGTTGGATGGGGACAACTACCCTATGTGGGCTTATATGATGCAACATGTTCTTGTGTCAAAAGGTGGCTGGAACATTGTGCAGGGCATTGATGTACGTCCTGGTTCTGAAGATGTAGGCGATGTTGAGGATGTTGCAGGTCTTGCTGCAAGGATTGCAGTTGTTAGAGTTGTTTTGCCTACGGCAGAACAAGCTCGTTGGGATGTTAAGGATGCGCAGGCTCATGCATTGATTGCATTGTCTGTGAAGCGCACCATTATTCCTCACATCCGTTCAGCAAAATCTGCAAAACAGGCTTGGGATATTCTAGCAGGTCTTTATGCAAGCCGCAATGAGGCTAAAATTGCTTTGCTGCGTAAAGAGCTAGAGTCGAAGATTATGCATGAGGAAGATGATATGGACACTTTCCTTGCTAGTGTCAAGGATATCAATGAGCAACTCATTTCTGCAGCTGAAGTCATTTCGGACAGTTCCCTTGTGCAGACTGTTCTTGATGCCTTACCAGATTCCTACCAGACTTTTGCTAGTACTTGGAGACTCATGACCCAAGGAAATCCTGAAGTTGTCAAGTTTGATGCATTATGCACATTGCTGTTGCAAGAGTCACTTTCTAGAAAAAACAAGACTAGGCAGCGTGCAGTTGAACATGCTTTTATTGCTTCTCAAAGAAAGGGTGGTAACAGTAATGCAGCCACTTCTTATGGTTCTGCTGCGAGTGGCATAAATTCTGTTCCTAATGCTTCTGCTGGCAGCACTTCGTCTGGCAATTCTGGCGATAAGGGCAAAAAGAAGATGCGTTGCCATTATTGTAAAGCCAATGATCACTTGATCAAGTCGTGTCCTAAGTTGAAGACCAAAGAGGCTAAGAAGAAAGAGGGTGGTTCCACTGCAAATGCTGGTTCCACTACAAATGCAGCCATTGTTGAGTCTTCTGTGAAAGGAGATTGTGATGCTGATGTTGATGCAGAATGGGCTTTTAGCGCAGAGTGCACTTACAATCCTGCTGTCCATCAGTTGCTGCAGATTCACATGTGTGGTATTTCGACAGTGGTGCTACAAAGCACATTACCTCACATCGTGAATTGTTTACCTCTCTCGAGTCTGTCCCTCATGGGAATTCAGTCACTTGTGCCAACAACGCCTCTTATCCAGTTCAGGGAGTTGGAAAGATTGTGCTCATTGCTGCTAATGGCAGTTCCTTCACACTTGTTGATGCACTTTGTGTACCTGGGATCAAGAAGAATCTCTTGTCTGTATCCGCACTTGCTAGACTTGGACTTGTAGTCAAATTTGTGGATGACAGATGTACAGTTCATGATCTCAGTTTTGGTGATGAAATTGTTGCATCTGGGCTTTTGTGCCGTGGGCTGTATAAGATCACTTTGTATGACAAGTGTGGACAAAATTTTGCAAATGCTGTTGCAGATTCAAGGGCTATTTCAGATGCAAAACTTTGGCATGCACGTTTTGGTCATCTGAATTTTGCCAGTTTGCTGCGTTTGCAGAAATCTGATATGGTTGCTTCTTTGCCGCCTCTTGAAGCACCTGTCAAACATGTTTGTGAAGGCTGTATTCTGGGTAAAATGCAGCGTTCTAAGTTTCCAAAGGATGGTTCAGTTAGGGCCACATGCAGGTTGCAGCTTGTGCATAGTGATGTTTGTGGGCCCATGCAAACTCCGTCCTTGGGCAATTACCTGTACTTCATGACTTTCATTGATGATTACTCCAGGCATGCATGGGTATTTCCGTTTAAAGCGAAGTCCGAAGTTTTTATGTGCTTCAAACAATTTTTGGCTATGGCTGAAAAATGTCTCAAAATGTACTATGGGCACCCTCCGTTCCGATCGAGGGGGGGAGTATATGTCTCATGAATTTAATGCATTTCTGGCTAGTCATGGGATAAAACACCAATGTACAGTGCCTTATACACCTCAGCAAAATGGTGTTGCTGAGAGGAAAAACAGGTCACTAACGGAAATGGCACGATGTATGGTCAAAAGGCAACGCATTCTTTTTGGCTTGAGGCCATCATGTGTGCCACTTATGTACTTAACAGGTGTCCTACAAAAGCTTTGCAGTCTATTACTCCATATGAAGCATGGCATGATAGAAAGCCTTCTATTGAGCACATGCGTGTTTTTAGCTGTTTGGCATATGCTTTGGTGCCACAAGTGCAGCGCAGAAAATTGGATGATAAGGCTGGCAAATGTATTTTTGTTGGTTATAGTGCTGAAAGCAAAGGATACAGGTTGTATCATCCGCAAACAAAACGTATTCTGGTTTCACGGGATGTAGTGTTTGTGGAAGATTCTGTTCAGCCCTTGCTGTCATGTACTAGAGACATTAATGTAAGCTCACAGGACATTTATGACACTTTGTTGCCTCTTTTCAGTGGTGGAAATACGAATGTAAGTTCCAATGAGGCAAATGTACAGCCTATGGGGGTTTCTGAAAATGTTTTAGAACAGCCTATTACTGATGCAGATGTACATGATGTACTTGATGAGGAAAGGGCTGAAAATGAGCAGGCTAGAGATATGCCAAAATGGCTGGTGCACAATTTGCGTGACAGTAAATTGGATGCACCTTTATCTAGTCGTACTCGTTCAGGCTCTCGCCATGCATCTTATGCATCAGATTGTTATGCTTTGGATGTGTCTAGTTTACATGATGTTGAGAAGCCTCTGTCTTTTGATGAAGCACAGAATTCAGAAAATTGGATTGCTGCCATGAAATCAGAATATGATGCACTTATAGAGAATGACACATGGACTTTATGTGATTTGCCTCCTGGCAAAAAGGCCATTGGTACGAAGTGGGTTTACAAGTTGAAACGCAAGCCGGATGGTGAGATCGATCGCCATAAGGCTCGACTTGTTGCAAAGGGTTATGCACAACAAAAAGGCATAGATTATGAAGAGACTTTTGCTCCCACTTGTCGTATGACTACTGTACGTTTTCTATGTGCATTGGCAGCTCATTTTGGTTGGGATGTACATCAATCAGACATTGTTACTGCTTTCTTGAATGGTGACATATTTGAGGAAGTTTATGTAACGCAGCCTCGCGGTTTTGTCATAAAAGGACAAGAGGACAAAGTGTGCAAATGTAAGAAGGCTTTGTATGGGTTGAAGCAATCTCCTCCTGCTTGGTATGAGAAAGCTGACACTCATTTGGTTAAACGAGGCTTTTGTAACAGTCCAACAGAAAGCACATTGTATGTAAAGCGTGAGGATGATGTATTTCTCATTGTGGTTCTTTATGTTGATGATTTGCTGATCACTGGACCAAATGATAGACATATTGCTGAATTTAAGGCTGATTTGAATGCTACTTTCAAGATGAAAGATTTGGGGCTGTTGCATCATTACTTGGGTATACAGTTTAAGCAGTGTGATGGTGGTATTGCCTTGTGTCAGAAAAATTACATAGAGACATTGCTATGTAAGTTTGGACTTGAGGATTGCAAACCTATTGCCACTCCCATGGAAACAAGTTTGAAGTTGAGTCTACATGATGCTGGCGATCCTGCTGATGTCACTCTTTACCAAACTACTGTTGGATGCCTCATTTATGTATGCAACACGAGGCCAGATATTCAGTTTGCAGTCTCGCAGGTCAGCAGATTTATGCATAGCCCAGGGTCTAAGCATTGGCAGGCTGTCAAGAGGATTTTCCGCTACCTTAGTGGCACTTTACATCTTGGCTTGTTTTATCCCAAGGGGGGATCATTGCCGCCAGACTTACATGCTTTTTCGGACTCAGATTGGGCTGGTTGTTTTGACACGCGAGTGTCCACAAGTGGTTTTTGTTTCATGCTTGGCAGTTCATGTATATCATGGTTGAGCAAGAAGCAACCTACTGTGGCCACTTCGAGTTGTGAGGCTGAGTACAGGGCAGTCTTCACAGCTACGGTTGAGTGTGTATGGCTCAGACGCCTTATGGCTGGCTTGGGTGTTGGACAGGACACTGCCAACACTATCTACACTGACAGTCAGAGCGCATTGGCAGTTGCGAGGAACCCGGTTTTTCATGCTCGCACAAAGCACATTGAGGTGCATTACCACTATGTCAGGGAGAGGCTCTCAGCAGGAGAGATCAGCTTGGCTTATGTGCCAACACAGGACAACCTTGCAGATCTTTTCACAAAGGCATTGTCTCGTGAGAAGCTTGAAGCTTTCCGCAAAGCTTTGGGCTTACTCCCCTTTGTGGACTAATCCTGTCCTCAGGGCATGGCACTTCCCTTTACTCATGTGCCAGCTCTCGTTCACCGCATCACTCCAGGGGGGATTTGTTACCATATACATGTGGTAGTGATGTGTGTGAACACACTAGGACCGCCGGGGCATTTTGTCCCTCTTTAGGAGGTTTTTTCCCCCGTGCATTGTATATACGTCCATCACTCTAGGGCTATCTATCTTTCCATTGCACACTAAGTAACACACTCTCTATTGTGTGCCTTGAGCTTCCTTCGTCTTCTCCAAGCTGTGTGTGTTTCTCTGCAACCCTAATTCCAACAGATTTCTTACAATGTTGATGCTCCAAGTGTCTTGAGTAGGGTCAATTTTGACGCTTGTTGACGGTCCACTAGCTTTGACGGTACATTTTTTTCACTCTTGACCTTCCTTTGGGAGCCAAGGTAATTGAATATGAGTAATCAATCACCATGATGCTGTCTTTCAAGAGAAGAGGCTGAATTTTATGGTTTTTTTAAAGATATGGGTAATATGGATGAGGAAAAATGAGACTAGGTGGTCAATTTTGGAATGGAAGTGTGTGTAGGAAACATGAGTTCACCATTGTTTCTCTTATTCTTCAAGGTTTAGAAGAATGTGAGTAGGGTGCAGAGAGGAGTGGTGAGAGAGGTGGGGATGATGAGTGGAGAGGTGTGTGTGAAAGAGGAAAATGATAAAGTGGAAGAGGGAGTGTGGCTGCATAGCATGGGCAAACTGGGGTCCACAAATAAAATCCTAGCTCACAGGTCGTAGCTCAAAAAAATATGAAAAAATTTGAGGTGAAAGTTCAGCTCACGAGCTACAACCTTTGTTTGTATCACCTTTTCAAATTCGGGGAGCATGTGATCTTTCAAAATTCAGCAAAACCGACTGTTTTTTCCACTGCACAAGGTCCTTGTGAGGTCCTTCTTTGGATGATTCTTTTGAATACCTCCAAGAGTGAGCTCCCCATGGTGCATGCATGCATTCCACATACCCTTGACCTTATTTGGTAGGTCTTTAATTGAAGATATTGTTGAGATCATGATAT
This sequence comes from Adiantum capillus-veneris, assembly GCF_014529385.1. Lineage (NCBI taxonomy): Eukaryota > Viridiplantae > Streptophyta > Polypodiopsida > Polypodiales > Pteridaceae > Adiantum > Adiantum capillus-veneris. Next base: position 57,194,444 of record NC_140956.1, read on the forward strand.
AAATGAATAGTACAACTAAGAAAATCAAATATTGAGGGGTCTAAAAAATATGTACATGTCAAATATAAATAATATAGGTGGAAAAAATATAAAGGGGTCAAAATAAATCTCTCTCATTAAAAGTCTACCATAAAAAGATGAATATTTTTGGTGGTCTAATTTATGAGAGTAACAAAGAATAGATGTAGGAAGGAAAAAATCACAATAGTGAAAAAATATACACATAAATAGAACTAGTTTTTTTTTTTTTTTGTTGGGATGGAGTTACACCAAAAATAAGAGAAGCTTGCATGAAATTATTTTTTTATGGAATAAAGAGTATGCAAAATGGTAAGAAAAAATATGGTAATGGTGAGTCAATGTACATAGCATAAATAACACACCATAGGTAGAAATATTTAAATAAATACCAAAATAATTATGAAAAATCCTTTTATTTAGGCCCTATATACAATGAAATATTTACACACAAATGAGCCATAATATACTTATATTTTTTATTTTTTTTATTTTTTTGGCTCAACTAGCCCAATGACTAGCTAATTAAGGGTTTTTAAGAAGATATGGGAAAAGTCCCCTAACTCACACACACCTATATACAGTGAAATGGTAGGGATAGCCACAATGTTTAAATGATTTTGGTAGGGTGAGTTAACTCACTATGGCAATTACGGAGATCCGAAAAACGGCTATCACTATTTTAGATTTTCATGAATTTTGGTGCTTTTTAGTGAAAAACAAGTCTGCTTTCTTATTCTAGTGGACGGTGAGAAGCTTCTTTCTTTGCCGTGAGAGAGTGGTGATGAGAGCTATGTAAGCGATGAGAAGATCATATGCATGGTTATGATTGCTTTCCACCTTTCTAGGTCAAAACTAGCTCTATGTGCTAGGGAGGTGAAGTGCAGATGTGTTGCATCAACTTTGCATGGTTGGATGTTGTCAAAATTGGATTTTTATATTAGGATTAGTTGTTGCTGGTTGGACTCTTTTCATGCTTGAAAGAATCATGTCTTAAGGGCTATATGTATGTGGACTCCGATTGACTGTAGAGGATATGTCAAACTCCAAGTGTGGGAGTTGGTTCAGTGTGTATATGATTTGTGGTCAAGGGCTGAGATTCCTTCATGGATTATGGTTGTGATTTTATGGCCGGTGTGGCTCATGTTTTTTTTTTTGGATATGGTTATGCTGTCAAAATTTTTTGTAGCCATGTTATGTTCTAAAGTGGTTATGCAAGGTTGGTTGTGCCTCACCCGAGTTGGGTGGAGTGCTTACCCGTGTGAAGTGGTTGGATTATGGTTTATGGTTTTGGGATTGGATCATGAAGTGATCTAGATGGTTTATGGTGGACGTGTAAGGGTAGAGACCCTGTACAGTCTAACTGCTTGGAAAAGATTTTTTGTGCATATGGAAAGTGCTATTCTGATTGGATTGATGTGTTATGATTCTCATGGCAACGTCACTACAAGACTAGGATCACCTACATCGCTTAGCCTTAGACTAAAGGGTCATTGATCGGGGGCTTTGCTAGATTGGGGGTGTTGCCTAGGTCTTCTTATTTTTGTTAGGCTCATCTACATGGTTAGTCCGTCGGGGGTTGAATGACCTACATGGCTAACACGTTGCGGATTTGACTTGGCTTGGCATAAACACCCGGTATTGGGCATCGAAGAGGCGTGCGCCTAAACTTGTAAGGTTGCTGTTGATACCCTACGACCTACTGGTACTTGGGATCCTTTTAGAGATCGGGTTCATGGAGGGAGGCAAAACAGCCTCAGCTTATGTTTGGCTCAGGTAGGTTGGAGGTGTTCTAGCTCTCTCCCGAGGAAGTGAAATTCTCTGTTTCCGTAGTAGAGCGGATGTGGATGGGTGGACCGGTCGATCCCTACAGAGGGTCGATGCTTTGCTAATTATTTTGTCATAAACTTTTTGACATTATGGTAGACCTAGATTTTTCATTGCATTAATACATGGTTGCCTGTTTCACTTAGATGAGGCATTTAAAGATTCTTTGTTGTCATTCTCTCAAGTCTCTGTGCACTCTATTTGACCCTCCACTATATTCTCCCTCTCTCTCTTCCCACAACGCAGTGTACACAAATATATTCACCCTCCAAAGTGTTATATTTTTGTTGAGTACACTTCCATTCATAACACCATTCAGGGGTAGCACTAGTCGCTAGGTGCCTCTGGATGCAATCCGGCTCATGGCCTAAACTCCATGCTTGGTCGGGCATTGAGAACTCCTCCCCTATGCAAATGCTTCCGCAACTCTGATGTATATTGAAGAATGTATAAAGGTGTAGATTGCATATTTTGTGCATAGATCCTGAGGAAGGGTATCTCTCAGGCATGCTCCACAACTCAAGCATTTCATATCTACCTACTCACATCATCTCCAACCACATGTCCCCACTTGCCCTGCCCGTCGGGGATCTACTATGCATTCCATCTTTGGACCACCATATCTTTCACATGATGATTATGTTTGAGAAGTTGTCTTAACCAACTCGTAGATCATCTCAAACATTACATTCTAGAGAACCATCCACACACTTTAGACACCTAGACTTGCATCCCCAATTGTCCCTTTTTGGCCTTAAAAAATAGCATCAACCATAAATCTCCACTACCCTTTGCCCACCCAGGGCCTTTGTACCTATTCTAGCTTCTTGCCATGCCCATGTTTGCACCCTTGGCACTTCTTGGAACCACTGTTAGGCTTGACCAACTTTCATTGCACCACCGTCTTGTGTAAACAACCCATATCCAACATAATATATAGATTCCATCTAGAACTCACTTGAGTATGATAAATGAGTTACCACCACAACTAAGAGGTGTCTAAAAGAATACCTCTTCTAACTTTCCATAGGTTTACATAACTCATGAGAAAAGGATAAGTCCTTGACATTATCAGTCTTCATCAGTACACAACCCCACCATGACTGGTGTTTGAGGTTGAGGACCCAGCCTAAACATGAAGAGACTAAACTTAGTTGCGACATGTTTTGCCTCATAGTCGGCAGACTCCAACTAGAAAGATAACCTTTCCAATTGAATTTCTTGGTGTTAACGTATGCATTGAGCATATCATTTAGCACAAGATCGACACTTGTAATATATCTATCTTAGGTGTGTTTCCCCACCGTTTATAGATATTCCTCCAAAATGATTGGTAAACTGGGAGCACAATTCTTGGAAACATTAGTTGTCAATAATGTTAAAAACAACTAACTTATTAACTTCAGAGATTGTAAAAGTGGATTAAATAAATTGTACAATGTTTACTCAACTTATCTATCACCACCCAAACCGAGCCATGACCTCTATTGGTGATTGATAGACCTACAATTAATCTTGTAGAGAATGGCACATATAGTGCCAAATGCTTCATAAGCTATCAACTTTATAAATTTGCATGCCTCTCTAAATGAGAGTTTGCTAAACACTAGGGCCCATGACACCTAGTGAGCATGCATTTAGCAAAAATTGATCCGAACCTACATTTTCATGGCTAGAATTGCCAATACTAATGGCGGATGTGATGCTCATAGCACACATGAAAGAGGAGAATAAATAGTTCTAGAAATAAACTAAATACATTCTATTGCAATCATTTTGCAAATCTTGCTATAAAAGCTTTCCAAGTACCCAATTTTTTTTTTCCATTGAAATTGTTTCTCATACGACGTGCTTATAATAGTCTGACAAATGCAGCTGACTAGCACCTAGGGACTCTATCATGACACATAATTGAAATAACAGACACCAGTGTCAATCTTAGGAACGCATATTCTCCACACGTGGAATATGTCTCATATAAGGATTTCTAACAAATTTCTCGTACTTGATGCATGTCTAACAAATGACATGCATCAAGTACGAGGTGTACTTGTGTGAGAAGGTAACTTAAACACTCAGTAACATGAGTGAGAGAGACCCTCATAAATCTTGCTCCACACTTGGCTAAACCAAACTCCATGAGTTCCTAGACCATGTTTCTCCTCTTGTGACAACATATTCCAAACAAAAACCTACAATGTAGCTCCATAACTGTGTAGTGAAAAAATGTATTTAGGACACTATGGCCCAAAATTCTTTTCTCCTACATGACCTTTTTATGAGTCTAAAGATTGAAATGGATGAAAGCTTTCAAGCTGATGTATCCTACATGGAAAACTCAAGCAAAACATATGAAAAAATGAAATAAAACCAAGTCACATGCGTATTTGGAGATTGAACATAGTGTTGACTTACCCTGTACTCAAATACACATGTCCAAATCTCTTACCTAAAAAGGCCTAGTAACACCACTATTTCAACTAGTAACACTAGTTGAAAGATTGGTGAAAATCAAGTAGTATTACACTAGTAACCCTAGGTGTTGTTTTTGAAATCCAAACCCCTTGGTTAAAATTTGTAATTTCAAACCCCTTGGTTAGACTTTACATAAAAAATATTGAAATTAGCATCCTACGATGACCAACACAGTATATCATGTCTAAGTGATTGGAATCAACTTGGGAAGTTGAACTTGTCCACCATCACTTGAAAGATTGCAGGCTTCTTTCCTTGAAAGTAGAAGTATGATGAGATCAAACTGTGATCCTCAACACTTATGGAGTGATTGCATATAAGCTCGGTCATACCCCTGAAAATACCATTCCTAGAGACACAATTAGTGTTGCAAGTAAGCAACAGATCTTCTCTAGTTGGAATTGTATTCATAACTAGATTGTGAAAGAATCTTATCTCTCCATGAACAAAAGACAAAGACGTCTAATACCCCAAAGAAAATAGTCATACTATATATTCTTGGGTATTCAAACAAGAGATCCCTTTCATTGAGGCTCTCTTAATCTATGTATGTTGTCCCATGAATTTAGGTGCATGATAGCCAGGCCATGTCGACTTGCTACCTACCCAAAGCGTCATCTTTATAGGCTGCACCTTGTGTACATAGCCAATGATGTAAAATGGTCATGGCTATAGACACATACAATGATCTAAAGACAATGTACCAACCTCAATTCTTCTTGAAAAGAGTAACTGATGTTGTAGCAATTTATTGGAATGAGTCCACCATACTAGCATGCCATGCATGCATAAAATGATAAGCACTTGGTTTGAATGATGTTCCTAATAGTGTGAGATGTTGCCATACATGCCTTGCATACCAGCTTCAAGTCTTCTTGAATAGAGTGGTTGATGTTGTAGTAGAAACATAACCAATGATTTAGTGGAATGAGCCCACCATATTAGCATGCCATGCATGCATAGAGTGATAAGCCCTTGGTTTCAATGATGGTCCCAACAATGTGAGTTGATGCCATACATTCCTTGCATAGTTTTTATTGGCATGGATACATCACAGTCGATGTTGCCAAACATAAAGTGTGAGCTTAAACCTATATTGTCAATGTGCCAAACCCGTGTGCAATTATCCTTGATCCTATGTCAATGGATAGCATTTTGATGCAGAATAGAAGGCTTGCCTCACGTTAATTATGTTAAAGCACTTTGCTTTGCACAATACAAAAATCTTACTCAAATTAAAAGCTAAATATATAAAAACAAGTAGAACGTGAAATTGTCTAACCTTTTTTCCCCTTTGAGAGCAGTTGCCTTTGCTTGAATCTAGCTTGTAGCCTTTTTTGTGAGAAATTTAGAGATATCAAGTGTACTTTGCATGCCCTCATGGCTTAGTTCATATCAACCTCCAAGAAAAAATTAAGCAGACATGTTGCCAAGTTTCCCCAAGTTAGTATGCTGATAGCATATTCCAAACTTTGGAAGCTTACATGCAGTATGCCTTGAAGCGAATCCTTGCTTCGCAAAATACCATAAAAAAGATGAGACAAAATGGATCCTGAGAGCTCATAGCTAATAGGTGCTGTTGTTGCCACACAGATGTCAGTGCATAAGAAAATCGACCTTGTCAAGCTTTTATAAAGAATCGGCATTATTAAAGCGTACATCTTATTGAGAATCCTTTGATTGACCAATCTTGCAATAGATAGCTCAAGAAGAATAGCTATCAAATTTCATCTTATCTATAAAGTCTGCTTAATCAAAGAAACATCCTAAATACCTCATTCTCTACACTCAAGCTCCATCAGACATCAAAAGGACCCAACCTTCTGTCCGGTACCAAGAGTCTGGAGTTGGGGAAGCCATTAATTGATTCTAAAGAAACATCCTACATGGCACAATTTCATCTTATCTACCAATGTTTTCATAATCAAAGAAATGTCCTAAATACCTCATTCTCTACACTCAAGCTCCATCAAACATCAAAAGGAACGAACATTTTGTCCAATATCAAGAGTATGGAGTTGGAAAATCCATCAGTTGATTCTAAAGAAACATCCTACATGGCTCAATTACCCATGATTGAGTCCACTTAAAGGTAGAGCTTCACATGACTACATGATAAAGACACTTTCAGAGGATGTAGAGATTTTTAAGTAGATACCTGATCTTGCATGCTCTCATAAAATCTTATATCTAATTTACCAAATGATTTTCTCATGTTAAACTGATCATCTATTATAGGAAGATAAAAGGGAACAAGAGTTAGAACATAGATATGTGTTATTAGACCTACCTCAGCACGGGCCCAAAAACGAGATATGGCTACACCTCAAAAGTGGCTCAAAAGGAGATGGTCTATTGAAGAACAATGTGCAAATAATGGAGCTTAAAATACCTTAGGGTTAGCTTCATTAAAGACCTCCAAAGGTTAGTGCTAAAAGTACTTAGACCTAGGACCTTTACGTTGTTTAGACCTTAGGCAAGCAAGGCATGTGCTTGAGGTGCTTAATGACTAAGGTGCTTGATGTGCTTGATGAACAAGGTGCTTGAGGTGTTCAAGTCAAACATAAGCCCTACATAGGAGGGGGCGAGCCCTAAAGGTAGAGGATGAGAGAGAACACACTCACACACACACTCAAGGCATGCTCAAGGCACAAGAGGCATAAAGGACACATGTCAAGCCCCTAGCCATGTTGTCCTCCTCATAGTGTTCCTGAATCCTATTGGATGGCCTTTAGGGAGGTCCAATGAGAACTTAGATTCAATTAAATAATTAATTAATCTCTCTCTCTTAAAGGGGGAAAGAAGTACACTTGTCCAAATGCTACCTCTCTATTTCTAGTTATGACCAAAGCTTGTGATTGGCTAGGCCTTGGCATGGGCCAATGGGGTGCAAGCTAGTGCTAAGAGAGACGGGATTGACAAGTCAAGGGAAGGCTCTCACTTTTGGGCATACTCTCCCACACACACAAGAACATTCTCTCATGTGTTGAGCAAGAACTCCATCTCCTTCTCCAAGCTTGAGAAGTAGAGAGCTTACACCAACACCTCTTGGATATGGGATCCAAACCCACCGAGAGTCAAGCTTCAAAGGAATGCTTATCATCTTGTTCATCTCTATTACTATGCTATGTTATGCTCTAAGAGTAATGATATGTGAGGAGACTACTTCTTCCTTGTCAAAATACATCTTCTTCTCTTTTGATCAACTTGGACATCCATAGCCCTAAAACTTGGACATCCATAGCCCTAAGACTTTGGAATTCTTTGGTTTTTTTAGTTAATTTGTAAATAGTATGTGATTACGAGCCCATACATAGTGGGGCTAAATCCTTCCAAAGAGTTAGAATAGTTTCTCATTTTTGAACCCAAAACCTTTGGCTAAGATATAAAAGCTTTTTTTTTGTGAAACTTAAAGGATATTTTTTAGATAATAAGTGTAATAATTATTTATTAGAGCTTTGTGTACTCTCTTGCTTTCTTCTCAAGTTCATAACTCCCTCATGAAGTGTCCGTTTGAAGTGTTGTCTGCTTCGTTGCATTCATAGGTGAAAGCTCTTTGCAACGTTGTGCTTTTCTTATGGTAAAACTATGTTTTTGTTGTTGCACACCTAATCCTTAATCTATTCATAACTCAAGATTTACTTAACAAAACTGCATTTTATGCATCAGAGGGGTGTAGGGATATCATTGCTAAGCTCTAGGGTGCATTCATGGTTGAAAACAGTTAGGTCAAACATGCTCTATAGATAAGAAGCACAATTTTGGCAAGTGGTCAAAAGGGAGATTTGAGGGTTTAGACATGTGTCTTTATATAATGTCTACCCATCCTAAAAGGTTCTTCTTGATTGGACTTTGATTTCTTGGTAAACTGTCAAGATTTGTTTGTGGTGTTATAGCTAGCTCCCGCTATCTAACATATAATAGAGTGTAGATTTGAGTAAGATAGAGATTGAGTGTGTTTTTTGTGATATTGACAACCTCTTGTAGCTCCCATGCACTAGTCTATTTGATTCCATCCCACGGTATGAAAAATTTACGTTCGTTGTTCTCACTCTCACTGCAATAAGATAGCAAGGCTTGACATTCAAAGAGCCCCACAACTCCAGTTAGAGACTAGATGTTGTGCATTCATTCAAGATCCATACGCTTATATGCATGCATCAAGATTGCATTTAAAACCCAGGGTAGAGGCATGCAAACATGAATTTAAGCATACATGTATGTGCATTCATGCATTTTTAGTTTAACTTTTATTGAGTGGTTGCCCATGTTTTCATGTCATAGCTTTTTCCTGTTTCTTACAGGGCAAGATCTGTTGGTTCTTTCCTTATGTGTCTTCTAAAAGAATTTTTTTTTGCATGAACAAAGCCCAAGTTCGGGAGTGGATGCATGATCCCTAACTAAGGCAGATTTCACAAACAAAGACTGGTTGAAATGATTTAAGGAGGTGCCAAAGAGGGGCAGTTAAAGTAAAATCTAGAGATGTGAAGCCAAAGTTTTGAAATAGTTTTTATCCATTGTTCACACTTGTGTGTCAAGAACCTCTAAGAAATTATGGTATGGAAGTGACTAAAGCATTTTTCAGGGGCTTTCTATATGAACGAATGAAGGGATAGGTAGGTTGGTCTTTTCTTTTAAAGAGTATGATCACATATATGGATGTAGCCAAATTGCAAGCAAAGAAGCAAAAATGGGTAGTTTTCCATTCCATTCCTCCTTTACCCATTAAAGTTCTTGGTGAATGATGAGGACTTTGTATCAATTGAAGGTTGGATAGAAAACTTCAATCTCTAGTGTGGATGATGTGCAAAAAAAATAAAATTAGTTGGTCCACCATCTCTTGCAAGTCTAGATACTATTTACAACACGGTTGAAAGCAGGAATGCTTTGGCATTATCATACCAAGTAGCTTGAATTGCATAATGCAGATGTGCACTGAGATGAAAGTGCCAATGACACACCATCCAAGAGTTGAAGGATATAGAGGCTGCATTACAGAAGGGAAAAGACAACATGGATATTGTGGATGTAGTGCATGTGGAGCAGGTTGTCAAACATTGGAAGAATTTTTTTTTGGACAAGGCATCAGTCGAGGGTATGGCTAGGGCTCAAGAGGAAGGCAATTTAGCACATGAAATGGAGGAGTGTACATGTGCAAAAATGGATCTTGTGAGAAGCATGCGGGTAAAAAGAAGTACAATATTGTTTTCTGTGCTAGGGAAGAATGGTAGCTACTGCTACCATACTAGTAGCTACCACTACCATACTGGTTGCTACCATTAGGAAGCTGGTAGCTACCATATTGGTAGCTACCACTAGGAATCTGGTAGCTAAAAGCAATAAATAGCGTGTTACCATAGTAACAGCCAGTGCACAATTAGCCAGAAATCAATCCAGGAGCCTATAAATAGGACCCACTTCATTTTTTGAGGACTTTTGTAATCATCTTGTAATGACATCTTGTATTATTGTGCTCTCTTTGTAGCTCCAAAGCCATTTACTCACATACTTAATACTTAACAGTTGTACTCTGACTATTTTGAATACAAATCTTGTTCTAGTTCCAATCACACCATTTCGTAATCTTATTTTCCAATTGTGTCTTTCAGTACTCTAAAGTGCTATCTCAATTCTTTATATTTGACATCTCTAACTCTAAGTACCAATCTAGAATAACTATATGAACACATCTAGCTCATTTCATTTTGGCAATCATGGTGGTTTGAGCTAAGATGCTTTAGGATAGATGAACTACCTCCCATCAAGTATTAGAGCTATTGCATGTTAGCAATGCCACCCATGACAAGCACAAGAGGTCGACGACCAACAACTCAATTCATGGAGAATCTATGTCAATCTGATCACTGCCTTGGTAATGGAACTGACGTTGGCCCAGGGCCGGGTACTACTAAAGAGTAAAGGGATTCTCAACATTCTAGTCATGCCAGGCGTAGGAAGGCTAAACGGGCTGAACAAAGAAGTAGGTGTCATGGGTCTTAGCAAGTTCGTAATAAGCACACTGATGGAAGTGATGGAATCATAAGAAGTCACCAATACTCTCATAAGCAGTTCAAGAAGACCGGAGAAAACACATTTTTGGAAACAAAAACATATTATTGAGAGGTAGACATCATTACAAAAAGAAGACCAAAGATAAGAAGCCAGTTCATAGAACCAGAGTTAATAAAATCAATGATCATTCTAGCAATCTAAAGACTTATTTCCCCATATTCAAAGGCAAGAAAAGTGATGATCCTAATGTCCATATACATGCCTTTGAGAAATATGATGAATTGAAACACATTGATGAGGATGAATGGGGAGAGTAATTTCCTCAGATTCTTAATCTTAAGGAGGCAGCCCAAAAATGGTATTATCATTACCCAGCATGCCGACTGAAATCTTAGAGCAAGCTGGTCAAGGCCTTCAAGCTAGAATATTTTGACAATAGAGGGAATGAAGACATTTTGTGTTAACTTGACAAAATCAGGCAAGGGGAATTGTTAGGCTGGAGTTATGTAGAAAGGTTCAAGGAATTGACTAGGCAACTTCAAGAGCCTTCCTCTAAGAAGCAAATGAGAGCTTGGTTTCTAAACTATTTGCACACCAAGAATATGAGAGAGCAGGAAGTACCAGCTCCAACTAAGAAATTTAATGATCTAGTAGAGTGGGCATTAAAACTAGAGCAACAAGCCAAGAAGGTAAAGGGAAATAAAAGAAGACAAACCATGAAAGTGAGTATTTGACTGAGGAAAATTTGGGGTCCAGTTCTAGCTCTAGTACATCTGAGAGTGAATCAAAAGAGAAGAGTAAAAGCAAAAAGAAAGGGTCATGGACTAAGAAGATAGAAGAGAACAAATGCATATCAAAGGACCATATGTCTAATGAGTGCTCCCGGTGCACATACTATAAGGCCTTTGGTCACATCTAGAACAATTGAGGAATCAAAGGTAAGGGTCATGGATTAAGAAGATAGAAGAGACAAAATGCAGACCAAAGGACCATATGTCTATCCATTTCAAGAAAGGTAAGGATTTAATGATTGCACTCACTAATTTGGAAGTGCCCAAGGCTAATGGAGCCACTGGGTCTAAAGAAAATCAAGCCAACATGAGCATTGGAGTGGGTCAAGGATGCTAACAGAACAGAAGTTGCAAGGGTAGGGGAAATGGAGACTTCTCCAAGAGGAACATGAACCATTACGATTGTGGCAAGTATAGCCACTTTGCAACTCAATGTCTAGACTTGCTAAAGCTAGAGATAGCCAACCAAAAACTACTAGAACCAATACTAGTGAGGGTAGTCACTTGAAGTAAGGGGGCTGGCATGGAAGATATCTCACAAGAAGAGAATCAACAAATTGTTGAGCACAAAAAATGGGAACATCCAAAGAGCAATCTAGAAGGCTAAAGGCAAGGAGAAGGTGACAAAAAATACCGTCTACTCTTGAAGTGTCCATGATTGCTGCAATAGAGAGAGTATGGTAAATGAAACGCAAAAAGTTAGAATAGACTTGTCCAAATCTAGAAATAATGACATGGGGAAGGATCAAGTGGATTCATCACAGAGCCAGCCAACACCCAGTCGTGAAACAATGAAATGGAAATGTGAAGACAATCAAGAGGAGAAGTCTTCTGGTTTTAGACTATGACAACTCTGGCAATGAGCAAGATGAGCTTTAAGTAAAGGTTTGTAAATGGATTTAAACATTAACAATGGAATTGGATGATGTCAAAGGCACATTGCCCGAGGCATCCAACTTCATCAGACAAAAGAGAAAATCAAAAGCAGAAACCAGAACAGTGGATTTGTTAGCCATTTGAGACAATGAAGTTCTTATGATCTAGATAGATTATAAGCTCAAAAAACAATGGGAACCATTATTTGGTGTCATTCTAGATGGAGGAACTGAAGTTAACATTCTTCGTGAACACATGAAGCAAAAAATGGGAATGATAGAGATGAAACCAACACCCTTCAGAGTGAGAATGGCTGATCATCGCATAGTCTAGGCCATTGGACTTAGTGAGAACATCATTAGGGGAAGTCTGAGGCCTCAAATTTTTGCTGTAGGGAATGGTAGAGAAAGAAAATACTTATCATTTTTGGGAAAATGAACAAGGAATTTCAAAACTCAAAAGGGGGGGGGGGGGACCTTTATATTTTTACTAGGTGCATTGAATGTTACTTTTCGAGGCCCCACATGCAGTGTCGTTTTCAAACCAATGCATCATTTTTCTCTTTTGGTCCAAATTTCAAATTTCCCTCTGCTCATTATGTCCTTTCTCTACATCTTTCTTTACACCATATCCAAATCATCATCTTCTCCACACCATCTCCATGGATCATGCTAAAGGAGGTATCTATCATCTCCATGTCGAGTTGGAAGATGAATGTTCCCCTCTCTAATTTTTTTTTTTGTGAAACTCCTGCTTCTAGAGATTAGAACAAAAGAAGCACATTGATATATGTATAGATGGTAGATTGTATCCCATAGCCCCTATCACCAAATGCACCCCACCATTCTTCAAGTGTTCTTCATCGATGACATTTGTAGGAGATGGTATGAAAGGGATATTAGGGTATACACAATATCTAGCAGTAGAGAGGGGAATTCTTAAGTTGGAAAACCATTTGCTACTACATTCCAAGGATTCTCTTAATCATCAGCTTCAAGAATGAAAGGAGAAGGTAAAGAACCTCAAAATAATTGTTGAACACACTCAAAAGAAAGAGGACAGAGCTTGGAATTAGACAAAGACAAATGAAGCTGAAGAATATTGAGCGAGAGGTGAAGGTTGCAGTAGTAGAAGAATTAAAGTAGTGAGGTAAATTTTTCCACCAAATTGATATCTATTTTGAAAATTGGTATCTTTGGGTGCTATAGTATTTCCTTGTGTTTACTTAGCTGCTTAGTTTAGCCAAACTACTCACAAGGAAACATGAGAGGTGAATCAACAATCATTATGTGAAGTGATTCCACCTATTCATGATGGAAACCTATTGAATGAAAGAAGATTCAGGGTTGCTAGGCAAAAATGCATCAATGGATTTTTGCAAAGTTCTACCTTGGAAAAAGATGAAGTTCAAGGAACTTTGGACAAAGTTGGAATCAATAGGACATGTTATGGAAAGTTATTCAAGCTCGTCAATGGAAACTTGAAGAAGTCAAGAGTGAAGGGGTCCTCACTTCCAAATCCATCAGTTGTTCAACACGCCAAGCTCAAAATTAATTCCAAGGTCATGGAGATGCTTGGAGAGACTTTTGGTAAGAAGAAAGACCTCAAGTTTAACTCCTTAAACAATATGTTCTTTGACTTGAGAAATTTGCAGAGGGCCATGATAAAATTCTATGATCTTCAACATACTGAGATGAATGAGCAAGCCATTTTTGTCATCAAATTAGATGAGAGTGAAATTGTGAAGGGTAGAAATCTTGAGAGAGTCTCAATAACTCTCATGAATAGAGATCTTCCTTTTTGTTGTGCTCATATTCTCTTAAATGGATAACCACACAATGCCTACTTTCACCCTTTCCATTTTGTGCAATCTCTTAGGGTTAATGTGTGTTCAAGTCATAAAATTCACTTCCAGCAAAGAATTGTATTTCTTTTTGGACATGAAAGACTACAAGAAATCCTTCTCTCTCCACTCCCCATTATTCTACCACTCCTAAATTATTATAACTCATTTGATGTGCACATATTTATTTTTCTCTAGAGGAGGATTCTTGCTTGATTATGACCCAAGAAGACTTATATACAAAACTCATTCCAATCACTCGAAAAAATATATACATCATTGTGAGCACAAAGCTACAGTTTCAAATAACAATTTGGGGTTTGTTTGGGAGACAAAGGTTAGCCACTATAAATGCATAAGTAAATCATTTCACCTTACCCTTGATTTGATATAATCTAAGCTTGGATGTTTTCATCTTTGTCTTATTTTGAGAGTCCTATGTGTACATGAGTAGGTGAGATGGAGTATTCTATGGTTTCATTTTAAGTATTTACCACCAAATACCACACTTCATTAAGTGAATCCTTTGCTACCTCCTCACAAGCTCTCATAGCCAGAGGTTCGGTACCTTCTTGGCAAGCACACCAACTTCTTGACAACGGGGAGAAAGAAATGTGGGGCCACAGGTGGATATTTGTGAAAAGAAGCATTTTTCAAGAAAAGAAGTAATTATCTATTGTATGCTTACTCCATAGCAAGCTCAAGCATAATAGGCAAGGAGAAGGACAAGGAGAAGAAGATGAGCTCACTTGGTTGGATTTGCATCCATAGCCAAGTTCTTGTGCAAGGAAACTCACTCTTGAACTTTCCAGTAACAGGGAATGTGAGAACACTTTCTTAGCCACTCTTTAAAACTTGAGAGTGAAAGAAAACAATTGAGAGAAAGAGAGTCCCAAAACCCCACTAGCCCTCCTCTTTTGTCTTCTTGCTCACTTGCCAAAATTTTCAAAGAAAAAGCTAATACATGTTTATCCCAGCTCACCACAATGTGTACAAAATCTAGAATAGGGATGCAAGGAAAGTAACAAGAACCAGTGGATATATTGATGAAAGCCAACAAATGGATAAAGACACTGTAGATGAAGCCACTAATTTGGCTATAGTCACAACAAGAGCAAAGAGGACGATAGCACAAGTAGACGTTGGCACAACTGGAGCTAGCACTAGTGACAACACCAAGCCACCAAAAAATAAACAAAAGATAGTGTCTTTAATGAACCAGCTAAAGCTGAAACAAATGGCTATAGCCAAGCCACTAAAGGGGGACACACCAAAGATACTTTGACAGACCAACCCATTTAATTATCTCAGATCCCGCCAGCTTCAATTGAGAAAAAAGAAGACTACTGGAGATGAGTTGGCCCAATGAAAACAAGGATACATCATAGTCTCAGTTAGCATTGATCGCCCCTAATCCGATACAAACAACTCAAGTGGAAAGATTACAGATTCTCCAAAAGAAACCCCTTCATGTGAGAATGGTTGTTCAATAGGTAGATAAGGCACTAGTGCCTCCTCTCATTGTGTATGAAACCTCCTAGATTGATGTAGACACCATTACAAGTGGATGTGTTGGCATGATGCTGTATGGATGGAATACTCTTGTCAATGTTATGGGGTAGATGATACAAGCCCAAGAAATGACTCCCAGTTTAGCCTTATAGTGAGAGACTAAAGAAACCAAATTGAACTGTAAAAAGCCAAGAAAGACATAGAACAACTCAAAGTCCATATGCTAGAGTTCTCTATCAAGAAAAACAAGTATGCAAGGATAATGGCTTCACAACCAAAAGATATCAAAGCACACATGAATGACAAGTGAGGTCTAAAGGATGAGAAGCGGGTAGTAGTCAGGGCAAAAGAGGATCTCCAGGGGAGGTTGGATGAAAAGAAAACACTCTGAAGTACGCTATCACTGAAAAGTATATCTATCAAGCCTGGTTTCACCTTGGTTAGCTATGAACATTAGTGCTGCTTGACTTAGGATAAATCCTTCACCTTGATTTAAGTTTTTCTTCATTGGATCTAAGGCCAAAGATGAAACAACACCTTCTTGATCATAGGATTTAATGACCCTTACTAGATAAGGATCACTATGATGACAGTGTTTGTGGTGTTCCTCCGTGTGAAACATTTATAATGGCACTAAAGCACTCTCTTCAGGATACTGCTTGAGATATATGTATCTCACTGCTGCTTGATCATCTCTTGGTAGTGGTGGTTGATGGCCTAGCACTACTCTTGGCCTTTCTACTCTTTGTAGTGGGTTCACTAGTCCTGAGAAGTATCTTAGCAGTGGTGGTGTTCGTCTATTGGGTGGATATTGACGGTCTTATTGACATTGTCTAATCACTTTCATTTAAGGACTCACCAAATGGACATGCAAACTACTTTTTTGAATGCTGGATAATTTCAATCGCGTTACTTGGGTATACTTTCCATAACATGAGGCATTTGGCCTCTTCAAGAAGTGGCATTCTCTTGTGGAGAAGGAGAGCAATCAAGTGTTCAAGACTATTTGATCGGACAAAGAGGGGGAGTTTACCTCCAACGTTGTCATTTAGTTTTGTGCAGACCATGTCATCAAGCAAGAGCTTGCAAATATCGAATCACCTTCGGAGTGGAGTTGTGGAGTGGAAGAATAGGAAAGTGGTAGAAGTGGCACAAACCATGCTTGAACATCCCCCTCTTCCTTTTGATTTGAATTTTGCACGATTATACACACACACACACACACACACAAACTTCCACAAAGCAAGTATAAGCTAGTTTGGACATGTGGCCTAGACAAACTTAGTAAAGAAGGTCTAGGGTCAACTTATCAAATAAGGAAGGGCTGATCTAACCTTAGGATTTCAATGTCCCTTAGTATAAATAAAAAAAACCATAGACTTACTTTTAATTTCACCAGCTTGGGTGCAAGACCTTTGCACTACCCTTTGAAGGCTTTATTACGTTACGTTGACCTGGGTTAGAGCCTAACTGCTAATTTAGAACTTGCTAAATTAGAATGTACTATGGTAAAAGTTAAACTGTCATTGGGATTTTGAAACTTCACCTCCTGTGCAAGACCTTAGCAAAGTGCTTTGGAGGTACCACGAAGCTAGTCTCAAAACTGCTAAATGTAACAGGACTAACTCTGGTGAATTTTAACTTTATTCTAAGGCTCTTGAAACTTAATATGTGGTGTCTAATGAGTAATTTTAATTACCTGAAATTAATATACTTAGTTTCTATTGTAGACTTCAATGATTGTTGTAGGTAATCTCCTTTAGACTTCTATTTTTAGACTTCTAACTGTTGTAGGTAATCTCCTTTGTCTTGTACCTTGGATCAAAAAGGCTACTCGGAATAATATGTACCCTTCCTTAACATGTATGTTTGACCAAGATAAATAAAGAGCAATTATCCTTGCTCTTTTATAAACTTATCTTCTTTGGTTCCAAGCCTTTGACCAAAGTGGTTCATAAGCACTTTTATCAACTTCACTTGTTCTCTTTTATTTTTCTTTAACTTAAATGGTCAAATTAAGATGGAAAGTTAGAAGCTAATTTTCATGACATTATTTGTCCCTTAAAATTATAATTGTCCTTGACTATGGAGTAGGGAAAATAAATTCATAGCTATTCTTGTTACTTTAGGTAGAGGATTCCTTTTTACCCGTCAAAATTCTTCCACAATCATGATTAACTCCACTTGATGCTTGGAAGACTTAAGCATGCCCTGACTTAGCCCTTATATCTTGGATAGTAGATTGGCAAGTGCTACTTGGTGCTTGAGAGACTAGACCACCACAAGCATGTAATTGGATAGTAGATTGGCAAGTGCTACTTGGTGCTTGAGAGACTAGACCACCACAAGCATGTAATTATTGTATACAAACACGAAGCTTATGTTATTAAAAAAGAATCTTAGAGTCAAAACAAGGTAGGATTCTTTGTGAAACATGATTGTTCATACTTGGTTCTTACCTTTGACATGAGTCATTGTAAGAATTTACAAGGTTTACATTTTTTATTTACATGGATGTCTTGCATCCACCTTGCATCTTCAAAAGGATACTTCTAAAATTTAACAAGATATCATCGGATAATCTTACCACTTCTTGAAATATTGTCTTCATGTCGTAGAATTCTCTCCAATTGCAAGATATCTTCTTGACCTTCAAACTCGGGTTGTTCTTTGATTATTGATTATTTGAGTGGCTCATCCTCCTTATAAAGTTTCAAAAGGCTTACATGAAAGACCTTATGAAAATGATCCAAGTGCTTGATGATAACCTTAACTTGTAAGCTGATTCATTAATTGGATTAAGAATTTGAAATGGACCAGAATGTTTTTTTTCTAGCTTAACATAATATTTCAAATGAACCATTAGGCGTGCTTGTCTCCCCTTCCCTGCTGTATGGCAAAGGATGGGAACCTTAAGCAATACCCAAGAATTTTCTTTTAAGGTCAAGGCTCTTCTATGCTTATCAGTAGCAACCTTTTGCTTCTATTTCATGATGGATATAGCTTCCTTAATATTTTTAAGATATTTTTTAAGATATCTAATATATTCATCAATCGCAAAGATCTTCCCCAATATCTTGACTATCAATGGGAGCTTGGGTCTTCCTTCAAGTACCTCAAAGGGTTGCCTTTCCTATAGAAGTATAGACATTTCCATGAATCTATTTTATCTACCTCCATAACATAAGATTTGAGTAGATCAATAATAGTTGAAAATTTGTTCTCTCACTTTGGCCATTTGTCTTTGGGTGATAGGCTAATGACAAATTCAACTTAGTACCTAGATTCTTAAAGA
The DNA here is from genome assembly GCF_014529385.1 of Adiantum capillus-veneris. Taxonomy (NCBI): domain Eukaryota; kingdom Viridiplantae; phylum Streptophyta; class Polypodiopsida; order Polypodiales; family Pteridaceae; genus Adiantum; species Adiantum capillus-veneris. The sequence goes on from NC_140956.1 coordinate 57,213,093, forward strand.
GACCTTGTTATCTCACTTTGGCCATTTGTCTTTGGGTGATAGGCTGATGAAAAATTCAACTTAGTACCTAGATTCTTAAAGAGACCTTTCCAAAAATTGCTAGTCATTCTTGGATCTTTGTCGGTAGATACTATAGATGTTGGTAAGCCACCATGAAATTTGAAGATCTTTGAAATAAAGAGACTTTTTGTATGATGTGCTTTAATAAACTTTCGACCGATATAAACTATACTTATTTATAAATCAGTCCATGATTGTCCATCTTCATGTATTTCCATGATTGGATATTGGAAATCCAATGATGAAATCCATGGATATACTCTCCCATGGGGAATCAAGTATTAGCAATGCCTGAAGCAAGCTAGGCTCATTAGGGAATTTGGGAGGTCATTCGGAGGGCCTTCTAAGAAAATAAATTTTTTTTCCTTCTCTCTCTAGAAAATTGGTGTGTTAAAAGAAAAGGTGTCCTTTCAAAAAGTTTACTTTGAAGTGGATTCTTTTGACATAGTCATAATGGCCATAATAATTGATGGAATGCCCCTTTTCAATTATATCAAATGCATCTCGTCATATAAGAGGGGATTTCTTTTCCACACGATGTGTCCAGTAAGGAGTCTAGGGAATAATGACGCTATACTCTTTTGTTTCTTGATTTTCTTGATTGCGTATTCATGGCTTCTTCATCCACCCCCTCAAATCTTCTCACTAAACGACATAAATATTATCTCCACTTTGATTTGAATCCAAATGAATATGAGCCTTTATGCAAGCAAAGTAAAACAAACACAATAGTAACACCCACGGAGAAAGAAAGACTCAGAGTAGAGGGAGTAAAACACATAGATTTATGGACAAATGGATCACTCTGCTCTTTGAATCCTATGACCAATTCCTCCCCTACATTTGCAAATCCCACTACTTTATTGACCTTTGCAGGTGACCGGACAGAATGATTTACTTGGCTACTGCAAAGCTCTAACTGGGAAATCAGAAATTCAAAAAAGCATGGTTCACATGAGATTATACAACTTCTAGTTTTCATTGTGAGGACCATAAAACCCTTTTGCATGCACACAAGAAATATAGGTATTGCAAGAAAAAGTGTGGAACATACAAAGGAAAGATACGAGCTTAGGTGTTTGTGTGCGAAAGAAGAGACTACAAAATTTTGAAACCTTGAAGGTTGGCTCTGGAGGTTTCAAGAAAAGAATCCAAGCATTGAGGTTAGGATTGTGAAGCTTTTAGTTTATTTCACCTATACATTGTTTTTTCTTATGTCTGTGATATTTTCTATGTAGACATGCTATATATCCAGACAAAGAAAACATAGATCCAAAGGCCAATGTAGGAAAGTAGTTGAAGCCTTTGATAACAAGTGTCTCACAAAGGATATAATGCATGAAAAAAAGTATAAGGTTTTGCAGCAATATGTTGTGGCCAATTTATTACGAAGAGTGAAGTGCCTGACAGTGACATACAGGGCACATTTGACTTCCTTGGCGTGAGTAAGAGAAGATACTCAGTTATTCAACAATCTATCTCCTCCATTTTTGTGAAGAATGGAATATAGTCTAAAATTCTACTAACAACAACAAGTGTCTGGAAAGAGAGACTTCAACTCAAACATGCACATACAAATTTCATTGGATGTCCATTTTATATTGATGGTATTTATAGATCTTAAGGAACAATTGTAACCTACGATGAGTTCAACAATATCTTCATGGACCTCACTTCCTTACAAACTAGAATAATTGAGTCTACAATGTAATAGTTGAAGAGACAAGTGGCGTTATGCATTTTTTTTTGAAGCTAGATGAGTGTGAGATTCTTAGAGACAAGAAGATAGAACGAGTCACAATAACATTGATGAATAGGTCTCTTTCAAAATGCCTCACTGACAATCCTTTGTACTTTAGTGTTCAATCAGAAACAAACATATGGTGGCTTAGTGCTTTTCAGGTATTCCATTTTTCTCTTCTCTTCAGCTTTGGTGAGCCCTCTTGATATTTAATTTTAGATTTAATTTCATGTCTCATGAGGATTTAATCTTGAAGGTAAATAAAGAAGACCACAACATTTGATATTGGGTGTTCCATCAAACCCCTGTCCCTGATATCATTGATAAACAAATGAATCAAGGAAAGGTGCTGGCTATCAATGGGAGGGGAGACTTTCAAGTCCAATGGAATCTTGCAGGTGACCTTAAAACACTTAAGTGTATGTATAATTGTGGAAGGGGTGCTATGATAAAGGCTTCATGCTTGTATTGCATGGATCCCGAAAAGACGATGGACCCAAAATGGTGGAGAAAGGCTCCTACTCGCCACAATGAGGATCCTAATTTCCACCCAGTTCTAGATATTCCACTTGTCAATGTCCACATTTGTATGATGCATGATGTTTGTAGAATTGTGGAGAAATTTGTGTATCTATACATTGGGTAATTTTCTTGGAAAATCAAGAACTCAAAATAACAGAAGGTTACAATAGAGGTGCTTGATCTGGTTTGTTAGAGATGGGTCTCCATGGGAGCAATGTGAAAATCCAACGGAAAGTGAAAGGTCAACCAATGATTAAGATGTACCTTGAAAACCATCTATTGGTGGGGTCAAGGTACATCTTTTTGTATCAAAACCAATAGGCATGAAAGATAACAAGATAACCAAGTGTGGAAGCATATATCAGTCCACTTATGTCAGTAAAATTGAGTTTCAACAATGGAAAAATCTCCATATGGCAGTGAAGGACCAAGAACCCACAATTCGCAATGCCAAGGGTGAAGTGTGGCGTTCCATCGATGTGCTATTTCAGATGTGTGGACACAAAATGATATAAAAAAGTTTAAGGAGAACCTTCAGCTACTAAAGAAAGCATTTAGGACAGCATGGACTGAAACTCAGATTATTCATTACATGGTATTGTTAAAGCACCCTTTTAGATGATGAGGGCTAAAAGGTTGTTTAAAATTCCTAACAACTTGTTTTATCTGCAACACGTCATTTTCAATCAATTACCATACTTCATTCAAAAGTATGGAAACCCAGGCATCTGGAACACCCAAGGCTTGGAAAAGTCTCATTACATGGCCAAGAATGCATATTTCAGACACACACAACATGGTGGCTCTCAAGATAACACAAACAGTTTGAAAGAGTTGTTTCAGTGGTTTTATTGCAGAATCCTTCATCGGCTGCAGCAGCAACAAAAACATGTATTGGACTATTCGGCAACAATACAAGCAATTAGGAATTTTCAACAGAGGAAAAGGAAACGAGTAGAGGCATTCAACAAGTCTAGTGCTCGTGAAGGCTGCAGAAAGTAGAGAGAGACAATGCAATATGTTAACCATATGTGGATCAAGAGATTTTGATTTTAGGTCACAACATATACAAGAGGTGCCTAATGATATAACAGATGCAGTACAAGTCACAAGTCTCTCAACTTGATGACAGATAGTGGATATCTTTTGGCACATTACCATTGTATGGGATCATTAAATGTTTTCCATAATCTAAGAGCTCATTTGGGTTTTGTTTCCCCAAAGTGAGTTCCATTGTTGTGTATGTGTAATAATAAGCTGCACAACCAACAGTGTACCCCGGACAATATCCAAAACATTCTATAGCAAAAACTTTGTCAAGACGAGGATAACTTTGTCTGCATTTGTGGTAGCATTGGTCCACCTAGGAAGTGCGAGAGCATCTTGAGGGAGAATGTTGCAGTGCTTCCCTCTTGGGACATTCCATTGTGAAAGACTAGTATGGGTGCCTCACAGAGTCTGGCAAGGTATTGTCCTACTGATGCATCCCTTCCACAATACTCTCTTGTCCAACGGCAAAGGAAGTCATCTTTTTCAGTAATCCATGACTGTACACAAAAGGATGAGCTAGAGAAAGACAATGACAACTATAATTTTTGGGTTGGGGGGGGGGGGGGGGGGGGGGGGGGAGAGGATACCATGTAGCTCTCATCTTGCATATATAAATCATCCTTCCATAGGTCCATTGACCTCGTGGACCCTTGTGCTGGACGCAAACCAGTCCTCTACTTCCTGAGTGATGGCACATGAGGTTGTTTTTGATAGCTTGGAAGGTAGCCTCATGTTGGAGAGTCTCTTTATACTTTTCAACCTTGTCAAAGTAAAGTTTGAGGCACTCCATTGGGTTACTGGAGGTTTCCATCGCCTCATTGTCACTATTATCATTAGTTACAAATCCACTCCTCCCCTCTTGAAATTTGGAGATGGTGGCAAGTGCAAAGTCCTCCCTTAAAGAAAATATACTTTGAATGTCATGGAGGAAAATGTATGATCTCTCAGTGGATTTGAACTCTGGCTTGCTTCTCATTAAAGCTAGACACATCTAAAGGTAATTTGATATTAGATGTTTTAATTGTAAGTATTTTGCTTCATTGCACCTGTTAGCGGGTCGTCGTGACGAACATCTGCAACATATCTATTTGTACTAACTTTATGTCAATATGAAAGGAAGCGACTCCAGATGGGACACAGAGACTTAATGAGAGTTTCAATCTCTCCAAAGTGAACTCAAAGGGCTACTCATTCTACGACAAAAGCAAATCAACCACTTCCTAGTCAAAAAACCAGTATGCGCCCAATCTCACCGCTCTAGGTCATCACGCCTTTTTGGTATCCAAACAAATTTGGAATGCAACAAAGCTTAAGGAGAAGTATAACAACACCTAGGGGCACAATCCTACCAAGTTCTGTAACCATCTAGTAAGGTACATAAATCATGATCCATCACAAAAAATGTGCAAAAAATTGAAACAGAACCACTCGAAAAGGTCCCCCTGAAGCATAGAAACACTTGTCCATGGTCAAAACATAAAAAACAACCATTTTAACCTTCAAATCACTACATTTAGCTTGCAAGCAATGTGTCGCAAACAACAACAAAATTAAGAATGGTTATACTTAACTTGTAGACCAAGAGATAAGGAACACAATGTGCTATTCGGAAATGAATTTTGATTACCAGTCCAGGAGGAAAGAGGATTACAATTTGTAGTAGCAAGAAGCTCTCATAGTAGTGAACATTCAAAAACTCCTTCAACCTAATGATATCTCATTTTTCTAAAACTAAGGGTTTCAATTTAAAGGCTAAGGGAGCTTTCCCATGACCATTCGGCCATTTACAAGGGTGTAGACTTAGAGAGGTTGAGAGAAAATGTCAAAATATATTACAAATACAAATCATCATTAGCTAAATTACACGACTTCGTTTGGAAAATTGAGCGAGTGTTACAGGGTTTGGTGTGCATCTGCCCGTTGTTAGGAGTTTTTTGGAGCAAGGGATTGCACATATGTACATACACATGCATGGTGCATCAAATTATAAAGGATTGCCCATTTTCCAAAGCCAGGTGGTTGCGTGTGGCACACATGTGTACAGGTAGCACAACATGTACATAGTGTATCAATTTTCATTGTCACCAGTATCAGTGTGTTTTTCCTATAATAATGAGGAGTCGATAGTGCGTAAAACTTCTCAAGAAAGCTATCTGTGGGCCAACGACATGAGGTAAGCAGGTCCGTCAGATGGCATCTAGTGGCGTCAGGAGGTCGAATGGGGTCAAGACTTGCACGTAGATAAGTATGGACGCAACGTGGGTGTTTTCTTGTGATAATTATGCAAAAAGGTCATCACGAGGACCATATTTTGGGGCCCTTCACGTGGTTGCAGGATGCATTATTCGAAAAAGTTGAGTGCCAGGTGTGCGGATGGATGGAGCAGGGTGACAACTATGAGATTACGAGGTCAACTAAAAGGCCAAAGGTGCCCAAGTAATAAATCTAAGTGTGGGAACTAAAAAACCTGAGAGAAGGTCAAAAAAAACGTGGAGAGAAGAGGAGGAACAGCCGCAATTATGTTTTTGCTGTTTTTGGAGCCTGTTTTGGCCATAAACTGCTTATCCGAGGTCAGATTTGAGCACTTTGACATTGTAGACTGGGGTTTTGGGCTATTCCGGACGCGATGGCATTGTACATTTTTCCAAATTCCTCACTATTTTTCTTCTTTTTTGGTTGTGTAAGTTTCTCCTATGATCAAAGCGTCTGCTGCAATTTGTGATTGTATCTGGTATATTTTACCTATATTGTGTGAGCTATTTGCCCCATTGGTGTTTGCCCAAGCTCAATTGTATCTAAACATAAAAAATTCTCCTCTTTTGAGCTGATTTTTTTGGGTGTGCGTGTGTGTGTGTCTCTCTCTCTATGTGGAGTAGGTAAATGGGTAGTCTCTCTCCTCTCACTCCATCGGTGTGTTCCCTTTCTCAGCCAGGTGGGTTGTGTAAGCCGAGTGGTGCCCCATAGTCTGTGTGTGTGTATCATCCCAAGAGTGTGTGTCGGGTCATTATAGAGGCGTTGTGTGTGTTTTCATCCCGCTCAGATTCTTTTGGCGCCCCCACGGAGGTCTTCTTTGAGTACCTTCAGCTTCGGGAGTACAGATTGCAGGTTACAGGTTACAGGTACAGGTATAGGTGATTCACATAGGTACATGTAGCGGGAGTAGAGTGATATATTGGCAAGTGGAAGTCACTTGTAGTTGTCGTGGGTATGTATCATTTGGCACCTGTTTGAGCGCATTGTCTTGTATTGTACGTTACTTGTGGATATTGCCATTGTACGCCTTTGTGGAGCCATACTTGGTTTTATTTGGCAGTCCCAACCCATTTCTGAGACTTGGTCTGGAAGATAGTCATTTCTGAGACTTGACTATACGAGATTTGCATAAGCTTTCGTGAGAGGGTCGACAGCGTGAGGTTTTATTGAGCTGGGGGGTTCTCAAATGTGAGATCTTTTCGGTGATACAGGTGGCTGGAGCACCCTTTTCATGACCTCGCCATAGGCTATGTACTAGTGATTCCTACTTGATTCTCAGGTTCTATTGTTGGCAGTTTATGCATACATACACAGTCTATATTTTGGGCTCTTACTGCTCTACTTCTGGGGAAACTCTGCCAAATTTTTTCCAAGTTGTGATGGGTTTTTTGGTCTTTTGAGCCATTTATGATGTTATGCTACTAAAATTTTGGCAAAATGAGAGGATAAGACAGGTGTGCTTTCTTGGGAGCTACATGGTTGACTTTAATGGATGATCAAAATGGCCCTCAATTCACTCCTTTTCATTTAACTCAAAGAATCTAGATAAATGTTCATGTGTCCAGGAATATTTTTTTCTAGCAACGCATAGTCTTTATGTTCGGGCCAAGAAGATTAAGATAGATACTCGAATGCCCTTTGCCTATTGTAATTCCGATAATTAACTATGAAAACTCATTTGATGTGCATGTGTTTGTCCTTATCATAAAGACAAGATCCATTGAAGTTTCTATGGATTGGGTCAGTAAAACGTTGGGTTCTTGCACGTGTGTTTGAAGGGGTTCTCAAAGCATCAAAACTTGGGTAGCCATGGCTTTCTCTTATCCGGAGTTTCATGGAAGAAGTGATGAAGATGTGGAAGACTTTTTGGAAAAGATGGAGGTTGCCTTGTACTAGCAACCAAATCCATGACCCGGCATGAGTTTGGTAAAGCATTTGAAGAGGAGTTGCGTGTGGCTTATCCACCTGTAAGATTGAGTTGAGACAATCTAAGGCATGGATTGGAAGTGGAGTTTGTGAAGACAGAACATCCTGACAAAGTGTGGCAAGAAGTACAAGGGTTGGTGCAAAAGGAAGGTGAACCAGTAGATGCATACACAAGTAAGTTTTCATTGGCATGGGAGCGGATGTGCAAGGCCTTAGCACCACGGGTATCTCCACCTGACATGATGAAGAAGGACAGATTCTTGGCTGGTCTTTGGGAGAATATACGTTGGAGAGTGGAGCTAAAGAAGCCTAGAACATATGAAGATGCATTGGAGGTGGCAAGGAACAAAGAGTGGAAGCTGAGGAGAAGGAGTCAACTAGGAGTAGAATCTTTGCCCATGAGGTCTGAATTTCAGCCTATGGATTCTTTACAAGGTCGCATGCCAGCAGTTCATCATGAACTAGTGGTTCCTGCTACTCCTCAGGTTATGCTAGCAGTGGTCACTACAGCAGTGCAAGATGATGGGCTAAGGCAAGACATGAGGCAGGTGGTAGATTTAATGAAGAATATCAGCCTAAACATGTTAGGTCAAGTGGGAAATAATCGAGGTCGAGGAAGGTTTGCAAATCAGCCAGGAGGTGAAGAAAGGCCCACGAATGGTGTTGGACAAAGCAATGGTAGGTTTTGGAGGCAGACGCCCATGTGTTATAATTGTGGAGAGTTGGGTCACATCAGCCTACAATGTGATAAGCCACCAAGAAGGGGGGAGACATGTATCCATTGCCAAGACAGGTGCTAACTAGGTCAAATGATTATGGCATCGAAATTAAGGGAGAAGAAGGAACTAGTGGATTAACCCAGGAGGAAAAGGGAAAGAAAAAAGTGATAAGTGTAGTCACCTTGGAGAAGGCAGCAAAGCTAGAGGATACATTAGTGATGCCTATTGGGAAGAGGACCACAGAGGACAAGGAAGGAAGGAGTGTCCCAGCTCCTAGTAAGAAGAAGAGAAAGAGCCATGAAGGCGAGGATGTCAAGGCCAAGAGGAAAAGAAGGGCTCGTTGCAAGTTTTATGTTTCAGATTTTCCACTAGGGGATGGGCAATTAAGCTATGACTTGAAGGAGGATCTGATAAGTAGGAAGGCAGATGTTACTTTTGGGCAGCTTATAGAGATGGTGCCTAAGCTAAAGCGACAATGGAAGAGGATGGCTAACCCAATGGAGAAAGAGCCAGAGAGAGGTTCAGTAAAGGTATTGGCAATAGACGAGCTACCAGATATTTGCCCAATAGTAGATGTGTGGCACAAAAGAAAAAATTTGGGACAATGTTATGTTGATGGTGGAGCCCAAATATGTGTCATAACACACTCATGTGTTGAGAAGATGGGTCTTACAGTGACTGGGGTGTCAGGCTTCTGGATTAGATTGGCAAACCATCAAAAAGTAAAATGTTTGGGTGTTATAAAGATCTTAGAAGTGGAGGCATATGATGCAAAGGTAGTGGTTGATTTTCATGTGATGCCAGTAGGGTTGGGAGCATATCCTATTATATTGGGAAGACCATGGCTACATGCAGTGGAAGCTGTTCAAGATTGGCAACGTGGTACAATTAGCCTCTATGGAAAGACAGGTGCCAAGAAGCTATATAATATGGACACAAGGAAACGATTGGAGGAGCTTTATGAAGATGAGGATGAGTCTAGTGATGAAGACTATTCCACCGTGTCTGATGAGGACAATGATAGTACTACCAGCAGTGATGAGGATGTTGATGTTGCATTTCTTTTGATGGACAAAGAAATCCAAGAGTCTGGTTTAGTTGCATTTGCAAATGAGGTTGAAGATGAAAGTGAAGGGCCTTATGAAGTGATTGAAGGGCTGATGTAAACCAAGGTTGAATTGTCAAAGAAGCAGGAATTGATGACACAAATGATCAGTGGAGACCTCTCAACTATGGAGAAGGAGATATATTTGCACATGCTGGCTAGTTTTTCTGATTTGTTTATTACTTCATATGAAGAGATCAGAGGGTTCAAGGGGGAAAAGATGCATATAGAACTGAAGGAAGGTGCTAAGCCAGTGCGGCAAAGGCTAAGAAGGATGGGTCAAGAGCAGATGGAAGCCTTGCGAGAAGAGGTGGATAAGTTATTGAAGGCAGGGTTCATAGTCCCAGTGGAAACCATAGAATGAGTGAGTCCAGTAGTAGTCAATCCAAAGAAGGATGGGAATTGGAGGATTTGTGTAGATTTTAAACCCTTAAACGCAGCCACTAAGAAGAACCCATATCCTCTTCCATTCATTGATTAGATCTTGGATTCAATGGCAAGTTATGAGAGGTACAGTGTGTGTAATGGTTTTTCAGGCTATTTTCAATTGAAGATTGCTCTTAAAGACCGAACAAAGACAGCTTTCATTACGCCGTGGGGTTGTTATTGTTACACGGTAGTGCCATTTGGGTTGACATATTGACCTTCCTTCTATCAAGAGAGAGCAAATTGGGTATTGGAACCTTTCATTGGTAGTTGTGTTAAAGCTTTTATGGACAACTTCTGTGTCTACAGCAGTAGGGCTGAACACCATGAGAAGTTGTAGATGGTATTGGCTCCATATGATGAATGTGGAGGACAACTAAATTCCAAGAAATGTCATCTAGCACAGCCAAGGGTGAAGTTATTGGGCCATATGGTGTCAAAAAATGGCATTGAGGCTGATCCAAACAAGGTTAATTATTCTTCTTCCATCACCTACGAGTACAAAGAAATTGGAAACCTTTATACACAAAGTGAAGTACATGGCACGGTTTATTCCATTGTCTTTGCAGATTATTTATCCATTACAACAAGTGGCGAAGCACGATCCATTGCAATGGGATGACAAGTGTGAGGAAGTGTTTTAAGAGGTGAAAGAAGTGTTAGGGGGGTTGTTAGCCATGCAAGCTCCTGATTGGGAGCAAGTGTTTTATGTAAATCCATCAGTAGGGGATGATTCCATTGGAGCCATGTTATTGCAAAGGGAAAGGGCATCCATTATATGAGGCCAGTGTATTATGCAAGCTGAGTGAAGTTGGTAGCAGAGAGAAAGTTCTCGGAAGTAGAGCTAGTGATGGCCAGTGTAATATTTGCTTGTCGATGATTTTGTCATTACTTGCTACCACGACCTTTTGTTTTCTTGATGAGTTACACCTTTTTTCCACAGTTAATTAATGGCACCAACATGTCAAATGTGGTGAAGAAATGGGTAATTGAGCTGCAAGAGTTTGAGTTCTATTTTTTAGTGGAAGATAGTACAAGGGCTACCCTAGATCATTTGTTGACTTACAAGGAGAATCCCCTCCTTGTTAAGGAAGAGGTGGTGAGAAAGGTAGTTGAAGAAGTGCCCCAGATCAGCAATGCACATGTGTTATTCTTTGATGGCTCATACAGAAAGAGCCATGATGCAGCTTCAGGGGGTATAGCACTTTACGATCCAAAGGGGAAGCTAGTATGAAAGAGAGGGTTCAAATTGGATGCACATAGTAATAATGAGGCTGGATTACTCATTTGTTTGAAGCATGGGATTAAAAGGTTGAGCATAAAAGGTGATGGCTTATTAGTTGTGAAGCAAGTGTTGGGTGTGTGGAAGAGCAAGAACACCTCATTGAAGGTAATGTGTTTCATAATTAAAGGCCTATTAAAAAAGTTTGAAGCATGGAGCATCAAACACATTGAACGTGCTCTAAATGGAGAGGCACATGAAGCAACTCAAAGCATGACTAGGGATCTATTTGTGTTGAGGACCAATTTACCTCTTTATCATGGCTGGGAAAGTTTGGCTCAAGAAGACGAGTTTTTGCTAACACGAATCATTCCGAAGTACATTCAGAAGTCTAAGAAGTATGGCTTTGTGCGTAGAGCATACATGTACAAATCGATTGGTGATGTCTTATACATGAAAGGGGCTGATCTCATGTTGAGACGTGTACCTTGGTGGGAGGAGCTCTATAGAGTGTTGGAAGAGAATCATAAAGGTGCATGTGGCAGACATTTTTCTCTAAAGATTACTGTTGAGCCAGCAGAGGATCACACCCACATTTTTGCTCACACTCATCATTTTGTAACCATTGATTGTAATAAATGTCTTTCCGACATTAATTTTGATTTGAGCCATTCATTAAGTAACGGGACCCAATTCAGTTTCCAGCTTGTAATCCCGAAGTAATTTCACTTGCTGATGTAATTAGTTAGAGATGTTCTCACCTCCAAGGCTGAGGTATATAAGCCAAAGTTTTTGTAACCTAAAGAGATTCAGATTATTAATCAAAGGGAGTTTTTGAGCGCCGTGACTGTGTCTGAGAGAGAGTGAGAGAGAGAGAGAGTCTTATCTACTTGCTACGCGAGCTACGGAGCCGCCATTGAAGAAGCGACACCGCCATTGTGTTAGCAACGACGAGAGCTACGCACAGATACCAAGAGTGCGTGCTATCGGCTTCTATGTATGGTAAGTTCCTACGAGCTTCGGTGTGAGTTTTCTTCCAACTCGTGTGTCAGAATGGAGCGTGCAGCATATCTATAGAACCACAACGAGTAGAGCTACACATTAGTACCATCGGGGTCAAGTTTCGATCACCTGTATTTTTCGGCCTGTCTTCATACGCGTTTACCGCACGGAGTGGTTATAGGTTGATTTTGCAGTTCAAATCTTTAGGGTGTTGTTCTTACCTAGTGTATAGACTTCCCCTTGAGTTTGAGATCGATTCAATGATTCTAGATCCTGTTTCGTATAACATTCGTTCGTAGTAAGGATTTCAGTCACTTGCGTATTTTAGAACTTAGATTTGATTTCCTTAGTAGTGATTGTCGTTAGAAGGTCGAGTAGGTGATTCGACACCCACCTAGTTGTTTCCATGCGCCTGCGGGTCAAGCTCCGTCCTCGTCTGACAAATTCTGTTGTTGGTTGAGTTCTCGCTATTTAGCTTCCGCTAGCGGCGTAACCGCCTTAACATTTGGCGCCGCTGTCGGGGACGAGAGCCCTAAGTAGGTGACCTTAGACTAATCCTACGAGGTGAGTCGTATAAACTACTTTGTATACTTTAGTTAGAAAAGATCTAGGAGTGGTGGACTGCGAAGATCTCGAGAGATACTAGGAAGTGGGGTATTCCTGGGTCTTCCGTGTTGACAGTATTTTTAGTTTAGCTTAGATTTGTTTGTTGTTTTTTTGGTGTTGAGTAGTTGTTGATAGAAGAAGAATTTGCTAGTCCATGAGTGGCAGTGGATCTCTTAAAATCACAATTACCAAACCCATTTTATGATTAGGAATAGCTTAGGTAGGACTTCATTTGATCCTGATCTGGAGCTAGTAATCATTGGAGTATTTGCTTGATATGGTTGATTGCATGTTAGATCACTAAACCGTCGAGTTAGTAGTGAAACTTGCAATAAACAAAAGTCAGAGAAATTTTATGTGTATCTGGGAGTTGCTGAGCACTTGAGAAAGCTTTAGGAAGGATTCTGTGCCAAAAAACTCGAAATCTGTAACTTTAGACATCATACGCGTATGATGTCTAAATGACCAAACAGAGACCAAAACAGAAATTTTGACTTTACCAGAGTGTTCAAAAGGGGGCTTATACCCTAATTTCAACTTAAAACAAGAGCATTAACACTCAAAGAAACCCAAAAAGACAAGTCGGAGCCCAAGAAACGCAAAGAACAAGAAATTTTGGATTCAGATCTTGTTTTTACATTCAAACCTGACAAAACACTTGAAACTCAATTATAAACATTGGAGAAGGCTTAAAACCAAGAATAGTCAAAATCTGGGACAAAAGACATCATACGCGTATAATGTCTTTTAGCACATCCACTGCTTATTTTTGATATCTGACCTGACAAGATTGTTGCAAACACTGTAGAAAGCATAAATATCAAGTCTTGACCCAAATTGATGAAAAAGACATCATACGCGTATAATGTCTTTTACCTAATTTTGGACATATTTTGATACTTTGTCAACACAGATCCATTGTAATAGCTGTCTAGAGGTTATATTTCAAGTTTCATCCCATTTGGATCACAATTGACCCACAACAAGTCAAAAGCGGAAAATTGCCAAGAAAAGCCTAAATTAGCCATAACTTGCTCAAACAGAGTTCAAACTGAATTTTGTGAGTGGACAGAGCATAAGGGGGCTACTGAGAGTGAGCATAACCAAAATAGTCCAAATCTGTGAAAAAAGACATCATACGCGTATAATGTCTTTTTCAGCATAACAGTAACAAAATTCTCACTTGATGAAACAGAAGTTGTCCAACTAACAAGATTAAACAATTGACCAAGTATCAGTCAGTTTGGATCAATTCTGACCACAAAAACTTGGGAAAACAAATTGCCGAGACGGAAAAGTCAAAGTCCTTTAAGGGAATTGATGAATTTGAGATCGGGCAGGAATCTCCAGAATAACCAACCAAAACAAGGGGAACAAGCAAGTGTCATATCAACCGAGGGAAGTGTAAACAAAAGTTGGGTGCAACCATTAGAGCCGATCTTTGAAGGAAGTGTTTCTGATACTTCTTCGGAGAGATCTTACGAGATTTTCACCGAACACTTGGAACACTTGAACCTGAACAACAGAGAAAATATGGCAGCAGGATCATCAAACCCTTCCGCCACAATGAAGCTATTGTTCATAAAATATCAGTACGACAATGAGCAAGGTGCCAAGATCTACAAAGATGGAATGGACCGCTATTGTGTAAAGATAGAAGAGAGACCTAGTGAGTTCAAGGACTTAGTGCCTGTGGCTATAGCGGAGATAGATATCTAGATGACGAGGGTACCATGTACTTGGTAGTCCTAAACCCTAACATTGTGGACAAGTGGGGATTGATGGCACCAAAGCCAAAGTAGATGAAGAACTTGAGGAGAAAGCACCAATAATGAACTTCCCTGATGCGAGGTTAAGAAGAGAGAATGAAACTACAAGGATCAACACTGATAACATCTATGTGGGGCTATACAAATATAATAATGGGGAGCAAGATCTCTATTATAGATGTGAAGAACCCTACACCGGAGAGTTGACAGACCAAAAAAGACTTTATGTCTTTACCTACACAGAGGGATCGGAAGTGAAAATTGCCGCTTACGACAAGTATGGAGGCAATACTCAACAATGGGCAAGAAAGAATTAGAAGGATATACATACTTTGGGGGACCACTACATCAGTATTATGTTACTTCTAGCTCACAAAGACCAGCACCAACAAATGGAGTGCAAAACCCAATGACGACAGGAGGACAAAGAACTCAGGCTGCTGACTCTTTCAGTCAACCTCAGTACTCGAAGCCCGGACCAATGGGATCATTACATTCCAGAGAGTCAATGGATACGAATCGAGGTAGTGCAGTTCCAATCCCCACATATACCACTCCAGGTCCAAGGTTCGAAGCGGAACCATCACATTTACCTCCTAGTAGTAGATTCAGGGCAGGGGAACCGACAAGGGTAACCCATGAAGTCCATGATGCTAGAGAAAGCTTTAGCCGGGACACAGGAGCAATGAGATTGGTAGCAGACCATAGACGTATGAGACCATCTCAAGTAGCCAAGTGTATGCCAAAGAAGTATGGTGGTTCAGGAGATCCGTATGCACATGTGTCACTCTTTAAGCAAGTCTTAAGAGCTGAGCAGATAACAGATTTCCATACACAATACGAGGGATTTGG
The DNA here is from genome assembly GCF_014529385.1 of Adiantum capillus-veneris. Taxonomy (NCBI): domain Eukaryota; kingdom Viridiplantae; phylum Streptophyta; class Polypodiopsida; order Polypodiales; family Pteridaceae; genus Adiantum; species Adiantum capillus-veneris. The sequence goes on from NC_140956.1 coordinate 57,228,346, forward strand.
TCTTACTCTAGAAGGTACGGCATTGACATGGTTTCAACCACTGAACATAGGGGGATTCCATGACATTGACCATTTGCTAAGAGAGTTTGCTGAGGAATTCTCAAAACGAGGGATTAAGCACAATACGGTCTCACAAATATATGCTTTTAAACAGAGAGAACACGAAAAAGTGAAGGAAGCTTCACTTCGCTTCAAACAATACATTGAGAGATGTCCAGTACGTGAACGACCACAAGATGACAGACTATCTGTTCTCTTTATTGAGGGACTGAGAAACGACACTCTCAAGAAGGACTTGCACTTGAAAGCTTGTACAAGTTTCGAGCAAGTAACGAGAGAGGCATTGTACTTAGTGGATAACTGTACGGTTTATGGAGAGGTGTCAGCGGATACAGATTTTGCATCCAGTAGCTCCTCCTCCGTAGCGAGCGAGACTACCACTAAAAAGAATGTTCAAACAACAACCATGCCAAATGTAGAGCAAATGATAGAAGATGCTCTAAAAAGGATGGCACCATACCAAAAACCATTGCCAAAAACACTGAAATGGTGTGCTATTGAACAAAAATGGACAAACCATCCAACAGAGGAGTGCTATTACAACAAAGGGTATGTAAGGGAGCGTCAGTATGCACCTCCTGCTCAATTAGCACCACCTCAAGTACATCCAGTACCTCGATACCCAACGGGAAATGTACCAGGACCTATGGGGATAGAAAGACCGCAACCGGTATTGGGACAACAACCACCTTTACCAGGAGCAAGACCAGTGGGCATTAGATATGCACCAACCTTAGAGAATCAGGAAGAACAAGCCTTAGTGCCTGTTCAAGCCTATTATGAAGAATCTGGTGCACACATGTCTCCAACTGTGTATTACCCACCAGAAGAACCCAAACAACCAGAACCATGGGGCATGATTGGGAATGTTGGAATACCAACAGTTACAAGTGCTTCTGATGAAGAGAGATACAATTTGGACGCAAGAACATTGATGTTCATAGCTCATGGAGGGTTAACAGGACAAAGACCATCCTATCCACAAAGGACGAATCAAATGGGACCAAGACCAGCACTAGGACCCTGTTACAAGTGTGGAGGTGACCATCTGATGAATGTTTGTCCACATACGGAAATCATTAGAATTAACGCTTATTGCACTGAGTGTGGGGTTACTCACTTCATTGAGGATTGTTCAAAGAATCCAAACAAAGTGCAAAAGACGACATTGAATATGCTAGAAACTATTCCTACCAGCAGTGGGTCTGAAAATGAAACTCTGATACCAACGCAAGTTGTTACTAGAGCTCAAGCTAAGAAAACCACTAGAGAACCTGAGAATGGAAAGTTAGCGACTGAAGTGGTTAGTCAAGGACCGCGGAGTCAGAGAAACACATGGAAAGCTAGAAAAGCACGCATGAAGTTGAGAAAAGAACGTGAAGACGCTATTCTAGCTGAGGAACTAAAGCGAACTAAAGATAGATTAGAAAAACTTGAGAGTCAAAACGGGAAACGAGAGATGAGCCCGGAAAGAACGAAACAAAAGAGTATCAAAGAAACAACGAGCTTAAGCTCAGGGGGATCAGTGCTAGTCGACAAAGTACACGAACCATTGGACGCACTGATGAGAGCTTACGAAGCTAGGTTAAAGAACAACCAAACACAAGAACAGAGGTGGATGACATACCCAAACGCGGAATTGGAAAAGCAGAGACTTGAAATGTGCCAGAGAATGATCGAGACTGCACAAGCCTTATTAGAACCACCAAGAGAAACAATGAATTGTGGAACGGAAAACCCAATTCAGCAAGAGACTATCATTTCACGGGTAGCTGAAAAGACTCCCAGTGCACAAAAGCCTGAAAATACACACAAGGATGACCGCATAGTATTGAACACACCGATCAGGAGATAGAGAGTTTTCATCCAGTCATACAGAGGTCTTACGGAAGAGATGAGGATTACAATGAATTTTGGAAACAAGTGAGAGAGGCAAACTTTGCAAACGAGCTAAGTTGCCAAGCTAATCAGACAAATTGGGAAAAGGACATCAGGAATCCTCCCATAGTGGAATTTGAGGCAGGATCTCAAGTGGACTTGGATCTGCAATCTTACTGGGGAGATGGGGGCTCTGTTAGAACAATGGAGAGCAAACCTCATTCACTGAATACCTTACCTTCATACTTAGGAGAGTATGAAGCAAAATCCGAGATTAGAGCACTTCCCTCACGAAGAATCTCATCAGAAAAAGTCATGGACTCGCAAGGATTGATAGAGATCTTGTCAACACCAGTGACATGCACTATCACTCTAGCTGAGCTTTTGAGGCTAAGACCACATATGTGGACCACTGTAGGAAAATGCTTGGAGAAATTTGGGATAAAAGACCCAACATCGAGACTGCAAGAGGGTATACAAGAGCTGAGCAAACCACAAAAGAACGCTAAGCCTGTACCCTTAAACAAGGTCGGAGAGTATTGCGAAGGTGAAGAGGGGAATACAACCTTACCAGTTGAATTCCAAGGAGTGAACACGATGGCAATACTAGACAGCGGAGCTGGGGTAGCCATTGCTACAAAAGAAATCTGGAAAAAATGGGGGAAACCAGCAATAAGGAAGACTAGGTTGAAACTCCAATTAGCAGATGGACACATGGAGAAACCTATGGGGTTATTAGAGAAAGTTCGTAGTGACTTCTTGCGGCATTGAATACGAACATACTTTTGCTATTGTCGATTTTGGCAAGGAGAATAACTATGATATCATACTGGGAAGACCATTCATGAGACAGTTGAAAATGGTCCAAGATTGGGGCTACGATCACATATACCTGAGAAATATGGAAACCACTACACGTGTGAACCTGAAAGACCATAGCTACAAAGATGTGAACCGAACACCGGTAGAGGAGTTTGATTCAGCTACTTTGGCGGGATCCGAATTTCCAGCTTGGTTAGGTAAGCCCAAGGAGTTATGGATGTGTGGAGCCTCGAAATGTGGAAGTCTGAAACGAGAAGAATGTGTTTTAGAAAGGGCTATCGAAGACGAAACTTATAGGAGAACCCTTTCCAGAGGACACGCTTGAACCATTAGAATGGACACACATTCTAGCAACCCTAGATGTTTGTGCAATTCCGGATGGTCCCACAACGAAATTTTGCGACAAGGACGGGTACGACGTGGTTCCGTACTTCATGTTGAGAACTGTACTCGAAAAAGAAACTGAAAAGAACGATACACTGGAAAAGGAAGATGAAGAAGAGGTGTTTCACGACATTCCCGATCATCCAGAGTGGGGAAATGAAGCAGACAACGAGTCAACGGACAATTCAAGCGGAAACGAAGAAACTATAACGGATGTCCGATTTTATGATTTTCCGAACCAAACTAAACAACGCCAGAAACGCTATAGAGCAAAGAGAAAAACAAAGGGGGTTAGAACCAATCCGATGCCTAGAATAAGAGGAAAAAATCAATTCCTAATGCTAGTAAAGGCGGAAGATTGTGTTAAGGACAAGATTTCTGGAAGAATGAGAGGCAATGATCAAAAGAGCTTACGAAAAGACAAAAGAGGCTCAAGAAATCAAGTTCAAAGGAATGGAACGAAAACTGAAACAGAAAAATCAGAAAAGAACAAGCGCAACAGAGAACACACGGAGTCCAAGTTAGAACGTAGAAACAAGTACAGAGAGCTCAAGAAAACTCTGAAAGAAGTTTGGACGACAGAAATTGAGAGTGGAGAGGACGAAAACGCCAAAATCAAGGAAAACATGGATGTTCCCTCTCACTATAGGAAATTCACAATAGAGGATAGGAAGGTGGTATTAACCCAACCTATTCGAGAGAGAAGGGAGAACGAATCTTATGACGGACCGGAGGATGCAAAAAAAGTTGATTTAGCAGCTCCAGGTGAGACACCTAGACCGGTGTACATAGCCACAGATTTGTCTCCAGGCGAGGAAGAGAGACTTTTGAGTCTTCTCAGAGAGTATAGGGATGTGTTTGCATGGTCTTATAAGGACTTAAAGGGAGTTGACCCATCGATATGCCAACACACAATCCCACTGAAACAAGACGCAAAGCCTAGCAGACAGAGACCATACACATATAATGATACGTTTGCTAAGCGAATCAAAGAAGAGATAGATAAGCTAATGGAAGCTGAATTCATATACGAGATTGAACACACCGATTGGGTATCTCCGATTGTGGTAGTACCCAAGAAGAACGGAAAACTCCGAGTGTGTGTCAACTTAAAGAAAGTGAATGCTGCAACAATCAGGGACAATTATCCCCTGCCGATAACTGATCATGTTCTAGAGCGTGTATCAGGGAAAACAGCATACTCTTTCTTGATGGTTTTTCAGGATATAACCAGCTAGCCATAGCACTGGAAGATCAACATAAAACAGCTTTTGCAACGGAGTGGGGAATTTATGCTTATCGGGTTATGCCTTTTGGTCTAACCAATGCTCCCGCAACCTTCCAGAGGCTGATGACGCATGCTTTCAAAGAATACTTAAGGTTGTTTCTAGAAATATACATGGATGACTTATGTGTACATTCTCTTCTGAGAGATGAGCATCTAGAACACCTAAGAAAAGTATTTGAGAAATGTAGGACATATCGCATTTGTCTCAATCCTGAGAAATGTGTGTTTATGGTCCGACAGGGCAGAATTCTGGGACATATTGTCTCACAAAACGGAATATCCACGGATTTAGAGAAGATAAAAGTTATAGTGGATATGCCTAGACCAACCAATGCGAAACAAGTACAGAGCTTTATGGGACATTGCGGATATTATAGACGATTCATTTACATGTACGCTATAATAGGCCAACCACTTTACAGGCTAATAGTGAACTTTGAATGGACAGAGGAGTGTGAGGAATCATTCAAGAAATTGAAAGAGGCACTCATTACTGCTCCAGTCTTGAAATCACCAGATTGGGAGAAGATATTCCATGTGCATATAGATGCTTCGGCATATGCAATAGGATGCATTCTGGCTCAGCCAGAAGAAGGAAACATGGATTTTCCTATCTGTTACGCCAGTCGACAGCTCAACAATGCAGAGAAGAATTACACCACAACAGAGCGAGAAGGATTAGGAATGATATATGCTGTGAAGAAATTTCGGCATTATCTTCTAGCCAACAAGTTTGTGTTTTTTACGGATCACCAAGCCTTGCTCTACCTAGTGAATAAACCATGCAATACCGGGAGAATAGTGAGATGGTTCATTATCTTACTGGAATTCGACTTCACGGTAGTAGTAAAGAAAGGAAAAACACATCTTAGAGCTGATCATCTTTCGCGATTGACGAATGGAGAAGACCCTATAGGAGTAGATGACGACATGCCAGACGCGTACTTGTTCAACATAGAAATGATACCGAAGTGGTCTCAAAATGTCGTTAACCTATTAACCTATGGAGGAGAGTTCGATAGAAGAGAATACAACCAGAAACATATTGCTATTCAGCAATCCAAGAATCTTCAATTGGTTGCAGGAAGGTTGTATCAATTGGGAAATGATCATGTTTTACGACTATGCATCAATCCTGAGGAATATAATATATATCTGCGCGAAGCACATGTTCAGGAATGTGCATTTCATTGTTCAAGAAGGAACACATATAGGAATTTGTTACAATTGGGAGTCTATTGGCCAGGAATGAAAGAAAGCGTACATGAATATGTCACTGTATGTATTGTATGTTCATCAAAACCGCCAGCAGAGTATTCGACATTATATCAGATAATGATCGCTCCAGAATGGAGTCAGTATATTGTTGAATATCTCACAAATAGAACTTTCCCAGAAGGAACGTCAAAAGCTCGTCAGAAATCTGTAGAGACAGAAGCTAGAGATTACGCTTTAATAGGAGATCAACTCTATAAGAGAGGTAAAGACAACCAGCTTAGGATTTGCGCATCAGAGTCTGAGTATGTGATAATCCTGGAGCAAGCTCATGGAGGAGTAGGTGGAGGCCATTTCTCAGGTGATAAGACAGCAAAACTTGTCTTAGCCGCAGGAATATGGTGGCCAACATTACATATGGACGCTGAGGAATACGTTAAACGGTGTGATGACTGTCAGCGGACCAAAGTACCACTTAAAAGAGATGATATGCCGCTTAGACCAATGATGGGGGCAAGAGCTTTTGCAAAATGGGGGATTGATTATGTCGGACCCATTTCACCTCCTGCATATAAGACTCATGCACAATACATCGTTGTGGCTACAGACTATCTAACAAAGTGGGTCGAAGCAAAGGCAACTCAAAAAGCAGATGCCAGGACCACGGCACAATTTCTATATGAATACGTCTTTGTACGATATGGATTGCCAATAGAAATTGTGAGTGATCGAGGTAATCCATAGGAAATCAGCCCCGTATCATCCCACAAGCAAACGGACAAGCTGAAGCAACAAACAAAACCATATGCACGGTCCTTACGAAGATTGTATCTGAGTCGAGAACTGACTGGGACCAGAAGTTGCATTCAACATTATGGGCATATAGGGTAGCATATAAAACATCAATAGGAACGACCCCATATAACATGGTTTTTGGGCTAAATGCTATCTTACCAATAGAATTCTTGATTTCAACCTTAAGGGTGGCTAAGGATCTAGAGTGGACAGGG